>NC_090294.1:21022500-21720000 GCF_037392515.1 Haliotis asinina | reverse complement strand
AGAATTCACCTAATTCACATCTATATTACTTTCATAAGATTAAATGAGTACCAAATATACATTGGAAACTAACCAGAAGAATTTGTGTATTCTTCAAAGTACATGTATCAGCAACAAATATTAAAATACTTAGATTTGACTTTCAGCCTTTCATTGGAGAACAAACCTTAGTGGATGAAAGGTCAAAATGTATGAATGCCAGGGGGAAAAAATATAGATTTAATTCATTAACCAATAAAACTTTAAATGTTACTTTTTTAGATTCTCCATGTATTGGAAAAGTTTATGTAATATTTATGCTGTGTTTCACCATAACTTCATGTTAGAGTTGGCATAGCAAACAATATGTATATTACATATAGGTGTCAAAACATGTCAGATCATCTGATTTTGCAATTGAATATCATTAAATCAAAGTTTAATGCAGTGTCCTGTAACAGCATAACAAGTTTTCGAATTAGTCCTCATCTCTTGGTTCATGAACCTGCAAAGATAAAAGATACAAAGACTGGTGTGATGGATGAAAATAAAAATGCACACTTCTAAGAGCCAATTTTTCATCAATAGTATGTAATTAGATGTAATGTCTTGCTGTAAAGCCAGTTTCATCAGAATGTAAGGGAGTAGCTCAGGGACATCATAACATGGTAAAATATCTGGAAAATACAGAACATGCTGTTGCTAACAGTACAAGCCTACCTCATAGTACTGATACTCAACTATATTTGCCTGGACTTCAGAGTGAAATTCTTTGGAAATTTTTTCCCCTTCTTTGATGTGTTTTTGACAGAATAGAAATGTAATACCTTAGGGTCTTTTTTTTTGTTCATGATTATATATCTGATATATATCAGGAGTGTTCCAGTAATATCTTAGGGGCTTTTTTCTGTTCATGATTATATATCTGATATATGTCAGGGGTGTTCCACTAATATCTTAAGGGGCTTTTTTTCTGTTTTTTTTTAATTATATATCTGATATATATCAGGAGTGTTCCAGTAATATCTTAAGGGGCTTTTTTTCTGTTCATTTGATTATATATCTGATATATATCAGTGGTGTTCCAGTAATATCTTAAGGGGCTTTTTTTCTGTTCATTTGATTATATATCTGATATATATCAGGAGTGTTCCAGTAATATCATAAGGGTCTTTTCTTCTGTTTATTTGATTATATGTCTGATATATATCAAGGGTGTTCCATGAGATTCTGAAAGAAGTGTTCCTTTGCATATTTTAAAATATGTATGTTCTGAAAATGTTCTGTGTAGTAAAACCAGGGCCTCACTATAATGTGAACAGAACAATATGTCAAATTGTCCCTGGAAATGTTGTTCACTTGTTCCAGTTACTCCCTAAAAAGTCTGCCAGCCTCTATGGTGCAATGGTAAGAGCGTCTGCCCAGAGAGCTGATGGTTGTGTTCTATACCAAAGACTTTAAACTATGGGGTTTGTTAGTCCCTGTCTGGCACTCAGTATTAAAGGGTAAAACAAGGACTGGTCACCTCAAAGTCAGTATGATGTGTCTGAGTGGGATATTCATGCTTAACTGCAGCATAATATCTCAGTGAGCTAGCACTAAAAAAACAGCTGAAGTTTGGACAAGTGCAAGCATACATGCATATGCACATAATATAGGAGTGAAACATTACTAAGTATGATGCTAAACTGCATTTCACTTCACCTAACCTTCAAAATACTTCCTTAAAACTATAAAAATCCTTAGAAAACTTTACAATAAGGGGGCAGTATGGTAGCCTGGTGGTTAAAGTGTTCACTCTTCATGCCAAAGACCCAGCTTTGATTCCCCACATGGGTACAATGTGTGAAGCCCATTTCAAGTGTCCCCCGGTGTGATATTGCTGGAATATTGCCAAAAGCAGTGTAAAACTAAACTCACTCACTCACTCACTCACTTGCTCACTTTTACAATAAGTGCCATAGATGGCAATTTGCATGGGAGAGTTGCATTCCTTGGCAACATCAGGAACTTACACTTCAGGGTTCTTATCCCAATGATGTTTCTCAAAGGTTTTGTTAATGTGTTAAACATCTGAGACCTGTATCAGTTTGCACTTTCGTCTCTCATTAACTTACATACAGTGATTTACACAAAGTCATTGTCACTTGTGCACTCCCACACTCTACTCACTCTCACTCACTCACTCACTCACTCACTCACTCACTCACGAGGAATTCTGCGTTAGGAATATACATCATATATTTACCTCACCAAGACTTGCTAAATAAATGTTTAATGCTAGAATGTTGCTAATAGGAGGGTAAAACCTCACTCACTAACTAATTAGGAATTCTGCTTTAGGAATATACATCATATATTTACCTCACCAAGACTTGCTAGATAAATGTTTAATGCTAGAATGTTGCTAAAAGAAGGGTAAAACCTCACTCACTCACTCACTCACTCACTCACTCATTAGGAATTCTGCATTAGGAATAGACATCGTATATTTACCTCACCAAGACTTGCTAGATAAATGTTTAATGCTAGAATGTTGCTAAAAGAAGGGTAAAACCTCACTCACTCACTCACTCACTAACTCCATTATTATCCTGAGATTCTGGTTCAGATATGGATGTTGAATAAAGAAGAGGACAATGTTCCCATGTTTTTACATTATACCATCTAAGAAGTCAGTAGTTGTGGACATGTACTCATACATTTTCATTGTTGTGTTCTTATTGTGTTCCAAGATGCTACACAATATCAGGGCTCATTGTCTCACCGGGTCAGTGCTCATACATGAAGGTTTTACATCTAAATATCTAGGCTGCGTTACGGTGATATATTCTACGATGTTATCATACTCCTGGAGACATGGGCATTGAATGCTGTCAATGATTGTTACCTTGAAGTTACGAACTTAAAGAAATATTTTAGATGCCCACTGATCGGACAGAGGCATCTTTATCGCCATTTTAGATTTCAGGTTGACCTCTGTCATCATCTATTGAATAACATTAGCAAAGCTGTATACCAATCCAGTAAATGGGGAATCATATACTGATATATGTGCAAATATGGTTTCTTAGCAAGAAATACTTTAATAAGCCTCATAAAGCACTGTCTAATGCTGCGAATAGATTTTCTAGAGGAGATTCTGGGTTAGAATCAATCCTCAACAGCCTATCCTCTTTGTGAGAGGCAACAAAATGTAATGGGTGGCCATCTTTATGGATTGTCATCATATGTGATGTTGTGGATTGTCTCTCATGTTATCATTCACTCAACAGCTTATCCAAGTTGTCAGATGCAACAGAAAGTAATGAGTAGCTACCTTAATTGATTGTCATTATACACGATGATGTGGCTTGTCACCTACATTATTATTCATTAGGTTGTCTAGTATAAACTTGAATATTTCTTGGTGGCAATCATGTAACTGGAATATTATCAGTTGTGCCTGTGAGCAGCTTAAATCTGAAGAAGTTTTAATTCTGTTTACAATAAGCCTTTCCACTAAGCAATCATAATGTCAAGACAATCCGAACCGAGGGGCGGTATGGTAGCCGAGTAGCTAGACATTCATATGTCACCTCAAAGACTCAGGTCCAATTCCAGAAATGGGTGCAATATGTTAAACCCATTTTAGGTATCCCCTGCCATGTTATTGCTAGAATATTGCTAAAAGATGCATAAAACTAAACTCACTAACTGATCAGTACTTTGCCATTCTTACTTCACAGTGTAGTCTGTTTGCAGTGAAAACATACCAACGAATTTCACTTTATACTGAAAAAGTAAACCAATTAAAGTGAAAACAAGATTGCGAATCCTCATAATTTTACATTGCCCATTAAAATTTAAGTCTCAGAATATTTTCCAATGTGAATAAAAGTTGTTTAACAAACCTTCATAGACTGAAATTGCTATATTGGTTTGTAGTTGAACAGTGAAACTAATGCATATGCAGTATGTGACTAGCTTTAACTTTAACCTTCTCTACTTGTTCTTGGTGTTTCATTACATGTTCAGTTACCAAGGTAAAATCATGAGGATTTCTTAATTACCTGTATGGATACATTTTACATAAGAGTCAGTTATACAAGTCACTTTTGACCTCACACAGTACTTGCAACTTTGATTGTAAAAAGAAAATGTTGGCTTCTTAATTGTCAAAAATGACTTCATTGAGTCAGTAATGTAGGCCTCGGGGTCCATGGATTACGAGGCTGTACTGTATTTGTGATTGCTAAGAATAATGTGAAATTTGTGCCATTGTAGTAGGTTCGAAAAATGGACCCTCATGAATGTTGGAAGTAGTATGGAATAAGGTGATGCCATTACTCTCACAGTGTCTCTGTTGTTACTGGCAACAGTTTTAATGAATCAAAATGGGATTTGAATTTAATCAAATAAAATGTGTTTTCTTACCCCATGTTTGCTGTGATGCAACACACCATGCAACAACTTGGGTAAACACATTCATCCGAGTAGTACTTGACTGATGGCATGTCTTGTCTTTCTTAAGTTACTATGATATTTTGCCATTCGTATGATTGTGTTTGAGAAGACACTGCATGTTTTAAGCATCTGAAAAACCATGGATATGTACAAGAAACACTGTTATTTGCTGTCTACGCTGAATTTTACTGGTTTATGTGATTTACTATATCTCAGCAGCAGATTAGTTGATGAGCTAATTTTCGATTTCAAGAAGGGGTGTGATGGCAGTTCAACTCCTTTTTTTTGCGAACAACGGATTACTCCATGGTTTAAACAAATCTGCGGAATCGCAAAGAGCATAATTATGACTAATATCATCCTAAACTAAAATGTGACTTGCTTTTAGTTCCAACAATTTGTTCTTTTCAGTATATGGTTATAATGAGGCCCATGCTATTTAATTTTTCAACTCACAAATAAATACAAAGAGAAAAGGAAACTTTTCTGAGAGAAAATTATACTGTACAAGTTACCAAATTACACATACCAATCAATTACCCAAACTATATGCGTTGGACAACGCGTATAGAAGTGAATAAAAAGATTGTTTTAAAAACTTATAAAAAATTATATGCGTCAATTAAACTTAACATATTTTGAGCTTCATAGCAATGCAAACTCACACTAGCAGCTTTTTATATCTTTATGTAAAATTTATTGAAGCAGAAGGTTTAGACAGAGCTGGAATGGGATTTTGTTTTAAAATATATTGATTGTCATTTGTTGCAGTATATGTAGTAGAGAATTAACTAATTGCATGGGCTTGTTTGAAAACTGAGTGGGAAGGTGCCTATCGGGGATGCATGTGGCATCAATGATAGTTTCCTTGTTCAGCGTCATCATGTGTGATGACGAGTTAACAAGCAGTAAATAAAACATGTCAGCCATCATGTTACCATGCACACTCTGGTAGATACTCAGTCCATTTCAAGGCTAGTCCTATCTACTCTAAAACTGAACTAGTTGAGTAGTGAGTGAGTGAGTTTAATTTTATGCTGCATTTAGCAATATTCCAGCAATATCATGGCGAGGTACACCAGAAAATGGGCTTCACACATTGTACTCTTGGGGAATTGAACCCAGGTGGTGAATCAAACTCGAATCTTTGGCATGATGAGCAAATGCTTTAACCGCACCACCCCTAATTAATAAATAGATTGATGGATGGATGAATGTGTACTTAATGTATGGATAGACTTATGTATGTATGGATAGATTATTTGATGGATTAATGGATTAATTATTTGTTGGATTGATGAATGTGTGCTGAATGGATGAATAAATTGATGGATGGAATAACATTAATTATTGAATGGATAGATAGATGGATGAATGTAGATTAATGGATGGATAGATTAATGGATGATAGGTGGATGATAGATTATTAGTTGTAAGGATAGGAAAATGGATGGATAAATTAATGGATGGATAGTTTAATGGATGTGTGGATAGATGACTATGTACCATTCCCATATGAATTTACATTTGGTGTTTTGTTAAGTTAGATTTGTTCAGCACCCAAAATCTTTCTTACATACTACATATCTGGTAGTACACAAATAATGATTAGTATTGAAAAACAAAAGGATTTAGCTGTAACACTTTCACGAACATAATAGTGGGAGAGTTACGAACTCCATCCATGGTTGTTCCTTACCTGGGGTAGGGTAGCCTAGTGGGTAAGGCTTTCGCTCATCACACTGAAGGTCTGGGTTTGATACCCCATATATACACAATTGGTCAAACCCATTTCTGGTGTACCCTGCCATGATATTGCCATAATATTGCTAAAAGCAGCACAAAACCATACTCACTCACAAACTTTGACTGCTGTACTGACAGCTGTGAAGAGATTTTTACCTTGACCTTGTTTAACTACGTGAATTAGTCAAACTTGATAGAAGGAATAATTAATGACTATTCATAACTTCTTCCAAATTATGATCATTATAGTTAAAATTATATAATTTTGCTACATTTTGACATAAAGGAATTATGTTTCCAAGGCATCTATGATAAAAACCCTATAATATAATTTTGATGAATGGTTTTGCAGATGTGGAGCAGTTTTATATTGGAAATACGTCATATTAGTTAGAAAGGAAAATGATAAGCATTCATGACTTCTTCAAAATTATGAACCCATGGAGATCTGGGTTAGGACTGACCCATCAGGACCTGGTGGTCTGATACTAAGGATCACTAGCTTGGTTGACACATGTCATCATATCCCAATTATGTAGCTGCATACAACGAAACTCACTCACAGGCTTAAAATTATGATCTTTATACGTAAACTACATTTTGCTACATTTTGGCTTAAAGGACCTGTGTTCAAAACAATCTAGGGCGAAAATAATTATGTTAATGAATGATGTTTCAGATATGGAGCAGATTTGATTAACATCAAAGGTTCATAGTTCTACTTGCTTGTAATGTCACATGCGTATAATAAGATGTCGCAGCCATCGTGGTGCCAGAGCCTTGACTACAGGATCATGTCATGCATCCATCACCTGTGACCTTGAACAGATGTTGATTTAATGCGTGTCTTGGTTCGTGGGGTTACTTCTAATCCATACTCTATCACTGTAAACACGCAGGACTCCGATCCATTTGTTGCAACGTCAAGGAATTAATGGGCCTAAAAGAACAGTCCTGCCTTTCAAACATTCAACCTGTTGGTCGTTATGAGCAAAATGGATGCAGTATGACATAACTGAGTCCTCTTATGCATTGTAAGTTATTCATTGGTCATGAGAGCTAGTGGGATGGCCCAGTGGTTAAAGCGTTTGCCTGTCATGCCGAAGACTTGGGTTCAGTATCCCACATATGGTGTCCCCCATTGTGATATTGCTGGAATATAATAGCAGCATAAAACCAAACTCACTCACTCACTGGGCCCAAAGGGCAAGGTGAACATAGGGAAACAAAAAGGGTACATCAACGCATTGGAAAGAGGGACAAAATGAACAATGTATTTATCTTACCAAACACCTCAGTGTTAATTTTGAACTGTTTGAAGCATGGGTGTTGGATCATAATGATGTGTTCCAGATTTTAGCAACAGCCCAAACATTACTAACACTAAGTACCAAATGAATTCCCACAGTTTGGCATTTCCAGTGGATAACATAGAAAATGTTACATGCTTGTAAGCAGGGTGCATTGATTGGCTTAGCCAATTAGAAAACTAGATCAAAGCACTCACTCATAGCTTATATGTAAAACATTTACAAAGACTGACCCAATCATTTAAACCTTAAAAACTAATAAGGAATCCATCATTTAAAAATTATCCATTTAAAAACTTTAATTAACTATTTGTTCATAACTACTGAAACAGCATTAAGTGAGTATTTAGGATAGAACTGAGATCACGTGACTTTAGAAAGGCCCTTCAACTTTTGGTCCCTTTGATGTGTTCCGGTCACCAGTTGAGCACAGTCTCCAAGACTCCATTGTGTTTCCTTCGGTGGTAGTGGTACACAGAATTCAAATTAAAGCTCACTTGTCAAATAAATAAATGGAGACACTGATGCGTTGTAGCTGCCACAGTCATCTAGGAAAATCCTGAAAAATGGCCCATGATGCGTGTTAGAAGCCAGCGTGGGCAGAAGGCAACAAATTACTTTCAGCCATCTTGGTATGTCAGTTTATGACATGTCGGTCATTGTAATTTATGATTATCAATTAGGATGTCCTGTAATTTTTCCATATGTAGGATGAAAAGGGCGATGGTGTAGCCTAGTGGTTAAAGCATTTGCTCATCATGACAAAGAATCAGGGTTCAAATCTCTGCATGGGTGCAATGTGTGAAGCCTATATCTGGTGTTCCCTGCCATGATATTGCTGAAATATTAAAATCTGTGTAAAACCAAACTGAGTCATTAGCTTGAAACCATGGCTGACCAAATGTGTGTACTCTGATGGGATTGTGACATGTGGTTGTGTTGGCTGGGACATGTTCTGTGGCTAAATAACTTGCCCTGACTTTACAGTGATGACCACTTGAGTTTCTAAGCAGTGGATGGAATGTCTGTCTGGCCGGTGGTGTAGTTAGATAGTGCTGATGGAGTTTGGCTGGTCAGACAGAGGCATGAAGTTCAAGGCTCACTAAATCTTGCCCTCAAAACCCTCACTCACTCCAGCCTCCCTTTCCCAATCCTTTACCCACTTACATAGGCACTCACCCACTTGTTTATTCACTCACTTGCTCAAACACCCATCCATTTGCTTGCTCACCCACCAGCCCACTCACTCCAACGCCCATCCAATTTCTCGCTCACTCACCCACCAGCCCAACCACCCACTCACTCATTCACTCACTCACTCAAACACCCATCCACTTGCTCACTCCCTTACCCAGCCAGCCACTCACTCACTCACTCACTCACCCACCCACTCACTCACCCACTCACTCACTCACTCACTCACTCACTCACTCTAAAGCATTGCTCAACTGTAAATTTCTTATCAATTCACCACCCTTTGGCCTAACCTTTCATTTAAGCACATGCTCAACCACTCAACTACTCCTTACTCAACCCCTCAAGTACATAATCACACAAACTACAACACACTCACTCACTCACTCACTCTTTCAACCTGTCCATTCTTAGTTGTGGCAAGCTTGTTGACTTGGTTGACACGTCACTGGTTCCTAGTTGTGTAGGTCGATCCTCATGCTGTTGATAACTGGATTGTCAGGTCCCATTTTGATTATTTACTGACTGATACCATATACCTGGAATATTGCTGGGTATGGCATAAAACTTCATTCACACACTCACTCACCCATGAACCTCTGCACTCACACCCCAACATGTACATGCTCCATTAGTGAGTGAGTGAGTGAGTATTTATTGCTTAACACTATATCAGTGACCCCACGGTTGACATTGACATTAATTTTGTACAAGAATCAGCAAATGACATGATTCCATTTGCTCATTTTCAGTGTAATTTCGCAATTCAGCTCACATCAGATAATTAAACTTGATCCATGTACATGATGGCCCTTCACAGTTCCACAGGAATCTCAACGTAAATTACCCATCAGAGACCAACATTTGTACTGACATGCCCAGACAAAGGCGTTGGTACTTTTTACACTTGAGGAATAAGATGTTTCATTTAAAAACACCGATCATGGTACTTCCTCGATGCATTGTCTGGATTAGTGCCAGATAATCCCTTTGGTAATTACGGTATTGATTAAGTAATTTTGATGTGATGGTTGAGTGACATATGCCATAGGATACTGAGATCAATAGCAGCTACACAAGGATGACAGACGCCACCTTGGTCAGACATGCAGCTTGACAATTTGTCGATAAAACCTGCACGAGATATTGTCAAATCTTCACATGGCTGTATGGAGAGTACATGAAGAGAATGTGTAGAGATGCTAGGATGAGTTGTCGCAACATCACCATGGCATCAAAGGTTAGTGTTATGGTCTTGTAAGTTAGGTGTCTTCAATGTTTCATTTACTAGAAGAATAATACCATGTGGAAACTATTTTGGGGGAGAAAATGGAAGTGTGTTGTGTTTACTTTGATTTGGATTTGTTTAATTGATTTTTAAATTGAAGTTTGGAATTTTTATATATTTTATGGTTATTGCACATATGTAGGACATGTTGCTAATGTTTTTGCTTGTGGATGCTTGTCCAAGTTTGTGGAGTGATATTGGCATATGTTTTATCATTGTAAAAACTTATGAGGATTGCTTACATTGCTTTTGACAGTTGACAGTTATTGTTACAGCTATAGTGATTAAGATAGGAGGAATATTCTTCGGATCTTTCGCAGTAAGACATATCTGTTAGAGCTGTTCCTATGGTTTATATCCTTTCATTTTTTTGTTTTTTGGGTGCCATGACAAATTGAAATTATCCATGTTAGTAAACACCTACGCTTGAAGAGTGTCTGAGAGAAATACATGCCAATTGAGTGTTTGTGGATGTATGACAGAAGTTATATATTTACAACTGATGACATGCAGGCATGATGGGAATTAGGGATGCTTTCATTGGCTAATGTATCTTATGGTTGGTGATAGAACATAGAATCTGTTGTTGATGCTCAGTTCAGGATTTGTATGTCTTCAGTTCATGTTCACTTTTTAAATGGTCTGTTAGCTTTG
Organism: Haliotis asinina; assembly: GCF_037392515.1. Lineage (NCBI taxonomy): Eukaryota > Metazoa > Mollusca > Gastropoda > Lepetellida > Haliotidae > Haliotis > Haliotis asinina. The sequence goes on along the minus strand of NC_090294.1, from coordinate 21,709,383 downwards.
TAAATTGGCCACCCCAGCAAGATTTGTTTGTCTGCAAACTTAAATGTTAGTGACAATGATATTAGGAAACACATCTGCAGAGTTGTCTCCCTTACTTGTGTCAGAGGCCCATGTTAAAGGGGCAGTTTTTTCTCATTATGGTTTTTGGTTTGTTAGCATGGCCTTTAGTTAAAGAACGGCATCACTTTCCTCAAAGATGGTATGATCTGACGGATATACCCACTGTTTACAGGAACTAAACTTTCCAAAAAACATAAATAGTTTTTAAAAGTTTCCTCCAACAGAGGGTTAATTGTAGGATGTGATAATATCTTCAAGTGCAAGTGATTATTGCAGGTAAGTCAGCTCATGCTTATTTTCTATAGAAAATGATCTTTTCTTCCATGTTAGACAAAAATGTAGATTCCCTCACTTGCTGTCACCCACTCACTCACGCACTGTGCATCATCTATCCATTCACCCACACATTCACGTGCCCATTCACTTCCTACCTCACCCACTTATTTGCTTATCCATCCAATCAATAAGTCGGTCAGTGTGACTCTTCTAATCCCTCTTCAGATGTTCAAGTTCAGTCATTTATAGAATAAATAGAGGGATAAACCATCAGAATTAGAACACATCAGGTCCGTTCAGAGGTCAACTTGTTCACGACCTTCAAAATGCCATCTTAGGAGAAACCAATTGGGTACCACCAACTCACCCTCATTCATCAGTGGACTAACTGTCATCAAAGTCAGGAAGATCCTAAAAAGTTGACCAGGTGGGTGAAAGCGTCCAAAGGTTTCTTAGTGCAGACAGATAAATCATCATATTACTCACCCGACTATTAATCCATGATTCTGTCTTTGACCTGTGGACATATTAACTTTTTAGAAAGGAGGTAGTATCTAATGAAGTTGAGGGATGGCAAGATTAACACTTACTAGAATCAAAGCCAGAAACCTGATTCAAAACTCATCCATGGATGGAGAAAGAATGTTCATTTCAGTCTAATATTGAGCAAAATTTCTCCTATTGAAAGATTTAGTTTCCAGCATCGTCAGAAATTTCATTTTATTATCTCATATTTATACAATGCGGGTAATCAATGGTGTCTCTATGCCCAACGTTATTGGAAGATATCCTTTTGCACTTTGCCGAATCCTTTAATCTCCTGTAAGGTAGGATAGTTAAGTTGTGGTGGAGACATTATGGCTACTAAAATGGTGGAGAGGTCATTAAACGTGTTGAGTCATGTGAAATTATGTAGTAAAAACGTCATATTTTCAGTGATAAATGAGGGTATCTATGTCCAGAAAATATTAGGAATTGTATATTGATACAAATTTACATTTTGAAGGAAAATAGATGGAGTTTTCTGGTATGTTTCTCCTGCACTAGGTGACATGGAATACAATGTTAAGCTAACCAACTGTACTGGCTGACCAGTTGCTGATTGGGGTTGACTTATTTCATTTTTCAGATCACTGATTGCTGAGAAATTAATAAGTAAATAGTTATTGCAACAGTAGAAATGACATGGATTAGAGCTCACAAACTCAATTTGGACTCCTTACTTCATAGGCCATCATGGTGTACATGTCAGCTATGTCTTCAGTGTCCCTTAGAGGGTAAGAAATATTGGGAGGCAGAGTTGGTGCAGTAGTTTGGCATCATGATTTGTTGTGCAGAGTTGCTTCCCTTGGGTGTTTCAGAAACTGGAGATCATGTTTTGAGTCTTGGTTCAACTTCATTGTTTGTCAACACCTTAGCCCATCTCTTGAGTGAGTGAGTTTAACTTTACGCAGCACTCAACAATATTCCACACATATGATGGTGGTTGGTAAATAAATGAGTTTGGACCAAATAATCCAGTGATCAATGGCATGAGCATCATTCTGTGCAATTGGGAACCGATGACATGTGTCAACCAAGTCTGGTCTGACCACCTGATCCCGATAGTCGCCTCTAATGACATGCACCATCTCTTGATCTTTATTTGTGTGTTGAAAATTGCAGACCCACATCACTATGGATTTTCATTCTGCCATAATTTCACATGATATGATGTATCTGGAATATAGTCTGAGGTGAAGTTAAGACTGTATGTATATTGAACTGTGTCATGGTCCTTGAAGGCCTTAATGAAACTACCACTGATCAGAACCAAGCTATCAAATACTCGCACACCAACCCGCCCACTCACCCACTCACTCGCCCACTCACTCACTCTCTCACTCACTCACCCATTCACTCATTCACTCACTCACTCCATGTATAACTGTGTCTTTGCATCTCATTGGACTATAAAATAATACACAATAAAAGTGACATAGGTCTGGAACATTACAAGTGGGCACACCCACTCACACTCAACATTATTCTGGGTTGATTAAAGACTTCCTATTCTTCTCGATGGCTGCAATGGCTATTGTTATACCCTTGTATCACAAACTATTCTTTATATACACGAAGATCTGTGTTAACGAAGATCGAGGTTATATTTGGTGTTCAGCAATCCAAGCTTGTCATAAGAGGCAACTAACTGGATCGGATGGTCAGGCTCCCTGATACGTTGGCACATGCTATCATATTCCACTGGTTTAGGCTGATCCTCAAGCTGTTGATCACTGGATTGTATGGTCCAGACCTGAGTATTCATATACTGCTGCCATATGGCTGGAATATTGCTGAGTGGGTCATAAAACTAAACTCACTCATACACTCATGTATATGGTGATAGTAATGTCTCTGTACCTCTGTCAGAAGTTGTTATAGTTGTTATATGTGTTTATTTGTGAAAAGTTAACAAAACTGATATATTTAGTTACTTTATCCTGTCATCAGCAGCTGCTGGCCCTCAGCTCATTATACAGGCCAGGTTTGCTAATTTTCACAGCACCTCTATTTGCGACAATTTGTATCTGCAGAGGAATCCCAAAACTTAAAGACTAATGTATTTTTTTTGTTCAGAATTGTGATGAAATATTGATCAAGTTTGTTATTTCAAAATTGAGTAATTGCATGGTTTTGCCTGTTCAGTACCATCTTAGACAACAAGACACACCTGCCAAGGTTTTTAGGCTTTAAATGACAACCGCATTTCAGTTCATATCGATAAACCAGTTATGGAGTTACCATATGTTTGAAACGTACAAACACGCTAATGCCTCAGAAAACAACATTGACAGTTGTTGGGAAAGACGTTCTTCCTGATGTGTAATCAACGCATGGTTAATATGTTGTCTCTGACATGATTTTTAGATCTGGACGCTCACCCCCAGGAGGTTCTTCTCACCATGTTGTTGTTGTAACTGTGTCGAACAAGTGTTGCGTGAACCAGAAATCGCTAAAGGTTTTAAGCTGTCATAGAATCAATGACAGACACTATCTGGTCTGCTTAGTAAACTTGTCTGCCTCTGGGGAAGAAGATGCTTAGCTTGTCAAACCATCTTAAGCTTAGCACATTGCTTGAACACGGTCTTTGTATCACCAGTTACTTTAAAAGCACATCCTCTGTGGTGTTGCAATCACCTTTATGATGTAGTGGGATATTTTATAGGTGTTTAAGGTCTAGTGGTTGTGTGTGAATTGATTGCTTAAAATGTTCGTATTTTTAAAATCTTGATCAGTTCTGTTTGAATGTTGGAAGCCTGATATTAAATAGCAACTAGGGTTATTAATGTCAGCCACTTCAGCGCCTGTGAAGGCACGGTGTGGGCCATCAAGAAACATGCCAGATATTTTTCAATGGACATTTCTCAGCAATATTGCTCCCTTGGTACCCTTGACTTGTGAGAACTGGCCGAGAGTGAGTGAGTGAGTGAGGGAGTTTGGTTTTACGCTGCTTTTAGCAATATTCCAACGATATCATGGCGGGAGACACCAGAAAATGGGCCTTACACATTGTACCCATGTGTGGAATCGAATTGAACTTGTTGCCATGCATGACAGGACTGACTGTGTGTTCTTATACTGATGGAGTGAGTGACTGAGTTTAATCCCATTTGGGTAATCAAACCCAAGTATTCTGCTTCATGAGTAAAGATGCACATGTCTCTTGAATTCTGATTTGCTAGTCAAGAATCAATTGTTTTCAGACTGGGATGTAGTTTCATATGACCCATTTGGACTTTTGCTGAGAACATGTCATAATTCAAGTAGTGGTTCTTGTTTCTCTTTAATGTCAGGATGCATAAGAAATGTTTCTGTTTGTTGTTTGTTTCTTGTGTAATGCTGTATGACAGCTTTTAAATTAATCTACATCTTCATGAAAAAGAGATTTAGTGTCACTGATAAAAAGCTTGACTGACCATGTGGCAGAATATTTGCCATGCTGGTTTCATTTACGTTTCACTCCCTTGTGTGAATCCATTGATAAGAGATGAAAGTGAGACTTTTGGTTTCCATGACAATGCTTACAGAAGTAGCTATCCATCACATCTGTGAAATTTGCCTCTGAATTTTCACCTCCTGGAGATATTACATAGAGGTCTTGGAGCATGGAACAGAAGATGCAACTAGTTTATGATCTTTAATAACTGAATACACTTCTTGTACTGATAATACCAATGTTGAAAGGGTGTCAGGTTGGCTTAGTGGATAAAGCATTAACTTGTTATGCTTAAGACCCGAGTTCCATTCCCATGGGTACAATGTGCGGAGCTTATTTTTAGTGTCCTTGCCGTGACATTGCTGGAATATTGCTGGAATATTGCTTATAGCAATGCTAACTCTCTCACTTGCCATTTTTGAGATCCATGAAGATCCGGGATAGAATAGGACTTCAACAACCCATGATTACCGTAAAAAGCAACTGTGCTTGCTCTAAGAGGCAACCAGTGGTATTGGATAGTCAGGCTCGCTGATTTGGTTGACACATGTCATCGGTTTCCAACTCTGCAGATTGATGCTCCTGCTGTTGATCACTGGATAGTCAGGTCCAGACTCAATTATTTACAGACTACCGTCATATAGTTGGAATACTGTTGAGTGTGGAGCAAAACTAACCTTACTTACTCACTCACTCACCATTGTTGGTGTTTGAAGCTTTTTTTAAGAAAAAATAGTCATGAGTCCAATGCGAATTTAAGGTTAGAATACAAGTGTTTTTGTCTTTTTAATGGCAAGTGTTAACATGTGACATTAAAGATCAGGTTGTCAGATGTGGTTGATACACCATGCTCTTGCACCAGTGTTGATTATTGTCATTCTGCCATCACTGGATTATCTGCTCCAGGTCAAATTATTTACCATCCAGGATGTATATGGATATGACCTTACAAACAACAGCAACAACATCAAGAAGTATATTTGAAGGTGATTCAATACAACTCAACTACTTTTTGTTCCCTGCATGGGTACAATGTGTGAAGCCTATTTCTTTTGCCCCCCTCGGTGATATTGCTGGAATTTTGCAGAAAGCAGTGGTCTAAAGCTAAACTCACATACTCATGTTGTTTCTATTTCTTAAAAACCTTTATTTTAAATGTTGTGCAAAAAAGACCTAAAATATCTTTAATGAGGCTAATGAAATAGTGCAGCATTTTTCACTATTGGACATCACAAACTATAAGCGTAATGATTTATTTTCACAAATGTATGCAATGAAAAATTACATAATATTTAAGATAGGAAAACACTGTTTCAGTAATTGTTTTATCGTCATGTTCAATGGGACACTGTTTCCATTAGCATTCTATATGTTCCTGAATGTTTTCTGATGTTGTTCTAACACATTTGTTGTCTCATGTAAACAGCTTGATAAAGGAAAACAATGATTTAAAGCATCCAACTTGTCTGTACTGCTCACTGCACTCATGGTTTGTCAATAATCAATGGAGCCAACGGGCACTCTTGTTATTAAAAGTTCAATATTTATTCCATGGTTCCTTCAGCAAGGACATCTTTGTCTGTTTTAGTCTGTATCAGTCTTGTCAATTATAATAATACTAAAAGCTCCATGTTAACGTCACATGGATTTTTTCACTTTGTTTATATCAGCAATAATTGCCCATTACTGTCTTTGGCTGATAGTCTATTTGTTCTCATGAAGATGAACATACTCCAAGAGCTGTGCTCTGTGCACGCTCCAAATCGCCAAATCAGGACCGAGTTATAGTTCTGTAATAATAGCTATTTGTAGTATGTAGCACCAGTCTGTAGCACAGCCAATGAAGTAGAGGAAGAATACTTCCTTCTGTCTGGGTGTGATACATGGCCTTCATGCTCGTGGTGTTTCTCTTAATTTGTTGTTGTACAGACATGGCAGATGCTGGTGATTATTGGCAGTGGCCTTGCTAGAGGGTAAAGTGCAATTAGGTGTCAAGAATGATGCAACAATTGTGTGAGTCATGCTGTGGTGATGTTGACAGTGGCACGGTGGTGTCAGATGAAATTTGTTTTGGGAGTCTTGTATTTGAGAAAAGAAAATAGTAGATTAGTCATGGTGGTGTCCACAAAGATTTGTGTTGGAAGCTTGTTCTTTTTCCAAAGATATATTTTGTATGTTGGGTGTTGAAAAAATTTGTGTTGCAGGTTTGTATGACTGAACATGTAAATTTCCATAATCACAAGACATGACTACTGAAACCTGAGTCCGCTGTTTAGTTCTGACAAGTGTATACCATAAGGGCATATTTATACATCAGTTTGCAAAAGGCTGAGCACCTCCTGTCCTAATGGTACCCATCACAAACACATGAACAGGCAAGGCAATTTCATGTGAATATATGGAACTAGCTGCAAGAGCAGACTGAAGAGCTACATCCTCGATATCTTCAGGGTATCTATTCTGATTAATCTCCACTATACCCTGGATGCATCTACTGCTCAGCCCGATAATTTTATTACCTCCCTTTGCTGGCTCGCATTCTCACAGTAGCCAATCAGCTAAGCTGCCATTACTACTGAGCTTGCTAGTGGCAACAAAGGTAGCAGTCGCAGCTGCGAAGGTTTGCTCACAGTGCAACTTAGATTTGGGGGAAATCATACAGACAAATTGATAGGTCCGATACAAAAAAAACATGTGCATGAACTCCTTTTAACTCATTCAGAGAACCTGTGGTTTGTGTCACAAAGTTTAACTGGTTAAATTATTTAAAAAGCAATAGTGAGTTATTAGTTGGCTCAACTTCCCAACTTAGACAACTGCTTGGATAAAAAGCCAGCCAAGGGAGGTAATAAATTTATCGAGCTGAGCGGTAGATGCATCCAGGGTATAGTGGAGATTTATCGGAACGTAGGATGGAAGAGAATTAGGATCACTTGATGTATCTGACTGCTTGTCATTATATCATGCTTTTCCATGCATCAATTGCTTATTTCATTTGTATCTATAGGCAGCTGTCCCAAGCAGTTGCAGAAATTATGCACCTCTGATTATCAATAATTAATATCTTACTGAACATTACATATAGATACATTTGGTGCTAATTTTGTGTATGCTGAAATAAAAGCAGGTTTGCAGAAATATAAAAATCAGCACTGGTAAATGTGCCAGTTGCTTCGATTTTTTAGGGAAGATTCCATTATGCATAGAAGACAAAATGGTGATAATGGTGTAAATGTCTACAAAATGTAAAAAAAAATAGCATTCTTCCGTGAAGAAAACTACAAATGAATAGCAAATAAAAGAGAACAAGACTGTAAACTTTACATCTCCAGCACTTCCTTATTACATAAAATCCATCAAAGAAACAAGATTGCACATTTTCAGAAAGGAAGGAGAAGATTAAAAACGATTTGTAAACATCAATTGAAGCCTTTTTGCATGTCCGTGTTCCTCAAGTGTCTGAAACAATAACACAGAAACCTCTCCAGATCTAGCTTGGAGGATATACAACACATGCTCACTGTAATGCACATTACAATTGTTCCAATTAGCTGCACAAATTTCGCCAGACTCTCTCTCTCTGTTATCAAGAGGATCTGCATCTTCTGTGACATATTGTTTGGGGATTTGTGAGGAAGTGTTTTCAGGGCTTCAATCAACGCGGTATTTTTAGTAAAAGGTGCGGTGATATATCTCACATTGTTTTATCCCCATTTTGTATAGAAGATAAAACCTATTAAAAGGAGACTCAGTCATGGTTTTCATATCAGAGGGAATGAAATTCTAAATAATCTGACTTTGAATGTGTTTAGGCTAATAGGTATATGCTGTAATTCCTTCAGGCTCCTTCAATCATGACTGAGCCTTTTACATATGGGGCAAGTTGGCCCAGTGGTATAAGATGTCATATCATATAGGGCACAGTTGCTCCCTTAGTAATAACAGGATCTGCTAACACTAGTTCTAATCCTGATTGACCCAGTTTGCATTGTATTTAGGTTTAATGAAAAACCTCTTTCACTTTACCTCATGAGATGACTCTATGTTAGAATTCCTTAAAGAGGCATTAAACTGACACAAGTTGTTCCTGAAGAAAGTCCTTAAGTCGTTATCCATTTGTTCTTTCTTAAAGAAGCACAGTTCATGCAGATTCTATTTTATACCTTCTCCCTTTAACTCGCTGTTATCTTTAATAATCATGGCATCATCTCTAATCACTCAAACTTTCTTTCTTCTTTTTCGCACTTTCCTTTTCCCCCTTTTCTGTATACATCTCTCTCTCTCTCTCTCATACACACACACTTCATCTTGGCACCTTTACTCTCTGTAGTTAATTATTTTGCATCCTTCATCTACAATGTTACCCAAACATTCCCAAATATATTCTAATTTAACACTTTCATACAAATAATTATTGATCAGTAGACCGAATGAAATCAAAATAATATTCTTGGATCACATCTGTTTACTTAGGCACTTAATGCTTTCAACAGCCGTAACTAATCCATTCCATAATGCCTGTCTCCTCCTGAAAGTCTGCAACAATGGTGTCTGGTATATCCACATGTTCCTAACTGAGAACCTCCCATGTATTGCTGTAGTCCTGCCCCAGACAGGTTAATGAGAGGTTTTAAGAAACCATCATTATGCATTGATTTCCATATAAAACATTAATAAGAGCATAGCTTGAACATTCTTTACATCCTAGCATAGACAGGTATATTTCTGTCCCGATGACTCTCTGGTCCAGTTGTGTCAAAAAAAAAACTTTTCTGATACAAAGAAATGTCTTCTTTCTGAAGGTGATGTGGCTGATACAGTTTCATATTTTAGAATACATATCAAGGTGAGATTATTGGACTGAATGAAGGTCAGAAATTTTGTGTGACATTGTACCAGTAGGTTCTGCCACACAGGTAAGCAAATATATTTGTATTAGTGCACTGTGCCGGTTTCCAGAAGTGTTCGGGGCTGTGTCGAAGCCTAGTGGTTACAACATTCACTTGTCACACTTAAGAACGGGGTTTGATTCTGCACATGGGTATAATCTGTGAAGCCCATTTCTGGTGCCCCCAGCCATGATAATAGTGGAATATTGCTAAAAGTGGCGTAAAACCGAACTCACTTACTAACTCCAGAAGTGTTCAGTGACTAGTGTTTGGGACTACGCTCTCCCAAGAGTTGTAAATCTGAATTTGAGTTATACTTCTTAGTTGTGTCAGGATCTGCTGTTCGTGATTGAATCCCAAATGTGTCCTGACCCTCTGTTTATCCTTGATAATCCAGTGTGATATTACATGTCCCTTTCAGTTTATTACACAAGATGAATCCATATGCCAACCAAACTGTCCTAAACACCTATCGCAATCTTCACAGAACTTCTGTCACTGATTGGCTTGAAGTTATCAACCAAGTTAAATAAAATACAAGTCTAATTCAAAGGACTTGCCTCCCATCACTGTATTCATGCATTCATGGCAGTTGAGGTTACTTTTTGTTTTTTTTCATGTGTCTGTTTGTTAGACAGAAGTCCCCACCTGACAAAGGGGCAAGAAATAGCCCAGAAATGTGTAAACAATAAAGAACATCCATAACATTTTATCTTAATCCTGTTTGTTTGTCGTTTACACTGAACTCCAGCAATATAACCGCTGTATCATGATGGTCTGGACCAGACAACTGAGTGATCAATAGTATCAGTATCAATCTACACAACTGGGATACAATGACATGTATCAACCAGGACAGTAAGCCTGACCACCAAATCATGTTATTTGTTCTTGTGACAAGCACGGGTTGCTGAAGACCCTGGACTTGAACCTGGATCTTCGAAAACTGTGTGGAACTATATTACAGTAAAACCAACTAGTTTATGATCTGCAAGTGATTTGAACAATGTAACATCCATATTAACTGTAATGGACAAACACTTAGGAATATTTTAGATAATCAGTATTCAGAAATCAGGCTGGTGGAGTAGCATTGTGATTAAAGTGTTCTCTTCTCAAGCCGAATCCTGAGTTTGACTACGCACAGGTGTATTATTTTGGGCATATTAAACATCACCATTAACTCAACTTTGTTTTCAGAAGGGATACCTATACACTGAAAGTAATCAACCAAAGTTTTTAATTATTATAGTGACCTTTGTATACTATGCAAGCCAAAAGCTCCATAATGAAGCTAAACTAAAAGTATTCCCAGAAAGAAACTCATCCGAGGCCACATTTTGTATGGTGCTTTAACCTTGTACTTTGAAGTCTTCTTCATTTTGACACCTTTTCCTGAATGGAACCTCTTCAGTACTTTACACTGATCACAGTAAAGACACTTTCAATATGGCTGTCAGGATTGACTTAATGAGTGTCCATTAGTGATCATCAGAGTGGAATAGCTTACATGCCTAACTAGCTGCTTTTAACGTAATGAATCAGACTTCCACTTAAATGTTGTAATCTGGATGGTTTGAAACATGAATTTGTCAAGTGGAAAGTCAAGTTAGAAAATGTATTTACAAAAATCTAAGACACTTTCCTATGCTTCATTAGCAAGATGGACTTTGTATGATGGTGTATGATATTCTGAATAGAACTTTTATCTTTAGAAATTTGAGTTCATTTCTAAGTCTGATCGGGTGATAGGATATCCAAAGTCTTTAAAATGTTTTTTCACTTTTTGATTCATAGCTATAAAGAACATTTAAGAATATTGATTACATTACAAGAAGGAAAATAATTTTGATTCATTCACAAAACCATGAAATCGAAGGTTTAATTTAAAATATCTTAATGTATTTGGATTGATTTTTATACAGATTGAAAATGCTTCATTTTATATGGAATTGAACTTGAAGAATGGATTGCAGTGAAAGGCAGTTATACAGAGATCTTTGCCTTGAACATGGAAGTCTTTCTTGATTCTCCACTATATTGCATCTTCATTTCATTGAGATAGTTTTGAGGGTACGTGTGGCCCAGTCGAAAACTATGACCCATAAACCTATGATTGTAGGTATGAATCCTGTTTTTTTTAAAACGCGTCACCAGGTTTGTCAACAGCATTAGGGGTGGGGGTTGAAGAATTTGCTCATCATGGTGAGGACCTGGGTTCGTTCCCACTGGTGTTCCTCGCCCTGATATTGCTTTAAGAGTGCCATTAAACCAAAACTCACTCACTCACTCACTCAGTAGCATACTTCTGCTCATCAGTTCCAATACAGTTTTAAACATCTTTGACCTGTGTCATGTCAGGATTTTCCTCACATGTGTAGGCTGCTATACCTTGATTTAACTGGATTTTGTTTCTGTTTAATGCCACACTCAGCAGTAATCCAGCTATAGCGTCCATCTGTAAATAATATATGTCTGGACAATCCAAAACAATCCAGTGATCAACAACATGAACATCAATCGACACAACTGGGACATGATTATATGTGTCAACATAGTCAGCAAGCCTGACCATCCAGTTAAATAAATAACCTTTATGACAAGCACAGGTTACTAAAGACCAGCTTTAACCTAGGTCTTCAGGGGTCCTTCATATAACTAGTGAGTGAGTGAATGAGTTTGGTTTTACTTTTAGCAATATTCCTGTGATATCACGGCGGGGGACACCAGGAAATGGGCCTCACACATTGTACCCATGTGGGGAATTGAACCCGGGCCTTCAGCGTGACAAGCGAACACTTTAACCACTAGGCTACCCCACCGCCCCTTCATATAACTGGAAGAATACATGCTCACTCACTCACTCACTTGCTGAAATAGCTTTTTTCATTTATAGTATCAGTATTCTCACACATATTCAAACAGCTGTCGAAATTGGAGCATCCTCCAAGATTGTTGGATTCATGCTATGTATATTTATTGTTTTTCTAGTCTGACTTTAGCTACACATTTTTTTTCTTTTTCCACAGCAGACAAGCCATTGAGATATGTTTCAGCTATAATTCCAGTAAGTAGAAACATTAATATTTCTCACTTGTTTTGATAATCTGATACTTTGTTAGATCTATGGATGACAAATCTGATATATTTTATATATATATATATATATATATAGTTTTTCAAATTGGCCAGACCATTCTGTGTTTTCTGTTATTTAGTTCCAGAAGTCTGAGGTCCTCAATAAACTTTTATCTCCATTAAGCTCCATCGAGATTCATTTGCTAACAATGCATTATCCTGTCTCCATTGGTTTAATATTTTGGTGTATCAGTTATCTTTTAGCTTGACATAAATCTGCCTGGGCTCACAATGAGCAGTGTTTTCTTGCACAAATAGATGTAATGGATGTTAGTGAGTGAGTGAGTTTGGTTTTGCGCCGCTTTTAGCAATATTCCAGCTATATCATGGCGGGGGACACCAGGAAATGGGCCTCACACATTGTACCCATGTGGGGAATCGAACCCGGGTCTTCGGCGTGACGAGCGAACGCTTTAACCACTAGGCTACCCCACCGCCCCTGTAACAGATGTTAGAGTGTGTGCTGTACATACTGTTTCTGTACAAAATTAGTGTCAAGCTGTTTCAGTCAAATGAACCACTCCTTTTAACCTATTGTTATGTTAAAGTATTGAGTTACTGAATTATTTATTGCTTTTTTGTGAATCTTGAAACAAAAAAATTGCCAAATCATGACATTATTTCATGTTTTTACCATCTCCCCCTCCAACCACCCTCAACATTTCATTCATCCCTTGAAACTTTGAGAAAATCAATGAAGACGGTAATAAACTTGATCTAGCCTAATAATAACCTAACAATGGTATTGCTAATTAGCTTGAACTTCTGTTGGGGTAGATATTCATGTCAATCTCTCATGCCATTACTTTCATAAGTTGTGTAACAAAATCAGATTTGACATGTATCCAGAGAAAGGCATCACACAGGTTCTCTATTGCAGTCCCTACTTTGATGTTGACAACATGAACCAGCTCATGTTGTGGCTGACATGCTGCACGGAAGCTAGCCTTCACACCATGCAGATGTACTAAGACGGTCAGTGAGTGCATATGCAGACTGAAGGCATGTCTCCACAATTAGCAGAAATCAAACAGAGGCTGTTCTAGTTAACACAACATAGAAAATGAGTGACACTCAAAATTTAGTCCATGAATCCATGGCTAAACTTTCACATGGCAAAAATCAGAAGAAGCTGAAAATGCTGTGGAGCAATTCTGGCTTCAGTTTACCACAGGCGACTCTCAGTCCTGTCCTGCACTTGGATGAGTAGCGAGTCCATGTCTGATTAAGATTCACAGTGTGATAACTTTTCATACAAGCCCCTACCAATGAAATCAGCATCGCACATGCCTCTCTGTTACCTGGCTGTTACCTGACCTGTCACAACACTCTTGACACAAATCGTGATATAGCTATATCTGGCTGTTACCTGACCTGTCACTACACCATTGTCACAAATCGTGATATAGCTATATCTGGCTGTTACCTGACCTGTCACTACACCATTGTCACAAATCGTTATATAGCTATACAATGATGGTTTTTGAAACAACTCTTTCATTTTGCAAACAAAGATTATGACCAAGTGATGAAGTGATTTCTTATTTACTTTTAGCGTTGGTTTAAGTCATGTATGATTATCTAGTTTTTAGTTAAAGAACAACTAAACTCAATTGTTTGGTACTCTTTTTACCACTGCATATGAAAGATTTCTGGTTAGTCATAAATGGAACACCATTCTTTTTTAAAAAAAACTTGACTTGTGGTTAATTAATATCAAGGGCTTAAAAGTTGCTAAAAAGCCATCTGCTTCTCTCTCGCCTGCAAACGAAACCACAAACAGGTTACGTAACTCTGTCGCCAGAGCCCTACAGTGACGTCAGAGAAGGAACGATTTTCAGTTAGTTGTATAGAAAATGTGTAGGAAGCTCGTCATTTTGCTGATTTCTCAACATCACCAAAGATATACCGAATTGTTGTGTTGCCGTCAATTGCTCCTTGGGGTCGAGTGATGGTGTCACTATGCACAGATTTCCACCGGACCCCGTAGTTTGTGCTTAAATTGGTTGTTTGTGTGTGTAAGGTTGGCATTGTGGAAGCCTGTGGTGTATACTCAATTGGATGGTTCGCCCCCTACCACGCTTCCAGGATAGAAAATGTTGAAATATGCATTTGTAGCATTTGTACGGTTTGTAGCGTTTGAACAGTTTGACACATTGATCAAGCGTTTAATGTGAATCTCACTCCAACATTGTGTAAATATGCATAGAAAGTTGTATAGAAAATGTGTAGGAAGCTCGTCATTTTGCTGATTTCTCGACATCACCAAAGACATACTGAATTGTTGTGTTGCCGTCAATTGCTCCTTGGGGTCGAGTGATGGTGTCACTATGCACAGATTTCTACCGGACCCCGTAGTTTGTGCTTAAATTGGTTGTTTGTGTGTGTAAGGTTAGTATTGTGGAAGCCTGTGGTGTATACTAAATTGGATGGTTCGCCTCCTACCACGCTTCCAGGATAGAAAATGGAGTTCAAGTTTCATCGATTTTATAAAACCTACCCATTGCTGACCAAAAGGATTTTGCATGAATATAATGCTTTCTTCTTCGGACGCAAGTTTGTGGTCAAAGTGCCAATATTATCGTAAGTAATATTTTATCGACCCCAGCCTCTATTCCAAGAGTGAAATTGTTGTGTTATAAGCAATGTCTTGTAAAATCGTAATGTCCATCAATAAAATACATATTTTACTACCAGTGAAAAGTAATTTTGATTTTGGAAGTCGGTGAAAAGAAACTGAAATAGCATTTATCTTCAGACAGGGCTCCACCATTTTTGAAAATGGGGAAGTCACGGACTGTAATATTGAGATTATGGTTTGTTTTCATCAAGTTAGAAAATCTAAAGTACTTTTGACTAGTAGTTAAACATGTATTTGAATCATGGCCAAAAGGATTTAGCATGACACAACTTGTAACATAACGACTTCTTCCATGGAAGCAAGGTGGAGGTCGAAGTGACATTAATATTGCAAGTAATATTATATTGACCTCCACCTCGCTTGCAAGAGTGAAATTGTTATGTTATAAGCAATGTCATGCAAAATCCTAATGTCCATCAATAAAATACATGTGTTACTACCAGTAGAAAGTAATTTTGATTTTGTAAGTCGGTGAAAACAAACTTAAATAGCATTCATTCTCAGACAGGGTGCCGCCATTTTTTTCAATCATGAAGTCACGGACTAGAGTCCATTTGAATAAATGAGAATTATGGTTTGTTTTCATCAAGTTAGAAAATCAAAACTACTTTCTACTAGTAGTTAAATATGTATTTGAATCATGACCAAAAGGAGTTTGCATGACACAACTTGTAATGTAACATAAGCGAGGTCGGGGTCGAAGTGAAAATACTGCACAATACATTTCTGCACTTGCTAAATTTACTTGGTTTGTAAACGTTCACTCGCCAGTATGTAGACACTTGTCAATATACGTCTTCATATTTGGTCTCATAATCCTAATTACTTTATAATCATACTTGTATTTATTTGAAACTTAACAAAAAGAAGTGATCTGCGAATGTATTACAGGAATGTAATATCTAGAGATTTTATAGTTTGCCTATATGAATCATAATTTGCAAGCATGCCTTAATGTATGTTGTCTGTATCATTACACTTCACGACGAAAACAATGATTCTGTTGAAAGCTATGACAACTTAATAAAAACGAAATGCAAATATTGAAATTAAAACAAATTAAATTTATAGGGGCAATGCCAGGCTCTTATCCATCAATATCCACAAAAATGAGTGATATATAATTCATCTGCAGATTTCACAAGTGATGTGTCTTTAACAGTCTAATACAAGAAAATGTGATGGATCGTTTCAGGTTTTTCACATTGCTGTATAGTCTCATTGGTCACTGAAGATAGCACACCTGGCAACTATTTGCATAATCTGCGTCATTCTTTTAAAAAAGTAATTTAGTTAGCCAATAATGAGCAATCAATCAATGTATTGGCGGTTAATCCTTTGAAAGAAGGGTGCTGTTTTGACATAGACACAAACATGACAGAGTGTATTCAGTATAGATTAGTAAATGTACATACATAAACACTACCTTTCGACAAATCCCCAATTAAATCCGCATAAAAGTAATTAATCCATCAGTGTGTTATCGGTTAATCCTTTGATTGATCCAGACACAATAAATGCCAAATGGGGACCTTTGTCAGCTAATCTAGGTGGCGTTACCACTATTTATACCTGTTACAAATTCATTAACTGAGCATCAAGTGAATGATGACAAATAATGTGTAGGTTTATACCACCCAACACGGATTACAACCTAGCGACACCAAGTGATTTTGACAAAATCGTCCATGAAAACAAGGATTGTAACTCGGAAACTAGGCAAAGCAGGAGACAAAACTAAATGATAGTAGATTGTGAGAACATAGAACTTTCAGATTTCACAACAGCTGTCATGATTTCAGGTTTGTACAAACCTGTAAACAAAATAGTTTACCCCCTGAAATGTAGATGAATTCTGGATAGACCCTCATAGCTATACCTACTATTATGTCACGGAGACGCGCCGTTCTGATTGGTTGAAATTTTGTTTGCGGCTGAGAATTGTGCACTGTTGTCAAAAAGGTCGATTTAAGGTAATTAAAGATCGAATTGAGCAGTTTTAATGGCAGGGTTTCATTTATAACAATGTCATGCAGTGATTTGTGCATTTGCACCCCCTGGAGTATATGTGATCTTTAAAGTACAGTTCATTGGGAACATGTTGACTTGGACAAGCTCAACATGCAATTGTTCCATAAAGGCAAGTCCTCCACAACATGCAAACCTTCCATAGAGCCTTGTATCCACAACATGCAAACCCTCCATGGAGGCTAGTCTCCTCAATGTTTAGATGTACTGAACAGGTCCAAGCATCCTCACAACATCTTAACAAAGGTTCCCAAGTGTAAGAGCCTGTTCAACAATTAAGGACACAAGGTGTGAATAAATCATCTTAATCAAAAGCTTCGTCCTTTCTAATCATTCAGCACGTTGGCATAGAGTTATTGAATTGTCATACAGATCCTATTGACATGCTGTTGACCTCATGAGTGGAACAAGAGGTCACGAGGCTGCTGAGTGTGTTCGGACCCACTCTGAGAATGGGCTCCTTCATGGCAGTTTTGAAGCTAACTGACAAAGTGAGAATTAGCATGGATATTACTCCACGGTGTTTGACAAGAACACCTTGATCAATGTCATGAATAGCTACATCTCAGATGTGGCCAGTGGAAAGATCGTTGGTCATTGATGATATCAACAAAGGCAGCAGCAAATTTTGCCCGAGCTGGTGAATTTGTGCGGACAATGCTTTATTGCATTGGCAAGACCTGGTTTGATAAGTATAGGATATTAGTCAGTGGATAGCTCAAATGGCCATGAAAGATCATTGTTCCTTGAAGACAGTTTTCCAGAAGCCAACTGACATCATTCCTGGACACTGCAGTTGTACAAGAATGAGTATTGCAAGGTTTGCATCCTATGCTCTTGGAACTTGTTCAGATTGGAGAGGCACTTATGTCGCTGAAAGCATTCCTATTGATTATCAAGCCTCACTGACAGACATGTATTCATGTATTATGTACCACTGAAAAAAAGTAGAGGATGTTCCTTTTTGTGAGCATACCACTAACCAGAAAGAGTAATATATACCTATACAGATAAAATATTTCCAAAGAAATGGAATAAATTGTCACATTTTCCCCTTAATGTCTCTTCATCATCTGTTTCCTCCTTGGCTTCATCATTGGCATTTTATCAGTCTTATAAATCCAATATCCCCTACTTTTTCTTAATGGCATAGTTTCACATCACAACCAAGTTGTGAGCTGGAGGTCACAACCAGTGAAGCATATGTACTCAGTGAGAAACATAATGGAGAAGTAATTTACTAAAAGGAAACTGATTTCCATAATCTCTTGCTAATAACATTTTCACCCTTACTACTTTTGTATTACTTTTCTTAAACAGCTATTCAAAAAGTATTTAATTCAGTCATAAAAAAATACTGTAAACCATAGAAATATTCTGTGTAATGGGAACCACTGTTAATCAGATACAATTTTATTTCATGTGTTTTATATCATACATTTGTCAATACCCTCCAAATTGATGGTATTAATATTGAATGATGAATGATGATAAAGGAATCACAGTTATCTTCTGGGAGGTTTAATTGTATCAGGCCCTCATTACCTAATAATTTGGCATTGCAATGTTGATATTGAAGCCATCTCACACAAAGGTTGTTCGAGTACAATGCTTGATATTATCCTTTGATCGCAATTTTAATTAATTGTATTTGCATAGACCATCTAGATTGTTGAAGGTGAGAGAACAGTCATTAATATCCGTCACAGTGTTTGGATTTGCATCGTTATATGGATTTTTGCTCTTTGTAAATATTGAAATGAAGATGTCCCATATAGAGCATGTCCGAAATAACGAATTTGCACAAATCTTTTATTGTTAAGCAGTTCTTTCAATCAAACAGTTCTTGTGCAGCTACATCAGGGGGAAAAAATTACGTTATTGACTCATTTATCAAAGGCAGTTCATCTGAAGGTCCTTTAAATACTCCTTTCTGCATGGCTGATTGCGATGTTTGTTCAATTACCCAGATGTCAATGAATTAAATTGTTGGTCTTTAACTCCATTGGTTTACAATGTACCCCATAATTTTCAGGAAAACTGTTGATCTTGTATCCAACCATATCAATTTTGTTCACTAAGTAGATAATTGCTTGGATTTGAATGGAATCATCTGCCAATGATGTTGATGGACATTGATTTCGTTGCCAAATGGTATATGTGAGTGGTGCTAATAGTGTTTGATGGTGATCATTGCATCAAGACGACCACATTCCCATTGATGGTTTCTGTTCCTGACACACTACTGACCTTAACAGAGTGTTATCAGGAAATTGATTAGAATCATCCTGGGGAATACGTACCATTAGAGGTTATGGGTTCTTCTTTGTTTCATGCTGGTGATTAGCACCAGCCTCTTAGACAACTGTCGTTGGTGATACTTTTTAGACTAATCCTTGTGATTTCAACACCTGTCACTGGTATGTCTTTTTGCACATTTCTTTAGCATATGTCACTTCATTGGACATGTTTGTCACTTTCTTTGGACACATTTATCACTTCCTTTGGACACTTTAGACACATATTTTGTACATGTTTGTCACTTCCTTTGTTGTCACCTCCTTTAGACATATTTGTCACTTTCCTTGGACACATTTGTCACTTCTGTTTGACAATTTTGTCAGTTCCTTTCAACACATTTGTCACTTTCTTAAGACATGTTTGTCACTTAGTTTGGATACTGTTTATTTTAATTTCTCTTATTAAAACCGTTCACATTTTATCTTACATTTTAGACAAGGAATTCTTTGAGATTAGACTAATATTTTGTCTCTAAACTGAACAAATTTTACAGAAAAGAAATGGTTCATAAATGATAATCATAAAATATTGGGAAAATGAGCCTAGAGACTTTCATCATTTTCAGAACCTGTGGTAATCTAGACTTACCATATATTCTAGCCTTGCATGGAATTTCATGGATATGTTTGTAAAAAGTTCAGGGCCTTTACAACACACTAGTTTGAAGTCTCTAGGGCCTCTTTTTTAGATCACTTATCAGGATATGTTAATTTGAGATCCGTGCCAGTTCCTGTTTGTTGAAGAGAGCAGTATTAAAGGATGTTTGTTGAGAATCAATCGTAAAAGTCTGTTTTTTTGATATATGAAACATGAAGACCTGTTTGAGGGAGATTATTCATGCCATTTTAGATCATTCACAAACACTTTCTTGGTGGCAATCATTTGTAATGGTCTGTTTGTTTGAGATTAGAACTGAAGTCTGTTGGTTGGAGATGGGTGATCAGGTCTAGTTTGTAGCAGATCAGTTTGTAGAACATGAGATATAGGGCTCTGTTCAGTAGAGATCTGTTTTTGGAGACCACAGCTCAAGTCTTTCTGGAGATGATGTATGAAGAACTGTTTTATGGAAATCAGTAATCAATGATATTTATTTCAGATTGTTATTACCGCTTGATTGTTATGTTCTTCACTGATGTTGGATGTGGGAATTATATGCACAAAATATAATGCTGAAAGACCATAGAAGTCAGAATGTTCCAAACGAGAATGGTTGGATCCAGTGTCTTGTTGAAACTTGGCCACCGCTGTCTGGGAAATGTCTGGATGATAAGTTTACGGAGGCAATATAATGAAAATGAGTTATCGTGTAAATGTTGAATTTGTTATGGAATGGTATATGTATGTAGACAGTCTGATACGCAATATATTGCTTTCTGATTAATGCTTTTTTTCATGTGTCTGTTTACTTTTTTGTTGTACCTTACAGTGTCTAGAATGCTATGTTGAAATAGTTGATGTAAAGAAGGTAAGACATTGTGGCAGTAACACTATACTTGTTTACTGACTAAACCACCATGAAAAGCCTTTGAAGTTGGAATGACCTATGTAAATACTTCAAGTTAGAGGTCTGAGAGAGCTGTAAAATGATAACTAAATCATACGCCTTTCCTTTGAGACATTAGTGAGTATAAGTTAAACCCGCGCAGAGAACATGTTTACAAAAAGTAGGCAGTGATTGGCATTGAGCAGAACCATTTGTTTTGTGAAAGGTAGAGCAGATTGAGGCTAGTGCATGTGCAGTGCATGACGATGTGATTAATTCTGCACATAGCTGCACACACCTTGCTCATAAGACTCTCACATGGTCAGTGTAGCACTACACTTGATTGCAGTCAGCCTGTGTCTGTGTCCCCTTTCACTCACAGTGGCAAGCACCGGTTTGGAGCACTTATACATGCTAATTACAAGTCAATTGTCAGGTCAGTGTTCATCTTATCCTTGTTTGACTGTTTATCAGATGGTCCGATTGGGTTATATCACATTATACCCTGGCTGTGGTAGATTACCGGTTGAACCTGTGCTCACCTGTGTCTTCTAGTGGATAGAGAGCAGAAAGTCAGTGATTAAATCAATGTATGTAGAAGATGGTACTTGTTATTTGCCTTACACTTGGCATTAAGGCGATGAAACAGAGTTGTCTGATTCTGAGTCAGTGATAGAGTGTCCCATTTAGAGTGTAAAGTCAGTGATTTGAACACGACATACCAAAGGTCTGTAGACAATAGTACTTGTTGTTACCTTTCTGGCTGCTCGGCATTAAGGGGATGAAACATGAAACAGAGTTGTCTAGATCAGCGTCTGTGTTATGCATCTTCCCAAACAACAGGATGGAAAGGGGATGAAACAGAACTGTCTGGATCACAGTCAGTGCTTTATGTCTGAGTGGGATAGTATAAAATCATAATATGTCCAAAGTTTCCTCCTAATTCTGCGATAGCTCAGTACCCAGGTGTTAAACCATGAGAAAACCATTTTATGCGTAAGAAAAGTCTAAAATAAATATATTGCCAAGTCATGTAACAATTCTAAACAATACATTGGCTTTCATACTATCTGCATGATGGAATAATGTATTATTGTATAGAATGGTGTTACAAGCTGACATTCAGTTTGAAAATAATCTTCAGTATTCCTTTGTTTGTTGTAGATAAGATTAAGGCATCAATAACGCAAAGGCTCTTGTCATATATCTGACATATTGTGTAATGTGCATAGCATAATATTTAAAACTACTCGCACATCACCGTTTAAATTTTATGAACTTTCTTTTAGGCAGCATTTCAACAGTAGCAATATCAGGTTTCCGTTAGAAGATTCATATTGTGGCTAACATCAAATAATTGGAATAGTTTGGTATTGAATTGTTTGGTGTCATCATACGACTCTGGCTAGAGCTCGTATTCATTTCAGAAATGATCTTCAATATTCCTGTGCTTGTTGTAGAAGCAGTTAAAGTATCCATTACTTAAAGGCTGCTGTGAAATAGCTGGAATGGTGTGGAAAATATGTAAATCAGGAAGCAGTATCCCAAACTCCTGAGGCATTACAGTGTTAGTTTTTCAGACTTTCTTTCATAGAGATAGCACTTCGACAGTTGCAGTATCACGTTTCTTACTTTAGATTTATGTTTGTGGTTAGCATCTATATTGATTCATTTTTTAAAACCTTTTACAGCTACTTTCTTTCCCTTTTATTTGTTGAAGGAGCAAGAAGTGCCCATGAAAAGTTAAAGGAATCTTTAAAAGTTTCTATCTTTTAATGTTATGTTTATGTCATGTTCTTCCAACTTTTGTGTATCACTCGGAGTTAAAGCTTATTTAGACTGCATCAAAACAGTAAACGTTTCACTTTGATGTTAGATCCATGAACATTCAGGGCAAAATAGGCCTTCAGCAACCCATGTTTGCCACAACAGGTGACTATGCATGTTGTAAATGACGACTAACGGGATCATGTGGTCAGGCGTGCTGACTTGGTTGACACATGTCATCTGTTCCCAGTTGTGCAGATCGATGCTCATGCTGTTGATAACTGGATTGTCTGGTCCAGACTCGATTATTTACAGACCGTCGCCATTTAGCTGGAACATTGCTGAGTGCGGCATAAAATTAACTCACTCACTCACTCACTCTTTGGGTCATTCTCGCAGAAATGATATAGGAGATTGGACTTTTTGTTGGAAACAAATGAGCAATGAACCTAGCAACCAACAAGCACATGTTGACAGTCACTGAACTCGGCTCTATATTACAATGCCTGTTGACAGTCACTGATAGCAGAGTCTGGTTTATTAAGAAAAACAGCTGGTAATATGACTGAAGCTCATAATTTATGGTGATGAACCAATTCTTGATAAATATTCCCTTATCCTATACATGTTTGTAGGGAATTTTGAGATAGCCCTCTAGGGAACCGAATCGACTAACATTGAGTTTCTGAAATGAACATATTTTGCTTTAAAAAAAACCCAACTGTTAAAAGTTCCTAACTCATGTACATAAGAAGAGCCAAGGGACTTCCTTTATTTTCAGAACCTGTAGATGTACATGGACTGCATTGGGTACATTTGTTTCAGAGTCTGTATTACAGACCAGGACAGATGGGCAATCTTCACTTCTCAGCAGTCACACAAACACTAACTGTATGTTTAGTAGGTGATGTGGTGCTCTGTTAAGTGCACTCTATGACTCTGAAGACTGGTCAATGCCAGTCAGACCCTTGACCTCTGATGTTTGGCTGATCATCACTTTCTTCAGTCAGTGTCTTTTTATAGTGTAATTGAGTCTTCTTTGTCGGACAAAAGTGGGCTTGATAGTGTGAATTACAATTAAATCAATAAAACAATCTTATATGTGTTGATCCTACAAGAAGAGCTGTGTTAAGCTGGGAGGACTTGAACTCATCATGGTGTTTCAAGCCCTTCCTTCCAGGCAGGGTATTGGCAGAGGGAAGGTAACATTACCAGGGGAAATTGGACTCTCTCATGCTGGATCAGTGCTGGGTTGAGTGAGTGAGTATTGCCACTTTCAGCAAAATATTCCAGCAATATCATGGCTGTAATGAGGCAGGTGTATGGTGTTAATCTTCATGGTTCTATCAAAAGTATAACGCTTTAATGAACCCATTAAATGTATTTGATATATTTGTTGAAGCAATATGGATGTTTAGCCTGATGAGATAAAGCTTTGAGCCAAGGAACCAAATGATAAGTTTACAACTTAATCATGGGGCTACCACAACACCCATAGTCACTATAGTGCTTACAGTGCTCACAAGGCTTTGTTTCAGCGGGGAAGATTGGGGTACAAATTGGTCATCAGAAACCATTGCTTGCAGTAAGAGGATCTGGTTGTCAGATATGCTGATTTAGTTGATGACATGGTGCTGATTTAGTTGATGACATGATGCTGATTTAGTTGATGACATGGTGCTGATTTAGTTGATGACATGGTGCTGATTTAGTTGATGACATGGTGCTGATTTAGTTGATGACATGGTGCTGATTTAGTTGATGACATGATGCTGAGTTAGTTGATGACATGGTGCTGATTTAGTTGATGACATGGTGCTGATTTAGTTGATGACATGGTGCTGATTTAGTTGATGACATGGTGCTGATTTAGTTGATGACATGGTGCTGATTTAGTTGATGACATGGTGCTGATTTAGTTGTCATCACACCCAAGTAGCAATATAGTATTGATGCACGAAGATATATCCTTAAAGTGAAAGTATTGCCCCCTACCCAACCTGACACCCACTCCCTCTCATTGTGGTGTTGGCAGCTCAGGATATCTAGATTTGCCTCATTTTCTAGACTTGTGTGGGTGTTCTTGGATATATTTGCTTCAGGGTATGTTGGACAGACTACTCTGCCCGAAGCTGATCCATAAAGGTTCTAGAATTAGTCAAATAACAGTTTGAAAGAACTTGATCAGTGCATGTTCCTAAAGTTTCTTGATTTATCGAAACACGCAAGTCTCTCCATTTTACTGATTTGTCACAGCAAAACAACAGTGACTCAACATTTAGTGGAAACATCTCCATCCCACCATGAAACAGATGATTTCATAATCACATAATTGCTTCTATATGAGGTTTTGGGTGGTAAATTAGCCTAATGGTTAAAACTTCTGTTCATCATGCTGAAGAGCGGGTGCGATGGGTACAATGTATGAAGCCTATTTCAGGTGCTCCCTCGGTGACATTGCTGAGATATTGCTAAAAGCAGTGTGATACCATGCTCACTCTCTCTCTCCCTCACTCACATTTAGAGGTTTAATATATATTAATCAACCCTTATACACTGTCAGACACTATCCCTAAATGTTCGAGAATTGTGTTTGAGGACTAAGAGGACTCAATAGGACTTTGAATTATGTTCTACATGATTTACGACCTGACATATCTGTGTCAGACAGTCAGGATAGTATCTGACATTTGCAGTTCACTCATATTCATGAAATAGATGAGCGTCTTGACATCTTACATCTGGGCAAATCGTTTGTACTTTGAGACTTGACTTTAGTGTTCCCAGTATTGACAGCTCTCCGCAGGCAAACTTATTGGTCTCAAGTCAGGGGTTGATTCCTTAAATGGACTAAATTAGTCTGGTTTGACTGTCAAAATATAATTGAATTTATTGTACAAGACGCCCTCATGATTCAGGGTGCAAGGACCAGACGAGGATAATAGACTCAGTACAGCATTATTACAAAAACATCATAAGTAGAATGTATGTATACTGAATGACAAAACAAACGCAACGCTGGCTTTTTGTCAAGATTTTTAATAAAAGATATAAAAATGATTGTTTACTTTTATGTTTTCAAAACTTACGTTTCTTTTGGTGTTCAGTGTCGTTTTAGAAAGTGTCAGACCTTTATTACATCAGCGCCTTACCTTTAGGGGGGAAGTTGGTAGCCTAGTAGTTGAGGCGTCTGCTTATTACTCCTTGGAAGGAAATAGCTCATGTTCATACTGCTTTGAACAATACAGTGAAGCCTCGTTAGTCTGAGCGCCGATAATCCGGATGTCTCGCCTCCCGGATGATTTCAGCTTGTCACCAATCACCTATATAATTTGCCTCGATAATCCAGAAATTCAGTTTCTGGAAACCACAAACCGTGAAAGCGATGTTTACGTAACTGGCCTCCATCATTGGGAACAATAAACACTTTTTGCTGTGACTGACATTGTACACGTACATACTTGGAAAATCTGGTGATATCAGACATGAGAATTTTCTGCAGATTTCCGTGTTTCGGGTTTCATTTTGACCATTTCTGAGATCAATGTATATTTGCAATAAAACTTTGAGGAGGGGTAAGGGGGTGTAATGTTGAAAGGGAAGTGCCATTCGTGAAACAACGAAGTGTTTGCTAACTGTGTGCCGAGTTTACTTTTCTAACATGGAGAGTGAAACCTATGCGATGTGTTGAGTTTCTGACCCTAGTTCCTAGTATATGGCACATCCAATAACCTGTTCTAGTGGGAATGTATAAGAAGTGAATGGCTGTATCTTTGCATCCATGGCAAACGGCATTTCGCGGGGAAAATGGGTACCATTATCAAGCAAGGTGAAAATGACGTACATACATTAAATGCTTATTTGTTTTATCCAGAGTCGTGTCTTTTACAATCCAGACGAATTTGCTGAAAAACACAAACATCCAGATTAACAAGAGTTCACTGTATCTTATCAGTGTATGACATAAGCCAAATGCTGAGAATTCAACATGGATATAACCAGACAATTCGAAGAAATAACTCCATTTTTCTGCTTGTGATATGATAGTTCAATGTTGAAACAGTAATTTGTTTGACAAGTCCACATGTAATGCTCAACTTGAAAAACAGATTTTAAGATATGGTGAATTTACTCAGATGTATTGTACATGTTATCCAAATGTTTTACCAGCCAGCAGGCTCGTTAGCTGTAAATTTAGACCACCATGGGCAGTTGGACAGGCCTTATTTTTATACACCAGTGTTGTGGTATATAGGGGAAAAGCCCAGAGCAATGACATTAACCATTTAGGTGGAACATGCAAACATAGTCTTGATGCTCACAAACCTACAAACATTGCGATGATTTGAGTGAGTCAGTGACTTTAGTTTTACACTACAGTCAAGAAAATTCTATATATATATTGGAGATCTGTAAATAATAAAGTCTGGACCAGGCAATCCAGTGATCAACAGCATGAGCATTGATCTACCAGTTGGGAGACATTGTCAACCAAGTCAGTGAGCCTGACCAGGTCCTGTTAGTCCCCTCATACAGAAGGCACTGCAGATCAACTCAGATCTTCATGTGTTTAGAGCAATTAAAATCATCGGTCACTACCTTCTGATACGCCTAAGTCTCTATCCAGCAAATCTTTGCACATTATGAACATAAAATCACTTTAAGAGAAGAATACTCACAAGGGAGTGTTTTTCAAAATAGCCTTCAAGCATACTTCTTGTATGTTGTGTGTTCAGTTAATTTACAAGCTGGTTTTTTGAGGACAGTGGATGATTCTATTTATGTGCTGATATGGAGGGTAGTTATGGTTGAGTAGTTCTTGTGGGTCATTAGCCTGATACTGCATGTACTTTTAAGCGTTTGCTTCTAGGTTCATTGGAGTAATGTACATCTGTTCCGTATTTACTGCACTTGACTTCATTACCAGGGTCTTGCAACTCCTTCTACACTCTTAGTGATGGCAGGCTTGCTGGGAAGAGATTTTCAAAGCTCTCTTAGCACTAAGATAGTTGTAAGTGCCATACATTAACTTACGACTATCTTAGCGCTAAGAGAGCTTTGACAATCTGAGCACTGACTTGGTTGACACATGTCAACTGTTGTGTAGATCGAACCTCTTGCTGTTAATCACTAGATTGTCTGGTCCAGACTTGATTATATACAGACCACTGACATATACCTGGAATATTGCTGAGTACAGCGTAAAAACTGCTAAGTAAGCGTAACTCGTGCTTACTTATGGTGATTGGATGATTGCTCTGTTCATGATGTGTCATTGTAATGCATGTGACTTAACTATAGTTAACAAAATAAGTTAGGGATATTGGTATCTATATGACTGGTATTTGATCAGTGCGTCAATGAATAAATATATCATTATTCCAAATTTCAAAATTAATGTGTATCCCTAACTGTTTTTGTCCACTATATGTGTGGCATTTGGATAGTTGTGTGATGAAGAGGGACATTTTTTATGAAGCAACAAGTTCTTTATTATTATGGGAGGAATGTTTCCATTTAGATGCTGACACTGTTATGAAGCAGATAGCAATCTTGTTCCTCGTCGTGTGTGAGGCACATTACCTCATTATGTGTTAATAAACTACTTGGACAATATGGAAGATTGGTGCAGTGATATTGTGGCACTGATTGTGAAATCCTTCATCAAGCAGGAAATTTTGGTCAAGGCTTTCATGAAAGTGCTTGCACCGAAACATATGAATGCATCTCACTGAAAGAGTGTGGAAGTTTTGCACTAAATCCACTGCTTAAAAGTGCTAAATTGCTTCAGGTATGTTTCCAGGTTGTCAATGCCCAACCTGTGCTGGGGGGGTTCACCATGTGGTTCAATTATCTGAGGCCTGTATCAGTTCAAGCTTTCCTGCCACATTAAACTGTCTTGCCATGATGTAACTGGAATATTGTTCAAAGCAGGCTTACACTGAGCTCCCATGCTCACTCACTCTTAAATATCACTACCAGATATTGTTCTTTACATGCATAGCGGTTCTTATACACATGCTCTGAATTCCATCCTGCCAATCATTGGATTGTCTGATCCAGACTTGTTTGTTTACAGACTTGATTGTCATGTTGTCTGTGTTACTGCTGAATGTGACATCAAACATACAACCATGAAATTGTCACAACTGTACAGTCGACTGAGTTTTTAGAAAGGGTTTTGTCGCTTTAATACAATCTCAAAGATGATCTTAATACTTTCATAGTTGTTCCTGTGTGGCATGGAGTGCAAATTGTGCCACCACTTGCACTGATAACCATTGACTCACACCATTAAATCCAGTAACTATGCAAAAAATGCCTTTAACAATTTGTCATAAAAATTCAATTATTTAAAACCTTTCAACTGACATCACAACTTGTCTAGTCCTCATTAGAAGAAATTCATTTTGGCCTGTTCAGAAAAGTGTCAAGTGTCAATAAGTCTTTCACACTCCATACCAAAGTTAAGAACAGTGTCACTCTTCAGTGATCACTTGAGATCATGTCAGGACCTCTTGAGATCGGAAATTGTCAGAGGGAGGCTCTTGGAGGCTTGTCCATGACCTCCTGACCTCCAACACCTGTCATTACTTGCAGTGGCTGAGGGGCTTACAATCTCCCAATATTCATATAAGCTACTGACATTTATGTATCTCATAATTAGCAAAGATAGCTTTATGACCGTGTGTAGTTCACAACTGTTTCTGGGCAATGTAAACTGTTTAGTTATTAATCCATGTAATTACATTATGTTTGCACTTTTAGTCTAAAAATATGCATACGTTAATAAGGATAAGATGTATGCCTCCATTTGTGATAACTAGGTATATGGAATCTAAGTTGTGTAGGAGAGGAGTTTAGATTTATGAGTCAGGTACTTTTAACAAGAAATAGCTGGCTGGAAAGAAGTACATTTCTGTGGGGCGTTTTAAGTGAAGAAATATCCTGAAAAGGATAATCACAAAAAAGAGAGGTCATTTTAGTTCACATTTCTTTATTTGTGCTGCATGATATTTTGTAGAATATACTGATGTAATGAAAATGTACAAATAAATATTGATTGAAAGAGAGAATAGATGTGAATTAAGTTTTAGTTTATATTCACTGACCATAAACTCTTTCTATATTGAATATGAGATCATACCAGTAACAGAGTGTAATTAATTCACACTGAATTGGGACAGACTCATTTTAAAACAAGGATGTTATTACAGTGGAACGTGGCACACACTTTCATGGAGATGCAAATGGTAAGACACTCATTCCCTATTGATTTAATGAAGATATTCTATATGTATACGTATACAAGGAGGAGCCATGTTTACCCAAGTCTGAGTATGCTATATGACATAGCCGACAGACTATGGGTAGGATTGTTATAATGAATTTTGGATTTTTTTTTTTTTTTTTTTCAAGTCATGTTGTACAAAAGAAATAGGCACGGATACTGCTTCAGCACTGTTATCTTATACCATCATAAGAAAGTAGGGGAATCTGGATGTGCACGATTGATAAAATGCAAATGATGACGCCAAGGGGGAAAACACATGATGAAGAAAATAGAGTAAAATGTGAAAATGTATTCCATTCCTTTGAAACTGTTTAATGTGTGTGAGTTTGCATGTGTGCATGCGTGCGTGTGTGTGTGTGTATGTGTTGCATTTTCTCATATGCATTGGCTTTTGTTGTTTTTTTTTGTTGTTTTTGTATTTGAATGGTATATGTTGAGTGAAGAAAAGAGTGTGAAGGATTGGCTAAATCAACATCCAAGCAGTGTTAAGCTGTATTTGTTCCAAGAAAACAACATGCAATATTGATTTGAAGTTAATTTGGAAGAAAAAGGCCAAATCTATGTATATACCTTTCGTCTTTACAGATATTATTTTCCCCCTTTTCTGCATCATTTTTGAGTGAAAATTGCAACTGTTTATGAGTGGAATACCACTGATGGTGCAGGATGGATACACATTGTTAGAAAAAAACAGTACAGTATTTGATAGGGAATCAACACAGGTTCATAGTGCACTAATGTAATCCTTCAACACTATCTGCATTTGAGCAGAGATTTCTTGAGGAAATGTTTGGGTCACTTTAATCTACAATATTGAGATTTTGCTCCAATCAGCATCCTGCATCAACTTTAAGAATCAGAGTCCCACCCTTTACAGTTATTTCTTCAGGGAATTGTTATTTGTCCTGAAGAATTTTTATAAAGTATTATCAACATTTGTGCCACGCATAAGTTTCAAGAAAGAGAACCATTACAGTCTCTCAGACCATTTCTGTAAAGAGGTTCAAAGAAAACAATGTCATGAAAAAAACAAACAAAAATGTCTCTCATGGAGGCAGCCATCTTGACTTCCAAACCTGAACTATGAGAGCTCTTAGTCCAACAGGCCCCAGCACTGACAGTACATAATAAACAACAACCAAAGGAGGAAGTATGGCCACAAGAGCCAGAAATGGTCCACAATTATTTCTTATCTTTAGATGTGTTCAAGACATATATATCCATGATATATGTAAATATTTTGTGCTGATGCAAAAGCATGACTCTTCCGTATCTTTCTCCCAAAGTGAGTGTAGAGACAGTGTGTGTGTTAAAATTCACAACAGAAATAGTATGATTGTTAAGGAGTGCTACAGTATTGTCCAAACCATGAAAGATCTTGGGAACTTCATGTCATATGTGTTTTTTTTGTGGCAGTTCAAGAAGCTAAATGACTCCAGAATCAGCTGGAATCATTTAATTTAAATTGCACGATTTTTTGCGCCATGGTATTTTTGCAAATACCAACCAAACAATGTTTTTGCATCATAGTTTTGCAGCTTGCCTAATTCTCAAATATAAATTGCATCTGAAAGTTATATCTAAAATAAATCCAAACACAAATGACTCTAGGTTGATACTAGTCTTCAACTGACATTTGTATGTATGCAATCAGTGATGTTTACCTGAAAACACAGGCTGGGTGGACCAGATAAGCTTATGACTGTAATGAAAGATCAGTTTAGTCACTAATACAATGAGAAAATATCAAATATCAAAATCTTGAAAAGACAGAGACATCGCCTATGCTGCTGATCTCCAGATAAGTGTGATTAAACATGTCCACACCCATTGGATGGTGTTGGACTATCAAACAGTCTCTAAAGACATAGAATGAAAGGATGTGTGTTGCGTGGTTGTTGTCGGTCTGCACTATGAGACATACTGATTGAGTAAGTTTTGTTCATGTATCCATTGTTTGACCTGTGAAGTGTGAGTGTTGGTAATGCTAGTATGTGTCATTGCTTCATTGAGTATCCTCCAAAGTTTTAGACAACTTAAAACAATAACATTTCTGGTTCAGTGCGCAACTAATCCTCAAGCTGATACCTTGAATCAGTAGAATCAATTACACAAGACCACTTGTTCATTTAGCATATATCACCCGTGAAGGTCCCGGGGTAGAATAGGCCTTCAGCAACCCATGCTTGCCATAAAAGGCGACTCAGTAGAATCAATTACACAAGACCACTTGTTCATTTAGCATATATCACCCGTGAAGGTCCCGGGGTAGAATAGGCCTTCAGCAACCCATGCTTGCCATAAAAGGCGACTCAGCTTGTCATAAGAGGCGACTAACGGGATTGGGTGGTCAGGCTCGCTGACTTGGTTGACACATGTCATCGGTTCCCAATTGCGCAGATTGATGCTCATGTTGTTGATCACTGGATTGTCTGGTCCAGACTCAATTATTTACAGACCGCCGCCATATAGCTGGAATATTGCTGAGTGCGGCGTAAAACTAAACTCACTCACTCATTTAGCATATTCATTACAAGTTTAACAGATATAAAATATGAATAGTAAATTTCCACAAATTTCCCTAAAATATCTGACATTAATGTAGCTTTACAGTTTTAATTGTTTCCTTATTTCAGAGGTTCTCTGGGGCGGTGGGGTAGCCTAGTGGTTAAAGCGTTTGCTCGTCACGCCGAAGACCTGGGTTCAATTGCCCACATGGGTACAATGTGTGAGGCCCATTTTCTGGTGTCCCCGACATGTCATTGGTTCCCAATTGCGCAGATCGATGCTCATGTTGTTGATCACTGGATTGTCTGGTCCACACTCACCCACTCGATTATTTACAGACCGCCGCCATATAGCTGGAATATTGCTAGAAGCGGCGTAAAACCGAACTCACTCACCCACTCACTCAGAGGTTCTCCACTTAAGGTATTAGAACAGTTCACCCAATCATCTTGTGAGAAGATATTTAAATGGGTGCTGTCTTATTTACTCCACGTCATTGGTGTGTCCAGGTTATGCATGTCCAAGATAAGGCAGTCTAAGTGTTGGGTGATAACCCTTAATTGATGTGTTGATCTTGATAGTCTCGATGAAGATAATGTGATGCATTATTTGTCGATTGTTTACTGCCTGTGACCAGCAAATTGTGTCATATTCTTGTGAGCCTGTCATTCACAGTTTTCTAAAAAATATTGTTTTTCAGTATTTCTTTTAGTTGTTCTAACCTCAATAATATGATTCTCTATACCTCAGTAATAGCCCCACACAAACGATAAGCAGTACACACTTGCAAGTATCATTTAATATTTTGATCCTGAATCGACTCCTATTTAAATGCACAAAATGCATCCTACCCACACTCGAATGAATTATTTGTCAACATTAATTTACATCACAATGTCCATAATTTTCAATTAAAATTTTAGGCCAGACCACTCATATTTCTTGAATTATGGATTATTGTCCTCAGAAAACCTAAAGACAGGAGGAAAAAAATCATACAAATCACCAAAGTAATATTGCTTTTAATTACTAAGAGTATTTTACTTTGGCAATTTATGAAGTGTACAAGGCAATATGGGGCAAAAAGCAGTATATTTAGCTCGTATATGGGGCAAAAAGCAATGAATTTGTTTAGGGGGAGGGGGATGTTAAATTTACATTTTGGTCAATAAAAAAAATATTTCATTTTTTTAGCAGGGAAAATTTTTTTTTTTTTTCTTATTCTTGAAAGAATATGACCAGCAGGATCCCTAAAGCAAGAAATACAACTGGCCTGAACTGAGGAAGAATATTTATGTCCATTGCCCTTCTAAAGGATTTTATACCATGGGAATTATCTGGAATCTCCTTTAGGTCCAGGGAGCTGGTGTCTCTAGTTGTATGTGTTTATTATACAACTCAGAAATTCTCTTTATTGATTTAATTTTGGGTGATGCCAGGGGCACGTCTTGTCTTGTTGGTTTTTGATCAAAACAGGTCATTAAAAACAATTCAGAAAAATGATAGTCAGAATATAGAACTTATTTCCTAATTATTTGTCCCCTGCAAACATCCAGCTTTAGAGCTCATGGTTCAAGATGTGCATCAATCACAGGGTTGGGCATGTATCTCCGGGGAAGGGTCTCGGTGGAACAGCCTCTGTTGTCCATATATTGACATATGCCTCTTACATTAGTACAGGCAGCTGGGTCCCCCATACTTCAGAGGGCTTGGATGATTCAGGGCATTGTGGGGCGGATGTGGCGCTACTTGATCAGGCATGTAGAATCTGTAGGAAGTGAGGTGCCATGGCCTTCCACCCGGTTGTTGAAATAGTCAGCACTTTGTCAACTCTTGAGTCAGACATGACATGGTAAACGGGAGATGGCATTGGCGCTGCGTTTCTTTGTGAAGGGATCAGTGTCAGACGGCAGGCTTTCATTCTTGGAGAGTTCTTCAGGAAGACGTGGGGTTCTGGGAAGGGGAAGATTTTGTCAGTTTAGATTGCTTTAACTATAGGAGACTCTTGTCACATATCTAATGCTTCTCCTCATACCTCTGCTCCATCTTCCTCTTATCTTTCTACACTTCTCCCAGAGCAGTAGGGTAACAAAGTGGGAAAAGTGGTCACTGCAGAGGTGTCTTGTTCATGAATATAAATGTAAAACTCATCCTTGATGTCAGTTCATCTTTCTTTATCTGCAACGAGTGTACTATTTCAGTATGGTTTATGAACCTGCATGGGTCTGGATGAATTCTCTAGGTTTGCAAGAATCACAGATCTGATTTTGATTCACTCACTCATAACAGAGGTGGTGGAGCAGCCTAGCACTTAAAGTGTTTGCTTATCACACCGACGTCCCAGGTTCAATTCCCCACGTAGGTGTTCACCTGGTGTGATATTACTGTAATTTTGCTAAAAGCAGCATAAAACTCACTCACTCGCTCAAAACCCAACCATCAATATTTCAGTAGCCAACAGCAGTGGTAAGTCCCATAAACAACATATCCTATAAATCATGCTTCTACTTTATTGCGTTTCTTTATGTTATACCCTCATGTGAGATAACACCTTATCGAACACAGTATCTACAGGCTGTATTTATTACATCATTACACACATGGACTGGTGGGGCCAGCAGTGTCAGCCCCTTTAAATCAGGGCCTGTGCATTGAAGATAACTTTGTGGTGGGGATCAACTGGTGCTGTTTGTGGTAACATCAAATGACACTGATGGGCTTGAGATGGATGAAAAACTGCATGCATGAACAGACATACTATATACTTGGCAGCTAGGGGTGTCATAATCTACAAAGTAGTATGTTATTTAGCTGGTGGTTATGACTTTATTTAAGGACTGGAACTAGAAATAGCACAACCTCTGCGTTTACACATTACCTTTTCCCATTGATATACTTGGCACAGTAACCGAGTATTTTATATTATCGTAGATTAGCCGAATATTTAGGACTAAAAGACGCTGTCTGTGAAATAGGTCACCTTATCTTCAGGTTACACTTTCATTTAACTTTTTTTCAGGGGGTAAGAAAATGGTATCATATCACTTCGTGTGAACAAACACAGCGGAGATGACTTGATCAATAAAGACATCAAATTTACATTTAAACATCACTAGACAGGATTATTCACCTTTTCAGTGCTAATTTGCTTTTGTTAGACATTGTCGTATATACAGGGATTGAGATTACAAATTGTGTACTTGTCTTACGTATTCAACTAGGAATAGCAGTCAACTGTAGACAGGTTTCCCTATGATCTATCAGTGATTTAGTTAAACCGTACCTAATAATATAGCAAGCTGATTCTGATTCTGATTCTGATCAGGAAAATATAGTTTGTTGTAGCATTTTATCATTATTATTACATGTTTTTAGGGTCAAGTTAGGCCCTCATCTTATCAATGAAATGAGATCATCTCAGCTTATCTGTGAGATCAGCTGTCTACAGTAATGTATGGTAATTGATGAAGGGGCCATGAGGGGCCTAGTGATGTTTATTACACGAACTTGCAGTGTGGAGATGGACCCTGAACAAATGCCTTTAACCAGGGTTTGAATCCCAGAATTCACACCGATTCTGGGATTTGGGGTTTGTAAGCACCATGTCCATGCTCTCTGGTTTTATTAAAGTAGTAAGACTTGAATCAGTTTTCCCGTACAACCAAATCCTCCACACCAGACCGTGAAGATCTGGGTTTGAATTGATCTTCAGTAACCCATGCTTGTTGTAAGAGACAACTAATGACGCTAGGTGGTCAGGCTCACCGTCGGTTTCCAGTTGTGCAAATCAATGTTTGTTGAAACAATAACCCACTTATTTTTGTTCAATGCTTCTGGCAATCACTATTAACCTTACTTTATGAAAAGTACAAGCATGTCAGTTGTTTTAAATTTGAACTTCGACTTACTAGTATTGTGTTTCAAGTGAAGGAATAGGTGTATACTGATGATATGTTTGACCAACTTTTAGCTAAATTTTGTCCATAAATGTAAAGTTTTGTAAACAACCCTAATTTAAATAATTCTAAACATTAATTCCAAAACAGGTATGACATTGAAAGAACTATTGCAGAGACAAAAGCATTCAAGCTAGACTCTATCCCAAGTGGCTGTTGTACCTGAACCAGCTAATGTCCATTTCTAAAGCAGAGTGACCATGACTGAATATGTACAGCAATGCTTGAATACTTAAATCTGTGCTTTAAAGTGTTTATGTTAAACTTTTATGGTTTATTGCAGGTGATGAATCTGAATGTGAATGACCGACTGTGTCAGTGTTAAGTGTAAAAAGTCCATAATGTCATACCTCACTAACAGTATTTTGAAGCCCTGTACCTTGACATTCTCTTCCCACAGAGGTTACTTGTCATATCTTCCCTACAAACCTCTGTTCTAATAGGGACATATTTTGCGGTTCTCATAAAATCCCCTAGCGGCAAAAAATGGCAGCCTATTTATCTCCCTTTCTTCTGTCCAATCAGAACACGTGTTACATCGACTTAGATTCAACTTGACAAATGCAAGCAATGTGGAGAAATAAATATGACATGACCGAGTTCTGTCTAGAAGAAACATTTGAGTATCGCTCTCGGGAAGAGGTTGTAGTTTTCACGATGTATCCGGAAATTACTGAGATCTTTCAAACGATCACTTTTGAAACAAGGTCGCTGATTGCACCACTAAATCTGATTGCCTCCAATCACGAGTCTTGAATACTCGCACCATGCAAGGGTCGTATTAGAACAGAGATTACATAGGAAGATGTGACAAGTAACCACTGTGGGAAGAGAATGGTACCTTAAGCTGGCAGTTTCTCTTCTCATCTGATCTGGAGCAAGCACTACCCTGGGTTTTGTATGTAAAAGGGACTCAGAAATGAAACAATAAATACAACAAATATAATTCATAATTTAAGACT
Source organism: Haliotis asinina (assembly GCF_037392515.1). NCBI lineage: Eukaryota > Metazoa > Mollusca > Gastropoda > Lepetellida > Haliotidae > Haliotis > Haliotis asinina. The sequence goes on along the minus strand of NC_090294.1, from coordinate 21,672,101 downwards.
GAAAAGTTTTGGTGTGTTGAATATCATGGTGAGGATACATTAAAAAGTGGAGCGGTGCTCATCATGCTGTAGGTTCGAGTTCGATTTCACATATGGGTACAATGTGTGAAGCCCATTTAATGGTGTCCCCCCGACTCACTCACTCACTCACTCACTCACTCACTCACCCACCCACCCACCCACCCACCCAACCAACCAACCAACCAACCAACCAACCAACCAACCAGAAGTTGAAAATAAAGTTGGAGGAATTGTGTAGTGCTGCTTCACATTGTTCCCATCAGAAATATAATTTGGTGTCAATGTCGGTGTCAATATTTCTTAGCACCATACCTATGTGTATAGGATTCATCACAGTGGTAGATATCTCGGGTCCGCCTTAGACTGTCCTCCCACACAGCTGCATGACAAAACTGTATTAGTGTTCAAAGCAACATGGCAGCCAATCCAATCACTCACTGACTCACTCTTAGCTTATCATGAAATGTGAGACATCAGTTTGTACCTGCAGCAACCACTGACCTGAAAGTTATTCTTACAATTTCAATACAATCTAATATAAACTAAACTAACAAGAATTTTGAAAAATTGGGGGGAAAATGAAAGAATTAAAGGTTTTAATTTTAATGTTTTCTGACATATATAGTTCACATTCTATATTGGCATACTGATCAAAGAGTTCGCTGACTGTCATAACTAATCGTGTTTCATACACCTGAACACACTGAAATTTGATTGAGATTAAGGTCAAGGACATTGCCATCTTGTGATATTTCTTGTGTCACTGGCATTTAGTGCATTGTGTTTCAAACTCTGCTGTGGAGAAGAAGGGATGAAGACTTCACTGTAAGTCTTACGGTGAAGAAAGGAAGAGAAGGGTATTGCTAACAAGATTGCTGATTTGCGATAATTGCTTCATGGCAATTTAGTTGATGCTATTAAGTACAGAGTCACTTTGAAGTGAGATTGGGTTGGTTAGTTTGAACATTTTGATAACTTTATGGGCACCATGGGGTATATTGGTCTTGAGATATTTTTTTCCAATTTTCCTACTTTTCAGATACATTCCACCTTTATGCATCTTATTTCTATTAAAATAATATTATTTTTATTTTTATTAGGTTAAGTTGTGCAAGTTTTCACAACTTAATATGTGTGGATTTACTACGTTAAACTGATTTAGCTTCTGCAGTTAACTAACTACAGCAAGTGAGATGCTTGTTTTGAAGTGGTGGTAATATTTAGAACATTATTTTGGTTCCTACAGTGAAATTTGATGTGCAAAAATATTTAAAAAATTTAATTATTTTATTTTAAATTAATGATGTGATGTTTGACTGAAAATCTAAGTGTATATAGGATGTTATGTTGAGGATACACTAGAAATTCATGAAAAATAAAGTTTTAAGGAAAGCATGATGTTGCTTCTCATGTATAGACAGTGCTCTGTAGACGCAGGTCACGTTTTCTGAGCTCAGACTATTTTGTGAAATTTTCTTATTTTCAAATTTTGCACAACTTGGCCCTTGATATTTTGTAATTAGTGTCAGGTGTGAAAGTGGGACATTGCCTGTGTAGTATTATGGTCATCAGCTGCTAATTAAAGGTACTGCAGGAAATTGGAGTTCACAGGTAAACAGACCAGGTTTAGAATAACTTGAATGCAACTTGTTGAGACTGCCAATCACCCAGAACTGATTGCCCTTTGGCAGTATATTCAAACATTGGGCCCTTTGCTAGTCTGGGTTTGATAGTGTAATGAGAGGACTGTGCAAACAGTACACATCATTTAATTGGCATTCATTGTGTGATCCTGACCACCCAGACTGACTGAATTCACTCACTCACTGACCCACTGACTGATTGACTCACTTTGGGCGCTCCCAGAGGTAGCTTAGTTGTTAAAGCATTGGCTCATCATGCTGAAGACCCAGGTTTGATTCCTCACATAGGTACAGTGTGTGAAGCGATTTCTGAGAGCAGTGTAAACACCTAAAATACACAAAAAATCGTCCTTGGGTTGCCAGAAGGTGTGTGGTAATTTGCATTGGTAGCAGTATTTTGTCATCTTCAGTTCAGACATTACTGCTATTGTTTGACTAAACTATATTTAAAGTTTGTAGTTAATTATCCATGACATGAAGCTGCCATATTTCCATGACTGATGGCACAAAGTTGCTATACAATAGGGCAAAGTATACCACCATCATGGCTCTAAGTGAAATATTTGTTTACCTGTTTTGGAGGTGTATTGTATATGATACCATCCAACAACCGCACACCTAGACTGTTATACCATCTTGGAAGTGCCTGCCTGTCAGTTCAACCATCATGTGGGATGTGTGGCCTATTGTTTAAGGTGCAGGAATTAGGTGTGCAGAGTTGTGTCCCTTAGGCAATACAGGATTCTGTGAATCACCTCGCATATGCTCCTAGGTTGGGAACCTAGATAGAAATGAAGGAAATTATCAGTCTTTGTTTACTGACATACCTCTGTTTATCCAACGATCTGCTTTATCTGACACTTTAGTTGGTAACAAAGTGAATAAATGTAACTTAGTCTCATTTATTTAGTCTGACATTATCGCCAGTCCGACAATTTCACATGCAACAGACAATGTCAGACTAGCATGACTTGACTGTAATCATGTCACAAGATTTTGAAGAATCAAACTTTGTACTGTTTGGGGTTGAAATAAAAATATTCTAGCACTCTTTCTTCAAGTGATGTCATTAATGTATTGCAGTTTCAGTCTGAACTAATAAATACAATATTCAGGGGATTAGGGATAGGTGGGTGTTAAATCAAATAAGGTCCTTTCCTTCATATCCAACCTTTTTTCCAAGTACTTATTGTTCCAGATACATGCCTGGAAGAAGCAGAAATAGGACTGATACAAAAAATAATGACTTGCCACAAAATGTTTACCTCTATTATCTGCTACAATCTACGGCAGAAGCTGTGTAAACCGGCATTCTTTAGAATTGAAGATATAATCCGGTGTATACAAGGTGCCGGATTGTAAGGCTGATGATAAATGTACAAGTTATGAATGGGTCGGAGATTTTATGCCGCTGTTGACAACTTGCCTGATTGGACAGATGCTGGTTTTGACAGCTTCCACTGTATTGATAAACAAATTGATATTTTACATGATTTACATTCAGTAAATTCTTTTGAAAATATTTGAAAACTGCACTAGGCATGTTGTTCTGGGACATATCCATCAGATTTAATTACCACATATCTGATTGATTTTGTGTATTTTCATATTAATGCCCCTGTTTATCTTCCAACTGACAGTTTAATGTGTATTTATCTCATCTGTAGTGACTGCACTTACATTCCCCATTAAACTGTCAACAATATATCATTAATATTAGAACTAAAATTGTTAATCTGAATGTGGGTCTTAACTGCATAAATCAGACTTCTCATTTGAGGACTGATGATGTGAGTGAGTGAGTGAGTTTAGTTTTACGCCGCTTTTAGCAATATTCCAGCAATTTCACGTTGGGGGACACCAGAAAATGGGCTTCACACATTGTACCCATGTGGGGAATCGACTGTGGGTCTTCAGTGTGACGAGCAAACACTTTAACCACTAGGCTACCCCACCGCCCCCTGATGATATGAGTTGGGGCTAGTGGAATGGAATAGTATAAACCATTATTCTGCTTGCAAAATGCAAGTGGAATAGTATAAACTAGAAAAGTGTTACCTGATATGTTTGCAGGCTTGTGCTAAGACATGTTTGGGGGAATAGTATAGCCTGCCTCCATGGCTGCGTAGTACCATAATTTCTGAAAATAGTATCTGCTGGTCACAAGGTCCCAATATTCCTATGTAATTCCTATAACCAAATTCAGCTCACTCACAGGAGACATTCATTATGACAACAAGCCATAGACAGCCATCAGACATCACATTTATGAATTCATAATATGTAGTTCCTTTCTTCCATTTCAGAGTTGATGACAGCCTTGATTATGCTCCTGTCCCAGTGAGGAATTAACAGTTGTCTGCCCACTGTGACCATCCCCTTGTCCACAATGACGACCTACTCTGGTCACAACACAACAGGGAGCTTCCTCCATATTGCCTTCTCCCCTTACAGTCCTTTAACCACAGTCAACCCCAACATGACCACAGAACCAACTCCAAGCCCTGATGGACCAAACTGCACTGCAAAATACATTCCTGGCGTACTCAGTGAATCAGCCTCCATTGGTCTGGATTCCTTTAGCAGCAGCTATGGACATTATCATGGCTACGTCAGTGCCATTGTTTGCTTCTTTGGAATGATGGCTAACATTGCCAACATCATTGTGTTGACTCGCAAGAATATGATCTCATCCACAAACACAATATTGATGTGGCTAGCTGTTGCCGATCTGCTCACGATGATGTCCTATTTTCCATTTGCTATCCACTTTTACATCCTGCGTGATCCACAACTGCCCATGTTCCACACTCTCTATCATGGCTGGATCTGGTTCCTGATGTTTCATGCTAACTTCAGCATTGTGTGTCACACTGTGGCAATATGGCTGACAATTGCTCTCGCTATATTCCGTTACATTTACATATGTATGCCCACTAGGGGCATAGTGTACTGTAGTCTAAGACGTGCAAAAATTACAATATTCATAGTTTATTTTCTAACTTTTATTATCTGTATCCCAAATTATGTCATTAATCGTATAGAGAAAATGACGAGGGAGGAGATGCACTCACTGTATGGCATGCCAATGCCAGAATCAGGCAACGGAACTGCAAACCATACCCAGGACAAAGTGTATTTTCCTTATCAGTGGAGAGGATCAGAAGTTGCTGAGATCATTCTACAGATCAACAACTGGATCCAGGCGATCTTCATCAAACTGATTCCGTGTGTTATGCTGATGACACTCACAATTCTGCTTGTCCATGCAATGCACAAAGCCTACCGCAAACGTATGAGGTTAAAATCAGAAGGACGCAAAGCTGAGTCTGACAAACATGGTGAACACAACCGTACGACTGGGATGTTGCTCGCTGTGGTGGCACTGTTCATGATCACCGAGTTACCCCAGGGTCTTCTGTCTCTGATGAACATCTTTATCCCATGTTTCCAGGACAAGGTATACAACAGGCTTGGGGACCTCCTCGACATCATGGCTCTCCTCAATAACTCGATCAACTTTGTCCTTTACTGCACCATGAGCAAACAGTTCCGAGACACGTTCATGGAAGTTTTCTGTCAAGTCTGCACTAAAAACAAACCAGGCTGGCTCAAACTTAAGGTAGTCTCATCCACCAATGGGAACTCAAGGTCATCTGAGACCAATCACACACATGTTTAATGATCTCTCGCTGATAGGTACAAACAGAGATCATGCAGTTAGTTCATCAGTGAGATCTCTAAAGTTTGCAAAGAGGAAAGTGGAACCAGCGAACTTTGGTTGATGGAAGTGGGTGGTTACCATGGTTACCTTTCAAGGAAACTTGTTCATTTTGAAGACTGAAGACAGTGTAAGGAAATGGTAACCAGTGGAGTGTGATAGTGGAAGTGTTCATTTGGATAGACGAAGTGGCTGGTTGACATACTGTTCCTGGAAACTATCATTGCAGATGTCAGGTATGGAAAGGTGATTCACTTGAACTTGATGTCAGAAATAGAACTACAAACTGAAAGGTCACAGATGTGACCACATAATCTCAGTAGGTTGCTGTTCCTGTCTGGACATAGAGTAACAATGATCTGACAGCTGTAACTACGAATGAATTGGCCTTGAACTTGAACAATGAATATTGAACACATAGTGTGTTGGAAATCTACTGGGAAGTTCAAGACTTGTGGATGTGTTCTAAGTATTTTGTAGCCAGAGTGTGTACATTGGACTCAGATGTTTGAAGGTTTGTGAAGTAATGATGGCCGCCAGACCTGATTTAGTGTAGAGGAATCTTTTATTTCTGGCAGGCTTGGGAAGTGATGATAGCTTGTTTCTGAGGATTCACACTGGCAAATTATTTGTTAGAACTAATGATATGATATTTGGATAATGGCATGTGAAACAGACACACAGCTTGGATATTTCCACCAGAATGCCTTTTGATTCTTTGGACTTGTTACTGTATCAAAACGATTTCAGGGAACTGATGTGCACAAAGTATTGGGTGATTGGTACATGGTTCACGAGCAAATACTTCAGTGCCATCGTCCTGCAGAATGCTGTCTGCTTCATAGACAGGATTGGGATGCGTAATACTTCACCCAGTGTCCAAGTGTAAACTGGACCATATCTAGTTGCTTGGACTTGAAGAAACATTGTCCAAATGAACATATCTGACCTAACTTTTGCCATTATGTTGAAAGTCTGTGAATGATAAGGTGGCAACATTGTCCTGCTGGACAGACATCCCTGAAGTCCTGACTCCTGCTGTCTCTACGTGGTAACAATAAAGTTCTTCTCACAGTGTTACTATGGTGACTAACACCGTATGACCCCTTGCTGTGTTCTGTTACCTGCTAGAGCAGCATGATGTTTGACTGGACTTCAACGATTTCTACCAGCAGCAAAGCCACCATTTCTTTCAGCAACAAGACTCATGGAGAAGATGTTTGGTCCAGCTAGAGTGTCTTCTGCTAGCAACAAGACTCTTACATAGCTAAAACCTCATATCCACATGAGGATTCTACCAGCAACAAGATTTTTGAATGAGATAAAGTTCATCTTAACAAGGTGGATTGTGTAAGATAGAAGACTATTTCAAAGGAAGGAACATGTCTCTCAGCTTTGTGAGCAAGACTTGTTTGGCTAAGGTCATTGTGTTTGGTGATATCTGGCAGAAGCAAAACTGTTTGACTGGAAAATAGTTTGTCAGGCTTTCTGCATTTTTGCGGAAACCATACCATGTCAACTAACATCGGCACTTTTTAGCTGAAGCTATATAGACCAAATATTGTGTAAAAATGAGGTCAGAACTGTGCCCAAGCTGTCAACGCCTATACACTCTAGTGATAAAATGGTTTAATAAATAAACTCAGTTAAATGGAAAATCTCGTCAGTGAGTGGGAAGATAGAAATGGGGATGCCATTGGAGAATGGTACACTTCCCCCTCCCCTCCAAAAGATGGAAAGTATATTTTATGCTGTGGCACACAAGTGTTGACATATAATTGTATATAGATATAGGTAAGCATGTTGGTGTGTATAGCCTATAACAGGTGAAGATCATGTTTGTTTTATTTATATTGTCTACAGATGTTGATAATAATTTCCAGAGAACATCATTTTTCTGTTGCAGTGATACAGTAGTTTCATCAAGATGTACATAAGAAAGATTTAAAGTTTAATCTTGTTTTGAATTAATTATAAAATCTGCATTTAGAAAAATGTGCACCTTTGACTTATTTTTAACTGCAGTATATACAGTTTTATTTTCTTTATAATTTATTGGTCACAAACGCTTATATCTCTACCAAGCATACTGCAATATATATTTGATACAGGTTTTTGATGTAGTGAGTTTGGCTGTGGTGAGCATGGCCATTGTGGGTGATTTTATGGCACTTCACTGACTTACTCTTAGCAATAAGACATTTTCTTCTGGACTTGTATAGACCTAAACCTTCTGTGTCAGATATTACTGACTCTTACTTTTAGTTATTTGATGTTATGAGTTTTTCGTTACAGGCATGTCATGAAATATTCAATTTGTTTTGCAAAGTGATTGTGCGAATATTATGACAATCACAGTTTAATTAGCATTTTAAAATCTTTGGTTATTGGTTGAAACTGTATAGAAATGCACTGTACAGGAAATCATTTGGATATTTACAAGTTCTACTCTATTTTCAAAGAACTGGTCATTTTAACAAACTCAGCAATACAATGTTTTTGACACTGCTATAACTAATCGTCAGTTGCAAGTTTATTTTAACATCGTTTTTATTTTAAATTTTGAACAACTTTTTTATAAACCGATTTTCTTTATCTATCTCATCAATAATTTGGCAATATGAATGATTATGTATTTGTACTTGACAAGTTACATATCATCAGTACCATGCACTTGTATCTATATAATCCATCAGCATAGTTGTGTCATACTGTTTCTAATCTATGTTTTTTAATACCCTTTTTTTATGAAACTTGGGAAGGATGAAATCTGAGCTCATCAGCTAATAAAACTTAAATGTTTCAGTAAAGAAAGGAAATAATAGAAAATTTCAAATCCAAAGCTTTCTTTAAAATAACCAAGTCATAATTTTTTTGTCTATTAATTTATGAAGAGACAGAAAAAGGGTTGTCTCCCTTTCATATGATAATAGGTTTGAATCCAAATTAACAATTTACACTGGTTGTGTTTCAGGTTTCACAGCATAATCCTTAGCTTGAGGGTTTCATCATCTACTGGTTTTGTGTGAAGGTACATCCTGTCATATCAGTAGAATAATGTCCAACAGGCATTAAGCCCATCTTTCGCACTAGTGGGGATGGTGACATAGCCAGGTGGTTAATGCATTCGCTTGTCACAAAACCTGGGTTTGACTCCCCACATGGGTACAATGTGTGAAGCCCATTTCTGGTGTATGTAGCTATGATGTTGGTGGATTATTGCTAAAAGCACACTTACTAGTGGTTGAATTAACTCTGTAAAAACCTGTACGACAATATACACTATGTAGTAAGTGATGTTTGATTTTGGTTATTATAAGTGAAAACCCCCCCCCCCATATTTCTTACTATTTAATACAAAGCCTTCACAAGCATTGCCATGAATCCTAGGATTTCAGATATTGTGATGGATCAGGAGACATTTATGATTTGATTTATATAGATATTTTTGATCTAGCAGAATATCAGCAGCAACTATTTTTGTATTAGATATGGCAGGTAGATCATCCTTAAGACATACAGATGTGACATTAAACCCATTAGGTCAGAAAACAACTGTGCACATAATGTATATATTTGAAAGCGTTTCTATATCTTGACTTTACTCATTTATTGAGATATACTGAGGGAAACAAGTAACACCACTTCATTGCAGTGTTCCTTTATTTATTCTCAGATACAACAACACATTCAAAGCTGGTTATGAAGACTGGAAAAAATTTAAAGAACACTTGAATTTTCCTTGGTTCCTTTAATTGTTTCTTTCAGTATGTGTTGATGAGTCAGCTTTTATCATTTGCAAGTTTCATATAAACACAGGTTTTTTGAGGAATGAAGCATTAGCATAACATTAAAATTTCAGAATAAAGTTGTTAGTAGTATTGTGGAATACTGCATAATTTGTTTCTAAATGTTTGATGTTATAGATCTTGTGATGTATTAAATTGACCATTTTGTGATATTGGTTTCTGATAAATGTTCATTTAGTGTTTATTTGTTATAAATATATTTGTCAACTAAAATATACTGAACAAAATATATAGGGTATCATGAATATTTTGTGTGATATTTTTATATAATTTCGTACAAGGTCGTACAACAAAACAATTTCCCCTGTAATATTAATGAGCACGAAATGTTTGTTGTCATAAACAAATGATCTGATTTTACAACAAACGTCATTGCAGCGTGTAGATGTCACTTTTGATCTGTTTCAAATCAACAAACAATTCTTATGTCAGTAGATATTACCAGAAAGAATTATGTAATTATGAAACTACACATCTTTAAGATTTTGCCCTCTTTGGATGACAGTCAGAAATTAGTTTGATGAACATGGGCGATATTCTATGAACATATGCCTACTTTATTGTTATAGGGCCCTTAAGTAAGTCACGACACCTCATTACCTTGTTTAGTACTTCCGGTAGCAAACCATGCTTCATACTGTTTCACATGGTCCTTTAGTTGTCAGGTGATGGAAAGGAACCAATGATCCTTGACAAAATAACAAATTTCCGATCTAACTATCCAAAATTAGCCAATGGTGGTGACAGCCATGCTTGGTTGTACATTTGGTCCAGTCTAGTAAAGTAATATTTGGTGGTCACACAATTTTGAAGCAGAGCTAGTTCTTGAATATATGCTTATCGCCAGAAATATGGTACCAGAAGTAGCGCCTCACGATACTTACGGGCCCTATTGATGTAATGGTTCTGTATACCTGCTAATACCATTATCACACAAGTGGTACATTTCCTTGCTCTACTCTGAAATGTCAGTTCATTGTAATACAGAGGTAGCAAATCCATAGAATTATCTTATAGATAGATACACTTAGATTTGAAAATTGGTAGTTCAGTTTTAAATAATGTAGAGTAGTTATACTACAGAACATGTTTGTTGGAGGAATTAGAATTATTCCCAGGTACATGGTCTTAACAGAATTTCGACATGGGACAAAATACAATTACTGGTTAGCTCAAAGGCTGTTCACTGTTAAAACTTACTAAACCTCATTTTACCTAATTAGGTGTGAAGAAAAACACCTGTCACCTTTTCTCCTGGTGTAGACTGTCAATAAAACATTTCATAAATATCATCCTGAATATTTCAATCTGAATGGTGACATGTTTGAAAAGTATTTGTATTTTAAGAATATAATGAAGCTTGATTAAAGTGAGATGCAAAGATGACACCATATCTCAACAGCTTTAATCTGCGCTATCATGTAATGATCAAGCTCTGTTAGGATTGTTCACTGGGGTTCCTCAGCTGCAGGGATCTGCCAGTCCTGGTTTGAATCCCTAATTCACCCATTTAGATACCTCAGTTTGTCAGCAAACCTGTTTTTCTGTTTTACTACTGAAATGTAGCCTTTCATTCAGTGCCTGCAAATAAAGCACAAGAGGTGGTCATACATGTCCTCACTGTCCTGGTGTACCATCAAACACTCTAACTACCCAGGTTTCACTGGTGCATGATCAAACAATATCACTTCCCTGCCTATGTTGGTGCATGATCAAACAATATCACTACCCTGCCTATGTTGGTATGTGATCAAACACTCTCACTACCCTGCCTATGTTGGTGCATGATCAAACACTCTCACTACCCTGCCTACATCGGTGTATGACCAAACACTATCACTACCCTGGCTGCATTGCTCTTTGATCATATCACATAACTGCACTGGTGTTTGATGAAAAGGCACCATTACCCTGGTGTTTGATAAAAAGCCATCACTACCCTGGCTGCACCGATGTCAATCAAACACCGTCACTACCCAGGCTGCAATGACATCAGCCAACTGCACTGGCATTGACCAAAACCCATCACTACCCTGGTTGCATCAGTGTTTGATCAAATACTTTAACTACCCTGGCTGTCCTGGTGTCAATCAAACACCATCACTACCCTGGCTGCACTGGCAATGATTAAAACTTATCGCTATCCTGGTTGCACTTGTGTATGATCAAACACTTACACTTGCACTTACCTACACTACCCTGGTGTTTGATCAAAAGCCATCACAACCCTAGTTGCACTAGAGGAAGCTGAAACACCATCACTACCCTGGCTGCACTGGGAATTGATCAAGACCCATACAACCCTGGTGTCAATCTAACAAAATTAACTAAATAAATAACAACTCACCAGGGTACTGTACTAAAAGGTGATAGACTGCTTCAGGAAGTGATCAGCCTAGAACACTGCATGACATCTACCATGTAAATGCTTTACGTACCATCCCTACAATATGCTCCGATGTTGACTTGTATTGAAGACATTTGTTGATTATACAGTATGGAGTCCCATCTAAATCTGACCAGACATGTATATTTAGTAGTGCTCTTTCGTTATTTGTTGTTGATAGTGTAAATATATTTTGCTGTTTGTACAGTTTCAGAAATTAGCGGATGTTACCCAATTGTAAAATTGTGATTATATTGTTATGTACATTGACAATCACAATCACGGACATGTTGATTAGGTGAATATAGCCAAATTTTTTGCTTACACAATGTCTTCAATTTGTACTAGTTTCTTTACAAGTTAAGCACTTTCTTTTGCTGATGTAATCAGTAATAATAGTGTTGCATTTATACGAATAGCTGCAAGGTTAAAGGAGTAGTACCCAGAATACCCTTAAATCCAATATGGAAGCAGTGAGGGGATCAGTATGTCTGTACTGAGACACCAGAGTGTAGCTTAGGTCCTCCTCATCTGGAATGGCCTGGTCGTTGAAGATCATGCTGTGAGTTGCATCCCTCAACCCCAGCGTTCTGTCATGACCACCTCCTTGTGGGTTTCAAGAGGTAAAGTGACAGTAGAGTAGTCTAGTGGTTAAAGTGTTTGGTTGTCATGCCAAAGACCTGGGTTTGATTACCCAAATAAGTACAATATGTAAAGCTTATTTCTGGTGTCCCTTGCCATGATATTGCTGGAATAATGCTAAACCTAAAACTTACTCGTGGGCGTCCCACACTGTACCCATTTTGAGGAATCAAACCCAGCTCTTTGGCATGATGAGCACATGCTTTAACCATCAGACAACCCCAGTCCTGAACAATACACTAAGTGCTTAAATATTTGACTGGTCTCGAGTTCTGGTCACAAGATGACAATGATCATTGCTAAAAGTAGCCTTTCAAACGTTTTAGGTGAATATGTAGTTATGATTCCCAAATATAAATACAAGACTCTCACACCATTTTCACGGAGATAAATCTCAATTAAAAATATGACATGAACTCTAAGCTATACTTACTATCTTCTGGTAACAGGGAGCTAAATATATCAAATGAGTATATTGATGGCAACTTCTTTACTGTATCACACAACATTTCTGGGCTACTTCTTGCCCCTTCTTCAGGTTGTTTTCTGAGCTAATATGAAAAAGTGAGTCTTTGTCAAGAGATATTCATTGTGAGAGGGAATCAGAGGTGGCTGTTATCTCAGTGTGGGTGCATTCTTGTAGTACTGGTGCCAACAATATGAACCCAACAGCAAAACTATCAGGAAGTGTTGACAATGGGCCACTTATTAATTCCACCATTCTGGTGCATGCTTCTTCCAAAATTCGGAATAATTAATAAGGTATTGTGTTTTGTTTTGTCACTTATCAGAAAAAAGATGAAGAAATTGGTTTGTGATATCTTAGAATGTCAGTTACCTTGGTTACTAAAATTCATTCAGTTCTCAAATTCTTTGGTTGATGACACAGTCACACAACTGGCCAAAAGTAGATTGATTCTTCCCTGTACAAAAGTTATTGCTAATTTTGGAAATGTTTAAATGATGTGCTGACACCACAGCAACTGGTAGTTGTAAGGGCAACAGCATAATCAGGCCTGAAAGAGCCAATGGAAGAATAAAAGAAATTTTACTCTCACCAATGGACACAAAGTGACTTAGTTTTCAATCTACTTCATCTTAATACAGCTGTTCACAATACCAAACTCATCTGATTTCTGAAGAAAGATTTAAAACTTGAATCTCACCCAATCCTCACAACTGAATTTCAATGAAAATGGTTTGAGTCTTCTCACATTTATATCTCACGTTACACATCTCCTCTGAGCTGGGAACTAGGGCTTGTATAGTTTGTGACACCATAGAAACTCACTCCTGCGTGAGAGAACACTGCATGTAAATAACGTAACCTTGTATCATGTATGTGAGTAGCCAGTCGACACCATTGTCAAACTTGAGTGCCTGTCACCTTAATGTCAGTGATTGTATTGTAGACATGTCCAGTCAAAATGCAATAAATCTCTTCAATAGAATACTGACCTTATTTTTTTTTTATCCGAATGAAGTGGTTGCAAAGGAGTGAGTGAGTTTTTCGCTGCTTGATGAAATATTAGAGCAATATCACAGCTGGGGACTTCAGAAATGGGCTTCAAACATTGTGCCTATGTAGGGCACCAAACCCAGACCATAAGAGTGACAAGCAAGCTTTAACCACCAGGCTACCCCACCGCACTGGTTTGAAAGAAAGTAAATACATTGTAACCTGTCAAAACCGGCATCTGACTCATCCAGCAAGTTGTCAACACTGGCATAAAATCCAAGTCCTTTCCTTGGCTTGTACACTTGTCATCAGCTCTGCAATCCGGCACATTGCCTGAAACTGATTATCTAGCCTCATGTAAGAATCTCGAGTTTTGATTAGTCCACGTGACTCTGATAAAATACCATGTACATCCATCACGATCCGCCAGCGGGAGTATATGACTTTTATACTCCCGCTGCGAAAGTCATATCCTCCTGCTACGCCTCAGTGACGACAAGAGAAGTGAGAAAAGCGTGCATCGACAAGCCCTTAGTAACGTGCAGTGCATTGAGGTCAAACGATCAGCTTGTTTCAACATGGCAGCAAGTCGATTCGATGCGTGTTGTTTTGTTTTGATTTAGTCAAAACATTCAGCTAGATAAATGCGTTATCACATCATGTCTCAGGAAATATGGGGTTTTATCAGTCCCTCGTAAGGTTGTATTCCCCTTGCCTCCGACTCAGGGAATACAACCTTACGAGGGACTGATAAAACCCCGTATTTCCCTCGGCACGATGTGATAACTTGTATTATTTCCTCAGTCCAAATGAGTGCCAGATTAGACAGCTTCCACTGTATTGTGTGGAATATTCAACCAATATCACAACAGGGGATACCAGGAATGGACTTCACACCTTGTACAATGACTAAGGCCTCTGAAGGCTTGCGTTTAGGGGACTGTGCCTGTGTTCAGGGACCTGCCTGAATTTGCCATCCTCTTCTTGTCTCCATGAGATCTGCAGCATTCACTGGGGTGGTGGGGTAGCCGAGTGGTTAAAGCATCTGCTGGTGACACTGAAAACCTGGGTTCAGTTCCCCACATATGTACAATGTGTGACGCCCATTTCTGGTGTCCGGAACATGATGTTTCTGGAATATTATAAAAAGATGGCTTAAAACCACATTCCCGCACTTGAGCATGCATCTCTAAAGTGACACAATACAAAACAAGTTATATCTGTTTATTCCCAAACCATCACCTGTCATAAAAGTGACATGTAAATATATGTGAGTGTGCAACCACTACAAGAAAATAGCCAAACGCTAAAAACAAAATGGCAAAAGACATTTTGATAACATATCATATGAATAAATATATATAAGGTCCTGAGTTGATAATTTACAGAGAGTGACATTAAAATAACACATCCGTTTGAAATCCTCCTTATATTCTGCTGTTACTTGTGATCACTTACTTGATTCTTAAAATTTGTATCAAGCACCACTGAACAGACATACGCTGGAAATAAGGCGCTATACCAGTGCATTATTATTATCATCATCAAGATGTGTTTGGTAGACAAGCATGACCACCAACTTATATACATCTAAAAATAAAATTTTTAAATAATGTTACACCTTCATCCTTGCCATTCAGTAAATAATTCACATGCCACTTTCTGAGACAGATTTATTTCCCCAAAGAAGTGGACTTTTTCACCCTTCCAAGTTTGGCTGTTTAGGCCAGACCAATTATATTTCTTGTTTTACAGATTGCCAGTCATATGTTATTCAAGGATAAGAGAAAAAAAAGGAAACTTTTCCCCACTTAAAATACAATCCTAATGATAATGGATATGTCAAATAATCTTTAAATTAGAGAAAAACCCAAACTCACTGAACCTATTTTTAGTTGATATAAACAAACTAAATCAGTTAACATGGAAACTTGTGTTGTTGTTTTTTTGACTATGGTGATTCTCAATTAATTCTTTTGTCTTCTACATGTAGGTTTTCTGGGGATAAAAAGCAATCAGACAAGAAATCAAATTAATGTTTTAGTTTTATGTGAGGTATTATGATAGACTATGGAATTGCAAGCAAAAGTAATAAAAATGTCCATACCATACAGATATTTCTGATTTGGTTATTACCACATTTTTTAAAAAGTCATTAATATATGGCAACATCCTGCTGATGTAAATGATCTACTCAAAAACGTTACATACGCATGAAAACAATCATGCAAATATTACTCTGACTGCATTGAGATATATCATGAATATTTAATGAATATATTGCGCAATACAGTTATGCATGCATGTTTGTCACACATGCAGAAATAAGATGTAAATGCCTCAAAGAAATTAATCTAACATGTTTTTAAAATGAAGTTACACAGTTTGAACCTATGAAAGATATCAAGCACTCTATTCTGGAGGCAAGTCAAAGAAAGGGGTCAAACAGTATACCACGGTATTAGTAGAGCTGTGGTATTTGGCCTTAGGTTCTGTATATCATAGTGGAATAAAAAAAAGCCGGTTTTCATACAATCATCTTAAAAACCTTTTTTTAGCTTTTCATAAAATGTCTAGAAATACCATCATGTTGTCCAAATCTATGCATTCCTAGACGGCTGCCAATTTCCTGGAAGTAAGTTTGGAATTGCCTTGAATGTCGTCAACTTAGATCTACAAGTCAACAACACATCAGTACCAGGGTTCCTTTTTCAGTTAGTTCAAATGAAAATACTTGCAAACAATGATCTGATACATCAAAAACAACAATGGGAAGTCTGTCTTCCACACACACCAGTGTGTTGTGTTTGGGTGTTTGACTCAAGCATGGTGCTGTGTGTTTCAGCACCTTTCCTTTTCTCTGTTTTTGACACAGTTTCTCTCAAACTCAATGAATACTGAATCAGCTACATCACTGCAAGTTCTAACATGTCGTTCAAAGAGCCCATTATGCACACAAAAAGTTACTTTTCTGCATTATGATCATATCTCACATACCGAACCGAAACAGACTGAAACGAAGGCCTTGTACCGCTATACATACCATACCGTAGTGACAGGTGTACCATTTCACCCCTCGTCAAAGAAGTTCACTACACTGTGTTACTTTTGAAATTATAAATTTTCATGGAAAGTCCCTCAGTTTCTGTACAAGGACAGGGCGGAAGAAAGCTGCTAAGGACTGATCATAATTCATGGCTAATAAGAAAAAGTCATCTTCTATAGTGCACAGGCTCCAATCACCAAAATATTGCTCTCACAGTTTAATCAGAATCTGATTATTATTACCCTGGATAACCCAAAGGTGCTAGAGGGTTATATGATTATTATATGTATTATTTTCTGCTGGATGAACTGAGGCAATTTTAAACAAACTTACTTGCCTGAGGTGAGACAACATAAGTCACATGCTTCATTGTAGAAACTCTCAGGGTCACCCATCCAAGGACTGTCCAAGCTAATTGTAGCTCAACTTCAACTGATTCATAGCCTGAGCTCTGTGCACAGGACCACACACCACCACCATGGGACTAGGGGAGATAATGATGCTTTTTATGCAGTAGCATGTACAATGTGTATGACCTCCCCTCCCCTCGCCTCCCAACACCCAAATCACACACAACCCTAACATTTATGTACACAGTATGTAATATCCCCGGCATGATATATACAAAATTATGGTGACTGGCAAATTAATGTATTGGAAACATTGCCCCCTACCTCCCCTGAATATTGATTCCCACTTAAAATCATCATCACCCGTAACATAAATGATGAACAGTCCTTAAAGTCTATAAACATTAAGGCACTATACACACGAATGTTGATAATACAAAGTAAAAAAAATATGCATTTGTCATGTTCCTCTATTCAATAACTGTATAATATTTATATAAATACTTGAGTTGACTTTTCTGAGTAACACATATCATCACTACATTCCAGCTACAGACATTTAATCTCACTGTCTATAAACAAATCTCATCTGGACTAAAAAATTCAAAATTCAAAATGTCAACAACGACAACAACTTAACCAACATTCAATAATTTACACATTTTCTGCACATTTTGGACAAAATTTGAAATTTGTCATAACCAGATTTAGATGGATACAGGTAGCATTGTCAGTGAGTGAGTGAGTGAGTGAGTGACTTCAGTTTAACGCTGCACACTGCAGCATTCCAACTACCTGATAATCAGATCTGGACCAGACAGTCCAGGGATCAAAAGCATGACCATCAACGCATGCAACTGGGATACAATGATATGTCAACCAATTCAGTGAGCCTGACCTCATAATCCCGTTATTCACCATTTACGACAAGTATGGGTTATGGAATATAAATTCTAAACCACATTTTCACAGGTGGGTCAGTGAGAAGATGCACATGATGACGCTTAATTAGTCCACAGCTTGCCATGGAGATTTCCACATCAACTTTGCTGCAATATTTCTAACAATGGCATAAATCTAAACTCACTCACTCTCTCTGGTAGGATAATATTCTGTATGTCATTTCATCCAGGGTACATTAATATATACAGTTCTGTGATCACTAACAAACTTAAAGATAGACCAATTTTATTTCTTGTTTTACAGGTTTTTGTCCTCATAAAAAACCTTAAATGCAGGAGTGAAATGATAAAAAATAAAAGCATAAAATCAAGTCAAAGTAGTATTCCTTCTAAATACTAAAAGTATTTTACTTTTGGCAAATTATGAAGTGTATATGGGTAAAAACAATCTAAAAGAAATCTTCTTGTTAAGTTTACATTTTTGGCCTGTAAAAACACTAGAATTTTATTTTTTTAGAGGGGAAATTTTTTTTTTTCTTTTTCTTGAAAACAAAAATAATCTGTAAAACAAGAAATAAAATTGGTCTGGCCTAAAGTAAATACTAAACTTGAAAAGAAGCCCAAATGGAAGATCATATAACACACACAAAAAATTTGAGTAAATATAAACATATAAATATATATATGTCTTTCTGTCCTTCCTTATGCATATTTAAAGGTATAAAGTAATCTTGTTTCAAATATATATACATGTATCTAAAAAACATATATATTTAGATGGAACCAAGAAAAATGAATAATGTCTGGCCTATGCAGGAGCAATCTAGGTTACACAAAAACCAGAAAATCACAAAATGAGGAAAATACCCGTGACCACATTCAGCAGAAGTCACTACGTAACATATGCACAGCATGAATTATTGAAAAATATGGTCAGTTTTAATTACTTGATGGATGTTCATTAAAAAAAACCCCAAAACCATTTAACCACAAAATCATCCAATCATAGCTCTCAGCTGATTCTGTCTGCACTGCAGACAGGCCAAGAAGTGCAAAGCATTTGGTGAAAAAGGTTCTGATTTGGTGTAGTATAACCTAAGGAATCATTCTAGGCTTGTGTATGATTCGTTTTTTTAATACATACTCTAGATGTTTGAGATGCCCTTTGTTCAAAAACATGCTTCCTTTCAAAAGTTTAGACTCACCATAGACAATATGTTATGTATATATAATTACTGAAACATAAGGGATCACATAGCGTTCCTTTATTTTTTTTTTCCAGGTCTTCATAAAAGCTTTGTATCGCACAGCTTGAGAAGAAACTTGTAAAAAAATAAAGGAATACTCATGCCTTCATGTGATCCCTTATTTGTTTCCCTCAGGATACACACATGGTTACATCAAGATTGATTTCTCCACTAGCTTGGGGGAACCAACTGCAAACCTTATGCAGATGAATTACATGAGGATCAAATATCAAATAGCTGAAAAGCACCTGCAAATATTGTGCATGTGAACAGTGCATTTTATCCCCTTATCTCAGTCAAAGAATAACCTATAAGTCTTTTACAAATCAACATACAAAGCCATTGGCCACAAAATGGAGCACAATAGTGCAGTGGTATGGCATCTGTATATCATGAGTTTGATCCCTAGTTGAGGCACCCGGGTTCGGGTCCCAGGGTGGTAACATTTTCGAAGTATCCTTTGGAATGTTTTGGAATATAAAGCACATGTGTAATCTAAATGAATTCCGTAAAATAGTTTTTGAGGAGAAGTGGATAACATACACCCCTGTTGGATGGAACAAACAGGCTAAATAGAACAAATTCAACTGAGTTCAAACATCTATAAAGTGACAAAATTAAGAAATTTCATGAAAAAAATAATGAAATGCACATCCTTAGAGTCCATTCAAAAGACACACAGAAGTTCATTCAATTCTGTTGAGCAGTTTTTGTGGACTGATCGAAGTATCCTTAAACAAGACACTTAGAACAAGATACCACATTGTCTCAGGTCACCTTACTGTAAAATGGGTACCTGTAGGAATGTGCTGGCAATGTGAATGTATAGTTCGTAGCAAGCACCTAACAGGCAGCATGGCTGTATGATCCCCAAGGAGTCAAAAAAGTATCAGAAAGTATGACAGTGTCCTATGACCGGGGATAGTAATGTACGTACAGCCAAGAGCATGCAATGTTCCTAGATATGAGCACTGTATACTCTAACTATCACTATTACCAAACAATAGCAAATATTTCCCACGATAATCTACATTGAGCTGATTGCTGAGGCATTCAGTATGGGTGACCTCCCTTGCTATGTTGAATTAAGACCATGCCTCACTTTGTGCAAGTTGACCTCTGTTCAGAACACTTGAGTTATATGTTCACCTGAATTACAAATGACAAGATTCAGGTTACCCTAGTCAAACACTAACAAAATAATTCACTAATACTTCCATTTAGCTTTGATTGTCAAACAAGATTCAGTTTACCTTAGTCAAACACTAACAAACAATTCACAAAACTCATACTTAACTTGATTGTCAAACAAGATTCAGTTCAAACTAGTTAAACATTTAAACATAATTCACATAACATACTTAACACCTTGAAGACAGAAGGAAACACATAACCATCTTCCTCAAAAATCCCTTTGAAGTTAAATAAACTTTAACACACATCATAAATGTCACTGATTGCTGACGTTGCTGATTTTACAAGTTATGAAATCTCCCCTAACATGATTATTTAGTGTATGTTTTGAAATACAAATATCAGATATTTACTGAGAGAATATAATTTATTTAAAGTAAACTACTGATATTTGGTTTTCATCAAATCAACTTTGATCATTCTGTAACGTGGCTGGTTACGCCATTATCATTTGGAATGTTTTGGAACATAAATCACAAGTGTAATCTAAATGAATTCCATAAACTTGTTTTGGAGGAGAAGTGGATAACATACACCTCCTGTTGGATGGAACAAACAGGCTAAATAGAACAAATTCAACTAAGTTCAAACATATATAAAAGTGACAAAATTAAGAAATTTCATCAAACAAATAATGAAATACACACCTTTAGAGTCCATTCAAAAGACACATAGAAATTCATTCAATTCTGTTGAGCAGTTTTTCTGGAGAAGATGATTGACTTCATCCCTAATACACTATCATAACAGAATAATTCAGTTCAAGTTCAAATGTCTTAAAACTAAAAAAACAAAACAATAAAATAAGAGATGCACAACATTAGAGTCCTAAGAAAGCCCATCTATTACTTCGCTGAATTCTAAAGAGCATTTCCTTTTTATTTTTTTTGAGAAGTGGATAAAGTACATTCAATGTTGTGTACGGACAGACGGGTGAACACAGAGGGCAACCCTATAGGCCCTCTTCCTTATATGGCAGGGGCATAAAAAGTGAATACATGCAACATGTACAACATGAGTTTCTTTGGTGAGTAATAATCAGTTCTTTAACTTCTTATAACAGGTCAGTTAACAACAATGAATACATGCAACATGTACAACATGAGTTTCATTGGTGAGTAATAATCAGTTCTTTAACTTCATATAACAGGTCAGTTAACAACAATGAATACATGCAACATGTACAACATGAGTTTCATTGGTGAGTAATAATCAGTTCTTTAACTTCATATAACAGGTCAGTTAACAACAATGAATACATGCAACATGTACAACATGAGTTTCATTGGTGAGTAATAATCAGTTCTTTAACTTCATATAACAGGTCAGTTAACAACAATGAATACATGCAACATGTACAACATGAGTTTCATTGGTGAGTAATAATCAGTTCTTTAACTTCATATAACAGGTCAGTTAACAACAATGAATACATGCAACATGTACAACATGAGTTTCATTGGTGAGTAATAATCAGTTCTTTAACTTCATATAACAGGTCAGTTAACAACAATGAATACATGCAACATGTACAACATGAGTTTCATTGGTGAGTAATAATCAGTTCTTTAACTTCATATAACAGGTCAGTTAACAACAATGAATACATGCAACATGTACAACATGAGTTTCATTGGTGAGTAATAATCAGTTCTTTAACTTCATATAACAGGTCAGTTAACAACAATGAATACATGCAACATGTACAACATGAGTTTCATTGGTGAGTAATAATCAGTTCTTTAACTTCATATAACAGGTCAGTTAACAACAATGTCAGATTTCGAAGTAAACTAAGTTTGGTTACTTGTTTAATAACATGTTTAACATTTTATAACAACTTGTCTTACTTTATTGCACTGGTATCACATGTCAACTTAACAACAAAATAGTGATGTCTAATGATTTGCCATCTGCTCTTAAATCACTGACTTTTAATGATTTACCTGAATCGTTTTGCACAATATAATTTCATTTAAAATGGTGGCCCAGGATAGATGTATGATAAACAGCTGGGATATCTGCTATTTATTAACACATTCCAAAAGTCAGACAAAACTTAGCAGTGTCATTTTTCCTACCTGGTTAATATGTTCAATTAAATCTACTTCATCAAATAGGAGAATTAACAATCAACATAATTTTATAGTTGGAGGTAGATCCAATACTATGTGAGGGTTTGTTTGATTACTTTTCTCGTATATATGAAAATTTGAGTAAAAAAATAACTCAGCACCTTGGAGGTTAAACAATGAACAGTTCATTTCTTATCCCCTGCCTTCTGACACCTCTTCAGATCCTTCAAGATGATCTTCACTGCCTTCTTCCCAGATTCCATGGCTCCATGTGTAGCTGTGAAGTGATGTTTGCTGCATGCCTCCCCAGCAAACAACAACACTGGGTCCTGTACAACATACGTGGTTGGGTAAGTCTCAGTGAGTGAGTGAATGAGTGGGTGAGATAAAGCAAGAGAATGAAGCAAATGAGTGAATACATGAGATAAAACAAATTTGTGAGTGAGTAAGTGGGTGGTGGCTTGGATGAGTGAGCGAGTGAGATAAAGCAAGACAGTGAGTGAGTGAGTGAGTGTTTGAGTGAGATAAAGAAAGAGAGTGGGTGAGTTGTTGAGTGACTGGATGAGTGGGTGAATGAAGGAATGAGGGAGATAAAACAAGAGTGAGTGAGTGAGTGAGTGAGTGAGTCTGCCATATTCCACCTATGTCAGTGAATCCCAGAAACAATGACCTATGAACCACACATACCGATCAGCTAAACTCTGAGCAGCATTCCAGGTCATCACTGACAATGACATTGCGTAGGGGATGCCCATAGAACACCCATTTAAGTCAGCCATTAAAACAAGAGTCATCAGAAGATGACATATCCCCCCTCGGCCCCCACATGTTTGAAAGGACAAACCATCTGACAGTTACTTATTGTTTTTTTTTAGACTAAGTTTGAATTGTTTCCATGGAATTCATGAAAATTGTAAATGCCATATATCTGAAATCAGCAAAGTCATAATTTCAAGATCTGTCTCATATATCTGCCAAGATCTGTTGAAAGATATGAAATGGTTTTCGAGTTGTGCTCTGGGAACGAAGCCTAGCATTCCATTTTGAGACTAAAGCAATCCATTTTGAGACTAAGTCTGAAATGTTTCCATGGAAACCAAGAAAATAAGAAATTACAAAAACCTGTAAATAGCAAAAGGCACCACTTTAGGTTCTGACTGATATATCTACCAAGTTTTGCTGAAAAATATTGTACAGTTTTTGAGTTCTGCTCCGGAAACGAAGCCCACCCTACCATAAGACTAAAATCAAAATGTTCCATGGAAAAACAAAAAAAAAAAATAAATGCCAAAAATTTGTATATAGCAAACGGTACAACCATTGGCTGAGATTACTACATCTATCAAGTTTGGTCTAAAAATATTGAACAGTTTGTGAGTTATGCTCCGGAAACAAAATGATTACGGACGGACAGATGGATGGATGGACAGACGAGGCATCTACTATATCCCCAAGGAATACATGCCAGGAGGATAAAAAGTGAAAAGTTTCTTGGACATCGGTGTGTCACTTTCATTTGTGCGTGTAGCAATCTTTCATTGCAATTTACCAAAATAATTTTGACGTGTCCAGATCATCCATTTGTCCATTATAACAAGTGTGACTGAACCTACAACTCATTAACACACGCTAAAGTTCCCAAACTGTATTTCTGAGAGAAAAAGATAAAAATGTGTTCCTCCTTTGTCACTTTTTTCTATCAAAAATTTTACAAAAGACCTACCGCCCTTGTCTAAGCAAATGTTTACAGAGATTTCCAGTTAGGAGAATAGGAAGACACTGGTAGACACAAATGCTGATTACTTGTGTGGCAGATCATGCAAAGATGCACCACATCTATTGTGATAAAGACACTGTCAATCCAAAAACCTTGTTCCACTTAAAGAAGTTACTTAAACATTATGTCTATTACATCATGGGTGAGTGAGTGAGTTTAGTTTTACCCGCATTCAGCAATATTCCAGCTGTATGGCGGCTGTCTGCAAATAATCAAGTCTGGACCAGACAATCCAGTGATCAACAGCATGAGCACCAATCTGCACAACTGGGAACCAATGACATATGTCAACCAAATCTGCGAGCTTGACCACCCAATCCCGTTAGTCGCCTCTTACGACAATGGCAAGCATGGGTTGCTCACTGTTCACGTTAATGTAGAAACATACATTTTTCACGCAAAAAAATATAACAGAACCATACAAAAACATATTTTCCGTGTGTGTTTTACACGCACAGATTCTGATCTACATAATTTTAAAACGTACCTTAAAACTGCAACATATAGACAAACAATACATTTTAACATGATTCAGGATTTTAATGAAAATTTCCTGTGCAAAAGATTGGGACTGCATATTTATAATTTGATTTCTGCATGCACTCGTACAAAACCTGCCATGAACACTGTTGATGAAAGCCTATTCTACCCCAGACCTTCACAGGCCACAACATGGATGAAAAGGTGAGTTTTTCGCTACTCTAAGCCATACATATCAGCTATATGGCAGTTGTCTGTAAAGTGATCCAGTGATCAAAGACATGAGTATTGATTAGGAACCGGTGACAAGTATCAACAAAATCAGTGATCACGTCAACCCGATCCTCTGTGTCGCCTCTTACAACAAGCATGAGTTACAGAAGGTGAATATTCTAACCCGGACCTTCACAGGTCAATTACAGTGGAGAGAAGTCATGAAAGAACGCACACCATTGATACTTAAAACTCACAGGCATTGACACTGTGTTGACAAATAAATATAACAGATACAATCATAGGGAATCTTGGACCTGAACCCACTCTCGTAGACTTCTAGGGGAGAAACACTACATGGCTAGCTGCAATGGCTTAGGGACAAACAACTGCATACTTTGGCCTGATATTTTGTATGGAGACTTCCAGATTTGTTTAACCCCCTATCAAAGTTTCAACTGTTTGGTCAGACAAATGGGTCACTGTGCGCCCATGGGAAGTACTATCAAATCCCAATGAGTCAAATGCCAACATCTCAAATATTTTGCATAACTCAAAGTACCTGTCGGTCGTGACCATTATTTCTACCCTCATAGACATACCTATGTCTTGAATACATTGCTAAGTTGAATTCATTACTTAGTCTCTAGATGACTTACTTCTCTAGATGGCAACGGTTTCCTCAGAATGTCATGGTCTGTTACTGAGAGATCAGTGGTGATGACACTGTAGGAACCTCTGAAGAAGGGGTTAGTGTGCCAGAATGTCCTGGATGAAAAAGGAGGAATGTGTCAGGTCTGTACCATGAAGAAGGCCTCATTAACACAAACTGCATTAGAACAGAACAGCATTAACACATAGTTCTTTACAATAGAGCAGCATTAACACAGGGTACTTCAGAATAGAGCAGCATTAACACAGGGTACTTTAGATTATGAAAATAGAGCAGCATTCACACAGGGCACTTTAGAATAGAGCAGCATTAACACAGGGTACTTTAGATTATGAAAATAGAGCAGCATTAACACAGGGTACTTCAGAATAGAGCAGCATTAACACAGGGTACTTTAGATTATGAAAATAGAGCAGCATTCACACAGGGCACTTTAGAATATGAAAATAGAGCAGCATTCACACAGGGCACTTTAGAATAGAGCAGCATTAACACAGAGTACATAAGAATAAAACAGCATTATCACAGGGCACTTAAGAATAGAGCAGCAGCATCAACAAAAGATACTTTAAAATAGAACAGCATTAACACGGGGTAATTTAGAATAGAGCACTATTGACACAGGGTACTTTAGAATAGAGCACCATTAACACCAGGTACATTAGAACAGCGTTGACACTGGATAAATTTGAATAGAGCTGCATTGCCTCTGGGTACTTTAGAATAGAACAGCATTAACACTGGGTACATTAGAATAGAGTAGCATTGACACAGGGTTCCCTAGAATAATACAGCATTAACAAAGGGTCCCTTAGAACAGAGTATCACAGATTACATTAGAAAAGAGCAACATTGATACTGGGTACCTTTGAACAAAACAGCATTAACACAGGGTACATTGAGGATGTCATTGTCATTGATTTGTACATGACATGGGGATGGGGTGTGGGGTGTATGTGGGGGGGTGTAACTTATTTTTCACATAAATCATAGTGGGGAGTTAAAATCATCATCACCCCTAACTAGCCATATATTATGAACGGTCTGTTAGAACAGGTGCTCTACTGAATACCCATGCCTTTGCAGCAGTGAATAATTGAGTTAGGTTAGTTTTAAGCAGCTTTTCACAATATTCCACCAAATATCACAGCAGGGACACCAGAATTGGGCTTCACACTTTGTACCCATGAAGTGAATCAAACCTAGGTCTTTGATGAGACGAGCAAACGCTTGAACTACTGGGCTTTCACTAACAGCCTCCCCTTCCTCTGGGACTCAAAGAATACCTGAGAATGTGTTTGGGCGATGGTACATCCTGCTTGGTGAAGATGGACAATAGTTCCACGCAGACGTCCATTACCTCCTGGTCGTCCACTGCCTCCATGATCTTGGCTTTCTCTCCACTCACAAACACCTCCAGCACCGTCGGCTGGTTGATGACACAGTCAAATCCCTGCATGTTATTGTACCATGTTTCGCCAGACTGCAGTAAATAGTTGGAAAAATTCACAAACGATAAAATTTCTTGAAATCATACAGATATGTTATTCTATTAAGAAATGAAAAAGAACAAGATAATCATGGCTCAGTCTTCCTTATCATAAAACTATGATGAAAAAAATGTTGAATCATATATATATTGTTGAAATTTTGTGGGTGAAACAACTCCCCAAAAATATCATAATTTGCAAACATATATGGCATGAAAAGGAACAAGATAATCATTGCTTTTACTACAGCCAAAATATAAATAAATATTTTCTGCTGATGTTTCACTTTCAGCAAATAAATTAATTTTCTGCAAGACATCCTGGGTTTCCTGAAAGTCAGTGCATTGACATTTTGCTTCGTTCAACTTACTGCTATCAATAACAAGTTACCTCAGTTCTTAATTCAGACTTTGCACTCTTCACTGGAACATTGTCCAACCACAGAAACTGGAAACCATAACAGTTCTCATCCCAGAATCTGGTCTCCCATTCAAGGAAGATCTTATTCACTGTTCCATATCCCATGTTCTTCACCACATGCTTTTTGTCATCTGGCAAAGGAGGGTCAAACAGAGTTGCCTCCCTTTCTTTCAGAACACCAACAGATGGCGTGATGATGACATAGTCTGCCTTGAAAATTGTGCCATCTTCACATTCCACGACTGACATGTCATTGGACCCAGCAGTATGGATTTTTTCTTTCGATGTCTGCCAATGAACAGTCTTCACTGGTTTTGATAAGTGAATGGATTTGGATGGAATATTCTCAGTAATAATATCAAGGACAGTTTGGAAGCCATTCTTGAACTCAGTCTCCTGATCCCCATCACAGTCAAAATATTTACCCCATGCTCCTAAATTCAACTCATTTAGGGAAGAACATGCATTGTCAGTATTTTCAAATTGCTTTTGCCATTCTGCAAAGGCCTTTTGTAAGTTTCTTTCATCTTCTGAATCACCTTTGTTACTCATCATGCAATGCTGAAAGCACCTATCAAAATATTCTCCAAATGATTTTGGCGTCTGCCCACAAGGAAATAAATCCCTGGCTCTAAAGCGTGGCTTTATTTTCACAGTGCCACCACATTCCTCCTCACTGCTGCTGTCGCTGTCACTGCTGCTGTCGCTGTCACTTTCATCATCTGTGCTGAAGAATTCGTCTGCCTCATGATAGATTTCATCCCAGATCCTTACCATTTTCTTGACAATCTTCTTGTCCACTTCCTCACCCTTGGATGTAAGGAACAAGTAGCCATCAACCTCAAACAGTCTGCTCCTGGTGCTGCTTTCTGCTTGGTCCTCTTCCATAGCAACAAGGTCATGCTTCTTAGCCAGCTCATAGACACAGTTTCCCTTCAAACCATGGATCCACTGAGCACCAAGATCAAGGACACTCTCACCTTGGCACAGAAAATGTGAATGGTCATAAGCTGTCTGAGTAGGCTGGGTCCACAGTGGCAGATTTTACTAAGGCCTAACCAATTTTATTTCTTGGTTTATGGATACACTGGTCTATATTTTCAAGAATGCGAAAAAAAATTTCCCATTAAAAAAAATAAAAAATATTAATGTGATATGAGGGAAGTACTCATCCAATCTGAGTGAACCCTAAATTCACTCCACATATTTTTAGTTGATATTGAAAAAAAATGACTTAATATGGAAACCCATGTGGGTTTTTGTTTTGACTAGTGATTTAGAAATACCATTCCTTCTACCATTAGGATTTCTGGGGAAAAACATCCATAAAACAAGAAATCAAATTGTCATTAGGATGGGATTACTTCTGACAAGAACTACAAAGCCAGCTGCTGCATAAATAGATGGTGTCTGTTATCTTACATACACGCAACACAGTACATCTCTATACTAAAGAATATTAAAACTGCTACATGTTCAACTACAACCATTTATGATACTGACCGAGAGACTAGATGAAATTAACCTTTTAATAACATTCTAATGAACTGAAAGGGGCACTAGTTTTAGTTTATATCACCGCAGATCATCATATGCATTTCAACTAAAACAGTGAGTGAGTGAGTGAGTGAGTGAGTATAGTTTCACGCTGCAATCAGCATTATTCCAGCTATATGGCGGCTGTCTGTAAATAATCGAGTCCGGACCAGACAATCCAGTGATCAACAACATGAGCATCTATCTGCACAACTGGGAACTGACGACACGTGTCAACCAAGTCAGTGAATCTGACCACCCGATCCCATTAGTCACCTCTTACGACAAGCAGTCACCTTCTATGGCAAGCCTTTTATGGTAGGCCTATCCTACTCCTGACCTTCACGAGTCTTCAACTAAAACAAACATACAATGACTGGGACAAGCAAATAGTTTGTTCTGTCTGTCACTATGTCATCATAGTAAGTATGGTTCTAAACTGCTTTTTGCATTATTCCAACATCATGACAGGGGACACAGAAAAAGGTTTCACGTATTGGAGAAATGAACCAGGGCCTTTTGCTGGATGAGCGAACACTTCAACTTTTGGGGTACCCATCCACCCCAGACATAGTTCCCGGAAGATGTATATTACATGATACATGGGGTAAAACTAGGTCTATTTCTTAAAAAAAGTGATCCATGATACTGCTGTTAATATTGATGCGCATAGTTCACTAAATAACTTCATGATGAATCAAGTGATGGTGCCATGTTTTTCACAGATGCAAAACTAAACAGCATCGCTCAATCTGTATTTAGACTAGAGTAACATCATGCTCCCTTTGAACAATATGCAGTTTTGTTGTAGATTCAGCTAGACAGCTGGGACTTCATGGTGTGAATCATCTCATGAAATACAATATTCCATTTACAATTATGAGTGCAACATATGTTATATTTGGGATTACACTTTCTCTGTAAAGTACGTTCTAGTACTTTTGTTGGGTGGAGTCCCATCCAGGATTCGGGATGTCTAGAATACAGACTCTGTGTACCCTTCAGATAAGTGTAAACTTACGCGGTACTCTTTCCGTCAGTGAATGAGGGAAATATTTCATGATGTTTATGATGATGTTCTATTATTAAACAAGAGTTTCCCCACTCAACAATAATTGTAAACCAAAAGTTACTGTGTTCTGTAATCTGACTGGTTGAAAAACATGATTAAATGGTATTAGATTCCCGGAAACTGAAAGACTATTCACCGCGTATTGACACGTAAACAATTGTTTTGTTGTGTCATCAACAGTAGTGACGTCATTCAAATCATATTGTGACGTAAAGTTAGAATGACGTCACAAATGAACAACTCCAGACGCTACCATGAGAACCAGCTGAAACGGCCAGCTGATGACACTTCACTGCTGTGTCCGTATTCGATGTAAACGAGTGCAGACAGTAAAACCCCTTTGGTTTACAATGTCGATAAACATCATGTGTTGAATCACGGGAATATTTCATTTGATGATGCCGTCGGTTCCAAATGCATTCCCGTGCTTCAAATACTCAATAACACCCGGAAATTGGCCAACACATGATGTTTATCTCCTAATTAAAACTTACTTACTTCTTTCATGCAGTCCCAATCACATTGTTTTAAAGGGTTTTAATATGGCCACTTGACTTGAACTGTAGTTATCAATGAGAATCACTGGATTATCGTCTGATATTTTTTGTTTCATTGTTGTTTATATTCACTCTCAGCAATATTCCAGCTATATAGTGGTGGTCTGTAAATAATCATGCCTAAACCATACAAACCAGTGGTCAACAACATGAGCATCGTCTTGGCAGTTGGAATAACATGACATGTGTCAGGTAAGTAGTCTGATCAAATACTGCAGTCATTTGCTGGAATATTCCTCTAGGCCGTATTAGACAACAAACAAAACAGTGTTTCACCCAAATTCATTAAATAAACAAACGTTTCCATTGACACAGTTCCCATGTAACTTTGTACATGCTCACGTTGACTTAAAACAAAGTTACTAATCAGCAACATGGATGATTAAAACTTACTTGATATATTTTGTCATGAACTGGAAACTTTGGTCCAATTCCATTTAGTATTTTTCCATAATATCATGACTAAAAAGGTAAGCATTTAATGAATTCATAAACCTGTAAACAGTCCCGTGTATTATATTAAGTTTCCATGACTGCCTCAATGCTATTATTGGTGACGTCAGGAACATTTACTGCAAAAGTTCTGCAGCTCACCTGGATTCTTCAAAAGTTTGAATGAGTGAGTGAGTTTGGTTTTATGCCACTTTTGGCAACATTCCAGCAATATCATGACAAAAGACACCAGATATGGGTTTTACGACGGGCAGGATCTCTAACAATCAGGCAAACACACCACCACAACTATCGCAGAGGCAAATGAAACTATTTCCATTTTAAAATGTAAAGCATATCATTAACGCAATGTGCAAATGTGCATCCACTATACACAAATGTAGACAATGGATGCAGAAAATTAATTCACTGCATCCAGAGGGACATAGAATATTATTCATTGCACCCACAACACATCTATGACTTTGGTAAGTGTTTGGTTGTTTCTTTCAGAAACGTTACAATTCATCATTTCAACCATCAGTCCACATGATCAAGAATTTATTCCAGGCTCTAAGAAAATCATCAAACATAAGTTCTCTAAACTGTTACTTCAAAAGACCCTCATATTAACTGCAAGGACCCTTAAAACTAATACTTATCATGAATAAGGGTCTCGGAGACTCGCATTTTTATGAGTTGAGAGTCTCTGAATATATGTATAATTTTTATAGTAACACACTCCCACATATAAAATTGAAAAGGAGCCCCCCAGAGACCAGCAATTCAGAACCTCAGGATGAGGAAATCCTGGACTTGAAAGAACAACTAAACTCAATTTTTTGGTACTCTTTTTATCACTGCATATGAAAGACTTCTGGTTGGTCATAAATGGAACACCATTTTTTTAAACAAAAAAAAAAATTGTGGTTACAGTAATTAATACCAAGAGCTTAAAAGTTGCTAAATAGCCATCTGCTTCTCTCTCGCCCGCAAACGAAACCGCAGACAGGTTAAGTAACTCTGTCACCAGAGCCGTACAGTGACATCAGAGAAGGAACGATTTTCAGTTAAATGTATAGAAAATGTGTAGAGAGCTCGTCATTTTGCTGATTTCTCGAAGTCACCAAAGACATGCAAAATTGTTGTGTTGCCATCAATTGTTTCTTGGGGTCGGGTGATGGTGTCACTATGGACAGATTTCCACCGGACCCCATAGTTTGTGCTTAAATTGGTTGTTAGTGTGTGCGAAGTGAGTATTGTGGAAACCTGTGGTATATACTAAATCGGATGGTTTGCCCCCTACCATGCTTCCATGATAGAAAATGGAGTTCAAGTTTCACTTTCATCGTGTTTATAAAATCAATACTGCTTACTACACATTGGACTGCTTACTACACAAAGGATTTTTCATGGATATAACGTTTTCTTTCTCAGAAACGAGGTTGTGGTCGAAGTTACAATATTATCGTAAGTAATATTACATTGACCCCGTATATTGACCGCTTCCAAGAGTGAATTTGTTATTTTATAAGCAATGTCACGAAAAATCCTAATGTCCATCAATAAAATACATATTTTACTACCAGTGAAAAGTAATTTTGATTTTGGAAGTAAGTGAAAAGAAACTTAAATAGCATTTATCTTCAGACAGGGCGCCGCCATTTTTGAAAATGGGGACGTCACAGGCTATAAGTCTGTTAGAATTATTGAGATTATGGTTTGTTTTCATCAAGTTAGAAAATCTAAACTACTATTTACTAGTAGTTAAATGTGTATTTGAATCTTGGCCAAAAGGATAGCATGACACAACTTGTAACACAACTTCTTCCATGGAAGCAAGGTGGGGGTCGAAGTGACATTAATATTGCAAATAATATTATATTGACCTCCACCTCGCTTCCAAGAGTGAAATTGTTATGTTATAAGCAATGTCATGCAAAATCCTAATGTCCATCAATAAAATACATGTGTTACTACCAGTAGAAAGTAATTTTGCTTTTGTAAGTTGGTAAGAACAAACTTAAATAGCATTCATCCCAAGACAGAGTGTTGCCAATTTTGATAATCGTGACGTCAAATCCATTTGAATTAATGAGATTATGGTTCGTTTTCATGAAGTTAGAAAATCAAAACTACATAAATATGTATTTGAATCATTACCAAACAGAGTTTGCATGACACAACCTGTAACATAACCTAAGCAAGGTCGGGGTCGAAGTGAAAATACTGCGCGATAAATTTCTTCACTTGCTAAATTTACTTGGTTTGTAACGTTCAATCACCAGTATGTAGACACTTGTCAATATACATCTTTAGAATTGGTCCCATAATCCTAATTACTTTATAATCATACTTGTATGCATTTTGAAACTTAATAAAAAGAAGCGATCTGCGAATGTATAACAGGAATGTGAGATGTAGACATTTCATAGTTTGCCTATATGAATCATAATGCACGCCCTAGTGTATGTCGTCTGCATCATTACACTTCACGACGAAAACAATGATTCTGTTGAAAGCTACGACAACTTAATAAAAACCAAAATGCAAATATGAAAATTAAAGTTATAAGAGCAATGTCAGGCTATTACCTTGTTTGAGGAATGTATCCATCAATATCCACAAAAACGAGTCATATATAATTCATCTGCAGATTTCCCAAGCAATGAGTTTTTTTACAGTCTAATATACGAAAACGTGATATATCGTTTCAGGTTTTTCACATTGCTGTATAGTTTCATTGGTTACCCAAGATAGCATATAATGTGCGTCATTCTTTTTGAAAAGTAATTTAGTTAGCCAATAATGACAAATCAATCAATGTATTGGCAGTTAATCCTTTGAAAGAAGGGTGTTGTTTTCACATAGACACAGACACGACAGAGTGTATTCAGAATAGATTAGTAAATGTACATACATAAACACTACTTTTTAACAAATCCCCCATTTAAATCCGCATAAAAGTTATTAATGAATCAGCATGTCATAGGTTAATCCTTTGATCAATCTGGACATTCATTGACTGAGCATAAAGTGAATGATGACAAATAACATGTAGGTTTATACCACCTAACACGGATTACAACCTAGCGACACAAAGTGATTTTGACAAAATCGTACAAAAACAAGGGTAGGCAAAAGCAGGAGACAAAACTAAATGATAGTAGATTGTGAGAACAAATTGCTTTATTTTTCTCAACAGTTTTCGCGATTTCAGGTTTGTACAAACCTGTAAACGAAATAGTTTAACCCCTTAAATGTAGATGAATACTGCACAGACCCTCATTTCTATACCTACAATTACGTCACGGAGACGCACTGCTCTGATTGGTTGAAATTTCGTTTGGGGCTGAGAATTGTGCACTGTTGATAAAAAGATCGAATAAAGTTAATTAAAGGTTGAAATGAGTAGTTTTAATGGCGGGGTTTCATTTACAGCGATGTCAGTAAGTGATTTTGTATTTGTACCCTACTAGAGTATATGTGATCTTTAAGGCTTTAGCATGCAGAGAAGGCTTGGAAGTACAGAAAATAATGTGGTTCAGGGACTGAGACACCTACTTTGAGTCGAGGTAAAACCGTGTAGGAGAATAAATTACAAAAGGGGAATTGAAGGCATTTATGTTTTAAAATCTAGCAGTATATTAGTAGACCTTGCTAGCCACTAGTCACTAGCTTAATTATCTCTGATATTAATACTCAACTGTTTGAAAAACTGAGTGAGTGAGTGAGTGAGTGAGTGAGTGAGTGAGTGAGTGAGTGAGTGAGTGAGTGAGTGAGTGAGTGAGTGAGTTAGTTTAGTGTTATGCCGCACTCAGCCATTTCTGGCAAGCATGGGTTGCTGAAGTCCTGTTTTACTCCGGGACCTTCATAGGTCTGTTTGAATAAAGAATACTCCTGCCAAAATGGTCAGTACATATTAATTGCTGATTTCTGACTGGAATGCACCATAAGTGCTCGTTGTTGGGGTTCCAGAGCAGCATGTGAAAACATTACTAAAACAATGACAAACTCTATCTTCAAACGATAGCACCCAGGAGTGTCAAGGACATAATCCAAGGTATATATGTAGCAAAATAGACACTTATCCCTACACATATTGCTAAAAAAACCATTTCAACACAACATTCCCTCGCAATAAATGAGTACCACCTTTTGAAACTGTTTTGGATTTTGGGGCACCAGAATTGGTGGGGAAGTGAAGCATGTCCTTTGTGAAAGATCAGATATTGTGCAAATGAGAAATAATTAATTATAAGTCAAAACAGGTATTTGAGCCTGTTTATTCTAATGAGCCTCTAGTGAATACAAGCCACACAGCAGAAACACTATAAGTTATCACATCGTGTCGAGGGACTGATTAAACCCTGTATTTCCTGAGACACGATGTGATAACGCATTTATCTAGCTGAATGTTTTCACTAAATCAAAACAAAACAACACGCATCGAATCGACTTGTGATTATATACGTGAGATGCCACTGTTTGACCTCAATGCACTGCACGTTACTTAAGGCTTGTCGATGCACGCTTTCTCACTTCACGTTGTCATCGAGGCGCAGTGGGGTGATGTGACTTTCGTAGCGGGAGTACACGACTTTTATACTCCCGCTCTCAGATCTTGATGGATGTACATGGTATTTTATCAAAGTCACGTGGACCAATCAAAACTCGACATTCTTACATGAGGTTAGATAAAATGGGCTGCAAGCACTGAGGAGGCATGTTCCAGGAGACTGTCTTTAGGCAAAGGAGAAGATCTCATTGTGCTTCATGCAGGTTGTAGATCTATGGGATTTTTATCTCGGTGTTCTTTAAAGCCAAAGACAACAGATTATCACACCAACATGAATGGACATTTTTTATGGAATGGGTTCAAAAATAACTGGTATCGGCAATCAAAGAGCTTAATTGTCATGGATAATGTTCTATGTCATACTGTCTTGGATCCATATACAAAAAACGTAACTTCAAATTCAAGGAAGGGAGCCATAATATACCTTTTCCACCAATAACGGCAAATTGAACACTTTATGAAATCATGAAATCAACAAAAAGAGCACATGTCTATAAAACTGACAAGTATCTGAAATCACACGGTCATGTTGTCTTTTGCATGCCTCCCTAT
This sequence comes from Haliotis asinina, assembly GCF_037392515.1. Classification (NCBI taxonomy): domain Eukaryota; kingdom Metazoa; phylum Mollusca; class Gastropoda; order Lepetellida; family Haliotidae; genus Haliotis; species Haliotis asinina. Next base: position 21,635,825 of record NC_090294.1, on the reverse strand, counting down.
CACTGTGATTTGCACCCTATTGAACTGACCTGTGGTATCATCAATTCTGACACTTCCTGGAATAACAGAACAATTCAAAATCTCATCTGCAAATCAATGACTAAGATTTCACAAAACACATGGCAAAAATCATTTTAGAAAGTTGTAAATTCTGTGGAGCATTGATCAGAACTGGCTTCAATGCGGTTTACATCAGGTAACTATCAGCCCTGTCAGTGCACTCTGATGACTGACAGTAGTGTGTCCACATCCAATTCAGAATGACAGTGTGACGATTTTTACACCATTCCCTACTGATGAAATTTATCACACATGGCTTACCTTTGTGCTACCTGAACTGTCACTACACTCTTGTAACAAATCGTGATATTGCTAATAAAACAATGATGGCTTGTTAAACAACTTTTTTATTTTGTAGGCAGAAATTATGATAAAATTCAGCAGAGTTGCTGTGTTTTTCCTATTTACTTTGGCAGTGGTTTGAAATATTTACGACAGCTAGCTTTTCAGCTATGGTGCAATTCTCTGGGGAGGTTAAATCATTTCAATTTAATTTAATTATATTGGATTACTTTAGGTGTGTAAGTGACTTGAATCTAACTTTCTCATTGCTCTCTTAGACCTTTACACTCACTTCATTCAAAGTTTAAACCTGTTCTTAGTATCCCAACAGTTAGCAATAGTGAGGGTATTGCACAATCGTTACACAATGGCAGGTGTGTCTCCAGTATTCATAAGTTAGCCTTGCTCCAGTCTACTGAATAAAAAAACATATAACAGTAATGCCGCCCTTATGATAAAATGTCAGTATAACCCACTGTATGCCAGTCTTAATAGTACTGTGAAACGTATTTATTGTCATTTATATAATCTAGGAGTAATGATTTAATCAAATACTCATTATCCTTGGACAAACTGATGCACAAGTTCTGAATAATCAGGTCAATGAAGCCTGTCACTTTGGTCCGATCGCTGGACAACGATCGCTTTGTAAACAGACGTGTTAACTAAATATCATGCATCGGCATGAAAGTATCTGGCTGATTGTCACATCATTGGACAGGTTTTGGAACCAGTCTTCATATTTGACAATGGTAGGAAATCAATTCAAACAGAAGCATGTGCATCAACGAAACTTGACAATATCTTACCAAACTTCACAGTGTAAATCCGGCCTCCCAGTCTGTCTTGTGCTTCCAGCAATGTCACGTTTGTCAGTCCGTTGTTTATGAGATGTGAGGCTGCTGTCAAGCCAGCGATTCCCCCGCCGACAATAACAACACTGGGTCCAGCATCACTCAACGCCATCCTTACCAAACCGTGCTCTCTCTCGTGTGTTACACGTTCTTCTGTTAACTTCTGTATGCGTGTGCTCGCTTCAAGGGGAGGTAACTGTTGAGTCTGTGACTAATAAACGTCACATGGCTGTTGTTGATGTTCGGTGTGGGTTAAAAAAGTAGGGGATACAGAACTTTAAGTTTGGATAGGAAGTGTAAACGTTAACAAACTTTTCAAAGACAGACATCTTATGAACGCACCTCAATTTCCCTTTGTTATCACCCCTGAACAAAACGCACGATATGCACGTGCACAACGCAGTATAGCCCCATACACGTGCATGGGGTCCCATTCTTGATTTTGACATTTTTTATTCAAGACGGTCGAGACATCACTTAGAACATTAATTTTGCGACTAATCTTGCTTCACACGTTTGTTAGTATTTGTTTCTAATCGTTTGTTTTAAAATGCCAATTACATCGTTCAAAAGCGACTACATTCCAAATAACTATGGTTATAAGGAAGTGCAAATGATGATGCACTCTCAAAACTTTCAATAATGTCATATCAACATTGATTGACTCCGATAAATCTTTTTTTAATCGTAAATTTTAAAAAATGAAGATCCCCTACTTTTTTTATGAGCATATATTTACACAGTACCTGACTCGATACACACTGATTTAATGTTTTTTTAAATGATTACATAACATGAAATACAATTTTGTATGCAAAACGATTTCCAGACACAAATTAATACTGCTTTCATATTCGCATGTAAACTTACTTCCACGTTAAACACACCTTGATAAATATGACCAATAAAATCGATCAAAATGCCTGTAGACCATTGTTACGTCACAATGTCCATTTACCATGACGTCACAAGCATGCCACTACAATTAGGCGTTTAGTGTTGTATACTAGTTATATTGCTTAGAAACTGAATAGTGGATAGTATTGTTTAACGCCGCTTGTAGCAATATTCCAGCAATATTCCCAGCGGGGAATACAAGAAATGGACTTCACGCATTACATGTTGGAGAAACTTAAGAAGCTGGAGAAATGATAGTAGATTTTAACTGGAATCGCAGCTTTTGATATCAAATAAATTGTCAATCTTGGGTTAAAGTTTAAAGCCCTGTGCAACCCCAAGAGTTTTAAACCCTAACAGACCTGTGTCTGACATAGTTGATATTTAAGTATAGCTCTCTAGTTACTCCACATACTACTAGATATGGGCATATATGAATACATACGGGATTATGTGCACAGGTGTGTACCACTACGTATAAAGGCATTCAAAGGTTGACGAGAATGTCACGTAACCCGCTCGCAAGGTTGCAGCCACGAGTACAGCAGTCAGTAAGACTCTAGACTTTATGCATTGTATCTGAATGTATGTTGTTTTGACAGAAACAAATAATTCCTTTCAAACTGAAAAGGATCCCCCATGAGATGAGAGTGTCTGAAACAGAGGAAATCTAGACTTGGTTCATTTAGGGATTTAGCACTGAAGAAGAAGACTGAGCGGAAGGGGAAATGATGCGGTTTTGGGACTGTGAGACACTGCATGAGACATCTCTAGCAGGCAAGCCGTTTTCATATCTATTAGGAAATTTAAGATTCAGTTATTTTAAATACAGTGGAACCTGTCTAAACAGGCATCCACTGGAACTGAAGAAATCCGGTTTGGTCAATATGCCGGATTGTTGAGCTCGTGATAAGACAGTGTACAAGCTGCAGATGGGACTGAGATTTTACGCCAGTGTTGACAACATGCCGGATTGGACCAATGCCGGTTTTGACAGCTTCCACTGTATGTACATATATTCTTGCCATACGAGCCTACTCATTGTCTGGTAGAGAAAAGCTAGTCTCTAAAAATATTCCTTTCTTTTCACTTTCAAAACAAGCAATCTTATTGAAATTTAAATAAAGAATCCAGGCGATTAAGAGCTTGAGGGAAACATACACTTTATTCGTTTGAGATTTTGTATTTTAGTATTGACTGGGATAAAGAAGCAGTGAATTAGTGAGTTTAGTTTCACGCCTCTTGTAGCAATTTTCAGCAATATCACAGTGGTAGACACCAGAAATGGGCTTCACACATTGTTCAAATGTAGGGATTCGAATGCAGGTCATCGTTGTGACGAACGAACGCTTTAACCTCGAGGCTATACCTTAAATGTATGGGTTGTATGACCAAAGTGTGACTTAGCATATATTACTATGACTTTGACTGTTATTGTAATTCGGAATCCCTAAAGGTACTTTAGTTTCACCTGTCACGTAAGCGTCTACTAACGGGATCGGGTGGTCAGAGTCGCTGGCCTGCAAGCGTCCCGATCCATAAACATGATCAAACGTTCAACACTACAAGGCCTAGATTTACGAAGCTCTCTTAGCGTTGAGATAGTCGTAAGTGCCATACACAAATATTAACTTACGACTGTCCTAGCGCTAAGAGAGCTTCCAACATACAGGTCCAGCATTCGTAGGCCTATGATAAACCACACAGATGCGGCAGGCGGTAACGTTAGACTCCTTAATGAGTCGGGACCCTGGAACCTTGACACAGGTCGTCTTATCCCAGTTGTTTCAATCGATGCTCATGCTGTTGATCATGAGATTGTATGGTCCAGATCCGATTGTTTACAATAATCGCCATAGAGAGAGAGAGAGAGCTTTATTCAGTAAAGGGACCTCAGGTCCATTATACATCAGGTGCACATAATACACAATCATCACAGCACCGTGGAGCATGAGGAAAACTGCAGTTATATATTTGTGGGTACACAGACAGAGAAATTTATTTCGTGTTTCCATGGTCTAAATAAAGTATTTGCAAGCCAATTTATAACATAAGTATTCTGATGTAAACGATTGGGCTAATTTCACTTCATATCTAGGAAGAGTACCATTTCTTAATTTCCCATAAAAAGGACATCCCGAACAAAAGTGATATTCATTTTCAATATTAGGCATGATACAAAGCGAACAAAGGCGATTCTCCCTTTTAAGACTTAAATGTCTGCCTGACTCTATCATCGAGTTGTGGTTCGTAAAACAACGAAATCTACTTAGGAAAATGCGAAACAGTTTTACACTAACATTAAAGCTACACCTTCTTTGAGCCTACGACAGAAGTCTAATTTCGAAACAAGTGCAGTACCAGATGACCACAACTGGTTGTCTATGTCAAAGCACCTCTGCTTAAATAATGATGTGAAATTAGAGATATTTCCAACACGTTGATTAGCCCACACATTGCGAAAACCATAACTGTACAAAAGAGATTTCACCTTGAAAGCCCAACAATCTATATCTTTTTCTGCAAGCCAATAATGATACTCATATACTGTAAAATCTCGATGAGTCGAATCGCTGAGGACCAAGTAATAAATTCGACTTATTCGACGCATAATATTCGAAACGCCGGCATTCGACTGATCAGGATTTGACCGTACCTTATGTACAATTACATTCTCAACTTGAGACAAGAGGTGACCGAATTTTTAACAATACTTGTAGATTTACCTTTAATGAATAATGTCCAATCTCAGAACGCGCTACAATATTTGGCGTGTTTCATGAAAGACCCAGAACCTGTTTACAAAACCTGTCGAGTACATTCGATACAGATGGCGACGAATGGAAACAGACTTCACTTCTGTTTTATAACAGTAATCGCCATGTAGCCGGATTGTTGGTGAGTGGGCTGTTTTAATCACAAACAAATCAAATTTCAAGACTTGTTTTGTAGTAGCCATCTGTGACCATATACACATCGTTTATTAAAACTTTCACGTTTTTATGGTGAACATTGTGAAAATAGCAAACTATGCAAAACGTGGTTACAGTTGTATCACTACCATAACACCGACGCCCGTGACATCTAAGCTGAGTTTTTGCCTGTAGGGGTAAATTAAAACTATTTATTTATTTATTTATTTATTTATTTATTTATTTATTTATTCTTCTCATCTCCATCCTCATCAGACAAGAGTGAGTGAGTGAGTGAGTTTCCCACCGGAAACGGGCTTCACACATGGTACCCATGCAGTGAATCGGACCCGTGTCGTCGGCGCTAACCACCAGGCTACCTCACCGGACCCATTAACAAAAGTTAAGAAAAATAGTATAGCAATAATATAATGAAAGATGTTTTTCACTTTTCACTAACTGTGAATTTAGGTCGCCTTGTTAGAGTGTCGAGGTTATTTTACACTGTTTCAGAATAAATACAGACGAAAAAGAGCAAGCTGACTTGCATTTTATCAGTAAGAGTATACGTTGTCTCATCACAACATAGAGGGGCAGTGGGGTAGTCTAGTGGCTAAAGGTTTCGGATGTCACGCCGAAGAGTCGGGTTCGATTCCCACATGGGTACAATGTGTGAAGCCCATTTCTGGTGTCCCTGTCGTGATACTGGTGAAATATAAGCGGCGTCAAACAAAACTCACTCACTCTTGTCTGATGAGGAAGGAGATGCGGAGTGAATCTATACTAACCCACTCACTCACACACCCATGCCATGTATGTCCATAGCAGAGCTAAACTCACGTCAGAGTAATAACGCTGGGTGGGACACAGATGGTAAATGATGTATTATGTCAGCATCACAGATTGTGAGTGTATTTTTATTTCCATTCCATTATGATGGACATATTTTAAATAACGAATGCAGATATTATGCGATGGAAGATACTAAATTTAACACAGAATGCATTGTCAGTGAATTAAAAAGTATATCTTCAGCCATATTTATCGTGGGTTTGGTTATGTTACGGTAATTTTTGCCAGCAGTGACAGCTAACTCGGTTTACGGATAACAGCTATATAGAAATGAAAATATCGTAATTTTTAATACTAACGTATGAAAAATTGTGTTTAGTGTGCAATGTGCATTTCTATCAAAAAGCTGTTAGATCTGTCAGATCTACGTCAGTTCATCAGTTCTGGCGAACCACATCAAATGGTGTGTAACAAATAAACGAACTGGGTACTATTCAACTTCTCTGCTGAGAAAGAGGACGTTCTTAGCAACATACCAGCAACATATGGTGGTTGACACCAGAAATGGGCCTCACACATTTGTGTCAGTGTTAGGAATCGAACTCGGTTCTTCGGTGTGACGAGCGGTCGCAGTGCTAAGCCAGCTTTGTACAGCAGAGCCCAACTCGTTTATGAAACGACCACTGATCCATCCTATAGCTGGTGGGGCGATGGGGTAGCATGGTGGTTAAGGAGTTGGCTCGTTTTGATAAAGATCCGGGTTCGATTCTCCACATGGACACAAGCATGAAGCCCATTTCTGGTGTTCCACGAAATGATATTGCTGGAATATTTCTAGAAGGGGCATAAAATTAGACTCATTCACTCGCTCCTCTAGTTGTACTTTCTTGCGAAAGGTGGCAAAGGCTTTTACAAAAATATTATTAACTTTCCATAGGGATTTGGTATGTTAAAATATTACCATGACAGCTTAAACAGACGATAACTATGCAAATAAACAGACGATAACTATGCAAATGAAATTAGTTTTCACTTTTGTCTGTTTGGGTAAAATAAGCATCCTGTAAAATTGCATACAAAATTGATTTCAATACGTTCCCTTTTGCGTTTATGGAGACATATAGACATATAGATAAACCCTATATTTTTACGCTACATTTTGACGGAAAATGTAAACCTGTCAATAAAACACAGAGAGCTATGGAATGAATTCAGGGCCTTGTTCAAGGCCTGGTTTACGTTTTCATCAGAGAGGATACCGACGCCACCTTTTGTGTGAATGGTATAACTCATACATTAAGCCCGAGCTATGCATTATGTTACAACTGTTACAAATACTGTGGCCACTGGTGGCTCGTCGTCCAACACGCTACATGTCGCCGTACAGAGTTGCGTCCCTTGGGCACACCAGAAACTTATGATTTTCAATTCGAATCCTCAGAGATTATGTATGTAATCCTGTTAGTACCATGCATGTGCTCGTGGGTTTTATCAAAGTTGGAAACGTACGAGACCTATGTCACTCTAGCAATTCTCCCCACGCTGAGTTTAGTTTTACGCCGCACCAGCAATAGTCCAGCTATATGGCGGCGGTTTGTAAATAATCGAGTTTGAACAAGACAATCCAGTGATCAAAGGCATGAGCATCGGTCAACGCAACTTTGATACAATGACGTGTTTGTAAACCAAGTCAGCGAGCCTGACCCCACGATCCCTCGTTAGTCGCGCCTCTGACATCATACCCAAGAATCTGTGCCAAGGGGATCACACCAGGACTGAAATCACCCAACCGTAAAATGGTGATAGATAAAGAGGACCTGTAGTTTAGAACTTGTCTACGTCAGTTAGCTTCAAGTATTCAGAATATGTCCCTCTAGATTCATATAATTGGACATTATGTCTGTATGGTTATGTAAGTTGGAACTGTTAATAGCATTAGGAAGATAGTTAGAACAACTTTGAAAATGAGTCCCACGCTGCCTCTAGATACAAACCTAATTCACCATTTTCATTAAAAACACCGAACTTTAGAGATCAACCATTCGTTTATTAATGTTGACAGGAAAACTGTCCCAGCAATATTATAACAATCCACATATTTTCAATGCATATGGAAATTTTCAGTAGTGATGAAAAACACCTTCATAGTTATTTTTGAATGTTTATTAACCACAGGTATAAGACTTATGTCTTGTGTGGAGTTATATCCCTTTACTCGGGCACAAGTGCACATACAGATGTGTTGATCCTGGCTAGGTAGCCCAGCAGGGAAGGCAATTAAGCCGGACAGTGAGTGCATCCGGTTCTCTATAATAACACCGTATGTTATTTCATTGCGAGTCACAGTTTTTAAATAATAAACATTGTTTCCAATAGATGTATTCACAACATAAGCAGATACAAATCAGAATCATATGACATTGCATTATACACAATACATTTCAAGAAAAAGCGAAACATATCAATGAACTTTGAAGTTAATGTACAGTTTGGGAAAGCATTTAATCCATATCAACTGAACTGATCATGTCAATCAGTTTTTCCCGAGAGGACACTTTAGTGTGTACTCCAAGTGAGGCAAGTTTGTCTCTCAAATCAGCCACGCTCAGGTCATCTAAAGGTGGTTGAGTACTGGGGATGACATTTCTGATGTCATACTGTATAGCAGCCCTTTTCGCACTTCTGGCCTCATGTAATTCAGATTCCCAGTACTCAAGCTTACGTTTAGTGTACTGTCGTTTTGATCGCGCCAAGTGTGACCGACTTTCAACGCGTTTTCGGACAGTCATAGCCTCAATGGGACCATCCCACTTTTGGGTTTTCTGTTGATGAATCCTTTTGATGTCATCATTCATTTTTTCTAGAGCCTGTCCACTGAACCTACCAATGTTTCCGTGCCTCGACATGAACACAGGGACATGGTACACTAAACAGTGCATGTAGGGCGTGATGTTCTTAGATAAACACCCCTTCCTTTTCTGCCCTACTCTAAGTATCAGCTCTATCCACTCCTTAGCCATGTCGTATAACTGCTGTGCGTCGTTGCTTTCCCCGCTAACTACCAACTTGTAGATGTCCCTAAACCTTGTCCAAACGTTGATGAAATCCGTCTCTGTGTCTGGTGTCAGTCGACCGTGAAGTTTATCAGGCAGTTGATTCAAGATTTTCTTCTTGCTGTCCCCTGAAAGACTTGTCCATTTTAGTCCCTTCCCGTCCCTATCTTCTCACACACTGAACGACACCCCACAGCTTCTGACGCTTTCCACTATCCCATCTAAATATCTAGGTTTCCCTTGTCTTAATTTTGTTAACTCTTTATCCCTTGCTTCCCCATCCTGAATAATCATTCTTTCTAGAACGTCCGTGATTCTCATCAAGAGATGAAGTTCGTCCAGGACAAAATTGTCGATACCTATTTGAACCAGTGGAGTGTGTTGAACGCCAAACTGGAGCTTATTTGCGTGAGATCTTATCTCATCAATTGTCCTGCACATGGGCTCTTTAGAATAGTACAACCAGTCATGCGTCATGTTGTGCCGGTCGTCTTTGTGCACTTTACACAGTGGACAAGCATAATTTCCAGTCGAACCCCCTAAGCCTAGAACTATCTGAATCATTTTCATGTCGGCCCCAAAGAAAATCTCAATTCCTATGCGTTTGTCCCCAATTTGAATAAACTTGGCCTCAGCAACAGAATTGACTTCGTCAAATAATGGAACCAGAGACATTTTCAAGTGGTTATAGTTCTCATTGCAACTGACAATTGCTAAAGTGCATTGGTTTCTTGATGCTTGTTTGACTGTGTCATCTACGATGTTAAATGAGAAAACCACAAAATTTGAGAGGCTGCTTACCCTAGTCCCGTCCCCACCGAACTTAATCTTAACGCTCTCTACATGTGGCCGAGATTCTATATACTGCACAACGCTAGACTCAAGTTCGTTCTTAAAGCTCATTACTGCTCCAGGAATACTGCCAGGAACTCTGTGTATTTTGAACTCACGTGACAGTTTAGCTCGGAGTTCGGCAAGGGCGCCGATTCTGGGCAGGTCCTTGTTGATTTGGGCAAGTTCGTGATAAGCTGAGTCACTTACGCCAAACTTGTCAAGTGTAAACAGGATTTGTGACAAATTTTCCTCATCTTCTGATTTAGTTTGATCATATCGTACAGTTAATTCATCACCATTTGATGACTTTAGTTTGAGGCTAGATGGTGTCAGTCCAAGGTTTCGTACAAAGTCTAGAGCTTTTACTGTTGATGCCTGGACGTTTTTTAAGGTTCTGTATGTCTGGCGTTTGCTAATCTTATCAATTGGTCTGCTTTGAGTGAATGATGTTTGAGGCGGGGTTTCGGGCTCGTGAACATTCCTGATCACTTGCTTAGTATTTACTAGTTCATTTTCCAATATTCCCAGTCTGTACGTCTGTTTCAAATAGGCCTGCTTTTTCACCCCAGTCAGTTTTTTGTACTTTGAATTAACTTTTGATATAGTAACGCGCACTCGTTCATCTATTCTAGCAGATTGTTGCAGTTGTATAGCATTTAAATGTTCATTCAGAATGTCCACAAATGTAAAATCCCGATGCGTCGTTGAATAACTGTCTATTGCTCTCAGACATGCATGAGATATTTCTAAACCTAAAGATGTTTCAGCTGATTGTGAACTTTGAGGTGCACTGACAAACGATATGTCAATCCTACCACCATTAGAACTTCCACAAACTTCACTGTTTTTTGCCATGTCTATATTCGTTGTTAACCACAAACCCAGGGCGAAGAAAATTGTCCGAATAAAGACCATGCTAACAGTTTATTACTGAGAGTTCAGTGTTCTCAAGGTGCACACTTTACTGGTGACAAACATGACGATCTTCTCCACTGGCACAGTACGCAACGTCAGAACTCCCCCCGTCGTTATCCATGTCTTCTTCATGGTTAGCCGTGGTGAAACTCTCACAGGAAAGTTAATCTCCTGACCTTCACCGTGATGATTCAGGGTATACCACCAGTGTTGAGACAGACACAGTCGACTGAAATCGTTCTTATGTAAGAAGATCTCCTTGTCGTAACCCGGTAGGTGACCAAATGCGTATCTGTAAATGTCCAGCTGCATGTGCGCTGAATGTAGACCGCCCGGCGACTTTAGTGCAGTCTTCAGTGACCTCTCAACTGTAGCTGAAGCAAGCTTGAGGCGCTCCCTGCATACGGGAGGGCAACTGTAGTCTTCCAGGAGATAGGCAGGAATGTGGCCAAATCACTCTCTGTACTGGATAGACTCCAACTGAGACACGGATGCTAACACATTTGCTCAGGGCAAAGGATTGTCCTTCATGGAGCTGTCTGTAGTTTGTCACTGTTCGCGGTCGAAGTTCCATTTTTAACATATGTCTAACTGATTACACCAATGACATTCTACGAGCTTTTAGAGCTTATGCTTTCAATCCAATTTAAACACAACATAAACAGCCGTTCATTGCTTTCATTGTCCCAACTGTCATATTGAGGTATTGTACAAGCAATGTTGTTACAGAAATTAGAATCGGGCAGGTGTAACTCTAATAGGCTTACTGATGTTTTGATATCAATCAAGGATCAATATAGGCACACATAATCTGACAGAGACAGAATCCACTATTATAAACATTTCCTGATTGACTTAACTTTGTTGAGAAAACAGCACTGTTCTGTTTTTACCGATGTGTTTCCGTAACACCTATGGAAACTGATTGTCATGAAACAGACAAAGAAATTCATAAACTGCCGCTACCACCAGCAAAATGTGTTAAGTTAAGCATTCCCATATGATATATGAAGCTGGTAGCACGTGTGGTCGTGTTTATGTGTCTGCGTGCGTGTGTGTGGTGTGTATATGCAAGTAGACACTGTTGTAATTTGGTTTAGTTGAGTAATGGAACATGTTTTAATTCTCATAGTTATGACACACTTCATATGTATGATCAAAACCTGATACTCAGAACTGATACATTCTTACTTTCACCATCAAGCATGCGTTGTCAAGAACTAAAGCTAATTATGAGCGCTCGTGGTGTGACACTGCGGGGTGCCATGCAAAGGCTTTTGGTCTAAAGGCGACCCACATGTGTTGTTATCTCTGTAATGAAGGGCATTAAAATATTCAGAAGATAGAACTGAAAGTCCTATGACATGACGAGTAGCATGCCCTTGTTTGCACGGTTGGTTGCACATGAATGTGCATGAAGCGCCAACTGGGCCATGGCACAAATAGTTGGACATGGTATGAGTTAATGAAATCTAATTCGAACTCGGATCTTCACGTGTAACCTCACAAGTTAAGCTGACATGCTGTACTGTTAATGAAATACTTTTAAAAGTTATCCGTGAACCTCGATTCTTCAGAGAATGACATTAGACCACTGCCATGCCACAGCTGTAACGTTCTATACTCAACCAGAGCATCTAGTTAAAACGGCGTGGGATGACACATGATGTCGTGCACATTGTCATCTGTGCATGCGATTTTGCAGCCTGTAGACGTGTACTCTACAACAGTTGCCTGATGCATTTGTTCCAATCTGTCACTCTGCATCTGATTTCTGACGAATTCGCCCTGTGCACACTTAAACAAAGCGATCCTTGCGCTACGTACGACAGTCATAAGTGAACGTTAAATAATGGGAGTTACGACCCTCTACAGGCTAAGATCGCTTTGAGCAAGTGGTCCCTGGCCGACTGGCCTTCCTTGTTTCTCGACATGGCTTGACCATGCGTGTTCTGTGTTTGCATCTGGCCCACATTCTGCTGAAGACAGTTCGAACACAATGCAGCGTTTAAACGTTTGACGTGTGCAACGTGTCCATGGCACGTTGTCACCGTACGTCGCAAGGTTCATCTGTTACTTCTAAATGATTATTAAATTGCTTTCCAGAGTTTGGTTCCAAGAAAACAATGTCTGGTCACAACGGAGCCTGAACATTGAAGGCTGTTGTTGTAGCCTCGTGGTTAAGGCGTTTGCTCCTCACGCTGAAATCCGGGTTCGATTCCCCACATAGGTACAAGGTGTGAAGCCCATGTCTGGTGGCCCGTGCCGTGCTAGAAGCGGTGTAAACCCAAGCTCACTCTCTGAACAAGGATGGTACATGGTACTTGACTGTCACAATGCCGTGTTAAGGAAATTGTTTTCTTCCTAAATGATCTTGTCGCATTGATCATTGCCAGATATTTGTACGTAAATGTAGTTTCACCTGAAAATAAAATATCATCTTCTTTCTTTTGCATAGTACTTATCCACACCCGCAAAATTTGTTGAGTTATTTCTTAATAATTTCTGGTCATAAACTTTTCATTTGACAATATATCATTTATGCTGAAAGAACATTTATGGTGTACTGATAAAGCATTTCAAATTCATCTGCAACCATAACCCAATAAAGAGATTACCTGAACACTATTTTACACCTTATTGACGTAAAAGCCAATCTAAGCACAGGTTCCTGGTTAATGTTTTGGATTCTATCGTTGCTGTAAGTCACTGGAAAACTGTTGAACCTTCTGTAATCATCCTGCATCAATGTCAATAGCTCATGGAGCAGTCAACTCTACACAGCATATTTGGGAGCAGTGCATTGGCAAATTTTCATGAATAGGACAGGGGATACCAAACATGTTCAGTGAGTGAGTGAGTTTAGTTTTACCTAGTACTCAGCAATCAACATTCCAGCTATCAGCAGAATGAGTAACTGGGGTACCATGACATTTTTCAACTAAGCCAATGAGCCTGACCACTGGTTAGTTGTATGGGTTACTGAAGATCAATTCTAACCCGGGTCCAACCATGTCGACCAACCATGTCGACCAACCATGTCGACCAACCATATCAACCAACCGTATCAACCAACCATGTCAACCAACCATGTCGACCAACCATATGGAAGTACATAGAAGTTAATAATAAATGTTGACTAGATAGAAAACAGAATCAAATAATAGAACTTGAAACAAACTGGAAATAACTGCACAACTCAAACAGATATAAAAATGACTTTATTTTACAAAAGTATTTCTCATGAGATTTTCATAATGTACAAAATGTAACGATAATTGCAAACTATAGTTATGTACAATCCTGTAAAAAAACAAGCCCTTAAAATATTTTTTCGACCTAATTTTAAAAGAAGAAATACAGTTTCATAATGAATCACACAATTAAAAAGTTAACGATACAAAATCCAAAACTTTTGTATCACTTGTAATTAAATAAGATTAGTTGCAATAACTATTGTATGACACAATGAGAAAAGTCCCAAGTCTGACTCTAAAAGCATAATATATAATTGCTAGTGCAAGAACTTTAATCGCATAAAATACTTCAACAATTACAAAATACAGTGCTGCATGTTACAGATATTTTTGTCCAAATCAGGATTCAGTCTTCTCTCAACAGTACTTTGAAAAAATACATTGTAACTGGCAAAATAGCACTGTATTGAAAAGAATTCTTCTAATTATATTTAATGATCCGAACCTATAAGGTAAGCAACACATATGCATCTAATGCATTCACTAACATCAGTTTCTGACATGTTACATATATGATTGGTGGTTATGATATGAACATACTATGTACACATGATATCTGGGTATAAAATATATTTACAATTCTGAAATGAGAAACATTGGATATTAACCCCTGGGCAAGACTTTCACAACAAGTAAGTATAACCAGTTTTTTTGTTTCAGATCTGTCATGACCAGTTACCAAATTACAAACAACTTGCATTTAATCAAAAATAATATTTAGCACTCCTGACATTTATAACCTGAAATATTTTTAAGCCACATGGTGTTTACTACTTATCACACTATTCTTCTTGAGCAATAAATTCAATTAATTAATTACAATATACCAAGAAATCTTGCATATATTGTATTGCATCTCTTCAAAACCACTGGTGAATGTTGTAGAAGTATTAAGAAATATATAAAAAAGGAGGAACTTTATATGATCATAAAAATATGAACAAAACAGGAGATGTCGCCAACTTAAAATTAATTTTGATTTCATGACTTCAATACCATTTAGATTCTTTATCTTTGAAGTTTACCAAAATAAACATTGTTCTGGAAATATTAGATTGGTATTAGAGCAAAACGGCCCAAAGTTTAATGACACTATAACCTGAGGAACTGTACCACAGTAAGTAATGCTACCACAAACATGAAGCTGGGGGACACTGAGAAGGCTCTGGAAGGGGACACACATGTATATTTGTGAAGATTTTCTATCTGGGCAACAAAGTCTTCTCCCAGCCAGTCTAAATAGTTCTGTCTGTTATTGGGGATCCTCATAAGACGCACAGCCGCATCCGTGAACATCAAGTCCGAGTACCATGTCCCTGAGTCAAACATGTGGAAGTCACCATCACTGGAAACGAGAAACAGATCAGGTCAAACGAATCCTCCTCATTCCTTAAGTGTGTATGTCTCTATGTTATATAATGCCACACTTGGCTTTCGAATGAGTGAGTGGATTTAGTTTTACTCTGCTCTTAGCTGTATTCCAACAATATCATAGTGGGGACCACGAGAACTGGGCTTCACATAATATAACCATGTGGAGAAATAACCTGGGGATTCAGTGTGATGAGCAAATGGTTTAACCACTGGGCTACCCCACTGACCACTCAGTTATAGAATGGTGTGTAATTATCAAATCTGGACAAGACAGGCCAGTGATGAACATGAGGAACTACCTATGCATTTGTTGGTTAGATGGATTTTTGTTTAATGCTGCACTCAGTAATATTCCAGATATACAGTAATCAAGTGGACCAGAGAGTGATCAACATCATCAACATCATCAACATCATCAACATCATCAACATCAGTCTAAGCAGTTGGGATACAATGACACGTGTCAACCAAATCAGCAAGCCTGACCAAAAAGGGTTCTTGAAGACCAATTCTTACAAGAATCTTCAGGTGGGCTAAGTGCTGGGGAAGTTCAGTTCCTTCAGAAACACTATGCCACAATGAACCATCTGAGGGTGTTATGCCACAGTGAACCATCTGGGGGTGTTATGCCACAGTGAACCATCTGAGGGTGTTATGCCACAGTGAACCATCTGAGTGTGTCATGCCACAGTGGACCATCTGAGGGTGTTATGCCACAGTATACAATCTGGGGGTGTTACGCCACAGTGAACCATCTGAGGGTGTTATGCCACAGTGAACCATCTGAGGGTGTTATGCCACAGTGAACCATCTGAGTGTGTCATGCCACAGTGGACCATCTGAGTGTCATGCCACAGTGGACCATCTGAGGGTGTCATGCCACAGTGAACCATCTGAGGGTGTTACACCACAGTGAACCATCTGAGGGTGTTACGCCACAGTGAACCATCTGATGGTGTTATGCCACAGTGAACCATCTGAGGGTGTTATGCCACAGTGAACCATCTGAGGGTGTTACGCCACAGTGAACCATCTGAGGGTGTCACGCCACAGTGAACCACCTGAGGGGGTTACACCACAGTGAACCATCTGAGGGTGTTGTGCCACAGTGAACCATCTGAGGGTGTTGTGCCACAGTGAACCATCTGAGGGTGTTGTGCCACAGTGAACCATCTGAGGGTGTTATGCCACAGTGAACTATCTGACGGTGTTACGCCACAGTGGACCATCTGAGGGTGTCATGCCACAATGAACCATCTGAGGGTGTTATGCCACAGTGAACCATCTGAGGGTGTTATGCCACAGTGAACCATCTGAGGGGGTTATGCCACAGTCAGCACTTCTCCAGCAAACTCATGGTGCCATGTAAATTACTGGTGCCACACAAAACAGTGACTGATATCATGAGCAACATTTCACACTAGCGAGGAACAAAGACATGATATCAATGAAGACATTAAACATTAACTTACATGTCAGACGAGAAGAACTGTTGTCCATAGTTGACCAAATTCCAGAAAATCTCACGCTCTTGTGCACTCTTGAATTCTATAATCCCAAATTAAAATACATTAGCCATTATTATCAAACAATGTTCCAGTTTTTCAAACAGTTTCTCTTGTGTTATGAATAATTACAGTAATGACAAGATTTTATCTAGAACTCTAGAGTTCAATAACATCCAATTTCTTGACATGACTTCTGTCAATCTGTTATGTAAAGACCTCTCAACGTTTAACATGGCTGCAGGAAATTCCTTGACAGATTAACTATGGCCATATAAAACACTCTGGCAATCGCTAACTTATTCTGAGTACTATATATAGTGCCTTATAGTTATACAACCCGTTTGCAAGAGACTGAACATAATTTTGCTAGAAAAAGACAATTAATTTTAAGCTGATGAGGACATCCACGCATGCTTCATTTAGAGCTTTAGCATGACAGAAAGATCAGGGTAGAAGGAAAAATGATGTAGATCAGGGACTGTGAGAATGACTATGTTTGCACATACGACTTGTGTTTTTTTCCAAACTAACAGCTTATTCTTCCTGACAACACACTTACTGGAAGTGACAATAGCATTAGCAGGCACAATCCCAAGATGGCATTCAGCGAACTTGTCTATGTTGACCCGTCTTCCATCTTTACACAACAGCTCGTAGTCATCCGACCGACGGTTCCTCGACCACTTGGCATGGTTTCGTCCATCGGTGTTGTCTCGCACGGTCAAATGTCGCACAAACGATACATCACCGCCACCTAGAGGAACCAGAGTCACATTTGTGTCCATGTATGAATGGTAGATGTGTACTGTATGATTTTAAAATCATTGGTTCAACTAATCATTTGAGCTCCTGGAACGAGAAGCCTAGAAAGTCTTTTGAGATGTGGAGGTGATCATATCATTGACAAAATGCATCCGACGGAAATGTCCTGACAATCAATGTAAATTCTCTGACATTTTGTCCTACAAATAAAGTTGCCTTACCTTAAAATATATGAAAAATATTTACCTATAACACAAATCAAAACGGAGCCCAGGCAATTTTAACTTGCCAAATTAATCTTGCCTTGGGAAAGATTTCTATTTGGGACTGAAGTCCTATTGACAAGTGTGATGTATTTGATACAAAGGACAATTGGTGAGATACTATTATCCTAAAACTAAAAAGCTATTCTTCCTATGTTTTCAGTGTGTAAACAGCAACCAGTCTGTAAACAGCCACAACCAGTCTGAAAATGGTCTAGCCAATCAGTGTCTGTTATGGAGGGTTTAGTCATTATCTTAAATTGTTTGCTAGTTATTAAACATATTAGCTGGAGACCTTTTCTGAAATGGAATCCTTATAGGTTTGTCTGTGTTACATATGAACAAGGTGATAGTTGAGCTCACGTTCAACAAGACATCTGAAGGCACCGCTGGCGCCATAATACTGCTCCTCGCTGTTCCGCTGACATTTCCTGTAGCCACCTGCGGCACATCCCTCGCACAGGCTGATGGGAGTTTGTTTGGGGTTGTACTCCTTGTCCAGGGCTCCTGGGATGCAGCTCCGTACAAACAGCTGGCCTGAAATATCATTGGATAGTCAATGGTTGGTACTACTGTCTCAAACATCTAGTCTTATATCATGGTACCTTCAAATGGTGAGGCTAAGAAAATTATTAAAATCTAAATATTTTAGATATTTAAATACTTACCTTACCATAGGTCTTATGCATATTACCTCAAGCTTCGCTAGAAGAGATCAGACAGTCGTTGATTCGCCATTCCCTAGATGGCTACCTCATGTAATCTACGAATGTAGTCACGGAAGTGACGTGATCTCCCCACTCGCGCAAGCGCGAACAATCCAAAAATCACTTTTACTGGCAACAGGAAGGTCCGAAGAGTCCAGAGTGGGGAGGAGCATCCAGCGTTGGGAGGGAGTCACCGCCCTATGGTAAGGTAAGTATTTAAATATCTAAAATATTTAGATTTTAATAAATTTTTAACTTACCTTACCATAGGTCTTATGCATATGGCTTCGACAGATGAATGGTGGTGTGGACTCTGGAGGACCAACCCTCAGCAACCAGTGCACATGCATTAGGAGAACCTGGGAGACCAATGCCAACAGTCACAGGACAAACCTGGAAGCAGGACAAAGAGTAACCCAAGGGAACTCCAAAGAAAAACCAACGCACCCTGAGGGTGAGGTTAATCTTAAGACCAACGGTAAGTAACAGTGTTATTACCTAATGGGCGGACGTCCGGGTAAGTTGCTGGGCAACCACCAACGGACTGAAAGACTGTAGTCCCTCCATGTCCTCAACTGCCAAGTCCCTCAGGTAGTGGGAAGCGAAGGCAGTAGACGACGACTTCCAAAAGCAGCCTTCCATAGTTTGTGGCACTGTGCAATTTCTATGGAGGGCCATGGTAGATGCCAACGCTCTGATCTCGTGTGGGCTGTCCGCCACCGGATGAGGTAGACGCTTGGCATCAAAAGCCGCCAGGATCGTAGATCGAAGCCATAAGGCGACTGTGTTCCTGTTCACCTCCCCTTGCAGTTAGTCGAAAGCGGGATGAACAGTCTTTTAGGAGAACGTCTCTTAGAAGCCAACTTCCGGATGTAACATCTGAGGGCTCTAACGAGACACAGCAGCTCCCCCTCCATGTCCTCAACTGCCAAGTCCCTCAGGTAGTTGGAAGCGAAGGCAGTAGACGACGACTTCCAAAAGCAGCCTTCCATAGTTTGTGGCACTGTGCAATTTCTATGGAGGGCCATGGTAGATGCCAACGCTCTGATCTCGTGTGGGTTGTTTGCCACTGGATGAGGTAGACGCTTGGCATCAAAAGCCGCCAGGATCGTAGATCGAAGCCATAAGGCGACTGTGTTCCTGTTCACCTCCCCTTTGCAGGTAGTCGAAAGCGGGATGAACAGTCTTTTAGGGGAACGTCTCTTAGAAGCCAACTTCCGGATGTAACATCTGAGGGCTCTAACGAGACACAGCAGCTCCCCCTCCAAGTCATGTTGTCCCAAGACTGCAGATGACAGAGGAATGGAGAACAGCCTGTCTGGCTGTCCAGGGAGCTGATTCTTGGCCACAAAATCTCACAGGAGACCCAAGTGGGCTGGTCCATGCCTCGACTGATCCAAGCGAACCTGCGTGACGTCCAGGGCATGAATTTCACTAGCTCTATCTGCAGTAGCTAACGCTAGAATGAAGACAGTCCTTTTTTTTTTCTAAAGGCTTATACAGAGGTCCTCTAAGATGTTGTAGGATGATGTTGAGGTCCCAAACTGGAGGACGAAGCTTAACTTTCCGGTCCTCCAATTTGCAGGCCTTGAGTAGCGCAATAAGATCTGGTACCTTGGAAATCTGTTTATCTGCTTTAATCGAATAGAGTTCAAAGCCGACAGATAAGTCCCCAAGGTACTGCCTCTAAGATGCTTGCAGTTATGCAGGAACAGGAGGAAGTTCGCTAAATACTGTGGAGAAGCTGTCATAGGGTCTTGCGATCTTTGAGCGCAAAAACTCTCAAATGAGCGCCACTTGTCGTCATATAAGGACCTAGTGGACATTCGACGCTTGCCACGCACGAGGAGTAGCCCTTAACTCTTATTGCCTTCTGCAGATGACCCTACTGTGAAGATGAAATCTCAGTGGGTCCGGATGCAGCTGCCGACTGTGCGGATGTCGAAGCAGACGTAACTAATCTGGGAGCTGGTACGACTCTCAGCTGGCGAGATGACGCAGGTCGGGGAACCATGGCCTGGCTGGCCACCAAGGTGCGACCAAAAGCAGTCGCAGGATCGTGTCGATCGCCCACGCCTGCAGGTCCATAAAGTGACTGAGTGGAAACCCTGTGCTCCAGGGTGATTAATTTCGCCACTTGAGATGAGTACCCCTTGGCCCTCAAGACTATCACAGATGGTCCAGGCGCAAAGATGAAACCGTGACGGATCCAGGTGCAGTGTCCAATTGTGAGGATGGTACAACAATTGGTCCCACTCTGGAAGCCGATTATTTGAAACGTCTCTCGACACAACATATTCTCTGTTGGAGATAGACGTAGGGGGCGAGATAAGGCGTCTGCCATGAAGATGCAGGCTCTTGGTATGTGAGATACTTTTATTTGGAGGATCAGACTCGACCACGTCGAAGGGTAGAAACGACAAGTGTAGTAGAGGTCGAGGCCTCCTTGACCCTTGTTTACCTAAAGGGCTACTATTGAGTTGACCGTATGGATCATCAGTAGCTTGTCTCTCGGTGCTGTCAACCAATAATAGACATGCATCACCGCTTTTATCTTCAACTGGGTGATGTGAAGAGATAGAGCTCCACTCCCCCAGAATCCTGCTGCAACCTCCTTGACTAGATAGGCACTCAATCCTGGTAGAGACGTGTCAACCTAAAGATGGTTGTTGAATGACGGCTCTAATATGCAAGTTCCAAACATTGACCAGCGAGTCTACCACTGGTGTGGAGTCAAGACGTCCAAAGTCCTAAACCTGTCTTGAAATCATGATCAAGAAAACGCTGTCATAGACGTAATAGTAGACGTCTACGTCTGATCATATCCTAAGGTGACGTGAGCAAATCGAGTAGACATTATCACTGACATAGTGATAACGGACAGAGTACAGCTTGCTTTTAACATCGCCTTGAACTTCGACCCCCGAACCTGGGACGGCGATGTGATGAATCAAATCCCGCGGAGTTAGTTGAAGCTGACTTAACAGCCTGATAATGAAGTACAACTCTCTCAAGATAAGCTTGTATGCCATAAAAATGCGTCATTCTTCGACTTCAGAACAACACGCTGTACATTATGAATGTGTTGACATTTCAAGAAGTCTACTTATAACTGGCCGTCTGTCCGATCAGAAACTGCCATACATCGCTGCACGCCTCCTGATAAGCAGCGTTGAGACTACTGTTAGAGGATTTCTATGCCGACTAGAGAAATCCAATGCCGCTGTAGACTGCTAGTCTAGAGTGTAAACGACATCTTTCCATTGTAAAATGACTGTAAGTCACTGCAGACAACTTCCTTACACTAGAATCATAACAACACATTCTGCGCAGGGCGTTGTCCCTCGATGACCAATCAAATTGTAGATGTAACGACCCTGGGATCCTTTGCAGGGCGTTGTCTCTTGGGCACCAATCAAAATGTAGACGTGACGTCACCGGTGTAGCAGGTAACTGATCATCATGAAATCTTGTAAACGGTGATACCCTGCTAGCCTATAGGCTTGACCGTAACCATGCTGTTTGCGAGCACGTGTCCAAATGAGTAAAGCGCGCGAAAACCCTTCCGCCGCTTGAAACTGACGTAGACAAATTGTTTTTCAGATAGATGTGTTGGAATTTTCCCCGAAGATAAATGCCGTCCTCTCTTGTAATAAGAGGTGTAGTTAGGCGTGTCACTTTGTTGTTGTCTCGTAAAATCTTCGTGACGAAATGAGTAAAGCACGTGAAAGAAAACTTTCTCCGCTTGAAGTATATGTAGACAAATTGTAACGTAAGGATCTACGGGGATGCGACCAGTCCCTCCCACCTACCGGCGTAGGAATATCTGGTACGGTGATCGATCCTTGAGGCGTTGTCTTCAGACAAGTCCATCGCCGCCGCCGAGGTAGCTGACGCCAGCGCAGACAACGGCTTAAGCATCCGCTTGAGTTCAGTCTCAATGGCCACCTGCTTAGAATCCTGCACTCTATGAGAGAGCCGCGAGGAGTCCAATAACCGCTACAGAGATACAACCAAGACAGCCACGCTGTCCGCGAAAACCAGGCTGTCTATCTTGTAATCTGACTTCCTCGACTTACACGCTTAGAAATTCGGATTAGTTGACAATTTCGCATAGACCGCATGTAATACAACCATGGCGTCCGCCACCATAGGATGAGGCGGGATGAGTAGTTCCGGTGATAAATGAATTGCTGCAGGGTTGCTGGAATCAGCCGAAGGCGAAGGGCAGTCCGGTAACCTGTCAGCAATCCACTCGAAGACGACTGATAAGGGTAGTCAAGTGCCATCACCATCGCCGTCGCCTCCTACTTCCTCGTCGAAGTCCGGGCAAAAACCTTGTACCTCCAGGTCCTCCCAGGACATGGAATTCGAATCACGCCGCAGTGTAAGAGACGGAGTCGATGCATGAGCAGCAGATTCCTTGGACGGGATCCAAGGTGGTTCCGGTGACCGCAAACGCCGAGTTCTAGAGGAACGTCGAGGTGATATGGACTGGGAGAGCAAGTAACATCTTCACCTGGTAGTAAAGCGAGAGTCCACATTCAAAGGGCGTCGCGGGGACCGAGAACTCCGACAAAGACTACTGTGGAGGGTACAGGATCGCCGACTCCCAGGGAACCTGGAGCGCGATCTGCGCCGAGAGCTCTCTGCCTCCAAGCGCCGAGCGCGCCTTTCATCCAACTGTCGTTGCAAAACCTCTTCCCTGGACAATGTATGCAACACCCTGGCGCTGGCGTAGGCATAGGCGCTGGCGCAGACATAGGTGCTGGCGTAAGCACAGGCGCTGGTGTCGGCATAGGCGCTGGTGTCGAGACAGACGCTGGCATCGCAGCAGCACCGGGCGTGAGGAGGGAGCGCAGGAACCTCTGGACCTCCGGATGAGACAAGCCTCCGGACAAAAACAGATCCACGATGGAATCCGAGCGAGGTGGTTCCGGGGACAAACGTACAGGCGTCATGGACGAACGCCCCATCCCAGGCGTCGGCACAGGCGCTGAAGGCGGTTGTAAGTCAGGGTCGTCCGGCAGAGATCCCAACGACGACGCTGGAGACGACAACCTTCTCTTCCGCTGTGAAAAATGCTTCCTCTTAGCCGCAAAAGCAGCCTTGAAACCAGCAACCAACAACGCCTCGCAGTACTGGCAGCGTCCGTCAAAAGAGCAGGCCAGAGACGCACAATCCGGGCACCAAGGGTGGGGAAATTCGCCGATTCTTGCCCCTAGCAGACGGTGCTAAACTGGCGAGACATACACAGTTAAGTGCAACATACAAAACATAACAATGCGTTGAAACCAACGCTAGGCGGTAGAAAAAACACCCCTATACCAGAAATGCAGCACCAACGCACCCCCACTATAAAGTAGGCACGCCCGTAAGCTCGTGACAGCGAAGGGCAAACAACCAAAAAGGTTGCCTGCGTACATCGCAACGTGGCACGAAAAAACATATAAATGCAGTGAAACCTGGCAAAAATACTAATCGACATGGAAAACCACATGGAGGGAGAAAACCAGCAAGATATAATACCCCCACGGACGCCATGCCGCACTCACACACGACGCGGGCGAACCCACCCCGAAATGAGAGAAAAAACAACCCGAGGTAGCAAAGTAAGTGCAGTTAAAAGATAACATACCTTAACACGCACACCTAAGGGATACAAACCATACCTACCCGTGAGGAAACAACTTTATTGAACCACAAAGTAGGTAAACTAAGCAAACCAAAAACGTCCGAACAGACGAACGCTAGAAGTAAAAGTGATTTTTGGATTGTTCGCGCTTGCGCGAGTGGGGAGATCACGTCGATTCCGTGACTACATTCGTAGATTAGATGAGGTAGCCATCTAGGGAATGGCGAATCAACGACTGTCTGATCTCTTCTAGCGAAGCTTGAGGTAATATGCATAAGACCTATGGTAAGGTAAGTTAAAAATTACACAATATTGCCACAGAAATAATAAGAAATTTACAACTCTTGAAAGATATACTGATGTGTTTGGTGTGATGGTACATTAATATGTCCTATTTCATGGAAAATTATCCTTCACATACCAATATTTTCAAACATGGTGCAGTCTCCTGGAATGAACTGCTCTGTCTCGATGTAGATGTTGAGGGGGATAATCCATCCGTCGCCACGTCCTATGCCAGGCTGACATGCCCGTTTGCCTTCAAGTTAATATACAGTCATACTGAACAACACTGACTATAATTAAATAAAGTGTAAACAACAATAGAGACAGTGAAATTAACCAAGGAAAGCCAATGTAAATTAGCTTGAAAAGGAGAAATATTTGGCATACAAAATCATTTAATGTGACGTAATGAAACTGACAATGTACCTAGAATATCCATGAAATAAGACAAGTCATCCATATCCATCGCAATGGTAAATACTTATAGGAAATAAGCGAAACTTGTTCTATGAAGTCTTGACCGATCTGTTTAAAGTTCTATTTCATCAATTATAATGAACCTAGGTCATAAGTTGACATTCCAAGAGGCAAGTTTTGGTGAAAAATATTGTGAAGCATTTGGTCTGGAGATGGGAACCTCTGAAATTTAGGATTCAAGTCAAAAGTGTTATCATGGAAAAATGGAAAATGCTTTTTCGAAACTCCTAAACTATCAGAAGGCACAAATAAACCATTAAAACTATATATGGTCCAACTTTGGTGGTAATAATGTGTGTTTTTCAAGATCAACTTTGATAATAATATCTTGTATGGACATACTGTCATGTCTATTTTAACATCTTCCATAAAACGTGTTGCAGATGACAGAAAGCACACTTTTCACAATATATCTGTACCTTTGCAGTCTAAATAGATACATATTAATCAACATATACAACGATCTTGTCAAGTGTGGTTACGAAAGACATACACCAACTTTATCAATTGTGCAGCTGACATTGGAAGAAGCTCTCATAAAATATTCCCACCTTTCATATTGAAGAGTGTTGTTATCTTGTCTGTTTTCCTTGCTGCAGCCACCACCTTGAAACTCATGGACATATCACCATAGTCCTCCGCCGCAATGGGGATCAGGTTAAAACGTCTGATCGGAGACAAGTCAAACCAATTATCAATATACAGGTGGCGAGTCTGACAATACAGAAGTCTTGCAAACAATGTTTGAAAAATTGCATTTCAATAGAGAGTCTAAGGTTTTATGATGCTTATAGCAATATTCTAGCAATATCACAGTGAGGCTGACCAGAAATAGGCATAACACATAGTGCCCACTAATCAACTCCTGCCTCTACATGACAAGCAAATGCTTTAACCACAGGGCTACCCCACTGTCCCCGGTATACAATGGCTACTGAACATTATCAGAGGTCCCAAACCTCTTGAAAAGGTATGAAAGAATTTGTATTTCATTGCAAGCCTCCTGCAACAACTGACCTGCCAGCAATGTAGATATCTCCAGCATCTAGATTCATGAGATCAGCATCTCCCTTGGCGATCATATCCATGCACTGGGTTGTGTTGGTGCCCAGTAGACAATCGATCTCGGGTTTTAGGTCCTTGGCCTTGAACGCCATGATCATGGACTCACACTTGATCTTCTCTGCGATTGAGATGACACACCAGCGGGCTATGTCAAGTGGGCAACGCTGCATCTTGTTCAACACATTGTTGAATTCAGGGCCTGTAGAATTGAAAATGTTCATCTGAGATCAAATACTCAAACTGAAGCATATCGATAGCATACCACTCTTAACACTTCCACATTCTGGTAAAATGTCTCAAATCATTCCTCAATCTATGGTCCTCCAAAACACTTACCGACCCACTCATAGTAACTGGCGTCAATGTCCTCTATCCTCTTGGTGGTGTCCGAAAACATCAGGTTCTTCCTTAAGTAAACTGGACCTGTGTTATCGTACGTATTCTTAGACTCAAATATCTGGAATTTGTCATAATATGTCCCGCCCACTTTAAACCAGTCCACAGCCTGAAGGATGAATCTCTTGAAGCTATTGATGACCTCTGGCTCCCGCACAGCAGACGTCATTATCACATGGGAAGGGATGAGTCCCCAGTTACATTCCGCAAAATCAGTGACGGGGCGCTTGGTATTGTCGGGGCAGAGCAGACGGAATGTCTGTAACACAGCAAGAAACAAATGCATTTTGGGATATCTGAACTATACTAGAACAAAAAGTTATGCCAGCCTACTTGAAAACAAAGATGTGAATGCTGTGGAAATGTTAGGCTGAACTAATTGGGAAGACCAATCCATATTTAGAGAATGTTCAACTGGTAACTGATTTAGGGATATCATAATCATTTGTATTTATAAGTAAAGGAAATATAGTTACAGATATGATGACACTGCTTTTCAAAGCAAAATAACTGTTCCGGTTGTGTCTATACGACACTATCAAATTTAGGTTTCACTGGTTAAAAGTGACAATCATGTGGCCATATATTACAGCTGTGACGATATATTGTAGTATTGATAATCGTGATACATTATCGAACGATAAATATATTGATACTATTTTTTGCATCATGATACATATCGTTGATCTAAAAATGGTTAATTGTCAGAAGAAATTGACGGTTGTGTCAATATTTACACTGTTACTTGATATCAAAACATACGTTTCTAAAGAAAATAACTGAGGATAGCATATCGTGAAATGTATCAAATCGTTGCAAGACATCATGAATTTTTCTGTATCGTCACACCTCTACTATATATCAGTCATCTCTGACTTTCACTTTTCAAAAGAAGGTAACCTTTTTGAGGAAAACAAACGCATGTTTTCCAAAAGCGAATGCATCCTGTTGAAAGTAAAAGATAATTTACGCTATGGTTTTTAAACTGAAAGTACTAAACCCAATCATGATAGCTCCTTTTTTCTGAAATATTTCATATGTGCCAACCTATATATTTGCAAAATATACTGGGGGGTGCTTAACTTTTTATCCTCAGTATATAACAGTATGAAGATCATTAGTATGACATACTTAGATGTTCAACTGGTAACCACAGGTCTATGTCATTCATGAATGCTAGACTAAAGTCACATGTTAAATACTTACTTCGAGTGAAATATTTTTGTGGGCAAATATCATTTGAAGCAGATAATTATAACATGCTGTTAGGAACTGTATATAATGAGGCTGTGTGAAACTGTAAATCAAGTTGTGACAATACTGTATGACTAGTGGTTGATATTGTCTGTCTAACAGGTCATCAAGCGATTGGGCGAGTTTTATGCAGCACTCAGCAATATTTCAGATATATGGTGGCGGGCTGTAAATATTTGAGTCTGGACCAGAGAATTCAGTAATCAACAGCAAGTGCATCGATCTGATCAACTGGGAACTGATGACATGCGCCCACCAAGCCAGTGAACCGATGACATGAGTCAACAGAGTTAGTCACCAATTACAACAGGCATAGTTGCCTTTTATGGCAAGCATGGGTTGGCTGAAGATCTTCACGGTTCTGATCTAGTTACAAAATGTACAGCCAATGACTGAAATCCACAAAACTCACTGAAAGTGCTGACATGTAGAACCATTCCCTTTAACTAGAGTTATCTGCCAGTATACATCTGCAGCTATAAATAGATTTCTTGCCTTTGTTTGGTTTCTCGGGGTTTATTGCAGCACTCAACAGCATTCAAGCTATGTGGCGAAAGTCTGTAAATAATTTAGTCTTGACCAGACAATCCAGAGACTGATATCATGAGCATCGATCTGCGCAATTGGGAACCAATGACGTGTCAACAAAGTCGGCGAGGTTGACCATCCAGTCCCGTTAGTCGCCTTTTAAGACAGGCATAGTGGAATATGATGACATGGCTTGCGGAAGTCCATTTCTAACACAGATCTTCACGGGTATCTTGTGACATATCACATTTTTTTCACAATTAAATGCACGGGCAGAAATTTCTTTCAGTCTCTTTCCCAGTAGGGTGCATTTTGTTTATAGAAACTACTGGGCATGATTCAGGGACCCCAGTATATACATGATTCAGGGACCCCAGTATATACATGATTCTGGGACCCCAGTATATACATGATTCTGGGACCCCAGTATATACATGATTCTGGGACCCCAGTATATACATGATTCAGGGACCCCAGTACATACATGATTTAGGGACCCCAGTATATACATGATTCTGGGACCCCAGTGTATACATGATTCTGGGACCCCAGTGTATACATGATTCAGGGACCCCAGTATACACATGATTTAGGGACCCCAGTATACACATGATTCAGGGACCCCAGTATACACATGATTCAGGGACCCCAGTATATACATGATTCTGGGACCCCAGTATATGCATGATTCAGGGACCCCAGTATATACATGATTCTGGGACCCCAGTATATGCATGATTCAGGGACCCCAGTGTATGCATGATTCTGGGACCCCAGTGTATGCATGATTCTGGGACCCCAGTGTATGCATGATTCTGGGACCCCAGTATATACATGATTCAGGGACCCCAGTATACACACGATTCAGGGACCCCAGTATATACATGATTCAGGGACCCCAGGATACACATTCACTATACCCAAGAATCCCCTGCCCCCCCCCCCACGACAGGTCATGCCGCAATAAACTTACATCAGGCGTGAACTGAGATCCAGCCTGTGATGTCATCATCTCAACAGTGTCATGGCGGAGGAAGGTGAGGTCACCTCGTCCGCTGGCCATACAGTTGAAGGCTCCATCAAACCCAGCCGAGGGATCACTGGTGGTGCATCTTTCCTCTCCTGCGCCATTGCAGGACTCGCACACAGATGTGGGGTTGTTGCCTGGGAGATAGCGAGAATTGCTACATAGTTACTACAGCTACTTGTTGCTGCCTGTATAATACTTGCTACATAGTAAATAACATGGTTAACTACCACTTTATTACTTACATATTTATTACATAGTCACCATGAAACTGGAGACAGACAGAGAAGCAAGACATTCTGTGGCACTGCATTTGCCTGCTTTTCATAAAAATGCCCACTCCTACTGATTCTGATTGGTTGCTGAAAGACTGGGCAAGGTTTGTCTTATATTCCAATAATTTCAATAATGCAGTCTGTGTTGACTTTCTCAGTTTTAGCTGTTAATCCAAAACAGTGAGTGAGTTGGGTTTTAAACTGCTTTTAGCAAAATTCCAACAATATCTTGGCAGGGGACACCACAAATGTGCTTCGGGCTTCACACACTGTACCCATGTGGAGAACTGCAAGTGTGTATTTGGCACGAAGAACAATTGATTTATCTACCTAACTGCTCCCTTAATTTAAGGAATTCATGTTAACATGTTTTGCATTTATGGAGTTATAAACATAAAACCTGCTACGCACACTTTGCATTAACACAGTTACATAAAACAGACATTTTACAGCTACCATTTGGATGTTCTTGGAATATCTTGCCAAAGTTTTGAAACTGTCAAAATGTACACCCTGCCAGAGCTGCGCAGACTACAACATAACAGCACTCACCGAAAGGGTTGTAGAATGAAGTGAGAGCTCCAGGCAAACACATTCTGTTGAAGAAGCTGGTTACAGACTTCACAACAGCGTTACACTCTTCTACAGGGATTAGGTTCCTGTCCAACAGCTCGGCAATGGGATACAAATAGCCAGCACTCGTTCCAATACCTTTAACAGAAGTAGGATCAACCATTATATCAAGTATTCAGAAGAGATGATACAATGCTGATCAAGGAGACTTGGAGCAATCCAGGTGATGATCTTGTACAATAACCAAATATGATAACAATAATGGGAGACACTCTTTATGGCCTATTTAATGTTTAACGACCAAATGAGCATTATTCCACTGAGCAAATGCTTGAACTGCTTTGTCTACCCCATGAACCCATGGGGTAAAAATGCCAATCTGTTGAGTCTGTCTAACCATTCCAAAATAGTCATCGTTATTACCAGAATTCCCATTTGTGCAGAGACCTGTTAGTTAACACAAAGACTGGCCACTGAATGACATGAGTGGTAAAGCACCTTGTGAGTGAGTGAGTGAGTGAGTGAGTGAGTGAGTGAGTGAGTGAGTTTAGTTTTACGCCACACTCAGCAATATTCCAGCTATATGACGGCAGTCTGTAAATAATCAAGTCTGGACCAGACAATCCAGTGATCAACACCATGAGCATCAATCTGCACAATTGGGAACCGATTACATGTGGCAACCAAGTCAGCGAGTCTGACCACTCAATCCCATTAGTCACCTCTTACAACAAGCACAGTCGCCTTTTATGGCAAGCATGGGTTGCTGAAGGCCTTTTCTACCCTGAGCAGACCTTCACGGGTCTAGCATCTTATCAATATTCCATCAATATCACAACATAGTGAAAGGACCTCACACATTGTGACAATATGAGGAATCAAACCTGGTACCACAACCCATAGAAAAAAATTGGAATGTAAGCAGAAAAAAATTCACTCAATACATCAGTGGAGAAAAAGAACATCAATACTGGGTAAGTGAGTTTAGTTTAGTGAGTGGGTGAGTGAGTGAGTTTAGTTTTACTCTGCTTTTAGCAATATTCCAGCAACATCATGGCAGGGGACACCTGAAATGGTCTTCAGACATTGCACCCCTCTTGGGAATCGAACCTGAGTCTTTGGTGTGATGAACACGTTAACCACAAGGCTACCCCACCACCCCAAGACAACTAGAAAGTCAAGGACAACTTGTATACTGGTTTAGATCTATAGATGAAATTATTAAGATTACCTGGAAAGCAGATATTTTTCTTGCGCAGAGTATTCAGGTCAACAGGCCTATCCTGTCGAAAGACTGCCACAGCGTAGTAGTTTGGATTGTCCTTCACAACTGTAAGATACAACAAAATACATGAGTGAGTGACTCTAGCTGAAAGGTCATCATCAGCATTTCAGTTGCATCAGCTTGACTCTGATCTATCTGTACAGTGTGCATAGTATTCTACATATTGGTTGGGTTGGTTTGGTTTGGTTTGGTTTGGTTTGGGTTGGGTTGGGTTGGTTGTGGTCGGGTCGGGTCGGGTCGGGTCGGTTTGGGTTTGGGTTTGGGTTGGGTTGGGTTGGGTTGGGTTGGGTTGGGTTGGGTGTGAGTGTGGTTAGGTTGGGTTGGGTTAGGTTGGGTTGGGTTGGGTTGGGTTGGGTTGGGTTGAGTGTGGTTGTGGGTTGGTTGGTTGGTTGATTTGGTTGATTTGGTTTGGTTTGGGTTGGGTTGGGTTGGTTTGGGTTGGGTTGTTGGTTGGTTTGTTGGTTTGTTGTTTAACTCCACACTCAGAAATATTCCAGCTGTATTGTGGTCTGACAATAATTGAGCATGGATCAGATCAACAGCATGAGCATCAATCAATCAACTGGGATACAACCAAGTCTGCATGTCTGACCATCCCATCTTGTAAGCCACCTCCTATGACAAGCATGGGTTACTGAAGGCCGATTCTAACCAATCTTCAGGGGTACATGTTTACTAATTCTAAGGTCTGTCCAGGAAAACAGCACTAACCTCCATCATGTCAGAATGAAATTACATACACCAAAATATCAAAATTAAACATCCCATATCATCAAAAAGCGACAGTTCATCACTAGGCAATTAGGACAGCAAATCTCAAGAAGAATTAGAAGTTTCTATTTATTCTTTATAATTACTACCCCAACAAAACTAAATTAGTTTAAAAATAGGTAGCAAAATCCCTTACCAGGAAGCAGTATTCTTTCGTGTTGCTGTTAATTCCCCCACCCCCACCCCCTACCTTTATTACTGTCTTTGGTCAGATGGGACTGTATTAGGTCTCCTTGTACTAGCAAACAATGTTTTATCGTCCTTACGCAGAAAATGACCAATTTCCATTATCAAACATTGCAAACAGTAAAGTTATACTTATGCGCATGTCTCAGTTGACTGATTTTCTGATGCAATCATTAGTGATCAGCAAAAGCTTTGGGAAAATAAAATACTAGTACTGGCAAGTGCACAAAAGGAGACCTGTCCATGGAAAATGTTGACTAATTGATGAACATAAGCAGTTTTACTTAAAAATACCAAGAAGCAAAATAAGATTTTGAATAGCACATTTGCTACCTCAAAGTGTTTAAATTTTGAACTCTGAGCTTAAAACAGAATCTAACAAATGCTTTCAATAAAAAGACACTCACTATCTTCATAGTTTTCTGCCAATATTGGTTTCATGTTGTGATATCGGCCAGAGTAGTAACCTTGACCTGAATCCAAGGTCATCAGGTCAGCCTGGTCATTTTCTATCTTGTTCATGCATTCAAACCTGTAAACATGACAAAACAAATGTTTTTCTGTAAATAAACCATCTTGAAAAATCTTCAGTTAAACATAAAGAATAAACTGTAACCAAGAGTAGAGTGAGTATGGTTTTATGCTGTGTTATGCAATGCTTCAGCAATATCACAGCAGGGGACACCAGAAATGGGTTTGACACATTCTGAACATGTGGGGAATCAAACCTGGGCCTTCGGTGTGACAAACAAATGTTTTAACCACTAGGCTACCCTACTTCACACACACAGGACACCTTCGGGGGACAGAAACAGAACCCACACCCAAGCATGACAAGTGAACACTTTAACCACTGAGTTACCAAATTGCTGTGAACAGACTGGAAACGCTACTTACACGTCAACACTTCGGACACATTCGAATGCAGAGGGTATGACTTCACGCCCCACAACGCTGGCGTCATATCTGAAAGTTTCTAACACTTCCTGCAGCTTTAGGCATTTTGCCTCTTCATCGTCACTCACAACACACCACCTGGTGGCTGAAACAAGAACCAACACATTTCAATGATTGAGTGAGTTTAGTTGTATGCAGCACTCAGCAATATTCCAGCTATATGACAGTAGTCTGTAAATAATCATGTCAGGACCAGACAATCCAGTGATCAACTGCATTAACATTGATCTATACAACTGGGATGACATGACATGTCTCAACCAAGTCATTGAGCTAGGCCTCTTGCAATAAACATGGGTTACTGGAGATCAATTCTTACCCGTAACTTCATGGGTCTACACACCTAGAGAAGTGACCAATGAGATCAATAGGTGCAGATTCAAAGGAATAAATGTTATGGTGAACTTCATGGATTATGGTTAAAGGTCATATGCTACAAAAAAATCAAACATAATTAAAACACATTTATCACTTATTCATGACATATAATATACATTGCTGCTTTTAAAAAACAAAAACAAAAAAACAAAATTATAAGCGTGCAATCGCGATTCAAAAGTGCAATATTTTGTACTTGGGCTTACTTCCCCCCGAAACGAAGCCCTCGGGAGACCGAACCCAGTCATAGCGGGTGAATGTGCACTCAAGTGTAACGACAGCTTCCAATTGGCTGGTTCATTTGCGGATACGCTGAGGGTTGATTGTGTGTACAGAAAGATGATTTGTTTGATGGGCATTTATAGCAAGTCACAAGAAAGTAAGATTCTTTATGGATAACAACTTCTTTTTGTATACTTGATGCATCGTTTCAGTATGGATTCATATACTGTTGGCAAACAAAATCATACACACTAAAAGAAGTCGTTATCCATGAAGAATATATATAGATATGTTGGGTTTAGAAAATACATGTTCTCTGAAATGTTCTCTCAATCCAATAAAAAATCATGTCAGTTGAGATGGTAAACTACTGCGTGGCTGGAATCTGTTATTTGTCCAAGTACAAAGCAGGACTTGAAACTGACAAGAGTTTGCTCCAGTTTCTGTCAGATCCAGTCATCCGAACTTCATGGATTATGGTTAATCATTGTTAATACTTACCCGAAACTAAAACTAGAGCCATAAGTGAAAACAACACTACCACTACTAAGGATTTACCTGTACTAGCCCTTAGCTGAGCATTGACAAATTCCATCAACATAATGTGAGACACTAAACAACAACTGAAAACATTAGTCCCTAAATCCTGAATCAGTGAATGAAGCTGAAATGTGAACAATTTGAGTTGAAGCAGGAGCTGCTTTCTTTCCCTGCCCCATACAGGGGAGACACAACTCTGCATGGTGAATTCAAGACACATGAGCAAGCAGGTGAGTGAGCGAGTTTTACATTACTTTTAGCAATATTCTAGCTATATCACAGTGGA
This sequence comes from Haliotis asinina, assembly GCF_037392515.1. Lineage (NCBI taxonomy): Eukaryota > Metazoa > Mollusca > Gastropoda > Lepetellida > Haliotidae > Haliotis > Haliotis asinina. The sequence goes on along the minus strand of NC_090294.1, from coordinate 21,601,215 downwards.
GGACACCAGACATGGGCTTCACACATGAGGAATCAAACTTGGACCTATGGCGTGACGAGAGCATGGTAGGTAGGTGGGTAGGTGGGTAAGTGGGAAAGACGGTGGTTGGATGGATGAAGCATAACAAAGGCAGGTAACAGGGAGCTAAACCTTGTCAACAAAAACTATATCGTACAAAATTTAAAAGCTATTCTGTGTGCATGCATACTGAGCTTGTGTATTATTTACCGAAAGAATTGTCTACAGGTTTTCTGTTTAGCAATTGTGTAATCTAATATTTTGAACAAAGTATCATGAAAATACAATGGTGTTCACACGAGAATTAACTAAAGGAGTGAAAGTTGAAACCTTTAATTAAGCTTATGAATCATTTACACAGACAGTGTCAAATCATAAGGTTAATTATCCCTTTTTACAAAAGTTCTAATCTTAAACCTTGCAAACATTCAAGAAGCAAAAACATGTTCGACTGAAAACATTTTTCAGGATTAAAACCCTTTTTGATGTAATGTGCACATTACGAGAGAACTGAACCTCAAAATGCATTCAGTGTCAAGCTGTTGACAAAACCATGCATGAACACTTGTATCAAAAATACTAACACAGGTAATGACAATTAGCTATAGAATGACATGGGAACTCATTGCTATATCATTATCCCCCATATATCTCCATTCTGTTGGCAATATTAGGTTCAGTGTCATAGACTAATCAAGTTACACAGAAATGTCCTAGCTCTGATTCAGACATGTGATTGTGAAAATCACGGTCTTCAACATTTCCACTCAATTCCATATTACCAGTGAGTGAGTTTTAGTTTTAGTTATTAGTTTTATGCCACATTCACCAATATTCAAACTATATGGCGGCAGCCTGTAATTTGTAAATAATCAAGTCTAGACCAGACAATACAGTGATCAACAGCACGGCCATTGATCTGTGCAACTGGGAGCCAACGATGTGTCAACCCAGTCAGCATGCTTGACCACCCACCACGACAAGCATAGTAGCCTTTAGTGGCATGCATGGGTTGCTGCAGACCTATTCTACCTCCCACCACGACAACCATAGTAGCCTTTAATGACATGAATGGGTTGCTGCAGACCTATTCTACCTCAAGTCTTCACAGGTAGAATGCAGGTGCCCTCATCATGCTCATGTAAATGAAGGACAAAAATCAAAGGGAGGTAACTGACCAGAACTCAGGGAGGAGTGAGTCTGGCTTTAATGCCGCTGTTAGCAATATTCGAGTAACAACAAATCAATAACTAAAGGTGACACATCTGAAGCAATTTTTTCCCAACATCATGATCAGTAGCATTGCATCTGAAGAGTCTTAACAATAAACGTAGAGTAATGGAGCCCCTAGCTGTTCTTAGTTTCATCATGTTCATGTATGGTTTTACGTCGTTTTACCACAGCAGACTACACAAGAAGTGGGCTTCACCCATGTCGTGAATCAAATGAAAGCTTTAATTCTAAGCAGGAAGGTTAGCTTTGGATGTTAGAATTGGTATATACTTTGATATTTAAGTATCAACTGAGTTAATGAAAGCGTTAATTCTAAGCAGTACTGTGATGCCTTGCAAAGACAGATCGAGTGATTGAGTATGTTTTCAATGTTTCAGGATAACTGCAGTAGAAGATACAAAGAAATGGTTTCACATGATGTACCCATGTAGGTAAACAAACCCATGTGTTCATCACAACAAGTGAATGCTTCAACCACTAAGCCCCTATCAAAATCACAGGGTAAGCAAAAGCTATAAGAGGCTACATGATCTGGCTCTGAATCTCATTCACTAGGACTTCACTGTGTTCATATAATGCCCCATTAAGTTGAAACAAAAACATGTAGAAAACCTACTACACATACGACTCAGAGAACATGGTAACCTGGAAACTCTTAATACAGTTTGGCTACAGAGCAGAATCCTGTTTCCCGCTGGGTAAATAGTATCCAAATGAAATGAAATGAAAGTGAGTGAGTGAGTGAGTGAGTGAGTGAGTGAGTGAGTGAGTGAGTGAGTGAGTGAGTGAGTGAGTTTGTACACCATGTACACTGCTATTATTTGGCTATTATTTATCCACTAAACAGTTTATCTCCAGTAAACTGATAAGTAGTACTCTCATCAACTGAAACTGAATATGAGTAACTGTGTGTAGTTTAATACTGCTTTTAGCATATTCCAGCAATACCACTGCAAAGAACACCCAAACTGGATTCTACACACTGAACCTGGGCCTTCAAAACCTAGGTCTTCTGCATGAGAGAGAACTTTGACCACTAGCCTACTCCTATGACCATTAGTACCACTTACACATAACCATGCGCCCATGTTTCCCCATTAACTTCTAATCTACATTGTAAGCACTTACTGGTGACTGTTTTAGTGTCTATTGTGATGATTATCATCATGGAAATCAATATGACATTCACATTCTCCCAAGATTGTAAAACATTTGAAATTTCTAACTGTCCTCTTGGATATGAAAACAATCTGATGGTAATAGTGATATTGATAGAATCAGAGAATATATACGTGATTATATACGTTAATTTCTACTTACTATTAGGCTATCTATAAGATCTAGATCTACATCTACAGCAAGTTAGCACAACAGTTCGTGTTAAGTTGGGTGAATGAGGAAATGTGACTCATAACGACTTTGTGTACACCTGTACCTTTCTGTTATACTCAACTACAGGGTACCTGTGTTGTCAGTATAGAATAATTAGCAAATACACTTACGTCTGTCAGCAAGCGCAGTTGTAAGAAACGCCAAAACTAATACTTTCAAGTTCCAGTGCATGATTATTGAGTGTATTCCGACAGACCACTACACTTCCGCCATTTGCATTCAAACCGTGTCACCGCTGTCGCACCTGAAAAAATAGTGCGCATAGGTTTGCCACCGATGACATCTAATTAACCCTTTGTTAATTATCACAACACAGCAGTCTATCCCAAGAAGGATAGTATGGTAATGCTAAGAAAGGTATCATTAATTATTTGTGAATTCCCTATGCTAATGCTCTTTACACCTGTGCGCGAAGTTATACATTTGTCAAGTGCGTACCTATACCGGTGTCCAGGTGAAAATGTTCCCACTGCCAGTATATCTGTCTGGGTATACTGAATCTACTGTGTGTAACGAGTATTGTAACAGTCTAACCTTTTACAATCATTTGGACAGAATAAAATGTTAATGTTGTAGCTATTCACAAATGAAATAGTGACAGGTACGTAAAGATTATTGAAGAAATATTCGATAACTCCAGGATCGTGTTTAGGGAGGTGAACCAGTGGGATCCAATAAATTCCTGAACTATTACGAGTTACGCACTACTTTTCTTGAGGCCGATGACACAAATAAATGCTTCGATAGGTACGAAGAAGTGTAGTTTGATATATGATTTTATGATATGTGACGCCAACATATACATGATCCACTTTGCTTCTTAGAATTCTTATTTTACGCTTTCACAGATTAATTATCTCATGAATTTGACTGACTGTCAATCAGAAACTGTGAGCCTCGCAATATATTACATTGGATCCACCCTCGATTATCCAGTGTATTACGTTGTCACTGATGTCGGGTAATCGAGGACGGGTGGAAACCTTCGATATTTAAAAAATATTATGCGTTATCACATCGTGTCGAGGGAAATACGGGGTTTTATCAGTGCCTTGTAAGGTTGTAATACAATGTAATACAATCTTACTCGGGACGCATTTATCTAGCTGAATGTTTTCATTAAATCAAAACAAAACAACACGCATCGAATCGACTTGTGTTTATATACGTGAGATGCCACTGTTTGACCTAAATGCACCGCGCGGATATACCAGTTATGTGACGGCGGTCTATAAATGGTCGGTACCCGGGAAGGTCCGGGTTAGAACAGACCGCCACCGTATAGCTGGAATATTGCTGAGTGGAGCATAAAGCTCAACTCGCTCACTCACTTACTATTAGCATTGTTTTTTTTGTTTCAAACATCGATGAACATTTCAGGTCGATGTTCATTCTGTTGATCACTGAATTGTCTGGTTCAGACTCGATTATTTACTGCCCGTCGCCATATAGCTGGGATATTGCCGAGTGCGGCAGGGAGTTGAGTTGCTGAGTTGTAAACAGTGACATATAGTGAGTGAGTGAGTTTAGTTTTACACCGCACTCATCACTATTCCTGCTATATGGCGGCGGTCTGTAAATAATCGAGTCTGGACCAAACAGTCCAGTGAGTAACAGCATGAGCATCGATCTGCGCAATTGGGAACCGATGACATGTGTCAATCAAGTCAGCTAGCCTGACCACCCGATCCCGTTAGTTGCCTCTTACGACAAGCATAGCCGCCTTTTATGGCAAGCATGGGCCTATTCAACACGGGACCTTCACGGGTCAAGTGACATATACTGAACAGTAAAAGAAACGCAAGTCTGTCCTTTTTTTGTCACTTTACCAGGAACGTTGGACATAAACATGAACTCTTACTTTTGTGAGTTTGAATTTTTTAAACTTGAGCATTTCTGTTGCTGTTCAGTATACAGTACATACTATTTTGTGGTGTTGACCGCATCATCTGCATTTGGTAACAATGTACAAGCAGGCATTATTAAAGTCATGTTCTCGAGTCTTTGTGATACATGTGGTACTTAGCATGAAAACTGATTTGCAGATGTATCTCCCTGTGTGACCAGAGGGGAACAGGCATCTTCAGCTATTCAAGGATTAGCTTCTCTGGATCCTTGGTTGACCTAAGGTCACGTTACCTTATGTACACGCCAAGTTTAGGTCTTCCAGAGCTTGCACGTGGAGTGAGAAATGTGGAAAAGGAGTTGAACACTTAACTGGGGGCGAGTACACACCCTTGCCCTACTCCGTTACGTGTTTGTGTTTGACCAACGCCACCTATTTTACTTATTTCGTTTTACTTATTTCGATTCCCAACATGGGCGCAGTGTGTGAAACCCATTTCTGGTGTCCCCCGACGTGATTTTGCTGGTCTGTCATGGCGGGGGACACCAGAAATGAGCTTCATATTTTACCCATATCCGGAATCGAATCCGGGTATTAGGGGTGACGCTTTAAAATTAGGCTACCCTAACGCCCCTCGAGTTGGGGGGGGGGGGAGGGGGGGGGGGGGCTAGTCGCTCGTTAGGCTGACGATTCCGGTTCGATTGCCCATATGGGCACAGTGTGTGCGAAGCCCATTTCCGGTGTCCCCCGCCGTGATTTTGCTGGTGTGTTGCGTAAAACTACTCTCACTATAAATGTAAACACCATGTCCTCAGTACTTCGACTAAATCGGTATCCAGAATATGCGTCGAGGTAGCCTAGTGATTAAAGCGTTCGCTCGTCACGTCGAAAACCCGGTTTCAATTCTCCGCACGGGTACTATGTCACAAGACCATTAATTTTGCAATGCCCATTTTGGGTGACAAGGCTCGCTGTCTTCGTTGTCACAGTCATCGTATCCCAACAGCGTAAATCGATGCTCAAGCTGATGATCACTGGATTGTAGTATCCAGATTCGATCATTTACCGATCGCTTTCATATAGCGGGAATATTACTGAGTGCAGCTTTAAACTACAAACGTCCCATCCACTCTTTTGAAGTCAATAGGACGGTCCTGGAGGCGGCAGTAAAATATCAACACAAATACCTCTGGCAAAACACGAGGTCTCCATTTCCGATTTTAAAAAAGGTGATCCCCCAAAGCCCCAAATGGAGCAGCTCTGGATTTCTTCAGTTTTTGAGTCTCTCAACTCAACAGGGATCCTTAGTCATTTAAATGAAATTGAGTGTATGATTGTGTCCTGTCAAAATTATATGGGATGTGGTTTTGATCTTCATTTTTTTTTAAGCTACAGGAGTTTTGGCATTATTTCTCGGGCACCACATGTTTCGAGTTTAAGTAGCAATCTGCGAATGTGTATCATGCATTTTTTTCTGACGAAAAGTATTTATTTCGTTTCGTTAGTGACAGTCTTTTCAAAAGTCAAATCGATTATCGACCGACATGTTTTGTAGCCGCAATACGTCTTGTGTCAACAGATAACTGTCACGTAACTGTGCTGGTGATTCCAGTGGTAATACCTCTCGTTAACCTATTTGATACCGGTATCACTCGGTGTTTTTCACCTGAAGTGTGTTGAGGTAGTAACAATTTGATAACACGTGCAATTATTGTGTCACAACAAATTGTGAGGTTTATACTGTCCTCGGGCTGCCATGTGACCTTTGTACGTCCTGCTGTTTATGTATAATGCAGTACATTGGTCACGTATCGTTGGTGACGATACAAAAGATAGCGCACCTGTTGGTAAAGATACAGTGGCGAAGATATGGAAACCAGCAATGGGATTCACACACTGTACCCATGTGGGAAATCGAACCTGTGCCTGAGAGCTGACGTGAGAAAGCCTCCGCCTCCGGGCTGTGGGGTAGCCAAGTGGTTAAAGCGTTAGCTCGTCACGCCGAAGATCCATGTTCGAAGCTACAGCTCCTCACTTATTCCCACCTCATACAAGATCCCTTACACATGAAAATGCGTAGTGTTGGGTGCCTTATGTCCCCCAAAAGCCAGTGATCAGCTGTTCGGTTCCTTGTTTTCCCTGACTGAGGTGGATAAGGAAGCTTGGCAGACTAAAGTATAAAACTTTGCTTTATCGTGATAAAACATATTTTGGGGTGTACCCGATTGTTTTGCCCAAATTTCCGGAAAGTCCAAGATGTCCCCCCCAAATCGAAGATTTCCAGTTCTAACACATGTGACTTTTCCCACGTTGGATTATTGAACTGATAAAACATATATTTGGGGATGCCCTATATTTATGTCCCATTTTCGAATATCCAAGATCTCGTCCAACATGGCCGCTAAAAATCAAGGATTCGGTTCTAACGTTATGAGATTTTTTATGGATTAAAGCGGAAAACCTTGCACATTGCAAGGGAACATCACGATAAAACATATTATTGGGCTGTGCCCGATGCTTAGGTCTATTTCCCGAAAAATCAAAGACGGCCCCTGAAAAGTCAAAGAGTGCTAAAGTCCACCTATGAATGGTCGCCGACTACAAATAAATCTTGGATAAAAAGAAAATACATCTTGCAATATGCGAGATATATTCCCCGTTCAAACCGTTATTTTGATACATTTAAAAACTAGTGTCTCCAAAATTTTAACAATCTAATGAGTTTGACAGACATAATATTATGTAGAAATTTAGACACCGCATCATCTCGCTTATTTTCGTTACACTCAAACGGAATACATACAATTTGACAGACAGACAGACAGACGGGTTTATTCGATAATTTAGGCACGAGGCCCATAATTCATACAATTGGCAAACGTAAATTTTTTGCTGGGTATATTTTAATAATCATTTATGCTTCACTTATTTATTCCTTACTCGGCGAACTTGTGATAAATATTTACTCAAAGATTTTACAATATGTATATTGACCGATGACAACAATCGGAAGGCTTCCACTGTTGGTGGTTGAGTCAGCTGTACTGAAAAGCAATCCGATCTTTGATGGGAATTTTTGGACATATTAATAGAAAATGGAGTTCATCTTCGATATAGTCGAAGCCAGCAGCAGACAAAAGAGGCAGAGACGTTCGTTATACGGGCGTTTGTATGACGGCCACATTCCACTGAAGTTACAACTGAGTTATGATTTTACGTTGATTTGGTAGCAGCTCACTGGTTAAATATGGTTCGACGCTCAGAGATGATTTAAATCGTGAACAATAATTACATTTGGATGAGGAAGATAGTGATGCATGTCAGTTTTGAGTGAAGCAATTTGACGTCTGTCGTCTTGGTTATTAAGTCCTCCAACAGAGGAATAATAATGAAAGTCGTATTTATATACATCCACGTGACCATTTATTGTAATTTCAATGTGTCCGGACTGTGTTCAACATGTCACTATAGCTTCTCACAGGTATTAAACGCCGCCGTACAGATGCGACACCAACAAGGACGACAACGTGGCCTAGTCGTGCAAGTCCTTGTCCAGAATGTACTCGCCGAGATGGTAGTCTTTCGTGAATCCCTTCAGTCTCGTCACATATTCCCCTAACTCTTTGATCAGATCCACTTTTCTGTCTAAGAACCTGTCCTCGAGGAAGTTGGTCACCTGAAGACGAAGACAGTGAATGAGTGAGCGAGTAAGCGAGTGAGTGAGTGAGTAGCTTGTCACAGATGTGGATCATGCGAGATTAAGTTTATAGAGGTGAAATTGGTTGTTACATACCGAGTAACGCGATATTGTCACATGGCATGGTTATGACGTACTAACCATCACGGTATATCCAAATGAATATATCCACTGAGATTCCTCTATCGGAACTGCTTAGTTTATCTTAAACAAGTGCAGTGTTGATAGGTAGGTAGGGGCTTGGTAGCGACAGCCACAACAATCTTTGCTCCTGAAAAATCCTAGATTTCTATATGTTATAAGTTCTATACTTTGTGAAACTTGTCTGTACCATCACCTACAGTCGAGGTAAGCTATTGTCCTTCAATCAGCTAAGGAGCCATGAAATGGCCACTGACTTTATCACCCCTGAACTGTTGACAGTGTTGCATAAGCATGGTATTTTCAAAACAAAAACAAAGGGTGGATCAAGAGGGGACAGGAAAATTGCCAGGAAGATAAAGATTGTCAAAAATATCTTTCCAAGGAAGCGCGCTAAACACAATGGTGGTATTAACTTTCAAAACTCGATTGAAGTCGCTCATCACTTTTAGAGATTAAAGTCAGTTTATGCAATGCCCAATCATGTCGGAACAAATCTTTGGATATTTATGACATGATTGTTGATGAAAACATGGACATCCTTGTAATAACTGAATCATGGTTATACAGTACAGGAGACGAAGCCAAGATTTCTGAAAATTTCTGAAATGGCCCCTCCATCACATTGTCTAATGATCTTGTTTAGACGTGTATGTCAACAAGACACAGTCTTCTTACAAATCATTTGAACTGTGTTTTGGTCATTTCTGGTCAATCAAGAGCACGGTTGATGTGTTTATACAGGGCCCCACCATCTGCACGGAATAGGCTCTCTGGTGATGACCTTTCTCAGAACTGTTTGCTTCTTGTGCTAAGATCAACACTATATTTTGGTGAGATTTTAATGTTCATTTTAACACTCCACAAAAAAACAAGTGTGAAGGAGACCCTTGACTTTCTCAATACTTATTCTCTGAAGCAACTCGTCCTTAAACCTACTCATGAATCAGGAAACATTCTGGATTAGATTGTTACCCCGATTGATGGGAACATTGTGAGAGATGTTGTATGTAGTTGTCGACAGGCAAGCATCTGACCACAGTATTGTAACATTCACCCTCTGTATTCAGAGGCCACAAAATCAGTACAGCGGGGTTTTGTGCGGAAATCTAAAGAAGATTGATGAAAATGCTTTCTGAGAGGATCTGAGGTCGTCAGAGCTTCTTCAAACCCCCCCTGCATCTGTTGAAAATCTTGTGTCACTGTACAACAGTACATTGACTGCAGTTCTTAATAAGCATGCTGGCTGTTGAGAAGCAGATAATACTCCGTCCACATGCTCCTTGGCACAAAGACAATGTTCGCGAGGTCAAACGTCAGCAGAGCGTCAGTGGCGTCAATCAGGACTGGAAGTACACAGACAGATCTTCCGACAACACAGAAATCTTGTAATTTCAGTTATCGGACAAGCCAAGAGAGATCACTGTCTAAATGAGATTGGTAACTGCTGTGGTACACCTGACCGTCTGTACAGATTTATGAAATTGCTGATGGGTAGTAATGACGAAGACCAACAACTTCCTAAATCAAATAATGACACTTTTCTTGCAGACACTTTCAACAATTGTTTTCTATCAAAGATAGAGATGATAAGGGACTCTCTGATATCTACATCTCCAGTCAATGATGTTGATGAAAGTCCTACTTTCAGTGGACATATTCTCAAAAACCTGGAACCTTTCACAGATAAGGAGATCAAATCATTGGTTATGGGCGCTAAGCCTACAACATGTGAAACTGATCCAATGCCCACGAAACTTGTTGTGAAACACCTGGACTGGCCCATTCCTATAATCACTGATGTTGTGAACAAGAGCCTACAGGTAGGTGTATTTCCAGAGGCTTTTAAGAAATCCTTTGTTTGACCACTACTAAACAAAGCGCGACCTTGAGAAGTCTGAGCTAAAACACTTCCGTCCAGTATCCAACTTAGCTTTCCTCTCGTTGAGAAGGCTGTCAGTGTGAGGCTGAAGATGCTGTCGTCCCTGTCTGTTCCACTGCAAAAGAACTTGGTATAGTCCTTGACTCCTCACTTTCGATGGAAGCTCAAGTCTCTCAGATTTGCAAAACCTGTCACTTTTACCTTCGTTCTATCAGTAACATCCATCCCTATCTGTCAGTGGATGCTACCCATGCCTTGGTCAGAGACCTCATAACTTCAAGATTGGATTCTTGCAAGATTGTATTGTTTGGCATTCCTCAGAAACTCCGTGACAGACTCAGGAAAATCCAAAACACTTCCGCCCACATCATTTATCGTCTCCCTAAACGCTGCCATATTAAGCCAGTACTGAAGGAACTTCACTGGTTGCCAATCAAAGCCAGGATCAAGCACAAGATGCTGTATTTGACGCACGAAGCCAAGCATGATCTTGCTCCCCAGTACTTGTCTAACATGTTAACATCATACTACAATTCACGCAATCTTCGATCCAACAGCCAGGACCTGCTCACTGTGCCCTGGTTTAGACTGTAAAATTTTGGACAGCGTTATTTCACCTATGCAGCCCCTACTCTCTGGAACACTCTTCCTTTTGACCTCAAAACTATTAACAATTTCGACTTGTTCAAGTCAAAACGTAAAACACATTTCTTCCAACAGTATTTCCCTTAATGTGCTCAAGTACCACTTCTGTACATATGTACATACTTGACTCTGTAGCTCGTTTACTCACATGAGGATCGCTGCTAGCTGCTGTGTGTGTCTTTAGCAGGTTCTTGTTTAGATCCCTTTCCATACCCAGGGCGTATTCCATCGCCTTGAGTCCGTCACGCCACACTGCTTGTGGACTCTTCTGCAGATGGAAAGACAAACAGATCTTAACAGATTTGGGATTACACTACCTCAGTAAAATTGGCTCATCCAATTTAAGTGTTGTGAAATTTATTGAGTAAGCGTCCAGAAATATTACATCTGACCAGTCTCTGAATGTCAAATGTTACAATATTGCAAATCATCTCGACACCTGTTCTCACTTTGAAGCAGTATTTTACTAATTGTACATACATCGGGATTAGATGTACACACAGACGCGTTTGTTCAGCATTACAACATTTGTATCCCTGAGCTTATTATTACAATCTAATTTCAGATCCGTGACTCCTTTCACAAAGCAACCTTTACTATGCTTAACCTTAACTCCCATCCTTTAACATTACACTAACGTTACAGTATTGCGACTTACGATCACCTTAGTGCTTTGTGATAGAAGACCAAGGGGTAGCCTGGTAGGTAAAGTGTATAGGGGTTCGATTGCCAATGGGCGTCCCCTGCGGTCAGATTGCTCGAGCATTGCTTAAAGCGGCGTAAATCCAACTCACTCACCCAGCAGAATATTTAATTTTTCCGAGCTATGTTCCCAAAGGGAACGTTCTGATTGGCCACTGAAGAGTAGTCTGTTAGACATTTCATTGTTTTTTTTTGTGAAAGGTCATCCTCAAGATCCTTACTGTCTCGGTAGCTAGAACTTAGATCCGGGTGTAATTATAGAACAGTGGTTTAGGGTGTCCAAAACTGAAGCATTCCTACCGGCGGTATAGCGAGATGTATACTTGGTATCGTTGGAAAGCTTGGAATCTCTAGTTTTCCAAAACCACCGATGCCAGATTTGAACGTGCCAAGCAATCATTAAAATAGACTAACGATTAGTCTCGGAATGTATATTATTCTGACAGTAATAAACAAACCCTTTTAAACTGGAAAGGAGCCCCAGGAAGACCAGAGATTCAGAACCTGAGGAAATCTAGACTTTATAGACTTTCCGTTAGGGCTTTAACATTGCAGGAAGGGCTAAGCTGTATGGAAAATACTGTGGTTTAGAGACTGTGAGACAGGCTACTGCTACGATAGCATCCTGTAGTATAAACTGATAGTTTACAGAAATGCTAGTTCTGGGGGCTGTATTTCCAGTGTGGCCCCTCGGTCTATTACGCAGAATCTAAATTCTGATGCTGCTAGCAAAGTGATAACCTCAGAGTACAGAGTGAGAGTTTGGTTACCATTAAAGGTTTGTGTAATGTGTATTGAATTCTAATGTTAGTTGCTGCTGGTCCGAATTCTCAGTTTGGTGGGGAAGTTTCGGTATCTTTATATACATATGTGTGTGTGCGTGCATGCGTGCGTGCGCGCACATCTGAAGGGAGAGCTTGTTCCTGGTAGACAAAATGAACTTCATATTTTGATGGATGGTTTCAGGTATAACAAGAAGATGCAAAGGTAATAATTTATCGCAAAACAGTCTTTGAGGTTTGTTGTGTTTCTTTTTTATCGTGATATGGGTCAGTAAATGGATTAGTAGTAATATGTTTTGGGAAGTACACTGAAGATAGGAAAGGTAGGACTCTGTCAGTTCATTAACTACATTGTAAAGAGGGATGGAAAGCATGGCTCAGCTAATCGGTGTACTCATTGTCTTACGGGAGGTTTGTTGGGAGTGAACTCACTAAACTGGCTTGAAAACTCAGGGGCCATTGTGGGAAGGGCCACTCCGGGCATAATTCGTCCTGGGTTTATAGAGGATATACGGGATAGTGATAATAATTAAATGGAATATTTTTACAGCCCGAGGATTGGATGATACAGGCAAAGTCTCACTATGTTCTTCAGTCTGATGTAGCCGCCTCTCTTGTTGATGTACTTCATGAGTGCTTCAGCATCGTCACGCGCTTTGTGGGAAGCGGTCAGAAAATACTTATGGAAGCCCGGCAGTGCCATGTCGGCTCGGTCAAACCAGAAGGCCTGCAACAGAAGGAAGTAAAACGGTGACCTTGAAGTAGAGTGCAACACTGATGCAGACAGATTTTCATTATTAAACATTCATACCGAATGCTACACCCATGCTTGTTTGTTTATTGTTATATTCAGCAATGTACAACGATATTAACTAGAAACTATGTTATTCTGATCCTTAGACGCAAGTGGGTGGTGGGATAGCCTAGTGGTTAATGCGTTCGCTCGTCACGCTGAAGACCCGGGTTCGATTTACCCACATGGGTACAATGTGTAAAGCCCATTTCTGGTGTCCCCGCCGTGCTATTGCTGGAATATTGCTAACACTGGCGTAAATATAAAATTCAACTCGCTCACTCTTGTCAAGTGTTTGGTACCTAAACAGAAAGTTCACTGTTTCAACCTTTACTGAACCATAATCAAAACATAATTAGGCTGAAAATTGGACCCACTTGCAGATTAATACCCGAGCGTGGATGTCACGTTGTATTTACAACACGATTAACTTCCCCAGCGAGAGCGAGGATATGGGTGATAAACCCATGTAATACACACCACCATATGAGCATAATTTCGTATTTGTTGCAATTCATTCCCCATTAAACATAATTGTAATTTTGTCCGCCAATACATGTTTTCACTACTGTCGAATTCTAAATTGTTTTACGCCGCAAAACCATATCATGGCGTCCAGTAAATAGGCTTGACTGGACCAGACAAACCACTGGATGAAAACATTGGCACGGGGTGGCTTTACAATTCACTATTTACTCGCTACACTTTACAGTGTCCTTCAATACAAATCATACAGAACAGATGTTCCTACGGAGGTCAGCGGTTAGTGCTAATCTCTGGCAAAGGTCCGGGTTCGATCCCCCCGACTGAACGTACCATGGAGAGGTAGACGTAACTGGCGACGATGGATCCGTTAATCCTGTCATTGAGCTCGTTGATCACTTTTACAGCAAAGGATTGCGAGACGAGCGGGACTTGCTGTTGGGCTGGACCAAGAAGAAAAAAAGATGTTATATGACAATAACAACCGGGTATAAGGTATACACATACAGACACAGACACAGACACACACATAGAAATACACAGACAGACACAGACAGACAGACAGACACACACACACACAGAAAGAAAGAAACAGAGGGAAAGAGAGAGTTGTACACCTATGAACACCTACCAACTACATCACGGGTTCCTTTGTTGTACCATGTATAACTAAACAAACTATTCTAATCATTGCAGCATCTAGAAAGAGGTGAGTAAGAATGCCTTTATGCCACTTTTAGCATTATTCCAGCAATATCACGTTGGGGGACACTATACATGGGTTTCACAACTTGTACCCGTGGAATCGTACCTGTGGTTTCGGCGTGACGAGTGAATGCATGTACCACTTGGCCATACCTCAGCGTAAATGACAGTGTAAATTGACAAGGGGTGTTTTACTAAGAATCATTTAGGTAACGAACGGTCGAAGAGCAGTGGTTCAAGTCGAGTTATTGACAGTTCGAAATAAGGAGGAATATGTTTTACAATACAGGTGATTGAACATCATGTCAACTCTTCAAGCGATTCGACACTTAACGTATGACACATGAACTTCAAACAAATGTTAATTTAAAAAACAATCACTGACAGAGGTAAACGAGACGTGGAGCATGACAGTAAACAACATGTGTAAAGACATGTGAATATAATGCCGTTTCACATAGCATCAACATTAACTTCTAACCTGCAAAAAGTGATCGTGTACATGACCTAATCATATAGATTTGTTTGTTTGGTGTTAATGTTGCACTCAGCAATATTCAAGCTTTATAGCAGCCGACTATAACTAATCGCGTCGAGGCCAGACAAACCTGTGATCAACAACATGACCATTGATCTAGGCAATTGGGAATACGATGACATGTGGCAACCAAACCATTGAGCCTGACCACCTGATGCCGTTAGTGGCCTCATAGGACAAATCATGGCTTGGTGAAGACACGAATCTCCACAGGTTCATATATTATCATATCATAAATAGATGTCGCATTCGTTCATGACCGATTTTAACTACAACTCGTTATCACCACGTCACTTGTTACCTTTCTGCGTTGCTACATCCCCCGTGTCCTCCCCAAACCAGATTGCACGTGCACCTAAGATGCTACACGCGATGAAGGTAAAGGTGAATAGAACCGTCTTCATCCTTACTGTAATAGGACTGCAAGAGGACTGGAAGTTGATGAAAGGCAACACACCAAGGATGATCTCAGGGCACGGGTGAAAGTCCAGATATCGTCTATATAATAGCGAGGATGCCTAACTGATAACCCGTTGACAGACTTGGTCGCTTTGATAACGTATCGCAATGTACAAACTAGGTGCACGTCATTGTGTAGAATAATGATACTGTCATGCCGAGGTAAACCTAACGAACACCTTTAGATAAGATACAGTTGTGCATCATGTAATGACGATGAGTGTCTTTTGTAGTGGGACCTTTTGAAACAACTGGACATGCTTGAGAATTAAAATAGACCATCTGAAATATGAGGTCCCTTTACGCGCTTATACGACTGGCTGATGTTACAAGGGTGAAACGCCTTCAGCAACTCAGTCTTGCCACAAAAGGCGACTATACTTGTCGTAAGAGGCGACTAATGGGATCGGGTGGTCAGACTCGCTGACTTGGTTGTGACATGTCATTGGTTCCCAGTTGCGCAGATCGATGCTCATGCTGGTGATCACTGGATTGTCTGGTCCAGACTCGATTATTTACAGACCGTCGCCATATAGCTGGAATATTGTTAACTGCGGCGTTAAACAACAACTAACCAACCTTCCGATAGTGACGACTCGCTGTCTGGAATAAGCTCATCTTATAGTAAGCCTGTCCCATGCTGACTGAGCCAACACAATTAAGAACATAACATAAAATCCTCTTTAGATAATGTTTTTATTTGTAGTAAGATAAGATAGGATAAGAGAAGATGTAACAATATGTAACAATATATAACAGATAATGTAACAGTAGACATATTGTTTAACAAAGTGTTAAACAATATGTTCTTAAACTATGCTGACACTATTTTTATTACAGACAACGTTTTAAATGTTTAGACTAAAATTATAAATATTTCTCTGGGTTGTTTTTGGTACTTTTTGGTACTTTAACTATTTTGTGAAACGAAAAACTCATTATGTTAGGTTGACATAAGTAGAATCATAACCAAAAATGTTTTTGGTTTGTTTCCGTTCTTCCTGGAGGTTTCATGACTGATAAAATTTAAATATTTATATGTCCTTTTGCATGTAATGGGTAATCAGTAATTAAAGACAAATCACATTTTTCAGGTGTTAGAGCTAGAACTATATAGTGTATGGAATTATTAGATCTCAAAGGAGTTTTGTTCGGAACTTGAAACTTTGAGTCAAAATGTTGGCAAAATCTTCAAATTCTCAAGTGCACAGTGTCCCTACAAAATTGGACAATAATTGCATGATAGAATAAAGTGCACAGTGTCCCTACAAAATTGGACAATAATTGCATGATACAATAAAGATATATCTTAGCAATATATACATATTAACCCTTCAAATAGTCCATAACGAAAGGTGCAAGTGTCTTTTCACAGGTTATAATGACGTAATGACGTATACAGCTTACATATGCCTGTAGCCAACACCACTGACGTCTATTTGCAGTTTTCTGAGGTCCAATCATGTTAAAGTATCCTTCTTTAGACCCATTACAGTCTCGTTTCACATAATGCTGAGCTATTCACGTCTGCAGCACATACACAATACTGGTGTCCATTCACACCCCGATATAGTACCTCCATTACAGAGAAAGAGGTCCATTTCCTCATAAAGTTCACATAATATTGAAATATCAGGTCTACAGCAGATAATATTTTGTGTCCCTTCACAACTGCTCTAGATTCCCGATATAGTAGTTCCATTACACAGAAAGAGGTCCATTTCCTCATAAAGTTCACATAATATTGAAATATCACGTCTACAGCAGATAATATTTTGTGTCCCTTCACAACTGCTCTAGATTCCCGATATAGTAGTTCCATTACACAGAAAGAGGTCCATTTCCTCATAAAGTTCACATAATATTGAAATATCAGGTCTACAGCAGTTAATATTTTGTGTCCCTTCACAACTGCTCTAGATTCCCGATATAGTAGTTCCATTACACAGAAAGAGGTCCATTTCCTCATAAAGTTCACATAATATTGAAATATCACGTCTACAGCAGATAATATTTTGTGTCCCTTCACAACTGCTCTAGATTCCCGATATAGTAGTTCCATTACACAGAAAGAGGTCCATTTCCTCATAAAGTTCACATAATATTGAAATATCAGGTCTACAGCAGATAATATTTCGTGTCCCTTCACAACTGCTCTAGATTCCCGATATAGTAGTTCCATTACACAGAAAGAGGTCCATTTCCTCATAAAGTTCACATAATATTGAAATATCAGGTCTACAGCAGAAAATATTTTGTGTCCCTTCACAACTGCTCTAGATTCCCGATATAGTAGTTCCATTACACAGAAAGAGGTCCATTTCCTCATAAAGTTCACATAATATTGAAATATCAGGTCTGCAGCAGATAATATCTTGTGTCCCTTCACAACTGCTCTAGATTCCCGATATAGTAGTTCCATTACACAGAAAGAGGTCCATTTCCTCATAAAGTTCACATAGTATTGAAATATCAGGTCTACAGCAGATAATATTTTGTGTCCCTTCACAACTGCTCTAGATTCCCGATATAGTAGTTCCATTACACAGAAAAAAGGTCCATTTCCTCATATGACCCACATTATGGTGAAATAGTCACGTCTAGAGCAGATAATATTTTGTGTCCCTTCACAACCACTCTAGGTTTCACAAAGGTCCAGTTCACAATTTACAGCCAAGTTAACAGTCCGAGGCTTTGCTTATGGGTTGTTTTTCCCAGATCTCGTCGCTCGCCCTGCCCGACCTGAAGGGCCACACCCTGAACGGCATCTACTCCATCACCTCCGTCCCCTTCTTCTCACCCTGAGCGTCCTTCTCCCCCTCGGCCTCCTTCTTGACCTCCTCCATCTTCTTCTGCGCCTCATCTCGCCTCTTCTTAGCATCCTCCTCTGCAACCACTCTCAGTCCATTGACGATCCTGCGTGCCGACTTGTCAGACTTTGGCACCAGGAACGTCCTCTCGACGACACGGAATCCATCGTCACGGCATACGTGGTCTGGGTTGATGATGATCTGGCTCTCCCGAACTGTGTACACCACAGTGACCTCAACCTCCTCCTCCTTCTCAATTGGTGGCATGACCTCCCTACGGGAGAAGCCGAAGGGCGTCAACCTCAGCGATTTGGGATCAGCCATCACAGACTGCATGCAAGAGCGGCGAGAGACCTCTTTCTTCTTCTTTGGTTCCAGTTTCTGAGACAATTTCCCGCTGTGGTCGATTGCCAAGAAAACTGTAGTCTTATCCTCTGGGACAGTCGATTTCTTAGACTTGAACAGCTTTTTAAACCGAGAGAATCTGGACTCGGGCTTGAACCCAGACCAGTCCTTGTGTGCCGTTGGGGCTGGACCCACACGACTATTGATACACCCCATTCTCAGAGTCTGCTACTCGAGGATAATAGTTGCCGTAGCATCACTGCGACAAAGAACGCGTCATCAAAGAGCCCCATTGTGTCCAATGCCACATCGCTGACTGCGCCATGCTGTCGTCTCTATGTGAATGACTTTGGGGAACGACGTCGTCAAGTCTGTGACGTCATAGAAGGAATAGCCAATCATGACGGCGTCCTTGAACGTCGATAGTAGTTTCCCGTAAGCCTTTTATGAAGAATGAGTTTGCAATCGGATTTAACTGATTTTGTATTTTCTTACGTTTTTTAGTATTCATATAATTTGGGGACATCAGAGATGGACCTCACACATTGTATTTGAAATAAGAGCACAAATCTAATAATAACAGTGGGAGTAAAATCCAGGTATTCATAAACACCTATGTAACATCATTATGGAACCATTCGTAACTGGGCGGCGGTGAGGCAGCTTGATGGTTAAAGAGTTTGCTTGCCTCGCCAAAGACACGGGTTCGATTCCTCACATGGGTACAATGTGTGAAACCCATTTCTGGTGCCCCCGACAGACACCGCCACCACTGTGATATTCCAGGATTATTGCTAAAAATTGAGTAAACCGAAACCCACTCACTCAGTCATTCGTCACAACACGTAAACCATAAGCTCCTTATCTCATCAAACTTATATATGCATATGATGTGAATTTGTGAATCACATCAGTCTGCTGGAATATATGACCTTGCATTATTACATTCTTGTTATTTTATGTCTGTTAAGAGTTGTATCACCCCGATCGATGTGTAAACTTTCTTTCGTAAAACTTTGACAAACGAAAACGGAGATAATGTGTTCCTTGCTCCAAATGCATGTGATCATTTCCTTCTGCGCTGTGAGAAACTGACACAGATAAATATGGATACTAATAGTGGTTATAATACTAATAGTTTCTAACAGCGAATGAGGAGGTGGTACTTAGCTTTACAAATGTGGCATGGGGGCATCCATGAACATGTGGCATGTATAAAGGCCTTTCTACAGCGATTATATTATTACGACTACCGTAAACCTATGTTAAGGTAAACTGGAGATCATCATTTATTCCCTTGATGCTGCACCTATCCATCTCAATGGTCACGGATGTAGATCCGTGAAGGTCGGGGTTAGGGTTGGTCTTCAGTAACCTATGCTAGTCGTAAGAGGCAATTAGTGGTCAGGCAGCTTGCCATTACTGACTACATGTCATCGTATCCTAATGACTGCGTCGATCGATGCTCATGGTGTTGATCACTGGATTGTCTGGTCTAGACTCGATTATTTACAGACCGCCACCATGCAGCTGAAATATTACTGAGTGCGGCATTAAGCAATATGCAAACAAGCATCTCAGCGCTAAGAACGATACGACCACCGCACCCTCTGTTAAAGTATGGGACTTCAAGTTAAGATTTTGGGACGGGACCCAGATCTAGGGTGTGAAATTACATCGTGTGGGTGGTTGAGGTTGATGGACATTCCATTCAACTAAAAGTACACCAAGAATCTCTATGAATTCTTACAAGTTAACCCTTAAGTCGCCTAGCCTTTGTAAGTAAATGAACAGATACGGACGGCAAAGTAAACTTTCCTTCATGGTTGAAAGCTCGTACCAAATATCTCGGACGTATTTACTTCTTTCATCTCCAGTCACTCTCTTCAGCCACGTTTCAACAGCATTTATCTCACGTCTTTGACACCCGTGAAGATCCGGGTTAGAACTGACCGTCAGTGGGGACTAAAGGGATCGGGTTGGTTGACACATGCCGTCGTATCTAAACTGTGTGGACCGATGCTCATGCTGTTGATCACTGGATTGTCTAGTCTTGACTAGATTATTTACAAACCACCGGGATATAGCTGGAGTGCGGTGTAAAACAACAAACAGATAATGGCGAGGAGGAGCGCAACACTTCCACCCTCCAAAATACATTTTTCTCTTATTTGCAGGTATCTACAAAGTAACTCTAGTTATAGATTTTAAAACGTTTATTC
The DNA here is from genome assembly GCF_037392515.1 of Haliotis asinina. Classification (NCBI taxonomy): domain Eukaryota; kingdom Metazoa; phylum Mollusca; class Gastropoda; order Lepetellida; family Haliotidae; genus Haliotis; species Haliotis asinina. The sequence continues at coordinate 21,580,522 of NC_090294.1, read as the reverse complement.
AGAAATCACAACACCTATTTTAACAAATGTGACCATAAAAATTAGCATGGCCACGACATTCATCTTTAGCTTGATCCCAGGATGTAAGATTACTGCAGTGACTGGTCAAAGAGGTATTCGCCAAGACGGTAGTCACTGGAGAATCTGGACAGTTGGGCGACGTAGTTTCCTAGCTTCTTAATGGACTCCACCTGTTCCTCGAGGTAGATGTGCTCTAGGATGTGCGTCAGCTGAAACACAGAAACACACGACACCTATAAAACCTAGATACACATGAGCAGTAAGTAAGCACCACCAAATATAATTGTCGATTGTAACAAAAAGGGATCAAAACACAGAAGTCAACCAGTTACATCTAAATACATATGCAGGTAGCATAACATTCACTGGCTGACTCAAATGCATGCTTTTCATGCTAAAGTTCTGTCATGGTACAAGCGACTGAGGGGTATAAAAAGGTGAAATGAACCATTCTCATTGCTTTCTTATCGACGCATCAATGAGTGAGCAGTGCTGTAATTGAACCTTTTTGGACGTGCCGAGGGGTAGGCTTTCTGAAAATACCTGATGGCAGATTGATGGCAGCATGAAGCTGGGTTGTCCAGTCGCAGCATCGGTCCAGATTGAATTAATGCTCATGTGTATATAAATGTACGTCTTGAGGGATCAAATCGTAACCCGACTAGATACAGACGAGCTACATGAACTGCAACGGTCAGGGTCAACCTTACAGTGAGTGAGTGAGTGAGTGAGTGAGTGAGTGAGTGAGTGAGAGAGTGAGGGAGGGAGGGAGGGAGGGAGGGGGGAGGGGAGCGGAGCGGAGTGGAGCAGAGCATGCATTTTACTTCGCATCGGCATTATTACTACCATGCAACAAAAAGACCAAGTGTGCTCAAAAACATATTTGAAGAACTTTCTTTATATTGTTTACAAATAGAACCGTAAATGTGCGTGCCCGTCGGTGTGCATGTGCATGGACATGTGCATGTTTCAGGGGTATACTTTACTGAAAATGTAATATAAATGTGTTAATTCTTACATGGGGATCTTTTGTTGGTCCTGACGACGCGATGTCATGTAAATCAAGGAGTTCTGAGTTAACTTTTCTCTCAATCAGCAGGGCGTCTTCCATCGCCATCAGTCCGTGGCTCCAGTCATTGCGAGGCCTCTACGTGCAGACAACAATACGAAATTAATTCGTTGAAATGATCGCGGGTTCTTGAGAGTTAGGCTACTACTACTACTGCTACTGCTACTGCTACTGCTACTGTTACTGCTGCTGCTACTGCTACTGCTACTGCTACTACTACTACTACTGCTGCTACTGCTACTGCTACTGCTACTGCTACTGCTACTGCTACTGCTACTGCTACTGCTACTGCTACTGCTGCTGCTGCTGCTGCTGCTGCTACTACTACTACTCGTTGAACGCGTTATTGCTGTTGTAATTATGACTGGAATTCCGTCTACCACAAGTACCTTTATACCGGACTAACTACATCATCTACTACAACCACTACCTCCGCTGCCATATCGTCTATCACAGTCCCTGAACGACATTATATTTTCTACTGCCCATCCTTCTCGGTAGCTATAAGCCTTTATAATAACGCAAGTCTAGATTTCCTCGGGTTCAGAATCTCTGGTCTTCCTGGGGCTACTTTCAATTAAACTGGATTCGTTTCTTGCTATCAGAATTATACATTCAGAGACAATTCATTCGTCTACCTACCATGCAAACTGGGTCACTCCTCGACTTCAGCATCTGTCTCTTCTGACTCACGAAGTAGCAAATCTGAAACAAAGACGAATAACCTCACCGCAACAGACAAAACTGCTCATGCTGTTGGTCACTGGATTGTAAGATTCGAGAACTTGCCGGCCGCCATGAATTGTCTGTGTTATGATGCAAGTGGTTTTGAAAACATTCACCATGTCAGTAAAGAGCGAGTAAGTTGGGTATAGCACTATTCCAGCAAGATCATAACTGGGACACCAGAAATGGGCTTCACATATTAAAACCATGTGGGGAATCGAACCCGGTTTTTTGGTGTGACGAGCGAATGTTTTAACCTATAGGCTACCCCACTGCCCCATCACCATTTCAGACTGAAACGCCACTTACACATGTCTGTTGCCTCCTGCCGCTGAGGTCCACTGTCCGAGACAGGTCTTTGATAATATCGCACACGTCCAACAGCTGAAACACCAGTGCATATGGTTAATACTAACAGCTGTCTTGGAAGGTTAAAGCTACCGTCGTCAAGTTCAAGATTACTGCCAATAATTTATAAAATGTAACCTCCAGTAGGGAGATTAAAATTTTCACTGATGAGATTGTTTGTTGTCATGTTTGAAATGTATACTGAACAGCAAAAGAAACGCAACTAAATTTTATAAATAGAAAACATAAACATGAACGCATACTTTATGAGATTTCGAAACTTGCGTTTCTTTTGCTGTCAGTATATCATCGGTGAATGACATTTTACCTTTCTATTGTTGCAGATATACAAATATTGATTTGATTGTACTGCCTTCTTGACCCTTTTACCTTGATGTCACTAAACTGCAACGATCCTCCCCGCTTATTGACATAGTCGATGAGGATCTGGGCGTGCTCTTTCTCCTCCTTGGACGCCTGGAGGAAGAACTTTTTGAAGCCAGGCAGCGCTACGTCAGCTCTGTCGAAGTACGACGCCTACAGGGAAGAGAACAATGGTGTGTACATGGTTTACGTGGTTACGGTAGATGGCATCAATGTTTACGTTTATTACGACTTTGAAGTACGACGTCCTCGCCGTGAAAATGCTGGAATATTGCTGCGTAAAACTTCACTCATTCTCTGCTACTGAAAGCTACCAACAACACACACACACACACAAGTAGGACAGAGGATAACCTGGCATTTAGAGTGTTCGATTCTCCATATAGTTTCAATGTGTGAAGTAAGTAGGTAAGGTCAACTCACACACCCATATACCACGACAACATCCTGTCTGCACCCTCTCCTATGTAAACTTACTGTCTGTAGCCTCCCCGTCAACATCCCATACACAGCCTTTACCACAACTACATCCTGCCTGCAGTCTCTACCCCGACAATCCGTATGAAGCTTTTACCCTGGCAACATCCTGTCTGCAGCCTCTACCCCGACAACATCGTGCCTGCAGCCTTCACCCCGACAACATACCATATGCAACCGCAACAAAGTCCTGTCTGCAGCCTTCACCTCAACAACATCCCGCCTGCAGTCTCCAACCCGACAACATCCTGTCTGTAGTCTCCACCCCGACAACATCCTGTCTGCACCTTCTACCCCTACACACTCACGTAGGCCTGGTAGAGATAGCTGGCCTGAAGCTCCATAGTGATCTGTGCCCGGATCTGGTTGTTGATCTTGTCCGCATACTGCTGCTTCACCAGGGGGACGTAGCCTGCAATATTCAACGTCAACATCATCGAAAACATCAACAACACTGCCCTTGTCTATATCATCGCTGACATCAGTAACGGAGACGTCACCAAAGAAATCAACAAGAACGTCATTAACGTCAACATCAACAACGCCAGCATAATAATCAACGTCAGCAACGTCAGCAACGTCAGCAACGCCGACAACAGTAGTGTAGAATGTAATTACATGCTGCAGGGGACACATTAACCAGGGAACAAATATAGAGGGAAACTGAATCAAAATAATTTTATACTTAATTCAATATTCATCATTATTCATATTTATATGCATTTCTTTACTCCCGATGTTACGAGCATGTGCATTTTTTATCCGAGATGTTATGAGTATGTGTATTTTTGTCCCGGATCCTGTATGTATGAGCATATTCTATCCAAGATAATGGATGTCTTAGTGCATGTCCACCCGAGATCTTGTCTATAAGCATGTTTCATCCGGGATGTTGTATGCATGTCAAATTTGGCTCGTGGGATGCTGTGTGTACATACATGCATTTTTAATCCTTGGTGTTGCGAATAAATACATTTATTTTATCGATATGGCTGTCTTTATATGCATGTTTTAGTCCGGGTATTGTGTCTGTGTGCATTTGGTCACCCGGGGTGTTGTGGCGGTGTCCTTTTTTTAAATTCGGGGTGTTGTGAATAAGTATGTTTGTTTTATGCAGGATGTTGTGTGGATATGCATGTTTGTTACCTAGGAGTCCAGCCTGTGCTGTGTGTCCATGTATGACCGCAAACAAACAAGGCCAAACAGTGGAGATGAGGTGTGGTGTCTCGCCATCAGCGAATATGACGCGCAGTTTCTGATATCAGTTCCTCCATAGGGTCAGGTAATGCCGTATAATCAGATGACACTTACTCTACATTAAGTTGGGTCTTGTTGTTTTTTTGTTGTTTTGTTTTTGTTTTTGTTTTAAATCGTGGGCTTTTACATGGCATAGTATAGTGTAAACATGACTGCACATTGCAACGATGTCGCTGCAACTGAAATCGAAAGGTATGACTTTATGGATCTTCCAGCAAACTTGAGAGAGCCGATTACAATAACGTGTCCCCTGGAAAAGATTGGACCTTCAAAACGCTGAATACACTGGCCAGAAAACAGAATCTGCAAAACTGAACTGGTCTAAAACACAACTATAGACTTACGTCATAGCAAAAAAGACCATTTCATGTCTATTTCGCTTCAGCAACTGGTACACAAAACGTATACATGCATGTGTTCACTGTTCCTTTTGCTCCGTAATTAAACGGAAATTGTTACAGAAATCCATCTTTCTGTTCAATGAAAACGATAAGTCATTCATGCAGGTATCTTGTTAGTATCAGGGTGGTTACATAATGAACTCAAAACGAACGCAACCAGCCAATTTAGACGGACAATTTACTCGACATCAAACTACAACAAACTTCAGTGAATACGATCAGGTATTCATCCAGGTACCTTGTCAATATCGGGGCGGTTTACACAACGAACTCAGATCGAACGCAGCCAACCAGGGTCCCGTTTCACAAAACTCTCGTAAGCCTAAGATCTCGTAACTTTTCTCGTAGCATCCATAGCTCCTGTATTACAGTATAGGAGGTACATTGGCTACGAGAAAACTTACGAGATCTTAGGCTACGAGAGTTTTGTGAAACGGGGCCCAGAGACGGACAATTTACTCAATATCAACCTACAATAAACTTAAACTTATCCAACGTGCACAGACATTACAAATAAGAAATTCAAAGCAATGCTACGTATATATGGTAAAAGTCTCGTACATAGCACAGGTCCGAGATTTAATGAACTAAACGATTCGAAAGGATTATGATGTTAATTTTATGAAAAAAGAAACTCTTACCATCATCTGAACAACGAGACAGGCACGAGTGGAACAGAACCGCCGCTACCACAGTGAGGACGCGCATCTTTGCAGAAAATGGATGGAAGGAAAGAGCTCTCCCTGTCTCACGCCGAATGTGGACTACTGTTAAGCGATAGCAAGTGGACTTTGTTTAGCTTATCAGGAGTACAAGCTTTGCTTGATCATTATTCGGAACATAGGTGGTAGATAACATATTGTAAGTATTATAACTAGGCATACAACCAAGAAGTGTGCACAGTGTCGTTTCACCTGATTATGTTATCTACGTTAAGTGACCATTACGTATCTAGGGTTAATACGTGAGGGCTGTAATCAGGTTAATGTGAGTGCAGTGTTATATGTACTCACGTGTTAAAGACAATAAAATATATATATTACTTTTTTGACCTCAAAGTCAAATATGCAAGCGAGCCGTATTTCTTCAGCTAAATGGCATGAAGTATGATGTCCATACTCGTAAACAACCGTAACTGCGATTACGTTTTCTTAGATATATCCTATTATACTAGAAGCTCATAAAGCAGAACTCCTGTTTTTCGTCGAGTTCCTAAAGTTCTTTGAAAACGCTGAAGCACCCAATAGTAGCAGTTTGAAAATGAATAGCGTGTGAGGTGTAATTTTCACTATTAATACTTAAATAACACCAAGCAAGCTAGCCCAATCTGCCTTCTTTTGTTGTGCATGAGGTGACAATGTTCATGTCGTAATAATTTATATTTATTTCAGTTATCAGTAAATGCATTATATCAGAGTTTCTATAAAACGGACGAGACACTATGCTGAATAACCAACAGTCAAACATATTTAATGTAAGAACAAGGGAAGTTACTCCGCCTTCGTGTGACAATAATTACGTTTGCTTTCCACAGTGTTGGACACGATTTTTTCTAATTTACTGATTCACTGGTATTTAGTGTGACGAGTGTAACTTCGTGTGTGCGCTATATCCCCATGATTAAGGCTGTTATACTGATTATAAATTTAAAGTACAGCGGAAGATATGATCATAACACCTCTTTTCAGTCAAATTCCAGCTATATGGCAGCAGGGATTTAACTTTACACATTTTGCACATGTGGCGATTCGAACCGGTGCTTTCGATGTGACGAGCAAAGTGCCAACGAATATGTGGCGGTTGCAGTTACATCCCTTAGTTCGTAAAGCATTCGGAACACTTCGGCCAAATACGTTGACCCCATTGAATCGAGATAGCTAATAGAGTTCCCATTGCTTCACATGCCGTACATATCATTAACAAAAATATATTTAGCTATACAATCATTAACGAAATGTTTAGATATCTGTTTTAGTATCAATCCGTAAAAACTGTATTTTATTTCATGGTTTCATATCGAATAGATGCATAATTATGCTAAAGCCAGACGTTAATATAGATGTTGCAAGCGATGTATTTATAATTTGCCGCCATTTGTTGGGGTTTGCTTTTGTTGCAAATGCCGAATGTACATAAACTAAAACGCTAACGGTAGATGATCGACGATGTATATTAAACAGGTAGAGTAATTTGCATTTTCTATATCTGTTGATCTGTAGTTTTTCGAACTTTTGACATGCATCGCAAGCACCGATCAATCTCAAATGCATACACATGACGACCAACGAGATGTTGTCTTTCTGCACGATCAGTCTTTTGTTTCATGTTTAACATGCGTAGGTAAATGCCACCCGTTCCTTTTTCAGATTCTGCCCACAAGCGCTCAGTAATGAGACACGGCAGAAATAGTGCAACAGTTTAATAATGTTCCCCAAATCATTCATAATACTGCACGTCGATTTTCATTTAACCATTTAGTTATAAGGTCAGCCAGACGTCAGGCGGAATTTTGTTCGTTAGTATTGGTCGATGTTTTATAGGAAACGTTTGCAGGAAGTCGATATTGTTGCCTATCTTTGGCATGAATTTTCTCCTCCGATTTGTGTCGAATGCAAAAAAACTGACGTCACTTGCATTGCAAACTTGGCCCCATCTATTTCCTTGCTCCTTAGAATCCCTTTCCAATCAAACATTCCCTATTCATGAAAATGGTTAGGTACCCCTTACTGATCAAAACTTGTCAATCTAATACCCTTTTTATGATATTTAGGATTTTGTTGTTAAGTAGGTTATTGGTTAATTAAACTAGCCTATCCTGCTTTCAAACAGATAGGGCGGCAGTGTTTATACAACATCAGTAATAAAGCAGACAACAATAGAATAGGTTTCCTGCCATAGCTGGCACATTCCAGCCATCAATAAACACAATTTCCAATGTTAGAAACATCCTGGTGAAAAGGTGCAGCTGCCATTTGCATGCCATGTCAACATTTGATGAATGAAGTGATGTCATCATTTTTCGAATGTTTCCATTAATTAAAAATGTTGACAGGGCTACCCTACTGTGACTGTCACATGACTTTCACTTGACATGCAAACGTTGCAGAAGGTGCTTTGCACTGAGGTTTGCGTGGTATATTTAAGATATCCTCACGTTTGATAATTGATATGGATTCAAGAAAAAGATGCAAGCATAAATTGCACTCTATTTACAATATTTCCAAAGTGGCACTTTCCTTTGGAAGCTTCGTGCGAAGCATTTTGTCGGAGCTGTTGAGAGGGAATTCCTGATGTCAACTCAACAGCTTGGTATTGTCACATGACTCGTTATGACACGAAAAAACTGTGAACAAAATGGCCATTTGAAGATAGGAGTAGGTAGAAAACTGGTTACACGACTATATGTCTGTTAAGGAAAGGATTCAGTGCAAATATGGGTAAACAATTTTAGTGTTCATGTCATGGAAAACGAGGTGCTATTATTTATGATAGCATCTATGGTCATGTAATTAGATTAATTCATCAACCAAACACACATGTAACTGCCAGCTACTTATGTGAGTTTGATCTGAAGCCTGCAAAAGGTGCATTGTAATCATGGTAATGTGCACTATGCCCAATATTTTAAAATAATGTAATACCATCAAATTCTTGTCTGTTATTGGAAGTTGTATTTGTGTACTGGCAAGAATAGTGTTTACAGGCATGACTACTATGTTGACATTTTGTCTTTTCAGCTCGTCATCCAAGGGTTCCGAAGCTACCGGGACCAGACAGTTGTGGAACCATTTCATCCAAAACACAATGTTATTGGTGAGATTTAATAATCATCATTTAATTTTGTGTTTTCAGCATTTTCTGTGAAAAGTGAATTTGTCTCTGTATCTAATGATGAAATGAAACAATAAACTATTTTTTGTGCATGAAAGAAAAAATGTTATTAGTCGCATGTTTGTACTCATTGTAATGAAACTTGTTTTTGCTTTCAGTGGGAAGAAATGGGTCTGGAAAAAGTAATTTCTTTTATGGTAAGTACTAAGACATTTAAGCACTCAGACCAGTATCAGTAATGATATGTAATGGTTGATAAACTGACAGGAATTTCAGATTACAATATGTCAGACGATTATATGGTGACTCCTCCCATTACATTTCATAAAGTGAAGATGATTTCTCTGTAAATTATTAGCACTATAGCAACTGTCTGTGAATACCACATCATATGATAAAATGGTATGAACATAACACAGAAGGATTCAATATTTCCAGCCATCCAGTTTGTGTTGTCTGATGAATTCAGTCATATGCGTCCGGAGCAGCGCCAGGCATTGCTTCATGAGGGTACTGGACCCAGGGTCATCACAGCCTTTGTTGAGATCATCTTCGACAACTCTGACAACCGAATTCCAGTAAGTTAACTGAGATATGACACTCATGTGTAGAGTACTCTTAATGTTGTTTTGTGACCTTTGTATGAGGCGATCAACTGATAATAGTGATATGTACAATACTCCTTTGTCATTTTGCCGCGCCATGATTTTGCTGGAATATGGCTAAAAGCAGCATTACACCATACTCCCTTGTGTTGTTGTTTTTCTGGTGTGTTAGTTGTTAAACACCACAATCTGTTGATTATGGGGCCTGAACCTAACAGTGTAGGTAATGACTTCCTGAATGTCATGCTGCACATCAGGAATAGCATGACATGCATCAAGAGTGAATCTAACCACCCAGTCCTGTTAGTTCAATCTTATGATTGTTTGTCAAGTCTAGTTTGCAAATCACTTTAGTATAGTGACAATAATGTAATGAAGTAGAATGTTTGTGACATGCCATTCCAGGCTTCATATGATATTCTGCTCAAAGTGCACAAATATAATCTGATGGTTATAACCCTGGATATCCCAAGTTGCCTGTGACGTGCTAAAAGGTTAATATTCACATGACTTATCCCACCAGGTACCCATTTCCTACTGTGTAAACAGAGGCAAGTGTTGTAATCTTTACAATCAAAGCTGAACAAATGAATATGCTTCAGTTTGAGAGATGATTATGATGATTTCCTGAATATGTCAGTCCTTGAAACAAGTCAGTGAGTCAGTGAGTTAAGTTTCCTGCTACTATTAGCAATATTTCAGCAATATCATGGTGGAGGACACCAGATATTGACCTCACACATTGTACCCATGTGGCAAAGCGAACCCAAGCCTTCAGCATAACAAATGAATGATTTAACAGTAAACTACTAGCAGAATTACCAGCCACTCTGATTTTGGAGAAGTTTGCTGTTTTTCAAATGCAAAATCCTTTCTCTGATTTATCTATGAAAAAAAGTGTGATTTTTTAGAAAATACAAATATGTTTGTAAATTTAGAATGTTTGTAACATCTTTAGTAAATAGCCATTAAACTATGTTCATTTGAGGTAAGTATTATCTGGTTAGGTATGCCCCAAAATTGCATATTTCCAGGCTAAATCTAAAGATTTTCATAGGCTAGGCCCCCACAGATCTCCGTCAATACAGGCCTGAGCCCCACTTTTCACTCACCCCCAACTTGCACCTTTAGGGCTTTGGAATTGCATTTAGCAATGCATGACACCACTTTCCTTTGAATCAGGGTTGGCATCTCTATACTATGCTGCTCCACCACTCTGACTGAAGTGTAGTATGATATGTCATGCATTTGTAACACAAACTGTTGGGGGCGGTGGGGTAGCCTAGTGGTTAAAGCGTTCGCCCGTCACGCCGAAGACCCAGGTTCGATTCCCCACATGGGTACAATGTGTGAAGCTCATTTTCTGGTGTCCACGCCGTGATATGCTGGAATATTGCTAAAAGCGGCGTAAAACTACACCCACTCACTCACTCACTCACAAACTGTTGGCCATGTTTGTAGTGTGGATGAGTGAAAATTTGACCACTGCCAGTAATAGTGATGCATGTCTATTTCAGATTGACAAGGATGAAGTTGTGTTGAGGAGAGTCATTGGATCCAAGAAGGATCAGTATTTTCTCGACAAGAAAATGGTCACGTAAGTTCAACAAGAAGACCTTTTACAAAACCTCCAGTTATTGCTAATAATGGATTGATAAATGGTATTGCCCAGGAAATTTACTTAAGAGTTCATTTATTCCAGTATGAGAAAAATACACCGAAGGTTAGCCGCAGGGTTTGAAATAAGTTCTGTATCGGCATATGTAAAGATACAATATATGCTTGATAAGGTATGCAACACAGCAGTGGTATACAGTCTTAGAACTCGCATCAGTTACAGACGTATTTATCTGAAAAAGTGTCGTGTCAACATTTATTGACCTGTTTTCACAAGAGTAGCAATGTTGTGGATATGCCATTAAATTCCATTCAGTACTACAAATGTACTCTAAGGTTTTCCAGTACGCCTATATTGAGAAAGTATACTCTTGATGTTGAACAATTATCAGGAGCTCTGAGCTGTGATGAATTATTTGGTGGATGTTACATGGCAGTGATGATGTTACAGTAAGACTGATGTGATGAACCTGCTGGAGAGTGCTGGTTTCTCCCGAAGTAACCCATACTACATTGTCAAACAGGGAAAGGTGAGATACAGGCGACAGTTTGGATGTGGTGGAACACTGATGTAACTGTTGCAGTTTTCATGTGTGGTTTTTAGTCCAGATTTCATTTGAAATTCTTTTAAGCTGTTCTTAGTGGAGACATTTTGCATACTTTAAATTTCAGTAAATGGAATATGATTCAATTCCCTCTTTGTGTCAGACTTTAAGTTTTGGTATTTTGACATTATCAGACCCAGTGCTGAATTTCATGATACCACCTGCCTTCAGCTCAGTCAGTAATTGAGTTATGTTCACAAAAGTAGCTTCTTTCATGAGGATTAGATATGATCATTAATCATGTGAAATTATCTCCCCACACCCTTACATCCCTATTATATATGACATAAACTCTTTCTGTGACAGTTGTTTAATGGACATATTAGCCGTCGTCACACAGTATGAAGTATATATTGGTTTGAGCTCCTTCTGTCCTTTATCTGTCCATCTGTCAGAGATGATGAAGACAGATTTTCTCAAAAACCATTATAGACAGGGAAACCAAATTTGGTGTGCTTTCAGAACTAACCTGTCTTGATTGAGTTTGAAGCAGAAACCTTGTTACAATTCTTTACAGAGTTATTGCCCTTGTCAAACATAACTTGATTTAGTTCATGGTATGCCCCCATGGGGACAGATTTTCTCAGTAACCATTATAGATAGGGAAAGCAAATGGAATCTGAACCCTTGTGGGGGTATTAATGACCATGGGTTCTTGTTGAATCTGTGATTCATGATGACATTTCTTCTCCACCACAAGCTAAATATGATAAAGGAGCCATGAGCCATATCTCCTACTGAGATCACTGCGTAACATTACCTGTGATGGTTCTCAACTAGGATACCTCATGTTACAGATAAACCAGATGGCAACTGCTCCAGATTCACAGCGTCTCAAGCTACTGAGAGAAGTAGCAGGCACAAAGGTTTACGATGAAAGGAAGGAAGAAAGTAAAATTATTCTCAGAGAAACAGGTGAATAAACTTTGATTGTTGTATTTGAAATGATTCTGCACTTCATTTAGGGAGGTAGGATTTTTGTCAGCCATGATGATGTTATAGGAATATCTAAATAGCACACTGGTTACAGCCTTTCCTTTTAACAATTAAGACACTGGCCTGATGTTTGCATTGGTTCAAATCTGTACCTGGCATACTATCATTAGAGACCGCGGCTAATTTATTGCTAATTGATTGTTAATTGCTTATCATCATACCATCTTGGTGTGGGACATTATTTATGTTAACAATAACTGAATCTGGATCAGACAGTCCAGTGATCAACTGCATGAGCATCGATCTACACAGTTTGGATTTTGGTGACGTGTGAACTATGTCAGCAAGCCTGACCACCCTATTCTATTAGTTGCCTTTTGCAAAAAGCATGAGTGACTGAAGATTCAAACCGTGATCTTCATAGTTATGCATAATGCCTAAATGTCTCAGTCATTTTATAATGCATTGTATTCCTATAGAATTGTCCCCATTTTGGTACATTACAAGGTTGGTTTTGAACGTCTAAAGAGTGTCAAGCACTATGTTCATGTGTTGTCAGAGGGTAAGCGTGAGAAGATTAACGACCTGCTGAAGTATATCGAGGAGAGACTGGATACCCTGGAGTCAGAGAAGGAGGAGCTGAAGGAGTACCAGAAGTGGGACAAGATGAGGAGGTGTGGCATCCCTCTATAGATTTACAGTGTTAATCTAGTAACCCCTCCTTCCTTGTACATACTAAACCTACCACATACATACTACAGGGAATGTTGCATACATGTACTGAACATTGGTTAACTATGATTTGTAGTGTTGGGAATTGGTTGAAATCACACAAGATGATTGGTTCATTACAATTGAACAGTGATTGAAATAATTGGTTTGCATCTGTTATCAAATTCTGGTTATGGTTGTTAATGCACAAAAATTATAGAAAAAGCATTCGTTTTTTGTTCTTTTTTCGCAGATTGCACAAAATTTATTTACAAATTTGACATCTTCAAAAGATGACTCGTACGTTAGGAGCATAAATTTTCCTGGAGTCTTTATGTTGAATACAGTCATGACAAGGAACGAGGCTGTAGTGCTTATGAAATGTAACAGACAAAAGCAAAGACTTTGTTAATGCAAACAAGTGATCCAAAATAGTTTGTGTTTGATGATGAGATTTGTGTTTGATGATGATCGATTGCTTGGTCATTTTGTCATTGCGATTGATGTTCCCCAGCATGATACTGGTCACATATTGCTAATATGAGTGAGTTTATGTTACTGTTCGCGTAAACAACCACACACACATGCATGTTGCTCTGAATAAAAGAATCTTGAATGCAGTTAAACCGTATTTCACCTCTGGGGGATGTATGAATATTTTAGGTGTTGTTTTTGTGATTAGTGATATAAATGTTCTTCTATTTTGTTTTCAGATCTCTTGAATACACCATCCACGACCATGAGTTGAGAGACACAAGAAAAAAACTGGATGAAGTAAGTTGAAGTGTGGCTTACTTGCAATTTTTGTCATGCATCCAGCAGTGCTTTCATGATTGTTATACATAGTTGAGTAGTGAATACACACCATATGAACTGGTAATGATGATAAACTTGTACGTAACAGTCAGTAGAAGCATATTGGAAGCTGTCTAAACCGGCACTTGTCGAAATAATCCGGTTTTGACAATGAAAGTAGAGTTAACAAGGTTACAGACAACTAGGGCGGAACATTGTTGTATCACATGGTTCTTTCAGTTACTGTGCACATTGACCATATAAGACACAAGACAGAGATTTCACAAGGCACAATGAGTGGCTAGTATTACTTCAGAACGTCACCCCCTATTTAACATACCTCAAGTGTGACATGTCATTTCTCTTGTTACATGTGCTAGTATACCCATACTGAAGTAAGATTTAACTGTCTTTGTTAACAACCATGCAGTTTCAAAGCAGGATAAATTTGTGACAATACACATTCCACCAACTCCTTGCTGGATTAGACAGTGTTGATTACTAAATAGACACAATCGGGCAGCTTTTCATGCTGAGATCCGGAATTCACAGTTGCTGCATTGCAAAGCTATTAAATGATGGTACATGTACTAGACATGGACAGGACTGAGATTTTAAGCCAGTGTTGACAACTTGCTGAAACTGACGACTACCGGTTGAGACAGCTTCCACTGTAGTGCATTTATAATATGACAGGTAAATGGTTGGGTTATTAAATAACTATAACTGGAACAGGCAATCCAGAGCATTATTATTCTCAACTGGGATGTGACTTGAGGCATCAACCAAGTCAGTCAGGCTGTCCCCCTTATCAAATTAATGGCCTCTTATGATAAGGTTAGTCTCCTCTCACAATAAGACGGTCATGGTCTGCCATAGACATGTTCTTACCTAGATATTCAAGGGTGCGTGCCGTGAAGACCTTCATCAACCCATGCTTGTTGTAGGAGGTTTCTTATCAGATTGGGTGGTCAGAATAGCTGACTTGGTTGACACATGTCAGAATCCAAATTGTGATTGTTGCTTTTGCTGATAATGGGATTGTCTGATCCAGACCCGATTGTCTTCAAACCAAGGCCACATAGCTGGAATGTTGCTCAGTGTGGTGTTAAACAACAAACAAACAAAACACTAAGCTCATTGTACAGTGTCCCTCTGTCATAATTATGATAATAATACAGCCTGTGTCAAACTGCCAATTGGCTAAACTGTATGATTTTTCTCCCTTTATTTCAGCTGCAAGAGAAGCGTGACAACAGTGGTCAGATGAGTCAGAAGCTTCGAGATAGTCAACAACAAGCAACAGACAAAGTCAAGGTAAGTGTTCCCCTGTTAGTAGCATGAAAGTGTCATATAAAGATGAAACTGCCTTTCATGACCCTGTGGGCGATGGGTTTACTGGCAAACAAGGATACGTTGAGCACATATCTGACAATTGACCTGTATTAGCATGTACGAGTGCCGCCCACTGGTGCTTCAGATTGCGAGTGAAAGGGACCCAGGTTGTCTGTAATCAAGTGTAGTTGAATTGGTGAAGCCATGTGAGAGTATTTTGAGCATGGCATGTGCAGCTACGCGCGGAATCAAACTCATCTTCATGCACTGCACGTGCACTAGCCCACATCTTCTCTCCCTTTCACAAACCAAATGGGTTTTCTCATGTCTACCTCTTGTAAACATGTTCTCTACGCTGGTTCAACATGTCTTTGTTTGCCTGTAGGTATTGTAGCTATAGATTTCAAGGACTCAGGGACTGTTGTGTCTAATGTAAGAGGTACTATGAACCATTTGTTTGCTTGCAACAGACCTGACTACTCCGCTCTGTCATGTTACCAAGATAAAGCTAAGTTACTGGTTGTCATGGGATGAAACTCAGTTCACCAGCTTAATACAAAGTAGTGGTGGTCTAATTAATTAAAATAGTCGAAGATAGGTTTGCCAAATAACCTAGCAATTGAACACATTTTCTCATAATCAAACACAAATGGTTTGGAACTACTGTTTTGGTTTTTGAAACACTTGTCAAAGGAACATATCTTAGAAGTTGTCAGGGCTTGAAAATGTCTTTTTACTGAAAAGTCATGACTGAATATTTCTTGAAGACTCCATGAAGTTTATGTTCTTGATATAGAAGTCATCACTTTACAATAGCAAGATGAATTATTTTAAATTGGATGTGAAATTTGCAAATGCTATCTGCACAGCTTCTAAATAAAGCAAATGAAAGAAATCCATGATGTATTTATCTACCTAAATATGAAAATGTAAAAAATTATGCTCACCAATTTTTTTGAACAGGTGCTTGCTGGTAATGAACCAGTTATCAATTGTAAGATTGCAGCTAATTCCCAAACCCATATTATCTGCATTCAGTCCATCAACCGAGACCTGAAGGAGCTGAAGAGTCGTATGCAGACTATCCTGGATGAGAAAGATACGATGGTGAGCGAGAACCAGGACCTGACAAAGAAGAAGGCCAAGCTGGAACTGAACATCAAGGACATAGTGGATGAGATGGAGGGTAACACCAGTGCCAGGGTAAGTTGTAGGAGGATTACCTCCCCTGAAGGGTGGATTCTGACAACAGTACCTTAGTATTGTCAGATTGTCTTTACTTATCACTTATGCATAAACCTGAAGGTATGAAATGAGAGTTTCCACTAATTTTTCATACCGCAGGTACAGTGTATCGACAGCAATGAATATTTTCAGTGCGTTTCAATTTTCAGCAGTACTGTACTTAAAGCCTGAACTTGATAAAATATAAACAAACAACAACAACCCCTCCCCTAAAACAGCCTCATGATGACTATCATTGTCACAGTGGTCTTTCAAAGCTGATTTTTGTAAATTAATGCACCCACAAGTAAATCCATTCAATTTACCAGCTACCTCACATATTTTGCAGAACATTTGAACTATACCTTTCTGATCGTTTTTGGTTCGCAAACAATGAAATTTGTGAAACCAGTCATCATTAGATCACTTCACTCTCTCCGTATCATTGTGACAGGTTGAATATTTTTTTACGTCATTGTCGTTACTAATGTCACCAGGTGCTTCCTCACTTACGTTTGCCTTTACGTTTTGGCAAATGAGCTTGACCCCTACCGATAAAGATGACATTGTCATCTGCTTTCGAGTTGCCGTTTGACATGTGCTTTGAAAATCAGCCATAACCACTCATATCATTCCGCCAGACAGGGAACATGAGTTGTTGCGAATCGCTTTCTCAGCCAATCAGATTTATGGAACATCAGCTTGTCAAGGTTACTTTGGTGGCTATATATAGATCAGAGGGATTCCCACTACCAATTTTTCCGTGGTGATGAGACCAAAAAGTCAGATGATTTTATTGCTCAGCACGTTTTTAACGTAGGATTACCACCACTAGTCTAACAGCCAACTAACTGCATATGATGTTTACCGGTACACTGAACCGTGAGGTTTGTGTTGCAAACTGAATGTGTTCTCCAGGCTGCCAGTTTTTTTCACAAGGCTTTTCTTACCAGTACTTTGTTGTGACGGAGTTGTTTTCAACAGTTTGAAGTAGTGTTGATATTTGAACTATAAGATTCATTTTGTAAGGGTACGATTTGGTGATTTTGATGAAATGTGAGATTCCAATACGTACATAAATGACTATACTAAACAGTAAAAGAAATCCATGTTTAGAGAGAATTATATCTCATAAAAGTAGGCATTCATATATATGTGTTCTGTGTGAAAGCTTGACAAAAAGCCAGAATTGCATTTCCTCTGTTGTTCAGAATATTTTAGCACTTGAGATACCAAACCTTTGTGTATCAGTCAGTGACATGGTGTATGATGTTTCCTTCTTGCAGACCAAGTCGGAGCAGGAGCTGAAAAAGCTGAATGACAAGATCGTGAAGACTCAGGAAGCTCTGGAGGCCATTATACCCCAGTATGAAGGCCAGCGGGATCTGGAGGAACAGGCAGCCAATGAGTGAGTCTCCAGTCATTCTCCACTTGTGTGATCTTTTTTGTTGAGGAAGCCGTCAGAAATTCATTCTTGTTTGAAGTATTTCTGTGACATTGTTAAGGTCTGTTGTGACAAGTCTTTGAAAATGCACACTTCATTTTAGTCTAATGAAAGAACTGTAGTATTGTCTTCTACTTCTATCACTTTGTGTGGCTGTTGTGTAGCCTAGTGGTAAAAGCATTTGCTCATTATGCTGTAGACTATGGTTTGATTCTCCACATGGGTACAATGTGTGAAGCCAGTTTCTGGTGTCACTGTGTTGCTGTTGTTAGAATATTGCTAAAAGCGGCGTAAAACCATACTCCATCACCCATTTGCTTTTTCAGTTGCATACTTAATTAACTTTGGTGATGTTACAGGTCACACAAAACCAAATGTTTATGCCAGCTTGATTTGACAATAGATGCACTATATTCTACAAGACTAGAACCTCATGACTTAGTGAGTTTAGTTTTACACCGCACTCAGCAATATTTCCTCTGCATGCTGGTGATATGTAAATAATCTAGACCAGACAGTCAAGTGATCAACAGCATCAGCATTGTTCTATGCAAATGGGAACTGATGACATGCCCACTGAGGAAGTGAGTTTGACCTCTCGATGCGATTAGTAACTTTTTATGACAAGAATGAGTTGCTGAAGATCAATTCTAACTTGGATATTCTTGTGGCCTCACATGTCTTTTTTGGGGATACATGTATGGCACCATCTAGATAGTGCTCAGTTGTAATGTTTCTGGTTGTGGTGACTCTAGATGTTTTATGTGCCAGACTGTCTCTAGCTGAGCAGAGGAGGAAAGAGCTGTATGCCAAACAGGGGCGTGGCAACCAGTTCACATCGCGTGAGGACCGAGACACTTGGATCAAGAAGGAGTTGAAGTCCCTCAACAAGGCAATCCGGGATAAGGAAGAGCAGGTCAGGTTCTGGCTAGGCATACTCTGGGGCAGTTGTGACTTAGCATAGCATCGCTACCATGGGATAATATTCATATCATGTCACCACATTTTTCACTTGTTTGTAGACATACTAATCTGAAAAGTCTGAACGCTAGATGTTTAAGATGAAAAGCGTTTCTAAATCTGGAATGGAAAGTGTTAGATGTGATGATTCATCACCTGGTGGATATTATCTGGCAACAAAACTACATCGTATGTGATAACCCAGTAGTAAACCAACATTGTGTGTTACCAACTTGAGACCTTACTGGTGACCCTTTTTGTCTTTAAAAGGGGTTTCGTTCAGAAACTGGAATTCATGGGGCATAGTTGTTCATGCATCAAGAAGGGGTGATTTGTGTTTAATTCTAAGATTGTGTTTTGTAGATTAAGAGATTGACAGATGATTCTGGGAAAGATGAACAAAGGCGCCAGGAACTCATGACGAAGATTGAGGTCAGTATTCCAACTCTTTCATAGTTTAGTAATCATGAACTGGACAGATTACATAGTTGACTTTCCCAACACTACAAGTCATTTTTTATTTAAAAAACTATTAATGGTCTTTGAAATACTTCCAAAAATGGAGTTGCAACCTTCTGTCTCACATATTGCATTTCTGATGGATGAGGGGAGATATGATAAACTGTTCTTGTTCCCAGAGCAATGAGAGCAAGAGCGAGCACTTCAAGAGCATGCAGGATCGAGACAACAAGGAATATCAGGAAAAGAAGAAGGAGAAGGATAACCTGCAGAATGAGAGGAGGTGAGGATACACTAGACATAGATACACTAGACATAGATACACTAGACATAGATACACTAGACATAGATACACTGAAGTATTGCTCTAGCAGGCATGGTTGTACAGTTGCACACTATGAATACTGCACAGGTGTTCAAGTGGCGTTTACAAATATTGTCCCAGAATGTCCAAGTTGTCCAGTGTCATATTACGTTGTCTAGCACACGTTTTGTATTCTTGAAACACTTAGATCCTGCTTTCAAAATATCATTGCACCTTTCTAAATCTGTTGGAAATCTGGATTAAAATAGATACCCATTACTTCCTGCTTGTCATAGGAGTCATGTGGATGAGACGGTCAGGGCCTAGATTCTTTTTCAGAAGAAGTCCTCCTTGGGGTACATATATAGCATTAAAATGTCCATTTAAAAATGCCTACGACAGTTGTAACAATATTGAATAAATATTTTACAAAACAAAAACTCGTTTTTGTCTTGTGAGACCACCCCTACAGGGCCCCCACCCGGGCCCCTTAACAGCCAAGAGCAGGTAACTCTCGCCGTGTACCTCATACCTCACTTTTCATGCTGTCGTCTTTGAGGACAGTCGTCCATCAGCAAGCTCTCATACTTAGAGAACCTACGAATTGAAGAGAAATGAGTGAGAAAGCTACGAAAACCGTATGTATGGTTCCTTTTTAACGCACGGGCGGTATTAGGAATGCATATTTCACTCTTTTTCATTCATGAAATGTTGTAACTTTCCGTGGCTACCGTGGTCTTCAGTCATGTGGCTGACAAGATGGCGGGCGGCACGTACCTGGTGGTTATTTCTTCTGCCTATTCTTTTAGGTGGTTTTAAATACAAACCGGATATTTGTATGGTTTTTTACCTTTCTTTTCCATGGTAAAGAAATCCTTATATGCTATTGTATGTTTTCATAAATAGCTTTCTTATTATTTAACGGTTAAATATCGCCAGTGCGTATTATTGTTTCTGTTAAATACTCATGTGTTTGTTGGATTAACGGGCCTTGCTATTAATCATAGCACGGTTCGGTTTTTTCCAGTTCAAGGTGTGTGCTACTTGTAACGCAAAACTCCCCCCGAGGGATAAGCATATTCTGTGCCTGCGTTGCTTGGCGGAGGAAGCTCACGACGAGCAAGGATGCGCCGTATGTCAGGACTTTTCCCCCAGGGCTCAAAAATCCCGTCATGCAGACTTGATCTTTTATAGATCTTTGATCCAGGCGGGGGGGGATATTTGGGCTCAGGAGCCGCCTTCAAAAAAAGCTAAAAAAGATATTAAGAAGGCGTCTTCGGCATCAGTCTCGGGGGGGGATACGGCAAAACCAGCGAAGGGTACTTCGGTTCCACCTCCAGCGGTGGCTTCTACCTCCGCAGCACCTCCCACTGAACCCTCGCAACCGTTAACATTTGATTTACTTTCGTCTTTGTTACAGCAGCAAATGGCGTCGGTGCATACCCTGATTTCGGATGCGATGTCCGGTCTCCGTCAGGAGATCGGCGTTCGTCCGGAGTCGGGTGTGTATCCGGCTTCGGCTTCCATGGGACTCCCCAGCCACGCCTCTGGCGCCGGTGTGGGGACTTCCATTAGGGGTGCGCAGGAACCGACTTTAGAGTCGGTTGCCAGCCACTCCGAGGTTGCCAGTGTTGGTCATGGGACCATGCCTATGTTGGGAGCGTTGCCGGCGATCCGCCACCCAGACTCAGTCTCGGGCGTCGGGTCTATGGCGTCGGGCCGCTCGGCTCTGCTCGGGCCTCTCTCTCTTTCGGATGTTCCCTCGACCGATCCCCCGGAGCTATCCTTAGATGACAGATCTGAGGTGTCACTCATGGGGGATCGCGCCGAGGAGATAATGGAGGAGGGGGAGGACCGGGGTGGGCCGAGTGAGTTTTCGTTTTCGCTCGGCGCCTCGCTGAGGCAGGTACGGGAGCGTATTGCTTCTGTCCTGCCGCAGGTCGTGGTTGCTTCGGCGACACCTGACCCCGAGGAATTCCGACTGCCGGGTGAGGCTTTTGCCCCAGCCAAGGTGGTGGATTCTCGGTTGCGCATCCTCCCTTCTATTTTGTCAGAAGTGATTAACCCTCTTTTAACGGGAGCGCGGTCACGCTTCGATTTGCCGGAGCTAGACTGACGTTACCTGATGGGTGATCTTGACTTGTATAACCCTCCAGTGGTCGACGACTGTATCTATGCATCGGTCGCCCTGGGGGGTTCCTCTGGCAGCTCCTTAGCTTCGGCTAAGCAAGGATGCCGCCTGCCTCCATTCACCTCTAACGTTACTGCCCTCAAATCGGCTTATAGGTCGTTTGAGGAGCAGTACCGAAATGCAGCTCAATGCCTTAAGGTCACAGTACACGCCGCATATACTTCGGTATTGCAGCGTCGGCTTGTTGACGGCGGCGGTGTTGAGGAGGAGTGTGTTTCCCCTACGCTCGCTCAACAGCTTACGGAGGTGCAGTCACATCTGGCGCGGGACTCGATCAGGTCCTCGGCGTGTCAGATGATGTCTGCAGTTATGGGCCTCCGTAGACTGTGGCTGTCCGTGGCACGGTATTCGCCGGCCACTCAACAAGCGCTACTTTCACTGCCATTCCGGATGGGATCTACTCTCTTCCCGGGATCGGCATCAGTAGTCCAGGAGGGCGCGGAGGCTGTGTCTACATTCAAGGAGTCTAAACCCTTGTTAGAACAGCCTCACACTTCTCGTGCGCGTCCCCCGGTGCTTTCCTCCGCTTATCCTTCGGCTCCGGCCAAGGACTCTGCTAAGTGGGCACAGCCCTTGCAGGCGCGGAAGGGTAAGGGTAAGGGTAGGGGCAAGGGCAAGGCTGCGGCGCCCCAGCATCCTTTTCCGAGGAAAGGGAAGTCGGCCCCGGCTTCCCAGTAAGTCATCCTCCGGAGCCCTTGCAAGTGATCCCGAATCAAGCAGTCGGAGCACTGCCGACGTCGGGCATTCATTGCCTTCTGCCAAACCTTCCTGTGGGTGGCCGCCTTTCCCACTTCCTGTCGGATTGGGAAAAGGTAACCTCCAACCCCTGGGTCCTATCCACACTCAGGGACGGCCACTTACCACTATGGAAGAGAGACCCGCCTCCCTTTTCCGGAATTCGGCGCACTCCTGTGCCGGTAGTTCCGGAGAAAGCCGAGGTTCTCCGCGCCGAGGTTCAGTCTTTACTGGACAAGGCGGCCATCGAGGTGGTTCCAGGGGGCCAGGAACAAGAGGGATTTTACTCCACTTATTTCCTGGTCACCAAAAAGGACGGAGGGTTCAGACCGATTCTCAATCTCAAACGGCTGAACACTATGCTGCAGGTACCGTCATTCAAGATGGAGACACTACGGTCAGTGATCTCATCTGTAGAAAGAGGCGACTGGCTTACGTCCATCGACCTCAAGGATGCGTACCTGCATGTTCCGATGCATCCCGAGTTCAGGAAGTACCTGCGGTTCTCCTTCGACGGGGTATGCTATCAGTTTCGGGTGCTTCCCTTCGGCATCGCTACGGCTCCGAGGGTATTCACCAAGCTTATGTTAATCCCAGCGCAAGTGGCCAGGTCACAGGGCAGGTGTTGTCACCCGTACCTGGACGATTGGCTTATACGAGCACTTGCCGCTCACTTGAGTCGAGACGCAACATTCGCCATAATGTGTATTCTCACCAGGTTGGGCTGGATTATCAATCTCAAGAAGTCAGACCTAGTTCCTACACAGGATCTGATCTTCTTAGGCGCACGGTTCGACACAGCGAGAGGCATAGTCTCCCTGTCGCCGGATCGGATCTCCAAAGTTCAGAGAGTTGTTATGCAATTCCTCGAGTCCCCCTCGGCTTCGGCTCGGGTTTGGCTCCAGTTGCTAGGCAACATGGCAGCGACGGTGGACGTTGTTTGGAGGGCGCGGTTGAGGATGCGACCCATTCAGTACGCCTTGGCGCGAATGTGGTCCCACGGCAGGAGTTACGAGATGATTCTCCTCACTCCGGAGTGGCTCCTTCCTCATTTACGGTGGTGGACAGTGGTAGGGAATCTATCCAGGGGGTTACCCCTGGACGCTCCCTCACCAACCCTTTCAATTCAGACGGACGCTTCCCTCACAGGGTGGGGTGGCGTGCTGGGCGCCCATTCAGTTTCGGGCCTATGGTTACGGCACGAAACGCGCCTGCACATCAATGTGCTCGAATTGAGAGCTGTCCGGCTAGTGTTCCAACACTTTCGGGAGACGGTTCGAGGCTGTGTGGTACGTCTAGAGATGGACAACCAGACGGCAATGACCTATATCCTGAAACAGGGCGGTACGGTTTCTCCGTCCCTCCTAGAGGAGGCGTGGCACTTTCTACAGTGGTGCGACCGGTTCAATGTTCGGGTGTGTCCCGTGTATCTCCCCGGGGTGGACAATGTTCGAGCAGACGCGCTCTCTCAACGTGTCCTAGCTCCTCACGAGTGGATGTTGCATCGGGAGATATTCGGGATTATCTCCCGGTTGTTCGGATCGTTCCAGGTGGATCTGTTTGCCTCTGGGGGGACGAACCAGATTCCGGTGTTTTGTTCTCGGATACCGGATCCGAGAGCCATCGCTCAGGACGCTTTCCAGCTCGATTGGACGGACAGGGTATTGTGGGCGTTCCCACCTCTGCCGCTGATTCCCAGGGTCCTCTCGCAGCTTGCCACCCAACCAGCTCGACTGTTAGTGCTTCTTGCTCCTCTTTGGTCGTCTCAAAGCTGGTTTCCGGTAATGATGAGGTTTCTGGCATTGCCTCCTGTCCTTTTACCCTTTCGACCGGACTTACTATCCCAGAACGGAGCGCCGCACCCGAATCCCAGGATTCAGTGGGTGGCCTGGCCACTGTCAGGAATCGCCTCCAAGCGAGCGGAATTTCTGCACCAGTTGCAGACACAATTCTGGCTTCGCGGAGGGATTCGACAAACGTTCAATATGAGGATAGATGGGCCTGTTATGCGCGCTGGTGTGTCAACAGGGGGATTCTTGATCCCTTTTCTTCAACTCTAGTTGAAGTACTGGAATTTTTGCAGTCCCGGTTAGAGTCAGGCCTAGCCGCCTCTACTATCCGGGGCTATTCCACGGCCATTTCGGCATTCCATATTCCTGTTGACGGTGCTCTCTTGGGGCAGCACCCTCTTGTTCAGCGTTTTTTAGCGGGTGTGGATAGGATCCGTCCGACTGTCCGGCGGATTAGTCCCCCGTGGGACTTGTCAGTCGTTCTTGACTGGTTGTCCGGTCCTCTTTTTCACGAGCTATCGTCTCTTTCTCTCCAGCTGTTAACGTGGAGGGCTGCCTTTCTTGTGGCGGTAACGTCTGGCAGGCGGGTAGGTGACATTCATGCAATGTCAGCGGATCCTGCTTTGACCGTCTTTCACAAAGACAGGGTCAGTATTAGACTGCCGGATTCTTACCGTCCTAAGATCGCAGGCGCTTTTCATGTTACAGCGCCTATCGAGCTCCCTAAGCTCATGCAGCCTCCCTCGCCCGGTACCTCTCTTCGACGTGCTCACGTCTTAGATGTCCGTAAGACCCTTAGGGCTTATATCAAACGAACTGCTGATATCCGAAAAGATAACCAGTTGTTTTGTTGTTATGGCGGGGGAAGAGCTGGTCTGCCGGCGAACAAGCAAACCATATCTAGGTGGCTTGTCTCTGCCATTTGTATGGCATATACTCATAAAGGGTTACCTATCCCTAATGGGTTAAAGGCTCATTCTGTTAGGGCAGTGGCTACGTCACAGGCTTATGCCGCGGCTCTGCCCATTGAGGAGATCTGCTCTGCGGCTATTTGGAGCCGACCGAGCACGTTTATCCGTCACTACCAACTGGACAAACATTCACGGGAACGTGCTCGGTTTGGCCATACAGTTCTCACCAGTGGGCAGAGTCGTGATTCCCCTAGCTGAATGAGCGTCTGAGATCTCGACTTTGTTTATCATGAAATGTTCCTGGTGGTGGGTTTTCACGAAACATTTCTTGTTATATTGGTGACGGATATCCCCTGGTGGTGGTGTTTTTATATATATATATATATATAAAAACAACAAAAACACAAAGAGAAACTACCTCTAGACGGTTTT
Source organism: Haliotis asinina (assembly GCF_037392515.1). Taxonomy (NCBI): domain Eukaryota; kingdom Metazoa; phylum Mollusca; class Gastropoda; order Lepetellida; family Haliotidae; genus Haliotis; species Haliotis asinina. The sequence goes on along the minus strand of NC_090294.1, from coordinate 21,554,954 downwards.
TTCACTATTAGCGTCGACATACGCTCATATTTACCCTTGCACTGTTATTCCCGGCACTACTTCGCTGGTTTGGGGGAATATTTACAGTGAATGGCATGAGGTGTGGTCATATGTCCATCACCTTTGCTGGGTTATTGTCGATTGGCTCTTTCGGCCCTATGTTGCCACGCCCCCGCCTGATTGACATCAGCGTCTTGGTGATTGGGTAAGTGTATTCTATCTCTCGCAGCTTCGGCAGTGTATGAGAGTGTGTGTAGGGTACACATCAGCAGACAGAATGCCGCTCCCGACTCACGTTCGTTGGGAGTCTGTCTTATGCTATATATGTACCCCAAGGAGGACTTCTTCTGAAAAAGAATTATACAAACCTGTAGAGGTTATGAATTCTTTGAAGAATGTCCTCCTTGGGGTACGGCCACCCGCCTCCCCACATTCTGTCTGACAATCTCAGCATGAAAAGTGAGGTATGAGGTACACGGCGAGAGTTACCTGCTCTTGGCTGTTAAGGGGCCCGGGTGGGGGCCCTGTAGGGGTGGTCTCACAAGACAAAAACGAGTTTTTGTTTTGTAAAATATTTATTCAATATTGTTACAACTGTCGTAGGCATTTTTAAATGGACATTTTAATGCTATATATGTACCCCAAGGAGGACATTCTTCAAAGAATTCATAACCTCTACAGGTTTGTATAATTTTCGAAGCTCTCTTAGTTCTACGATAGTCGTAAATGCCATACACTATCATTGACTTAAGACTATCTTAGCGCTACGAGAGCTTCGAAAATCTAGCCCCAGACATTGTGGTGGATGGACATAGTATGAGTCACTATTAGGTGCATATTTGATTGATTTCCAAGACATTATAATTAGAAAATTAGTAGACGGTCAACAAACTGTTTACCCATTCGGTAGAAATAACCTCACTAATCCTGAACAGGACATAATCCTTTGTAAGTGTGCATCGTAATCTGCCGCAGTTTCATTGGAACACAACTCGATCAATCATACCCACGGCAACTGACCAAGTGAACATGCTTTCAGTTTCAGGAAGTTTCCATTTAAAATGAGGCAGGGTTAACATTATGTTGCATTCTTTACGAAGATTGTGGGTTGTTTGGAATTGATGTGGCTCTTTCTATTAAGAGTTTGTACATGGTCCATAGGCCTGTTGCTCTCTGCTTGTTTAATTGGTAGGCTGGTTGATGTAGGTGGACTTTTGATTGATTTTGACACATTGATGTCATACATCATCAGAGGTTATGAGACACAAATTCCTGCATCCAATACGCATAAAAGTGGACAATGGATGCATTGAAATTGATAAGCATGTCCACACAGAAGCAGAAATAGTCCAAATACTTTTTGTAAAAATTTCCGTCAAGTAACAGTAAGTTATCACTTAGTCTGCTACTAGCCTTCTTGTTGTATCATTTGCAATTTAATTACTGTAACAATGTGGTGATGATCATGATACAATACAATAACATCATGATACAATGCAATTACATGAAGTGAATTGCAACAAAACCACAACATAGTATTAAAAATATTTATGTGTATGGTACATCCCACGTAGACCAGAGGGATGGGAGGGTAGCCTAGTACTTGAAGCATTGGTTTGTCCTGCCAAACACCCGAGTTTGAATCCCCACTTAGCTCTAATGTGTGGAACCCATTTCTGGTGTCCCCACTGTGCTCTTGCTGGAATATTGGTAAAATGGCGTAAGACCAAACTGAGTCAGTTGTAGTCCACGAACCCTAAAAATTAAGAGTATGAGTCTCAGGGACCCTCAAATACAGGATTCAGGGCTTGTTCCATGCATGATAGGTCTTGTGTCTCCAAGTTAGCCTCATTGTTCTGCCCAGTACTGACATGGTGTGTGTTCCAGTGCTCTGTGGAGACAGGAGAACTCCCTGCAGCAGACACTTCAGTCCGGCCGAGAAGAGCTCAGTAAGAAGGAACAGGGTCTCCGATCTCTCACCGGCAAGGTAACAAAATGTCACAGCTTCAAATTCAGTGTCATACATTCCTGCACACAGTTTTGTTGACGACCTCCTTTTCTTGATATCATATTTAACAAAGGGACATAAATAAGTGTATAATTGTGATATTTTTTAGTTAATCATGAAAGTCCTTGTCTTTTGGTACTAATGTTAATATGTAACAATTTAGACAATTAGTTACAGGAGTGTATATTGATAGGCTTGTTGAATTAAACATGAAAGTGCCTTGTGTAATTTTAATAGGTAATGATTTAGTGGTCCCTAGATTTTTGTAATATTGGGGAATACCTCAAGGATCTCTGGACTACTTTCATAATGAACTTAATGAAATCAACAAACAATAGTTTCTACAATCAGCAGTGTATCGTAAAATTAATAGGTTTCTGTATCAAATTACTGCTAAGGAACTACAACGGAAGAACAAAATAGAGCTGCAATTCATTCATGACAACATTCTGAAGTAAAATATTAGTAGTAACAGCTATAAAGGTAATAATATTCAGCTAATGGCAACAGTGGACATGCTTCCAAAATAAGCCCACACTGGATATCCAGGGACAAAATGTGCTCTTCATGGTTGATCATATCTGTGTTACGTTAGATGGGTCAGATGCTTGTTGTGTTGTTGTTTCTTCAGTCAGTTTTGTGTAATGTTTCAGGCTTTGTTGAATGGTATTGACAGTGTCAGCAAGGTGCTGAATCAGTTCCGAGAACAAGGGCGTTACCCTGAGGTTGTGTCTGGTTACCATGGCGTTCTCATTGAGACCCTGGAGGCAGAGAAGACCTTCTATACATGCGTTGAAGTCACAGCTGGAACAAGGTAACAGCAGCAAACTTGCAGTGAATGTGTCAAGAGTTCCCCGAACTTGATGAACTGTATTACCAGGGAATGAATGTTAGAGGAAAGGCATTAGGATAGTTTAAAGATTCTACCAACTTTAGGTTGGATATTCTAGAAGAAAATATTTTTGTGTGTTTTTTTTGTAACGGTCAATGAAGCCAAACGGAAATTTTATGTCTAAAACCCTGACATATGGAAAGGGGCCTTAGTTATGCCAAATTGCAGTCCGTGTGAGTTTGGTGCAAGCTCTTGAACAGTAGCTTCAGGTTTCATCTCATGTTTTTAAGCAGGTGTTTCAGTATTTTGATGATCTTATCAACATTTGATGATATGGCTGCTTAATAGTGGTAGAAGTCATACTGTGCAGTTTACTTGACTCTAAGATGTGAATCTAGACAACCAGGGTGTTTGGTTAAGGTTCTCTGCTGTTGATATTATAATTCAAAGTTAACAGCTAGAATAGCTTTGAGAAGCATAGTTAGAACACTGACAGCAACACATATCAGTGAGGTGTTTGTTTTGAAGTGACTACTGTCAGCAACAGATATCAATGAGGTGTTTGTTTTGAACCGAGTACTGTCAGCAACACATATCAATGAGGTGTTTGTTTTGAAGTGACTACTGACAGCAACACGTATCAATGAGGTGTTTGTTTTGAACTGAGTACCTACATATCCTTGATGTCTGCAGGTTGTTTCATCATGTAGTGGACACAGACAAGACTGGCACCAAGATTCTCCAGGAGATGAACCGCCTGCGCCTGCCAGGAGAAGTGACCTTCATGCCCCTCAACCGTCTAGACAACAGAGACACAATCTATCCGGACACGCAGGTAAGTAATCTACTGTTACTCTATACTATACACATTTAGAACTTGTGAAGATCCAAGTTTGAATTGCAACCCATGCTTGCCATAAAAGGCGACTATGTTTGTCGTAAGAGGCGACTAATGGGATAGGGTGGTCAGGCATGCTGACTTGGTTGACACATGTCATTCGTTCCCAATTGCGCAGATCGATGTTCATGTTGTTGGTCACTGGATTGTCTGGTCCAGACTCGATTGTTTACCGACTACTGCCATATAGCTGGAATATTGCTAAGTGTGGCATAAAACTAACCTGACTCACTCACCTTAGCAATATGTAAATGTGGATTGGATGGTCACCATGTCTGATCTGGTGTTCATTCCTCTGTCATTGTAGATAATTGTTCTTTTAACATAATAAGGCCAAGGAGCAAACTTACAGGGTGTTGTGTCTCTTGCAGGATGCTATTCCTATGATTCAGAAGATTAAGTATGAAATGAAGTTTGACCCTGCCATCAAGCATGTATTCGGGAAAACCCTGGTCTGTCGGAGCATGGAGGTGGCCACGCAGATAGCCAGAACACAGAATCTTGATTGTATCACATTGGAGGGTATGTGCCTTCCATCTCCTCGAACCCTCCCTCTCTTCCTCCCCTAATCTGTCTCCGTCTTTGTTGTCACTGACCCCCTTACCTTCACTCCTCATCTTGATCGAGATTCATGAGCTTTTGTTCATGTTTCCATTTTGCACTTGTTACTTGTCAGCTTCCTTATTCTCACTCACTTCCATTATTCATCACTAATTTTTGTTGTTGTGTAGTGCCATATTTACATGGCCATGTCTTGGGTTTGCATGGGTTTCTGATGAGTAGTTTGAACCTCACTTCATTCCTCATTTTGACCATTCCATAGGTTTACTTTCCCCACCCACGACCATATCTACCTTGGTTCTCTTACTCAATCATTCTTCCCTTCTTCTCATATTTAGATCAAGAAGATATTTTATTATGTTCTTCATCACACATTTAAATACCTCCCCTAATCCCTCACCCATTATTCACTTCCTTCTGTCAAGGTTAAAGTTACATGAAACTATACTATCTACATTTATCTCCCCTATTACATCCTCTGCCCAGTTGACTCATCACCTCCACTGTTCTATCTTCTGTCCAGTTCCCCGTCCCATTCTCTGTCCTCTCCCTGATCCCATCCTCTGCCCTTCCCCCCTCCCCTCCTCTTTCCTGTCCCCATCCCCTCTTCTGCCCTGTCTTCCATGCCATCCTCTGCCATGTCCCCCATCCTGTCCTCTGTCCTGTCTTCCATCCCGTTCTCTTTCCTGCTCCTATCCTCTCTTCTGTATTTTCCCATCCCCTTCTCTGCTATCCTCTCCTGTACCACATCCCATACTCTGCCCTGTCACCCATCCCCTCTGTCCTGTCCTCCATCCGCTCCTCCATCCTGTCCTTCATCCTGTCTTCTGTCCTATCCTCAGTCCTGTCTCCTGTCCTGTCATCCGTCCCCCTCCTCTGAGTCATTTTCATCTATGACTGACAAAATATTCCAGGTGACCAGGTAAGTCGTAGAGGGGCTCTGACTGGCGGCTACTATGACACGCGCCGATCACGTCTGGACCTCCAGAAGAGCAAGATGGAGCTGACAGCCCAGTGTGCGGAACACGAAGTAGCGTGTAGAGAGCACAGGGAGAAGCTAGAGGCTCTGGAGGGCAAGATCAACAATCTGGTGTCCGAGATGCAGAAGTTGGAGACCAAGTGTAGCAAATATAAGTACGTCAGAACGTCTTCATGTCTGTGTTAATGACGTGTTTGTAAGGCAATAGACAAGGGTATTTTGGGTGTGTGTGTGACATAATACACTGCATTGTGGGTGTTCAGACTCTTATATACTTACTACTTATTGAGGAACACCCCTGTGATCTTGTGTCCCATAGACTGCTAGCTCAACCCGTATCTGATGGTCATAGCTTGAAAAAACAAGCCCAAGATCCTTGGTAAGAATGATCAGTGTCAATTTAGGCATTCCTACAGTTTGAATGTGTCGTTTCAACTGAAATGCTGTACAAGGCATCACTAAAGAAAACATTTATTTTGGTGGTTCTCCTTTGTAGAGATACATATGAAAAGTTGCAAGCAGAAGTCAGACTAGCCAAGGAAGAATTAAAGTTGGTGGAAAAGCAGAAACCCTCAAAGGTAGGATTGTGGAAATGCATATGTGTTCTTTTTGTACCTGGTGAATTACATTAATGCAGTTGACTGTGCAGTGTTGTACCCCTTTTGTGCAAGTATGCTTTTGAATATAGGGTTTGAATCCCCCCTGTTATATCTGCTTATGATTCTAGGTTTATCTGCATCAAATCATGTTTATGGATTTGACCCAAGTGGTAAACACCAGCATCACCTTTTTCTTCATCACATTTAACTGGCGTGCTATATTTTTACTGAAAGTGGACTGGATAACTCCGAATAAATCTGGACTAAATTCAGTAGTGTGTGAGGTGCAAGCAGCAATTAAAATTCCTGGCCCGACTGTCTGGAATGATCTGTTTTCATCTCGAACAGTCATGTTTCAAAATTAGCCTGTCTGATGGTCTGGAAGATATTTTTCACCCCTAACAGTAAATATTTCATAGTGTCACAAAGGTTCTCTTGTCACTTTGAAGCATTGAAGGTATTATGACCATTATGTTAAACTACTTGGGATTGGACAGTTCATGTACCAATAACCAATGACAGCATGTGTACTTTCAGTCTACCTAAACTCTGTGCATTGCCTGTTATTGCCATGTAGCTCATTGTGATGCCTACTAACAGAGAATGGAGCTTGTGTGAGTGGGAAAATTGCTCACATAATGTTAGAGAAATAGTCAGGTTTCCTGCAGTAAAGTATTCAGAAACTTGTAAAAAAAAAAAAAATATGGAAAACTGGACAGCGTGGTTTTTATCAGGACAGGTAATATTTTTAAGTTATCAGTTTGGCTGTCTGGATTGGAATTTGGGCAGTTCTAAGCACTGGTACAAGAACACTCACTTTTAGATCCACTAATCAGATTACTTAGCAGTCTGTAGATCAGCTGTGTTTCAGGACATAACTGTAGGGATTCTGGCTTAGAATTGGTTTCAAGGAACATATGAGACGGATCAAGGGAGGCACCACTATGGAACAGGTGATTAGGGTAGGGGTGTGCCATTGTACTCTGACAGCATTGGTTGTTGTTCACGATCAGTCACTGGATTTTCAGATCCAGACTCAATTACCAGTTGCTCTTATATAGCTTAAAGGTCACATGCAACCAAAAATCAAACATAATTAAAACACAATTATCACTTATTCATGACATATAATATACGTTGCTGCTTGTGTTAAAACAAATAAACAAATTATAAGTGTACAGTGGTGATTCAGAAGTGCAGTATTTTGTACTTGGGCTTACTTCCATTGAAACGAAGCCTTGGGAGACTGAACCCAGAAGAAGAAGTTGTTATCTATAAAGAATGTATATAGAGATGTTGGGTTTTGTAAATACATGTTCTCTGAATTTGAAACAATCTTAGTCGAGATGGTGATCTACTGCGTGGCTGGAAACTGGTATCACACCTGTCTAATTACATAATGTGGGAGAGACAGGACTCGGGTGCATGAGTCATAAATCAATTTATTTTATTTATGGCGTATAGCCCGATAGGTGTTAAGTTCAAATAGCATGTGGCCAATGATTGAAGCTGTGTATTGCATATTGTCTTTAGCACACAGGCATTCAGTGAGTGAGTGAGTGAGTTTAGTTTTACGCCGCACTCAGCAATATTCCAGCTATATGGCGGCGGTCTGTAAATAATCGAGTCTGGACCAGACAATCCAGTGACCAACAACATGAGCATCGATCTGCGCACTTGGGAACCGATGACATGTGTCAACCAAGTCAGCGAGGCTGACCACCCGATCCCGTTAATCGCCTCTTACGACAAGCATAGTCACCTTTTATGGCAAGCATGGGTGGCTGAAGGCCTATTCTACCCGGGACCTTCACGGGTCCAGGCATTCAGACATTTAAGTAGTGCGTCGTACAGACCCTGAAGTATATATATCCAAGAAAGTCTAGAAAATGTGGCAAGTCTAGATTTCCTTAACTTCAGTTTCTGTACCAATCTGCTGAATTCATAGCCAGTACATGGTTAGTAAATATCAGTTGATCTCTACATGTCACAGGTGTTTAGTATAAATTCATGGGGAGGCTTACCCTCAGCTCCCCCATGGCCCCACACTTGGCTAAGACCTCCTGCCCTGTCCTCTCACTGTGAGGCAACATGTGTCGGATTTGTCTGAGATTCCTGATCTTCATTCCTGGAATACTGACTTCCTGAGTGAGTCCTTTGACTCACAATGTCTTCGGTAGACTAACAACTACTCTCTGAAATGAACATATTTTACTGGAAAAAGGTCATAGTAAAAAAATAATAATAACATAAATAAAATGGAGACTGAGACTTTCTTCACTTTCAGAAGGCAAGGGAATGTAGACTTGCCACATTTTCTAGACTTGCATGGGCTTTCCTGGATATATTTGCTTCAGGATCTGTACAACAGACTGTCTTTGGATCCCAGTTGTTTTGTGACTTCAGTTCCACAGGACTGGTACAAATCAAGGACAGTCTTTTCAAAGGGTTTTACAAGACATCACAAAGTATTGTCCATAGTGACGTCATGTGAACATTTTCTACACACAGTGTGTGTTGAACATTTCCTGTTAACTGTTACTTGTAAAACATTTCAATCAGAAGATATGGCTCTGTCTTACATTGTTCTGCTGTTCCATGTGATTTCAATCACACTGCCATATATAATGCAGACAGAATATTTTGATTTTGGAGAAAAATTATATTTGATATCTTTGTTGGAGTTTTGGATACATCCAGTTTTCCAGCCATAGCATTAGTCTCAAGAGATGCTAACCATGAGTTATGTGGTTGTGACACTTGATACTTCCCCTGAGCTGCCCACACCACACTGAGAGGGAGTAGGGGTTGGGTTGGGTGATGTTTGGGGAAATAAAATGTCCTGTCACATACTCCTTCAGTGACGTGTCAGTAATGGGTGATAAGAATCTTTGCATGTGTTGAGAAATTCCAAGAAATTTTTGCTCTGCAGATTTGTTTAGTCTCTGAAAATGAAGAAAGTCTCACGACTCCATTTCGTTATATTATTCTTTTTCAGAAGAAGTCCTCCTTGGGGTACATATATAGCATTAAAATGTCCATTTAAAAATGCCTACGACAGTTGTAACAATATTGAATAAATATTTTACAAAACAAAAACTCGTTTTTGTCTTGTGAGACCACCCCTACAGGGCCCCCACCCGGGCCCCTTAACAGCCAAGAGCAGGTAACTCTCGCCGTGTACCTCATACCTCACTTTTCATGCTGTCGTCTTTGAGGACAGTCGTCCATCAGCAAGCTCTCATACTTAGAGAACCTACGAATTGAAGAGAAATGAGTGAGAAAGCTACGAAAACCGTATGTATGGTTCCTTTTTAACGCACGGGCGGTATTAGGAATGCATATTTCACTCTTTTTCATTCATGAAATGTTGTAACTTTCCGTGGCTACCGTGGTCTTCAGTCATGTGGCTGACAAGATGGCGGGCGGCACGTACCTGGTGGTTATTTCTTCTGCCTATTCTTTTAGGTGGTTTTAAATACAAACCGGATATTTGTATGGTTTTTTACCTTTCTTTTCCATGGTAAAGAAATCCTTATATGCTATTGTATGTTTTCATAAATAGCTTTCTTATTATTTAACGGTTAAATATCGCCAGTGCGTATTATTGTTTCTGTTAAATACTCATGTGTTTGTTGGATTAACGGGCCTTGCTATTAATCATAGCACGGTTCGGTTTTTTCCAGTTCAAGGTGTGTGCTACTTGTAACGCAAAACTCCCCCCGAGGGATAAGCATATTCTGTGCCTGCGTTGCTTGGCGGAGGAAGCTCACGACGAGCAAGGATGCGCCGTATGTCAGGACTTTTCCCCCAGGGCTCAAAAATCCCGTCATGCAGACTTGATCTTTTATAGATCTTTGATCCAGGCGGGGGGGGATATTTGGGCTCAGGAGCCGCCTTCAAAAAAAGCTAAAAAAGATATTAAGAAGGCGTCTTCGGCGTCAGTCTCGGGGGGGGGATACGGCAAAACCAGCGAAGGGTACTTCGGTTCCACCTCCAGCGGTGGCTTCTACCTCCGCAGCACCTCCCACTGAACCCTCGCAACCGTTAACTTTTGATTTACTTTCGTCTTTGTTACAGCAGCAAATGGCGTCGGTGCATACCCTGATTTCGGATGCGATGTCCGGTCTCCGTCAGGAGATCGGCGTTCGTCCGGAGTCGGGTGTGTATCCGGCTTCGGCTTCCATGGGACTCCCCAGCCACGCCTCTGGCGCCGGTGTGGGGACTTCCATTAGGGGTGCGCAGGAACCGACTTTAGAGTCGGTTGCCAGCCACTCCGAGGTTGCCAGTGTTGGTCATGGGACCATGCCTATGTTGGGAGCGTTGCCGGCGATCCGCCACCCAGACTCAGTCTCGGGCGTCGGGTCTATGGCGTCGGGCCGCTCGGCTCTGCTCGGGCCTCTCTCTCTTTCGGATGTTCCCTCGACCGATCCCCCGGAGCTATCCTTAGATGACAGATCTGAGGTGTCACTCATGGGGGATCGCGCCGAGGAGATAATGGAGGAGGGGGAGGACCGGGGTGGGCCGAGTGAGTTTTCGTTTTCGCTCGGCGCCTCGCTGAGGCAGGTACGGGAGCGTATTGCTTCTGTCCTGCCGCAGGTCGTGGTTGCTTCGGCGACACCTGACCCCGAGGAATTCCGACTGCCGGGTGAGGCTTTTGCCCCAGCCAAGGTGGTGGATTCTCGGTTGCGCATCCTCCCTTCTATTTTGTCAGAAGTGATTAACCCTCTTTTAACGGGAGCGCGGTCACGCTTCGATTTGCCGGAGCTAGACCGACGTTACCTGATGGGTGATCTTGACTTGTATAACCCTCCAGTGGTCGACGACTGTATCTATGCATCGGTCGCCCTGGGGGGTTCCTCTGGCAGCTCCTTAGCTTCGGCTAAGCAAGGACGCCGCCTGCCTCCGTTCACCTCTAACGTTACTGCCCTCAAATCGGCTTATAGGTCGTTTGAGGAGCAGTACCGAAATGCAGCTCAATGCCTTAAGGTCACAATACACGCCGCATATACTTCGGTATTGCAGCGTCGGCTTGTTGACGGCGGCGGTGTTGAGGAGGAGTGTGTTTCCCCTACGCTCGCTCAACAGCTTACGGAGGTGCAGTCACATCTGGCGCGGGACTCGATCAGGTCCTCGGCGTGTCAGATGATGTCTGCAGTTATGGGCCTCCGTAGACTGTGGCTGTCCGTGGCACGGTATTCGCCGGCCACTCAACAAGCGCTACTTTCACTGCCATTCCGGATGGGATCTACTCTCTTCCCGGGAGCGGCATCAGTAGTCCGGGAGGCCGCGGAGGCTGTGTCTACATTCAAGGAGTCTAAACCCTTGTTAGAACAGCCTCACACTTCTCGTGCGCGTCCCCCGGTGCTTTCCTCCGCTTATCCTTCGGCTCCGGCCAAGGACTCTGCTAAGTGGGCACAGCCCTTGCAGGCGCGGAAGGGTAAGGGTAAGGGTAGGGGCAAGGGCAAGGCTGCGGCGCCCCAGCATCCTTTTCCGAGGAAAGGGAAGTCGGCCCCGGCTTCCCAGTAAGTCATCCTCCGGAGCCCTTGCAAGTGATCCCGAATCAAGCAGTCGGAGCACTGCCGACGTCGGGCATTCATTGCCTTCTGCCAAACCTTCCTGTGGGTGGCCGCCTTTCCCACTTCCTGTCGGATTGGGAAAAGGTAACCTCCAACCCCTGGGTCCTATCCACACTCAGGGACGGCCACTTACCACTATGGAAGAGAGACCCGCCTCCCTTTTCCGGAATTCGGCGCACTCCTGTGCCGGTAGTTCCGGAGAAAGCCGAGGTTCTCCGCGCCGAGGTTCAGTCTTTACTGGACAAGGCGGCCATCGAGGTGGTTCCAGGGGGCCAGGAACAAGAGGGATTTTACTCCACTTATTTCCTGGTCACCAAAAAGGACGGAGGGTTCAGACCGATTCTCAATCTCAAACGGCTGAACACTATGCTGCAGGTACCGTCATTCAAGATGGAGACACTACGGTCAGTGATCTCATCTGTAGAAAGAGGCGACTGGCTTACGTCCATCGACCTCAAGGATGCGTACCTGCATGTTCCGATGCATCCCGAGTTCAGGAAGTACCTGCGGTTCTCCTTCGACGGGGTATGCTATCAGTTTCGGGTGCTTCCCTTCGGCATCGCTACGGCTCCGAGGGTATTCACCAAGCTTATGTTAATCCCAGCGCAAGTGGCCAGGTCACAGGGCAGGTGTTGTCACCCGTACCTGGACGATTGGCTTATACGAGCACTTGCCGCTCACTTGAGTCGAGACGCAACATTCGCCATAATGTGTATTCTCACCAGGTTGGGCTGGATTATCAATCTCAAGAAGTCAGACCTAGTTCCTACACAGGATCTGATCTTCTTAGGCGCACGGTTCGACACAGCGAGAGGCATAGTCTCCCTGTCGCCGGATCGGATCTCCAAAGTTCAGAGAGTTGTTATGCAATTCCTCGAGTCCCCCTCGGCTTCGGCTCGGGTTTGGCTCCAGTTGCTAGGCAACATGGCAGCGACGGTGGACGTTGTTTGGAGGGCGCGGTTGAGGATGCGACCCATTCAGTACGCCTTGGCGCGAATGTGGTCCCACGGCAGGAGTTACGAGATGATTCTCCTCACTCCGGAGTGGCTCCTTCCTCATTTACGGTGGTGGACAGTGGTAGGGAATCTATCCAGGGGGTTACCCCTGGACGCTCCCTCACCAACCCTTTCAATTCAGACGGACGCTTCCCTCACAGGGTGGGGTGGCGTGCTGGGCGCCCATTCAGTTTCGGGCCTATGGTTACGGCACGAAACGCGCCTGCACATCAATGTGCTCGAATTGAGAGCTGTCCGGCTAGTGTTCCAACACTTTCGGGAGACGGTTCGAGGCTGTGTGGTACGTCTAGAGATGGACAACCAGACGGCAATGACCTATATCCTGAAACAGGGCGGTACGGTTTCTCCGTCCCTCCTAGAGGAGGCGTGGCACTTTCTACAGTGGTGCGACCGGTTCAATGTTCGGGTGTGTCCCGTGTATCTCCCCGGGGTGGACAATGTTCGAGCAGACGCGCTCTCTCGACGTGTCCTAGCTCCTCACGAGTGGATGTTGCATCGGGAGATATTCGGGATTATCTCCCGGTTGTTCGGATCGTTCCAGGTGGATCTGTTTGCCTCTGGGGGGACGAACCAGATTCCGGTGTTTTGTTCTCGGATACCGGATCCGAGAGCCATCGCTCAGGACGCTTTCCAGCTCGATTGGACGGACAGGGTATTGTGGGCGTTCCCACCTCTGCCGCTGATTCCCAGGGTCCTCTCGCAGCTTGCCACCCAACCAGCTCGACTGTTAGTGCTTCTTGCTCCTCTTTGGTCGTCTCAAAGCTGGTTTCCGGTAATGATGAGGTTTCTGGCATTGCCTCCTGTCCTTTTACCCTTTCGACCGGACTTACTATCCCAGAACGGAGCGCCGCACCCGAATCCCAGGATTCAGTGGGTGGCCTGGCCACTGTCAGGAATCGCCTCCAAGCGAGCGGAATTTCTGCACCAGTTGCAGACACAATTCTGGCTTCGCGGAGGGATTCGACAAACGTTCAATATGAGGATAGATGGGCCTGTTATGCGCGCTGGTGTGTCAACAGGGGGATTCTTGATCCCTTTTCTTCAACTCTAGTTGAAGTACTGGAATTTTTGCAGTCCCGGTTAGAGTCAGGCCTAGCCGCCTCTACTATCCGGGGCTATTCCACGGCCATTTCGGCATTCCATATTCCTGTTGACGGTGCTCTCTTGGGGCAGCACCCTCTTGTTCAGCGTTTTTTAGCGGGTGTGGATAGGATCCGTCCGACTGTCCGGCGGATTAGTCCCCCGTGGGACTTGTCAGTCGTTCTTGACTGGTTGTCCGGTCCTCTTTTTCACGAGCTATCGTCTCTTTCTCTCCAGCTGTTAACGTGGAGGGCTGCCTTTCTTGTGGCGGTAACGTCTGGCAGGCGGGTAGGTGACATTCATGCAATGTCAGCGGATCCTGCTTTGACCGTCTTTCACAAAGACAGGGTCAGTATTAGACTGCCGGATTCTTACCGTCCTAAGATCGCAGGCGCTTTTCATGTTACAGCGCCTATCGAGCTCCCTAAGCTCATGCAGCCTCCCTCGCCCGGTACCTCTCTTCGACGTGATCACGTCTTAGATGTCCGTAAGACCCTTAGGGCTTATATCAAACGAACTGCTGATATCCGAAAAGATAACCAGTTGTTTTGTTGTTATGGCGGGGGAAGAGCTGGTCTGCCGGCGAACAAGCAAACCATATCTAGGTGGCTTGTCTCTGCCATTTGTATGGCATATACTCATAAAGGGTTACCTATCCCTAATGGGTTAAAGGCTCATTCTGTTAGGGCAGTGGCTACGTCACAGGCTTATGCCGCGGCTCTGCCCATTGAGGAGATCTGCTCTGCGGCTATTTGGAGCCGACCGAGCACGTTTATCCGTCACTACCAACTGGACAAACATTCACGGGAACGTGCTCGGTTTGGCCATACAGTTCTCACCAGTGGGCAGAGTCGTGATTCCCCTAGCTGAATGAGCGTCTGAGATCTCGACTTTGTTTATCATGAAATGTTCCTGGTGGTGGGTTTTCACGAAACATTTCTTGTTATATTGGTGACGGATATCCCCTGGTGGTGGTGTTTATATATATATATATATATATATATAAAAAACAACAAAAACACAAAGAGAAACTACCTCTAGACGGTTTTTTCACTATTAGCGTCGACATACGCTCATATTTACCCTTGCACTGTTATTCCCGGCACTACTTCGCTGGTTTGGGGGAATATTTACAGTGAATGGCATGAGGTGTGGTCATATGTCCATCACCTTTGCTGGGTTATTGTCGATTGGCTCTTTCGGCCCTATGTTGCCACGCCCCCGCCTGATTGACATCAGCGGCTTGGTGATTGGGTAAGTGTATTCTATCTCTCGCAGCTTCGGCAGTGTATGAGAGTGTGTGTAGGGTACACATCAGCAGACAGAATGCCGCTCCCGACTCACGTTCGTTGGGAGTCTGTCTTATGCTATATATGTACCCCAAGGAGGACTTCTTCTGAAAAAGAATTATACAAACCTGTAGAGGTTATGAATTCTTTGAAGAATGTCCTCCTTGGGGTACGGCCACCCGCCTCCCCACATTCTGTCTGACAATCTCAGCATGAAAAGTGAGGTATGAGGTACACGGCGAGAGTTACCTGCTCTTGGCTGTTAAGGGGCCCGAGTGGGGGCCCTGTAGGGGTGGTCTCACAAGACAAAAACGAGTTTTTGTTTTGTAAAATATTTATTCAATATTGTTACAACTGTCGTAGGCATTTTTAAATGGACATTTTAATGCTATATATGTACCCCAAGGAGGACATTCTTCAAAGAATTCATAACCTCTACAGGTTTGTATAAATTTTTTCACTGTGAGCGTTTTTTCAGTAAAATATGTTCATTTCAGAGACTAGATGTTAGTCTAACATTAGGTGTCAATAAACCAGACATAGGGCTTTCTCTGTGACAGAGGCTGCTTATCACCATCAACAAGTTTTTTTATGTAACAAGTAGGTTATTTACTTGTTTGTGTACACAACCAAGATTAGACTCCTGCTCACGACCTCATACTCCGGGCATGCATAGTTCAACCTGTTCACTGCGCATGCACTATGGGCGCAGCGCAGCACAGCTGCTGAAACCACTTTTTCCCCCAGCGCTGGGGGAAATTTTAGTGAATCGTTTGAACTCTGATTTCGCGGGCTTTTTGTTCATCGCGTTTTTTTCAACTTTATAGGTTGAATTGGCATTTTTGATGGTTTGTTTCGGTAAGTGCATATGGAAAGGTATTGGAATCTGCAAAGTTGTGTTTTACATTGCATGTGACCTTTACATAAAACTTACAAACAAATGTTTCAGGGCAAGAGTGTCTCAAGCCTGGAGAGCAGCCTGGCGGCCATGGTGGCAACAAGAGATTCCCTGAATGAAGAGGTAGGTACGGACCTTCTGTCTCAACTCAGCATGGAGGATCAGCGAGAGGTGGACCAGCTCAATGACAAGGTGAAGAGCAAGACGGAGGAGAACAGAGCTGCATGGAAAGAAAGAATCCGGGTAAGTGGGACTGTGATCAGCATTAGTCTCTTACATTATTGTCTCTTGTCTGTCATGGTTGTTGTTAGAGACAGGTGTTCATGTACGTGTAAGTAAAAAAAATTTCACATACGTATATCAATAAATCAACAGTTAATAGTAATAACAGTGAATCATCATAACATATATGTGTACTGATAATACATGGAAGGCGGAACGCAGGTTACCATTTGTCAGGTTGTCTCAGACGTAATCGTGTAGCGTGTGGAGTTTCAGATGGTAAGTCAGATGAAAACGTAAATCAATGACAAAAAGTTTCTATTTTGCCAATTGCATGTTGTTTTTTAATTTTAAATGCCTTGAAAACATATGACATCGCGTCGAACTTATGCTGTCTGCGGAAAGTCAACTTGGGATGGGATCACATGACTTAGATCATGTTATAGGCTATTTTTAATTTGCATCGCAACAGATAGCAGGGGTCGATTTATAAGTGTTATTTACAGTACACTTACAGTGTAGTTTACCTTAATCCTACTTAACATGTGTTTTCGTTAATGATGAGATGTTCTCACACGCACCAAATCCTAATGAGTGACTCGTGTCATTAGTGTTTTGATGGCTAATTAATCAGTTCACACCAAATGCCTTCCGATAGATTAAGAATGAAATCACATAGTCATGCGGTAAACGGTATTGAAGTGACACATACACATGCACGTTGCACATATCTCTCTGTCTGGATAACTAGATCATTTTTCAATGGAAATGTATGGGAATGGTTTGAAAATTCACCGTCTGGGTCCAGATGCGTGGGGTCCGGTTAACCGAGTACAATGAACGTAAGTTTCGTTTCACATAAAAATCGCCCGGAAGGCGGGATTGCAGGATATGTGGGGTCCAAGTAAATGGGGTTTGACTGTTTTAATATGTATTAATAAATATGTAAGCTGATACATTCATAACGTCCAGATAAAGTCACATGACCGATTTCTTTGGAGTTTGGTGGTTTCGTCTGGAGGTTTAGGATAGTGGCATTGCTCTATTTGGAGTTTGGTGTCTTGCATTTCAGTTGGAGGGGGAGAAGAACAAATTAGAAAACATGCTCAACAACAACCTGTACAAGAAGCGGGAAAGAATCTTGAGTGATCTACAGGAGACGTCCACTGAAGATCGCACCCAGAGACTGGACAGTTTACAAAGTGATCTGCAGTCTGTGGATGACAGGATTTCTGAGCTCAAGAAAACGTCTAAAGGTACTTTCACAAACTAAAGATATTAATCATTGATAGGGGACAGTGTGTTGATAAACATGATTATCATTATTATTATTATTCATAGGTTACAGACTTGAAGGGGCTTTAAATCTTAGCTGAGTTATATTGAACAGCAAAAGAAATGCAAGTTGAAAATTGAAGCTTTCATGTTTATGTCTTCTTTTAAAACTTGACAAAAGTCAGTTGCATTTCTTTTGCTTTTCAGCATATATTGCTGTTGTTCTCACAGTGAAGGTCCCTTGGTAGAATAGGCCTTCAGCAACCCATACTTGCCATAAAAGGCGACTTTGCTTGTTGTGAGAGGCAACTAAGGGGTTCGGGTGGTCAGGCTTGCTGACTTGGTTGACACATGTCATTGGTTCCCAATCGTGCAGATCGATGCTTATGTTGTTGATCACTGGATTGTCTGGTTCAGACTCGATTATTTACAGACCGCTGCTATATACCTGGAATATTGCTGAGTGCAGCGTAAAACTAAACTCACAGTGAATTGTGATCACAATGCTGTCAATTATTGGTTCCCTTGTCCAGACTGGATTATTTACAGGCTGCCTCCATTTGGCTGGAATACTGTTGAGTGTGGGATGAAACAACCAACAAAACATAAGGGGACACAGGCAGTGATGTCCTACAAGGCACTTCAATTCACTGTGCAGAGTTGCCTCTCTTAGTTGTGCCAGAAACTTATGATCTTTGGTTCAGTGTCTCCTATACCCAGTTTATGTTCATAGGGTTGTCAGTACCATAGCATGCATGAGGATTTCATCATAGTGGTGTATCTCTGAGACTTCAGTCTTTCATATTGATGATTTCAGACCTAGATGACCAGTTAGACAGATTTAACAAGGAGCAGAAGGAATTACAGAGCAACCTGGAGTATTGGAAGGTTTGTGATGTTCACAGTCCAACATTGTTAGCACAAGGGGTCAGACCACAACTAGAATAGATATTCAGCAACCCATGCTGGCAACAAAAGGCGACTATGATTGTCGTAAGAGGAGACTAACAGGATCATATGGTCAGACTCTGACTGGGTTGACACATGTCATCGGTTCCCAATTGTTCAGATTGATGCTCATGCTGTTGATCAGTGGATTATCTGGTCCAGACTCTGTATGCAGTGTGAAACTAAATAAACTCACTCACTCAGACCACAGCTTTTACTTACATTTACAGGTGTGTTAAGTTACTGTTGGTGACAGACCTTTACATGATGCACTGCAGGGAGTCAGCTACCTCTATCAAACATACCAGAGTGTTGAAAGTGCATCCTGACATGCCTGTGTGCACCAAGTGTGTGTCAAAATCTTTGTAATTTGAGTCGAACTTTAACTTGTGACATAATGTAAATCTTGTGAAAAAGGCCATTGTAAATGTGGGTCTCTGAAAATTTATGTCAATATCTGTCGCATTTGTAGGGCCAAGAAAAAGAATATCAAGAAAAAATCAGTGATGATGCAAAAGATCTGGAGAAAATGACCAACAAACAAAGTTTATTATTAAAAAAGGTAAGTTCTTGTTTCTTTGGTATGATGTTTCAGTCTTTGATGACAAACATCGAGTAAATGGTAAAGAGAGAGAGGCTGTTATCCACAGATAGTGTCCTCTGTCATCAGTGAACGTCTAGGCTATGTCCAACAGTTATTAGCGGTGGTTAAAGCATGCATAAGGTTAAGTTGACCTCACATATATTTTAACATTAATTTTCATTTTATGTTTTTATGTTTCTAGAAAGAGGACTGTATGAGAAAAATCAGAGAGTTGGGTTCTCTGCCTAGTGATGCTTTTGAAAAGTATCAAGATCTCAGTATGAAGCAGGTAAGATGAAAAATGTAACAAAGAGAAAGACGTACTGTATCAAAGCTCCACGAGAAGCATTACAGTCTATATATAATGTCTGCACACCTGCAGGATTAAACTGCACATTATATCATTGTTATTGAATTCTGATGCCTGTGTGCCTTTGTGTTGTAGCTTTTTAAGAAGCTGGACCAGTGCAATCATGAGCTAAAAAAGTACAGCCATGTAAACAAGAAAGCTCTTGACCAGTTTGTCAATTTCTCAGATCAGAAGGAAAAGTTGATGAAGAGGAAAGATGAACTGGACCGTGCCCACAGTGTAAGTACCACTCACTCTTACAACAAGCTCAGTTTGACTTGATTAGTATTTCTGTGTTTGTAAACTATCTGTATGCATCAAAACATGTTACTTGTCATGTCTTAAGCTATTATTGGAATTTTAGGTTATAACTGTCCTTGAAACACATGCTTGTCTTAAAAAGGGACTTAAAGGACCAGTTGTCTGATTCTGTGACATACTTTTGTGAAAGGTGCTCATATCAGTCACTATATTGTCTGGTTGACAGACTTTATTTACAGACTCCTGTCATGTAGAGTGTTTCTGAGTGTGATAAGAAACAGGGCCCTTATTCTCGAAATGTTCATAGCCTTAAGAATTCTTAACTTTGGTCGTAGCCAATGTGTTAAGAATGTTCTTAAGAACTTTGTAGGGCTACAAACATTTGGAGAATAGCTAGCCAGGCAGACAATGAAAGCTTTGACTGGATGTCATCATGAACCAACGCCTTATGTTTCAGTCGATCCTGGACCTGATGAATGCCTTGGACCAGAGGAAGTACGAGGCTATCCAGCTGACCTTTAAACAGGTATGTAATCAAGGTCATTGGTGAGCACCACCATCTTGAGTCAGGCAGCTGGTAATGCTGTACAAACTTAGATCACCAGCCTTGGTAGGATCACAGCCAGTGACAGAGTTAACCTTACAGGAACAAATCACTCTCAGGAAGTCCGTACTGCTACATTTTGAAATATTGTCCTTCACTAGCTACAGGGATCCTCAATGTTTAGCAACAGTCTTCAAGTTCCATTAACACTTGCTTCCATTGAATTCGAATGGAATATCTCCAAGGTGTTAGCCTGCATGGTCTGTCTCAAGCAACAACCTATTCATTTGAGTTTGTTAAAAGATTTTCCTTTGTTATCGAGCTGTTGTCCATGATGGTTTTGTGAGGACTTGGTATTGTTATCATGGAAATGAAGTTTTAAAAAAACGGATAACATTTGCTTTCTTTGATTGACTGATGTGTGATGAATACATTGATAGATACAAGAGTAAATCAGCATGAATTAGTGAACATACATAGTGACTACTAATTCATGATATCTGAGTTGGGAGCTTGTTCTGATAAAGCGACTTATGTAAGATTTGAATACTATCACAGACTGTTTAGTTGATTCAGTAGTTTTTTATGGTCAGAGAACTTTAAAGTCACACAGTGTGTAAGCTTTTTAGTGGTCCAAATATATTTCTAGAATAAGGTAATCTTGAAATCTGCTGTTGAAGTCTTTCATTACTGCTTTTAGCTAATGAGTGGTTTGTTGTGAACTTTTAAGCTGTCTTCTCTAACCATAAACCTGTGAAGATCCGCGTTAGACTTAATCATCAACAACCCATGCTTGTCCCAAGAGATCAATAATTTGAGGGGGTGGTCAGACTCACTGACTAGGTTCACAAATGTCATCATAATTGTGTAGATTGTTGCTCATGCTGTTGATCACTGGATTGTCTGGTCCAGACTCAATTATTTACAGACTGTTGCAGTATAGCTGGAATATTACGCTGATTATTACGCTTCCATTGAAGACAGCAGTGTAATATTTTTACGGCAATATTACACTAGTGTAATACTGCTTGACGTATGACGTCACAATGGTTCATAGTTGTGACGTCACAATGCTGATGTCACTGTCGCATTTCTACTATACCCTGCTTGACTCCTCACACTTGCTGAGAGTCCTCACACTGTAGGCAATTTCGCCGCAGTTTCTGTCAATTTATGTTGGCGAGTAATTAACAGAATGCTAGACTGACTTCCATGAAATACCGCTTTTGCTTGTTTGATACCAAGTCATTAACTCGTTTAATAAAGATGGTAGTACATACAAGGTCATTTAGTGTCCTCTATGTATGGTGTTTAACAACCAAGCACTAACCAGAAAATGTCCTTGGTGTGTTCCAGGTGTCCAAATACTTCACAGAGATCTTCAAGAAGCTGGCTCCACAGGGGCATGCTGTTCTAGTCATGAAGAAGGGGGACAGTGAAACAGATGTATGTAGTTATCATCCACCGTGACTGTCTTTCAAACAAATCACTATCATTACCTTGCTGTTGATGTGCTGGTTCTGTCAAGAGTTCCAGTAAAGTTCCTGAAGTGCATCATTCAGTCTGCTTTCAGTTTGTATGTAATGATGTCTGGAAATTAGTCTCCAGCATTTCATGGATAATGTTGGATCCAGTATTAACAGTAAAGGAGTTGCCAAAATTGTCCATGCCGCCCATGTTGCCAAATTTGCTGTGCTGAGTTACCTCCCTTAGGTGCACAAGAATACTGTGATAAGTTTGAATCCCAAATTCACCCTTATGGGTAGTAGATTTCAACTGAGTGGTTAATGTCTTCATTTAAATGGTTTAGGGCTTTCCTTCAAGTTAAACTCCACTGTTCGTATTCATGTATTGTTTGATGTGACACAAGACAAGATAAACTGAAACATTGACATTTGTTTTATGTTGTTGCCACTTAATTGTGACTATGAACTATTGACTGATTGTTGTAACATTTTTTGTCTCTCCAGGGTGCTGACGACTCACAGGGACCATCACAACAGGATGTGCCTCTGGTGGAACAGTTCACTGGAGTTGGAATCAGGGTAAACCTGTGGGCATTGTCTAATTATGCACTACAGTAGTGAGATTTTAGGCTATGCAAAGTCATTTTTTGAACAATTTGGACCACACTTGCTGGGTCTGGCCATGTTCCTAATTGTAGCTATACCTTTTACCTCCTTGTTGCGCTGCCTCCCATGAAGTTCAGAATTGGTTATCAGCAACCCATGCTTGTCGTGAGAAGTGACTAACAGGATTGGTTGGTCAGAATAGCTGACTTGTTTGACACATCTGACGTCATTGTATCCCAGTTGTGTAGATCAGTGCTTATGATGTGTGGTCCAGACTTGATTGTTTACAGATTGCTGCCTTATAGCTGAAATATTGCTGAGTGCAGCATGAAACTAAACTCACTGACTGCCTCAAGTTGGAGCTGTGAGGTAGCCTAGTGGTTAAGTGTTTGCTCATCACACTGATGACCCAGATTCCCCACAGGGGTACAAAGTGTGATGCCCATTTCTTTTGTCCCCTGTTATAATATATCTGGAATGTTGCTAAAAGAACGGCACATAACTAAATTCACTCACACTGCCTGTGGTTCTGATATCTTATTAGTCCTTCATCTTTTCAGGTGTCTTTCACCGGAAACCGAGCTGAGATGAGAGACATGCAGCAGCTCTCTGGAGGTCAGAAGTCACTCGTGGCCTTGACCTTGATCTTCGCCATCCAGAAGTGTGACCCTGCCCCCTTCTACTTGTTTGATGAGATTGACCAGGCCTTGGACTCATCTCACAGAAAGGCTGTAGCTGGTACGTCTACAAACAATCTTCATACAGAAGGAATATTAATTCTCTTTCAATGCAGTGGTCATGATAAATGGAGCATTTTTATCCCCCGGCATATCATGTAATCATTTTCTCGGTTTCCATGGAAATGTTTCGGACTTACTCTCAAAATGGAACGTTTCGGACTTAGTCTCAAAATGGAGGGATGGGCTTCGTTTCCGGACCAGAACTCTTGGTAGATATGTGTGGCAGGCCCCAAAGTGGTGCAGTTTGGTATTTACAGTTTTTTGTGATTTATTATTTTCTTGGTTTCCATGGAAATGTTTTGGACTTAGTCTCAAAATGAAAGGATGTGCTTCATTTCCGGAGCATAACTCAAAAACCATTCAATATTTTTCTGCAAAACTTGGTAGATATACCAGTCAGAAGCTGCAGTGGTGCCTTGTGCTAGTTATAGGTTTTTGTGATTTCTTAGTTTCTCTGTTTCCATGGAAACGATTCAGACTGTCTCAAAAGTGAGAGGTGTGTTTTGTTTCCGGAGCAGAACTCAAAAGCTTCTTAATATCTGTCAATGTAACTTGGTAGATATGTGTGGCAGACCCCAAAGTGGTGCCTTTTGCTATTTACAGGTTTTTGTGATTTATTATTTTCTGTTTCCATGGAAACGGTTTGGATTTAGTCTCAAAACGGAGGAATGTGCTTCGTTTCTGGAGCAGAACTTAGAAGCCATTCAATATTTTTTTGGAGAACTTAGTAGATATATCAGTCGGAACCTAAAGTGCTGCCTTTTGCTACTTACAGGTTTGTGTGATTTCTTAGTTTCTCGGTTTCCGTAGAAATTTCTCGGTTTCCATAGAAATGTTTTGTACTCAAAAGTGAGAGGTGTGTTTTGTTTCCGGAGCAGAACTGAAAAGTAGTCTATTGGTCAAGTGTTTGCTCGTAATGCCAAAGACCTGGGTTCGATTCCCCACATGGGTATTATCTGTGAAGTCCATTTTGTGCTGAAATGTCAGGAATGGCATAACACCATACTGCCTGACTTTCATTCCTAGTTCTTTGTGGAGCATGCAACACAAAGGTCCCGTTTTACATAACTGTTCTTCTTACAGACATGATCCATGAGCTGTCCCAGGATGCTCAGTTACAGTACTGTTCTTCTTACAGACATGATCCATGAGCTGTCCCAGGATGCTCAGTTACATAACTGTTCTTCTTACAGACATGATCCATGAGCTGTCCCAGGATGCTCAGTTACATAACTGTTCTTCTTACAGACATGATCCATGAGCTGTCCCAGGATGCTCAGTTACATAACTGTTCTTCTTACAGACATGATCCATGAGCTGTCCCAGGATGCTCAGTTACATTACTGGTCTTCTTACAGACATGATCCATGAGCTGTCCCAGGATGCTCAGTTACATTACTGGTCTTCTTACAGACATGATCCATGAGCTGTCCCAGGATGCTCAGTTACATTACTGGTCTTCTTACAGACATGATCCATGAGCTGTCCCAGGATGCTCAGTTACATTACTGGTCTTCTTACAGACATGATCCATGAGCTGTCCCAGGATGCTCAGTTACATTACTGGTCTTCTTACAGACATGATCCATGAGCTGTCCCAGGATGCTCAGTTACATAACTGTTCTTCTTACAGACATGATCCATGAGCTGTCCCAGGATGCTCAGTTACAGTACTGTTCTTCTTACAGACATGATCCATGAGCTGTCCCAGGATGCTCAGTTACATAACTGTTCTTCTTACAGACATGATCCATGAGCTGTCCCAGGATGCTCAGTTACATAACTGTTCTTCTTACAGACATGATCCATGAGCTGTCCCAGGATGCTCAGTTACAGTACTGTTCTTCTTACAGACATGATCCATGAGCTGTCCCAGGATGCTCAGTTACATAACTGTTCTTCTTACAGACATGATCCATGAGCTGTCCCAGGATGCTCAGTTACATTACTGGTCTTCTTACAGACATGATCCATGAGCTGTCCCAGGATGCTCAGTTACATAACTGTTCTTCTTACAGACATGATCCATGAGCTGTCCCAGGATGCTCAGTTACATAACTGTTCTTCTTACAGACATGATCCATGAGCTGTCCCAGGATGCTCAGTTACATAACTGTTCTTCTTACAGACATGATCCATGAGCTGTCCCAGGATGCTCAGTTACATTACTGGTCTTCTTACAGACATGATCCATGAGCTGTCCCAGGATGCTCAGTTACATAACTGTTCTTCTTACAGACATGATCCATGAGCTGTCCCAGGATGCTCAGTTACATTACTGCTCTTCTTACAGACATGATCCATGAGCTGTCCCAGGATGCTCAGTTACATAACTGCTCTTCTTACAGACATGATCCATGAGCTGTCCCAGGATGCTCAGTTACATTACTGCTCTTCTTACAGACATGATCCATGAGCTGTCCCAGGATGCTCAGTTACATAACTGCTCTTCTTACAGACATGATCCATGAGCTGTCCCAGGATGCTCAGTTACATAACTGTTCTTCTTACAGACATGATCCATGAGCTGTCCCAGGATGCTCAGTTACATTACTGCTCTTCTTACAGACATGATCCATGAGCTGTCCCAGGATGCTCAGTTCATCACCACCACATTCCGACCGGAGCTTCTCGAACACTCGGACAAGTTTTATGGTGTCAAATTCAGGAATAAGGTAATCATTGACATTCTTTCTGTCACCTCTGAAATCTAATTTATGTTTAAGGTTCGACTATTTTTTACCTTTTAGGTTGCCTTCAGCTATATTCAGACCAGTGGTGTATGTGAATGAGTTTGATAGTAAAGCCACTTGTCCCTCTGTATTTTTACAAGTCTCCAACTAACTGATCCTTGTTTCTGAACATAGATGCACCTAGATTGTCATTTTTGTTCTGTCAGCTAAAGGGATCGGGTGGTCAGTCTCACTGACTTGGTTGACACATGTCATTGTATCCCAGTTGCATAGACTGATGCACAATCACTGGATTGTTTGGTCCAGACTTGATCATTTACAAACTGCCACCACATAGCTGGAATATCACAGAGCATGGTGTAAAACTAAACTTTTCAAGGTGGCATAAAACAATATTCACACACACTGTAATACTCTGTAAACAGGTTAGTTCCTGTCGTGGTTGGTGATACATTTTTCTTTGTTAACGCTCATCTGCACAAAGACTTTTATGATTATTTTATCAACTGGCTTGTTACTGATAATCATTCTGTTGCAGGTGAGTCACATCGAGTGCGTCAGTCGGGAAGAAGCACAGGATTTTGTGGAGGACGACACCACCCATGGCTGAACATCTGTTGACAAGTATCAAATACTAAAGGCATAACCTCGTCGTCTGTGACAGCAGTGATGGCACCAGCCACTGCTGCTGGGACATTTACACAAGAGGCGTACACCAGTATCCATGGCGATGCCCAGGCAGCTGATAGGACTATTTTTGTATTTCGCTGGGTTCGATAGGGTCATATTCTTGATACCAGAAATCAGGTCAATAAGCAAGTGTCTACATAATAGTGGTTAAGTGAAACCTATGACAAAAAGTAGTACCACTGTTTGCATTTTTTCTTATTGTGACGGATGAAAATGAATCAGGGTTTATGATTTTCATATTTTCTTTATTACATTGTTGTGACATCATTGCTCTAAAGTGCACATGCTGTCTGGAATTACTGAGTTACTGAGTTAATTTCATGGCTATCATTGATGACATCACTCAAAATGCAATATATTGTTGACATGTTATCATCATGCTGTTTACATCTCATCTGTACAATTCACTGTTGTATATAAGATTTTATACCATAATAACCTGTGTTCAGATCTGCCATATCTGTTCTTCAGTGTCAAACCGTGGTCATCGCATCATTTTCAGCAGTTATTTAGCCATACCTGTGACAGTTTTATGAAAGTTGACACACAGGAAATCTGTCTTGTTAAAGAAATGCTTCATTATGACAAAATTATACAGAACTGTCAATCATTTGAAAATATCAACATCAACATCTCCATTTTAATGTGTCTTATTTCTTACATTAGAATTCCAAGAGATCAAAGTCTCCTGTAGAATCAGCATCACCTGAAATGGTTAGATATTGTCCTCGACTAGATCTTCCAGAGTAATTGCTACATTTTCATTTACTAATATATTATACTTCCGACAGCATTTCGTGTTGCTCTGAAAGGTGCTGTCCTTGATAGTGTGCATTACAATGCCACATGATAGTGGACAATAAATGTGCTTTGGAAAAAACTCTATCTTTGTAACATTGTGTTTGTTCGTTTGCCAGTAAGTTCAAGGACTGGTTTCACAAAGTGTTATATCTATGTTGATCATTGCTCCCACTCTTTATCGTAGACTTGTAGTCGTAGTGCTCAAATCCCTTCGTGAAGCAGAGTCCAGGGGCTTTTTTCAGGAAGCTAGCTTTACTAAACCTTCGTGAAGCAGAATCGTGGAACTTTTTTCCATGAAGCAACCTTTACTAAAGTTATTCCCATTCTTTAACTATGCACTGAGGTTACCTGAGATCAGTACAGAAAGTAAAGTCTCTGGTTAGTGCCCTCTGTAGCCCATTCCACAAAGTGATGGTGGTGCATAGATGATCGAAAGTCACATACCTTACCATATAATTACGACTCTTGTAATGACTTGGATGATCGAAAGTCACATACCTTACCATATAATTACGACTCTTGTAATGACTTGGATCATTTTGTGGAATGGAGCTATGTGATTTACAAACCAACTTTTGCAAAGGTTCACCTTAACTCCCAGTCTTTAACATTTACTAAGGCTACCGTAGTGACTTACGGTCACTTTGTTGCTTTGTGAAAGGAGGCCCAGATCATTACGTGGGTTCACAACTGATGAGTGCTTAAATTCCAAAAGGATGTGTGTCTGCAAATTAAATTATTTAATGATTCTAAATGCTCGGCTTCACAATGCAATATTTGATTGTCTGACTCCATATATAGAATGCTGGCACATCCAAATTGAGATATCCAACCAAGTAGATATCCTATGTATTCAGTACTGCCATTATTCATATGAACATACTTAGAGGTAGTATTCATGTAACAATTATGGAAACTGATATTTTAAGTTTCTTGTTTTCATTAGATGGATTTGAAGACATGTTTGCCGTTCTAACCATTTGTCATTGTAATTATCCGTTGATGTTTTCAGCAGCTTGGTTAGACTTGGCGCTGAGTATTCTACAGTTTATGTACAGTTTGTTGTTGCTGTGTGTGGTACTGTCACACACAGCCTTAATGTTGTACAGCCCGACATGTCACCACCCTGACGTGGTTCTCAGTCCTTGAACCACAGGTTCCCTACTGCTAAGCCTTGCTGCAATGCTAAAGCCATAAATGAAGCAAGTCTAGATTCTTTCAGGTTCTGAATCTCTGGTCTCACTGAGGCTCCTTTTCAGTTTAAATGGGTTTATTTGTTACTGTCAAAATACATGTAATATATATTCAGAGTCTGAACATTAGTTTAAGGTAGACCGTGCTTGTCCTAAGTGATCCATTGTCCATTATCAGCTTAATGTTATGTGTGTAGTCACATAGTGTCATTCAGTATGAAATTAATCAGGACGGATGACTATGAGAGATGTTTACTAGTTTTGGGCATGAAATAGTTCCACTGTCCACAGCGATGCCTACATGTCAACTGTCATGTTTAAACATTATTGCGAAGTTTAATTAATGTAAGCATTTTTTTATAATTTATTCACTGTTGTATAATTTCAAGGATTACATTAAACTTTATTGTCGCAGATCAGTCACCAGGTTGTTTTCTTTCAGCTGCATGAATTTATTGTAAGTCAATAAACCAACACCATCTTCACAGAAGCAATAGGATCAGATTTGTTTATTAACCTGAAATAAGTTTAAATGAAGGAAAGAAGCATTGTTTTGTTTCCAGCTTACTTCAGACTTGTTGATCTGAATTAATTACGAGAACGTGTTTGCTATTTTGCAAGTTTCAATGAAGTCTTCAGCAAAAAAGTTTGTAGTCAAATAAACTCTAAAGCCTGGTAAGGAAATGGATGTCTTGTAACTAGACGTGTCATGTGATTGTCATGTGACAGGAGTGAGGACTCAGGTCAGAATGGATTGACAAGTCGGGTTTCGGTTCCATGTGTTCAATGTTGAATGTTATAAATAAGCGTTGGATTAGTCTGATGTCTGCTTCTTGCATGAATCCTAATGCAGTAACCATTCATAATCATTACACCCAGACATGGGTCTTCATGGCCAGATGTAACAAAATACCAGCTCCAATGTAGCAATGATTCAATGGAATATTTCATCTAAGATCTTTCTATACATGTTGTTGCTCAGAATATCAAGGCATCGTATGCAGTGATCCTAAAATGTAAATGTGACTGATTTACGCTAGTTCCACGAGAGCAGGCATCAAGAGTGTGTATATGTGTGTCACTGCCAGTGGCTACAGAATTTACTTACATATTTACCAGATACTTGGACAAGGCGGATTCCAATTTCCTAATGCTGTATACCCAGTCTCAGTTTTTAAGATTTTGTTTTTACCCACCTAAGATTTTTTTCTAAACATTTCTAATGTCAGAACTTCTCTAATGCAAAACAAAGTCGTAAAATATTGCTTGTTATAAATCTGTGGGCTGGATAGTTCATCTCTCATATTGGTCCTACAATGGAAACAAAAGGCACGTCTTTAGACGTTGTTAGCCACTGGCTTGTGACATACATGCTGTGTCATTATTTATATGGAATCTGAATGTTAATTAGTTTTATGAAATAAATTTATACTATATTGTAAAGAAGTCCTGTGTCTGTCTTAGCTCATTTAAAACGCTGTAGAGTGTCTTAGTTACTAAATCATGTAGGACAGTAGGCAAATTTTGTATGTTATCATTATTATTGTATTGATCAAACAGTCCTGAAGAGGATACCCTCTTCTGTCGGGAGATGGTGTTAAAGTCTGTGTCACATCCTTTGCTGTTGTGGAAAATTGTGGCAAATGGTATGAGAGAGGTATATACTACTCCAAAAAGGTTTGAAAGACACTGCACTCTGATCATACTAGAGTTAATCTGCCACGACGGGTTTTCGTTTAGCAATACGAAAGAATAGCATTTTTTGAAGTTTTGAGTTGGATATTCTGGAAGTGGTCATTTGCAACAATGATTGAGATGATCGCTATCGGAATCGGGTGGTTATGCTCGCAAATTTGGCTGACACGTCAGTCATCGCATCCCAGTTGCGTAGATCGATGAGCGTGATGTTGATCACTGGATTGTCTGGCCCAGACTTGAATGTATATATAGACCGCCGCCATCTAGCTATGACATTGCTGAATGCTGCGTAAAAACAACAAACAAAGAAACGAAACTTCATTTTTTTTTCAGTCGGGAAAAGCTGTACAACTGTATTTTTAAAATTCTTTTCTTTTTGTCTGGGCATGGAACAATTTATTTTTAATTGTAAAACCTTAGGGCAATGGGGTTTCTTTGTCCGAAGCACTTTTTTCCACCAAGATCCCATGCCCAAGCAGCCAGATGACTCCGTAACAACCGAGTACTCTTTAGTCTGTCCAAACGAAAGGCGGGAGACCTATTCTGTCCCGGAATCTGGAACTGCCTGATCAATTGACATTGAAACCATGCATGTGCTTGAAATGTCGGCTCGACCTTTGTTAATCACGCGCAACGAATGGAATTCATAAATTTTCATATTTCGTTTAATCAGCTCCCGTGAGTTGCGCTGGATTTTGCGATCGCACGTGTGGTGGATATTCATTAAAGCTAAATTGTATTCCATTACTGGAGATTTCACCCCAGTGCACTGGTACAAGAACCCATATATTTTGTTTAACATCGTTTAACAAGGGACACGCGCAAGCTTTGCGTCTCTATTGGTCGGCTAACATCGTAGCTGAGATCGGATCAAGAAACACGAGGTATAACACAGAAAAATCTTTCGAAATCAATATTCAAAATATTTTTAAAAACAAATTGCAGTGGATGGAAACTGAATGCGCCGCATCACTTGCCTGTTCAATTATTCAAAGTTGCAGGAGCTGTTATAGTAAGTGCATTAGCTAGACGAATAACTGAGATACATGTGAAATGACGTGGCTTACAAATAGTTTAAGTGAAATATTCAAAACCGAAATGAAACAACGACACGGTCCCCACGGAAACACCTAGTTCTATGAATGTCCTGACGCACAACCACGTTCGTGCAAGAAATGGAAGAGTTACTTCCCTTAGACCACCATATTTTCATCACCATCCTGCACTAAGTTTGGGGAAAAAATGAGGAATTTGAGCATGAAATATCGATACTGATAGAGACCATCCATAAGTTTATCTACTTAAACATGTTTCCATAGTCACCTATGTCCCGAACGTAAGGCGATACAAGTCATTAATTATTTAATGATTTGTTATTTAAAATACACCCCAGTCTGCTCATTGTCGAGTAGTAAATCAACAGATACGACATACTACCACGCTTTCAGGGTACAAGTCTACACAGTGACCCAGGTCACACACGGTAATTCTCGATTATGATGGCCCCAATCGTCCAGGTAGGACACTGGCGCAATTCAGCATATAGGAACCCTCTATAGTGCACGGTCCGTGCCTGTAGCAAGGGGTCAAGAGTAGTGCACTGAAATACTGGAACATTTCTATACTTATGCGTTGCAGTATTGTCAGGAAATTCTTTATGTTTTTTGAGAGTGCGTAGAATTTAACTTCATAGTCATCACGTGCCATCAGTGTGTATACGGAAACCCGGAAGTTAATTTATGAATTAAAAACAATGAAAACAAACGCACCGAAACACCCCCTCCGCCGAAAATAACAACAACAATCAAAACAAAATGAAAATCAAAAGAACAGTAAATAAATTCCAACAAAGCAAACAAACCGGAAATAATACAAGTCAGTACGGAAGGAGAGTTGACACGTGACACATAGGTCATATCGATCCCATCTTCACAATAAGCCATGTTTATCTCTTTGAGTGAGTGAGAAAATGGCTAGCTCTTGCATCATTCATGAGATTTTGCTGATGCAAGAATAGGCGAATCTGTAGCATATATGTTCAGAGTTCTAGCCGAGGAACCCGTGAAGGTCCCGGGGTAGAATAGGCCTTCAGCAACCCAGGCTTGCCATAAAAGGCGACTCAGCTTGTCGTAAGAGGCGACTAACGGGATCGGGTGGTCAGGCTCGCTGACTTGGTTGACACATGTCATCGGTTCCCAATTGCGCAGATCGATGCTCATGTTGTTGATCACTGGATTGTCTGGTCCAGACTCGATTATTTACAGACCGCCACCATATAGCTGGTATATTGCTGAGTGCGGCGTAAAACTCAACTCACTCACTCACTCACTCTAGCCGAGGTGACTATGGTGAATACGCTTTGTGCCGCCGCTTGTAGTATTCCAACATTATGTTTAGGGAGAGCAACAATGGAATTCACACTTTAAAATTGGGGAATCGAATTTGGCCTGACCAGCTAATGCTTTAACGACTAGGTCACCTCACCGTATTGTGATGAAAGGAACACGACAAAGGGCAGGAGAGAATGATTACATCTACTGTACTTCACGTAAAGTAAACTGTACCCGTGAAGATCCGGGTTAGAATCGGTCTTCAGAAACTCATGCTTGTCGCAAGAGGCGACTGATGGGATCGGGTGGTCATTCTCGCTGGCTTGGTTGACACACGTAATCGTATCACAGTTGTGTAGATTGATGCTCATGTTGTTGATCACTAGATTGTCTGGTCCAGACTTGATTATTTACAGACCGCCGTCATAATGCTGTAATACTGCAGAGTGGGCGTTAAACAAACAAACAAACAAACAAACAAACAATTGCAGAACTAAATGTTATCATGATTTGTTAATAATCCTTCACCTTTACTGATCACTGATTATACCAATGGAATCGCCCCCGCTGTCATGACGTCATTTCGTGTTAAGTCAGTTTTGATATCATTGTCTTTAACAATTTACCGCCACACATCAAAAATCGCTCCTATTAACGGAGTTCCTCTTTAGTGTTACTAAAGCAAAGTACATTCACTACCCCACTGCCATGTGCATCATTAACCGTGTGATGATGTTCGGCGACAAGGCTGCTTCACTAACGCTGTTCTCCAGTACGTGGTTGTTTTGTATGCATATTTATTTTCCTTAAAGGAGCCATCACGACAGACAGCACATCGTATCTGCTTGGCAGAGCTCGATATACGATCGACCTATCTCATCTCATCGGAAGTAATAATTGATATCTTTGTTATGGCGACGGGATCAAAATTGCCTTCGTACAACAATTCTCTGACTGACTGAGTCACAAGAGCGTCACGGCAAGGGGAGGGGTTCACCGCACTCGCTGACCTTACTTAAAACGCCCCCAACAAGTACAGGTTCACCGCATCCCTGACCCCCGAGAATTTAATTAACTTCCCACACCTACCCTTTCGCTCCCCAACTAAATGCACCCAGGTCTGTTGTCTGTGACATTTTTCTGGGTTCAGATAGTTTTATTTCATCCAAGGATATATAATTGCTTCGACGGCTAAGCATTGATGGTGCGATAACCTTGTTATACACCGAAACGAGGATGAAATGTTAAAAAGAGAGCGTTTTTACTGATTATATTTTGGAGTTATATCCTGGATCCACTGACTCGGAGCGACAGACTTGTAAAGAAATATTCTGTTAATTCTCGCTTAACCTCCGACCAATTTCTTTAAAATATATCACGTATATGAACTTCGGAATGAAATGCTTTTTCTTTTAATTAGACAAAAAATATGTTCATGCTATTTATGATATTGGTGTTCCAAATGAATTAGACGTTCGCGTTTAAATTAATCTGACAACACTTAGTTACGTCACAGACTGTACAGTGAACTCCCCTAAACCCGCCTGTATATAAATGAAGTGTATAGGTATCATCCCGATTACCTAGTAAGTATATATAAGTCCAAACGTATTACTGAAACACCAATAACAAAAAGCAAACCCTCCACTCCGAGTAACCCATGCTCGCGGCAAGAGGCGACTAACGGGTGGTCAGGCTCGCTGACTTGGTTGACACTTGTCATCAGTTCCCAATTGCGCAGATCGATGCTCATGTTGCTGATCACTGGATTGTCTGGTCCAGACTTGATTATTTACAGACCGACCACCATGAAGTTGGAATATTGCTGAGTGTTGCGCAAGAAACTAAACTCACTCACTCACTCGCCCAGAACAAGTAAATCATGTAAATAATATAGTCTGGATCAAACAATCCGGTGATTGATACAGTGAGCGACGATTCACGCCGTCAGTATCAAATCACAATGGCTGACCACCCAATCCATCAAATCACGTCTTATACCAAATTCTAACCTGGAATCGGTACAACATTTTGTCAAGGAAAATTGCGCTTGACATTACTTACTCAATATGTCTCTTTTCCACGTCTCTTTCTATCCCTGTGTTATTAAACCCGGTTAACTGCTTGTTTTATTTACTTACTTTCTTCTAACCATGTTCTTACTCACATTCTCATCGATCTCACGTTCACATAAACACACGTCGGCACGCAAGCACACACACGTGCAAACCAACGCATGTAGACACCACATTCACGCCGGCTCAACAATCACGACTGCACCGACTGACCCCCTCCAATATTTGCGACCTGTATTTGTATTTTATCACATTCATGCAGTAGGTCTCACAACACCCAACAAACGAGCGTATGAACGTATAATTGCACTTCAATGACCCTTACACACTAAACAATACAATTATATAGACATAATTATATAAACAGACAAAAATTCCCGAGCTGATTGCGGTTTCTAAGGACAGCGCTTGAAAGTAAGCTGCCATTTTTTGTGGACCCTGTCAAGACGTCCCGTGCGATTGGTATAAAACAGCAGCGACGAAATACAAAAAGAGGACATAAAAATATTTCGCGACCATCACCAAATCTTGTTATGTGGTGTATCAAATCTAATTGTGAGAGGTCTATAGAGATTTTGATGATGTAGCCACATGCATGAGTTTGGTTATGTTTGATAATTCTAGATTGTGTAGCACATACTTCCATAGATAACAGATAAAAGACCCCCATGAACTTGTAATCAGGGACATTTGGGGGCAAACCGCTGCTTGTACATGAATATTTAAGGTCTTTTCAGCTACTGGGTGCAAACATTCATCACCAATATTAGTATATAACTGGTTGCCGGACGAGGATCGTTTTGAGGTTTTATTCCCTGTTTATAACCTATCCCAAATCAATCTTCCCTGAGTGCCCCTTCACTCGTTTGTTATTTTATGTCAAATTAATGAAAGAAAAAAATATTTGTCATCTCTCGACAACTTGAAAGCAAAATTATACAACGAAGATCCTATGGGGCGGCGGGGTAACCTATTGGTTAAAGCGTTCGCTTGCCACACCGAAAACTCGGGTTTGATTCCCCACATGCGTACATACAATGTGTGAAGCCCATTTCTGGTACCCCCAACCTTGATATTGCTGCGATATTGTGTTAGAATCAACTCACTCACTTACTCAAGATCGTATGACGAATCCCTTACCAATATTGATTACCCTTGCTTGGGGTAAAGAATTCTCCCCTCTTTGTTGAACAGCGTAACCAATAGGTTATTTGAAAGACCGAGATGATTGAGTTGAAACTGTGCCTTATAAATACTGAAAATATTCATTGTGTATTCACATGTACTGCATGCACAATCATGGTGAGACTTGGAGATTTCAACTCACGATTGTTCAATTCTGTATTCAAACATTTGAGTGGAGAACAAAATGATTATTATTTAAACATGTCCTCGATCCTTTCGGCATTTAATCTAAATGTCATACAGATAGGTTATCGTGGGCGACAACGATAGGCATATAACTATCAGTCATACACGGGCATATCTGTTCTTGTGACAGGAAATTTGTACTCATTAACAGAGAGAAATTAAACGTATATACAAAAGAAAGTGAGTGAGTTTAGTTTTACCCGCACTCAGCAATATTTC
This sequence comes from Haliotis asinina, assembly GCF_037392515.1. NCBI lineage: Eukaryota > Metazoa > Mollusca > Gastropoda > Lepetellida > Haliotidae > Haliotis > Haliotis asinina. Next base: position 21,519,151 of record NC_090294.1, on the reverse strand, counting down.
AGCTATATGGTGGTGGTCTGTAAATAATCGAATCTGGACCAGACAATCCAGTGATCAACAGCATGAGCATTGATCTGCACAATTGGGAACCGATGACATGCGCCCACCAAGCCAACGAGTCTGACCACCCGATCCAGCTATTAACGGTAAACACGGGTTACTGAAGATTAATTTTAGCCCGGATCTTCACAGGCCTACAAAAGAAAGTACAAACTTGGTGCTTAGGGTTCATTTTCCAAAAAGGACCAAACTTCCATATTTTGGAAAGTGTATTTACTGCGACTTTGTAACAAATCACAAACATGGTGTATGCTGCGGAAACACTAGAGGCACCGTACCCATGCAGCTTTTGGCAGCATGTCCGTATTCGTGGAGACGAATCAGTCGACGTTGAGTTGATAAATAGATGTCTTGAAATGACCCCCGAACTGGGCCCTGATGTTCACACCACGCAGTCGTCAGTGTTCCTGCTGGCGGGATGTCCCAGCGCTTTTGATGCTGATGACGTCACTTGCGATCACATCCGTTTGCACCGGTGGAGAATGCACAGTGACGGTAATCACTCTCAGTCTTCCCAATCTGGCCGATCTGAGCGACACGATCTGTCAGTCTGAGATGGCCTATGGTGTACAACCAAACGTTCTGGCAATATTTATGCTCGAAGCCATTGGCTCGTTCTCGCTGTTTAAGAAGTATACCACTCTCAGTCGACAGACGGCGTATAACATCCTCGTGCTCTTCTGCAAATTCATAACTTCATGAATTTTTGTATGTTTTATAAATAATCCCCCAGCATCGGTGTCTAGTTTCTTTTACACGCCAGTACATACAAAACCAAGGTATATTAAAGTAGAAGTTTCATCATGAAAACTACTATATTTAGACACAACTAACAAACAAAATCGAATTCTAAACATTGGTTAGCAGAACCTGTATTTGTCACGAGAAGTGGCTCTGTGGATCAGCTGTCTCGGCTCGGTGACTTGGTAGACGGTGAGTGTTCCTACTCTGAAGGCGTGGGTTTGCCGGTACAGATTCAAACAAGGCGGTTGTCTTATAGAATGAATATTGTACAATGCGAGGATAAACAATCAGCAAAGCTTATATTTTAACAATCTTCCTTGATCGCCGTTATACACGCTGATGAACTCCAGTTGCTAAGGCCAACCAGGCGGGATCCAGATTAGAATTGGACATCTGAGTGAGGGAGTGAGTTTAGCTTTACGCCGCACTCAGCAATATGCCAACTTTATGGTGGTCGGTCTGTAAATAATCAAGTCTGGACCAGACAATCCAGTGATCAACAACATGAGCATCGATCTGCGCAATTGGGAACCGATGACATGTGTCAACCAAGTCAGCGACCCTGACCACTCGATCCCGTTAGTCACCTCTTACGACAAGCATAGTCGCCATTTGTGGCAAGCATGGGTTGCTTAAGGCCAATTCTACCCCGGGACCTTCACGAGTCGAATTGGTCATCGTTAACCCATGCTTGTCGTTAGCGACTATTCTCGTAGTATCCCGTGTATGAACTTAGGATCTGAAATCCGTTTTCTTCAAATTGGATAAGAAATATGTTCATGGTATTAATGTGTCCAATGTTTCAATTGAATCAGACATTCGCGTTTAAATTAATCTGATAAGGTTGTTTCATGTGACAGACTGTATTATTACACTATTTTCAGATATTCATCATTTTCAGATACAATGTCTACTACATGTCTGTATAAATGGAATGCAGTATAGCATTGCTATTATCGAGTAAGTATTTACAGACCAATTAATATAACTGAACAAAAACAACAACAACGACAACGACAACGACAACGACAACGACAACAACAACAAATCTAACAGACCCAAGTCAAAATAGGTTCCGACCAGTGAAGGTCAGGTTTAGAATTGATCCTCAGTAATGCATGCTGGCCATAACAGACGACTAACGGGGTCGGGTGGTCAGGCTTGCTGACTTGGTTGACACATGTCAGCGGTTCCCAACTGAGTAGTTCGATGCTCATTGTGTTGATCACTGGATTGTCTGGTCCAGACTCGGCGGTTATTTACAGACCGCAAGCTAGAATACTGCTAAGTGTGATGTTAACCAACAAGCCAACCACGTCCGGTGGTGTTACGGTGCCGATGTGTTATATAACTACCGTAGTTATCATAATTTCCATTCTCCAGCCATTGTAGAACAACATGGCGGGGTCAGTTCTTCTCATGGCGCTATGACTGACGGGAATCACAGTATCACACTTCCAGGTAGGACTGCTGTTTACTGCATAAGGCGCATACAATACTGATGTGAGCTGGATTGTATAAACTTACAGTCACCGTATGTACCAAATCCGCTTGTATTTTAATTGTTTGGTGATGCATGGTAAACCAGAAGACGTTGTTCGAATTTCAGATCTTTGTCTCACCTTCAGTAATATCATCTAAACGTTGCGAAAGTTAATTTGCCCGGATAATATCCAACAATATGATATTAAACAGACCTGTCTTCTGTTAACCAGCAAAAGTCACTGTATTCCACTGCTTTACCAGCTTATTAACAACACTGATCCTCATAATTATTCTGGTTTTAGGACATTAGGCCCATTTGTTTCTGGACAGTGGAAGAGTGAATGAGTGAGTGAATGAGTTTAGTTTTATGCCGGTTTTTGCAATTCCAGCAATATCGGTAGGGGTCACTAGAAATGGTCTTCACACTATGTGCCCATGTAGGAGTCGTACCCGGGTCTTTGGCGTGACGAGCGAACGCTTTAATCACTAAAGTAATGCCGGAAATTACTCGATTGTTATACTAAATGATTGTAAAACGTTTTTGGTTTTGAACATCAATGAGTGAAAAAGATGGAACTCTTGTAGCAGTTATATTCAAAATAATTACGTAAATATGTCTGTATTCAGATATCAACAGACAATCTTGTCTACCCATAAAAGTTTCTTGCCGTGTATAAGCACTAAACTGGCAACATGCGACTTGATATATCTGCAGAACAATTAATTTCAAATTCATAACAGTATTTCATACTTGAGAATCAAGGGGGAAACGTCTGTGAGCTATGACAGGCTTTAGTTACCGTAGAATGTGTAAAGCCCTTAATCTGACATAAACGTGTAGTCAGGTTTACAAAGTTGTAAACAGGGTGTCATACGCCGTGCAGTTTATAAACTGCATGTACGCAAAATACTAGATGAGATCAACGATACATGGAATAAATGTCTCAAAAACAACATACATAGCGTAAAACTAAACTCACTCACTCACTCACTCAAAAACAACACTTATTGTAGCTGTAGTAGAGATGACAGAGCTGTGTTTAGAGAAAAGTACCCAATCCTGTCCATGCGAGCAGCTTATCTCAGAACAGCTGGAGAATACCGCAATTTTGGGTTTGAAATCATATACCTTGATGAAACCTGGTGTAATAAAAGTAACTGAACCGATCGGATGTGGCTTCCTTCAGATTGTTCAAAGGCGCCAGTAGTCACCATCAGGCAAAGCTAGACGCCTGATCATATTGCATGCTGGTACCCGTAGCATGGCACTGGTTGGGGTTGTGATTACCATATCGAAATGAATGGGCAGGTATTTTGGATTGTTCGAACATCAGCGTTAACCGCAGACGGATAAACTAAGCGCTATCATTTTGGATGACACCAGTCACCATAACCTGCGTGTCCCTGGTACCATTAGGCAATCAGAAACACAACCCCTGCTCATGGAAAAAGTCCGGCAGCACAAAAAGCCAATCCAGTACATCACTGACGAACTAGCTACAAAGCAAGGCCACATAGTTCTACATACACCAGTACTGCTCTTTGAGCTCATCCCATCGAGCTGATCTGGGGTAACTGTAAGACTTTCATTGCTCCCAGTAATACCACATTCAAGCTTTCAGCCGTTAAAGAGCTTGTGTATGCTTCTTTTCCGAGAATCACCCCAGAGATGTGGCTATTAAAAGCTGAGAATCATGTTTTTAAAATCGAAGATGAATATCGTCTGTATCGTTTTGAGACGGTCCCTGACATGTATTGCCCGTGCGTTACGTGAACGCTGTCACCCTGCCTGCCTGCCAGGTGGGTCACAGTAGAGTTTGTTTTCTGGAAGTGTCTCTACCATGGAAAGTGTTTCGATATTTTGAGAGCAATCATAAGGATTAGGGAAGGCACATCGTTATTACTCATATGCCGTAATAGGTCAAAGTGGTATGAATGATTATATATGAGTCTTGAAACTGAAATATTAACAATCTGCCAAAGAGTATTTTCTAAGAATTTTGGCTAGCCAAAAGAGGCTGTAGAGTGTCGACCCGGAAAGCGACATTTCAACTTTTAGTATACACGGCACACACCAGATTCGTGCATTACGGCTTTCTTGTAAGTCACGAAAAGAGACGAGTAGTTACGAATGATTCCGTCGGATAAAGTCGTCAAAGCGTCAACATAATAGTAGAAAGAAAGCAGATTACATTAAATGAGTTGAGCGGTCTTGAGTAAAACTGAGTCTGCACAATCCAGTGATGAACGTTATGAGCATCTACTAACACTATCAGGGGCAATAACCAGGTATCCGGCACCGTGAATATTGCTATAAGCGGTGTAAAACCCACCCACTCACACAAGATATAATGACATCAACCAAAATAGTTGACCTGACCACCCGATCTCATGTAAGTCTGGTCCCAGAGTATGCAGAGGCATAGCTATTATAGGCGTGCTGCACAGGCGAACTGCAATTGTCAGACATGTGGGACTCCACAGGGTGTCTTAGGTGTACCTGTGGCGTTCTTTGTGTGAACAGGTGAGACTGACGTCATGATACCATTAGGTGACGTCACCCACCCAACAAATACAGGGACCTTGCGGCACAGGGGCTTGTAACGCTGAAAACTGCCATAAAGGTATATATTGTCCCTAATGGGGTATTACTACTCTAAAAAAGGTATTACTACTTTTTTTATAGTAGTAATACCGCATTATAGTAGTAATACCGCAATGGGGTACAATATATAGTCTGGTTCATAATTATTGAGAATTGTTCTTCTTACTTTGAGCTATCCTAACACCTCAACTGATTCACTGATACTTAAAACTAAGTAATGGTATAAGGGAGGTAACTCATCTTGGCCTACTGAGTATAGTACAATTAGAGTTACCTCCCCTGAATTTGTAGCAGACGTAATTTTCCTCAGCACTGTCAACAATGTCTGCTGAAGATAAAAGAAGGTTGATTTTTGAGTTGTGTAATCAAGGAATTGATGATGTTAATACATTGGCAGAGAGAACAGGAACTCCTCTTTCTACTGTGTATAGGATTAGGAAGAATTTTAAAGAGGGAAAGGATTTTGGGCACCAGAAAGGAGCAGGGAGACCCAGAAAATTGGACTTCTCAGATCGCGTCCAGCTGGGAATTTTAGCGTCTAAAAAGCAAAGGGCAAGCATCTCCAACATCAGGTATGAAATGATAGAAAGGGGATCAACAGTTGTATCAAAATCTACAGTTAGAAGAAATTTGATTGATCTTGGATGGGAGAAAAAGACTGGAATTCCTTCTCCTCTCATGAAACAAGAACATAAAGACAGGCGTGTTGAGTGGTGTTTGGCACATGAAAACTTTGACTGGGAAAATGTGATTTTTACTGATGAAAGCTCAATATGGGTATATCCCAATAATGTGAAAATATGGACAAAGTCTGCGTCAGCACCGTTGTATTGACGACCTAAATACAGCCCAAAGTTTCATGTATGGGGAGGGATATCCTTATTAGGAACAACCCCGCTGTGTGTGTTTGAGGGAAATCTGACAAGTCAACCCTACACTAACATATTAGATAATTTTCTCCTTCCAAGTGCACATGTGTTTTATGGAAATGACTGGATTTTGCAGCAAGATAATGATCCTAAACACATCGCAAAACATGCCAAACAGTGGTTTCAGGAGAAAAATGTGACTGCATTACCATTTCCTGCATATAGTCCTGACTTAAATCCCACTGAGAACATTTGGGGGATGATGAAGGAATGTGTGAATCAAAAGGGGTTGACAAAAATTTAAGACATGAAGAGAATAGTGGTCCGATACTGGGACAGCATAACTCACGAGACACTAACCTCTCTGATAGGAAGTATGCCTACCCGTCTTAGACTGTGCCGTGAAGCTCAAGGAGACTTGATAAAATATTAAATTGTTACCTACACAACATGAAAAGGTCAGTTCACTTTCACAATACATTCAATTTTATCTGATTTGTTCTCGTTTAATAATATGAAATGCTTTAGCTATTCTCAATAATTTTGAACCATACTGTATACCTTGATGGCAGTTTTCAGCGTTACAAGCCCCTGTGCCTTGCGGCTCAAACCTCACTTCGGCTTTGGTCGAATACCATGTATTGACACGTGATGCACGCACTCTAATTCATTTTCAAACAATTGTGGACATTAAAAGACGTCTTTATTGTTTAACTTCACTTTCAGCAATAATTCAGCTAGAAAGCAGATCGGACAATTCGGTGACGATATAAGAATTGATCCCATACGCATAATACAGGTACTGTTGTGATGAGGTGTTAATCAATTACCAGATCTATATTTGGTTGGGCAGCATAGGGTGGACAACAGTCTGTCATACAGAACATGTAACAAACATGTCCAAGAAAGCCAAAGCAAGTCTAGAATATGTGGCTAGTTGAGATGTCCAGTTTCAGAAATGAAAAAAGTTTTAGGATAACTTTCATGAACGGTACTTTTCTGTAAAGCATGGTCATTTCAGAGAACATATGTTAGTCAGTTATGGACAAATCTGACCTGGAATCCCTTGGATGGAACACATTGTACCCATATGAGAATCAAACATCAGTCTTTGGTGTGAAGGGCAAACACTTAATCCACTCATGATTGGGTGAGTGACAGTGGATGGGTGGGTAAGCAAGCAAGTGAGTTTCTATGATTCTTTTAGCAACATTCCAGCAACATCACCAAAAATGAACCTCACATATTGTATGATTACACGATGCCATTTAGAAAGTGGTCAAATGCAACACTTCATATCTGGGATTTCACTTTCTTAGTAAAGTACAAATTCTAGTACTTTTTTGGGTTGAGTCCCATCCGGGATTCGAACATACTGTACCCTTGATGGGAATAGAACTGAATCTCCAGGTGAGAGAACACTCTGGGTCTGGGAGTTCTGTGAGCCCAGTACACTTCTAAATGTTATGATGGGAAAAAGCTCAATCAACAAACATGAGTAAAGGCATATAAAATGTACATATCAAATTTATTCTCGTTGAAGACAATATATTACACATATGGGTGGCGTATTGCGTCATCCCTTATAGGTGATTTAATACTGATGGCAAAGTCACATGACAGTCACATGACCCTGCCAAGGCAACATATCGGTGCTCAAGAGGGGCAGGTGATTGTCACACACAGGACAAGAGCGGTCATTGACGCCGTCAACAGCAATATATATGTACAACAAATCAGGAATGAAAAAGAATAGATCCACAGTGGATTTGTTAATTATATACAGAAAGTAACTGAAATCACATTGTTTATAAAGTGAATGCCCTGCCAACATAAATATCTTCACTCTTTTGTGTTAATTTTAAACCAGTTTGCATCTTCGGCAAGTAATTAGTAAGGTGTATTGAAAACAAGTGATACATACTTCAGTATGCTAATATGTTTTTGCAAGAACATTTGCAACTCAGATTGGAAACATTTCAAAATAAGTAAAAAATTTCAACTAAATTCCTCACAACTTGTAAAATGATCTTCAACCTTCACAAATGTGAAACAAATGTGAAAATGTTCCAGTAAACCTATTTGCAAGAAGAGATACTTATTAATAAAATATCTTTAACACAATTATTTAAATTAAACAAACCAATTTAAAACTGCAGTAACTAAATCTTCAGGATTCTTAAATAATTTCGTCTAATGGACTTTTCCCTTCAATCAAGTATGCTACATCAGTAAGTTCAACATTGAGGTAGAAGTGGGTATATCTAAAATGCTAGCATCAAAATTGCAAAATTCTCCAGAGGAAAATAATTTTGTTGAACTGCACATATATTTGCCACTCTGTGAATGCAGGTCTACAGAACCATGTTGCCATTTTTGTGTCTTGTTCCATGAATGCTCAGCAACTGATCACATGACTATAACTGGAGCCAATCAAATCAAGCCATTGTACTGAAATGTGCAACACAGATACAGATTTCTGGGCCTGTTTCACGAAGATATCTTAGCGCTAGGAGTGTCTAGGAGTGCCGTGGCTCCTTACACTGTGATATAGCCTCATGACAGCTGTAGCACTACATAACTTTGTGAAATGGGTCCCTGGTTTGTGTGTATCTGTTGTGAAGATTGTTCTCTCATATACATATTCACAGACTTTAGCTCTGTTACATTGAAATGATTGTGGCAGATTAAAGCTATTGGTGTTTGCACAATGAAAATGTACAATGACAAAATCTATGGGCTATTATGAACTATTTTACATCCAACTGTCTTGACTTTACCCTGTAACCATGGTAACGCCCATATATATGGAAATCCTCAGTCATCCTTAACACTATCTTCCATACAACTTATACACAGGGCAAGCAATATATCATGAATATAAAAGTTCTTTTAAAAATCAAACAAACTATACTGACTTTGATATGTTTTGAGTAATTGTATCTTGAAAAAACCTTAAATCTTGTACAGGATTGAATTTTTTTATTATATATCTTAACATTTGTACATACTTTGAACTATGTACACATTTGTACAGTGTTCATTATACACATATTTGGAATCAGTTTCACTTTCATATGTTACAGGTAATGTAACACCTTCTACAAATATACATCTAACAGAAAAATCACAACAAATCAGTTTTCATCTAAATAGCACTATAGGTTCAATGATGATTGTCAAAAGTCATCACTTCCACAATGTGTGGATGAACATTTCTCAGAGGAAAGTCGAAACATCTACCCTGTTTCCGCAAGCCACACGTCATTCAGTCCGCCATTCTTACTTGCAAACATCCTGCACACACACATGTTCTATACAAAGTTATGTGGCTTGAAAATAAATTATACAAACGTATCAATTATCATTCTCAGTAAGAGGGTTACTACATCTATGTAGATCCACAATAATCAGAAACACATTTCCAGTTCAACTTCACAGAATCTGAAATTGGCCAATCAGTTTTCACATCCACGCTGACATTATAAAAGACAACCTTCAAATATGCCAACTGAAATCACATCACTTCTTACCAAGATTCAAGTAATATCATGACTGGGAATCATGCATTGCAAGTGAACACTTTAACCACTTGGCTAACCAAATTCACCTTTTGCATGTTTTTCCATCATTGCACAACAATTACTACCATTTATACTGAATCCCATTTCATTCATGTCGCCACAATCTGTTTTATTTTGTTTCTGCTTCGGTTTCTCAGTTACTGTGGACCTGCACTGAATGTAAGAGCCCTGGTTTCAATGGCGATTGATTATATACAAGAGCACTATGTTGTGTCATATGGTGAGCTATGTCCAGTCAGTTCCAACCCACCAAATGCAAGGCCACATTGTAAGGAAAGTCACTGAATGTGTCTGGATGTCCTCTCCATGTCCACATTGCATAGCCAAGATGGCAGCCATAGTGATGGATCAGTCCATGTTTGCATAGATCTTGCATTTGTAACTACTGAGCAAGTAATTATAACATTCACTTTGCAACAATTTCTTTTGGAAAAGAATTTCTGTATGTAGAAAAAGGATTTGAAAATATCACGTAAATAATGATTTTGAACATCTTCACTTGTCTGTGGATAATTATCCGTCACCATGGCAACTGAACCATCTACCATCACTAACACATTCACACATAGCTCGTTGGTTATTTGGATTTTTTATCAGATAAAGCTATATCCCTGGCTTTCAGTGAACTTATGCACATGTTTAGAGTCACACTGAGCATGTTCTAAGAGTATCAACACGATTGGGTGTTTACATGCTAATTCTCATTCAGAATTTCCATTCTCGATGTTCAGATGTCACACTAAGCATGCGCAGTATCCGCATGTTCACGAACGTGACCATTCTGCAGTCTCTGTACAGTAGTCCCACCTGCACACCAACGTCCTCCACTGTACACATCTCAGAAACTGCACAACACAAATTCCTCCACTGTACACACATCAGTAACTGTATTGAACGTGTTGATGACTATGGTTGTGTTGGCTGCGTGACACAGATGAAATGTCAGAATAGAAATCTATACTTGGTGTGGATTTAGGCAGTTTGTCTCTGCTTGCTTGTAGCATGTTAGCATTGTACGGGTTTGTGTACATGTCTTTGTCATGAGTGGGCACGGGCATGCGCTGCACTTTCAGTCCACCGCTGGTGGTGTTGCAGCGTCGCCGCCGTTGTAGCAGGAATATGGCCACGATGACGATCACTAGCACAACACAGGAAGGCACTCCAATGATAAGAGGTAGGTTGTTAGTGGAAGAAGACGTAGTGTCTGGCTGGGCTGCATATGATGACCCTTCACCTGAAAGAAATTTCACTTTTCGATTCAGATGTCATTTCAAGGTCACATAAAAGTCAAATGATCAACATCATATGAGGATGCACTGACAAGATACAAAAACTCTTTATCCTGAACAAATGTGAATGTATTCTGTTCGTGAGAGTGGTTAGTTAGCAATATTCCAGCAATATCACAGCATGGAAAAAACTGGCTTTCACATGTAGTACCCACACTGGGAATCAAACTCGAATCTTTGGCCTACCCCATCACTCCTGTTTGTTTGATAATGTATCTTCTACAATGTGTTGAATCATCTAAGATCAGAAAATGGAACTCCACTTCCTCATTCTTTCTTTTTACATATGTAAGGAAGCACAACATTAAAAGAAATAGACTTAGTTTATAGATCTACTCTCAGTACTACAGCTGATAAAATGTCACTTAAAGGCCTTGCACAAGTAATATATACAACCTGATAATATCATAGTTGAAAGGTGTATTTGTATAAAATATTAGTGCAAGATCTCACCTGGCACAACGGACAGAAAAGCACTTCGGAAGTTATATCCCATGCTGTTTGCTCCGAGACAGATGTACATGCCAGCGTCAGCAGCCGTGGCACGGTGTATGACCAGCTTGTTAAGGTACGTCCCATCGGGGCGGGTCAGGAGATCCCCTGTCTTTAACACCACAAACTGCTGGCCTTTCACGCTGATGGTGCTGTTGTGATTGTCCATGTCCTCCGAGTCCTCGATACGCTTCAGCCACTGGAGACAGAAGAGAGGTTGTGAAAACTTTACACAGAGGAATACATTCATGCAATACCCTAAACATTGTGGATACTCCATATTAATGAGTGAATCAACCTCTGTACTGGTGGTGATGAGTTTTATATGATTTTTAATACTATTCCTGTAGTATCACAAAGGGACTCCAGAAACAGGCTTCATTGAGCACCTTAGGGAACAAAAAGCTAGGAACTCGATGTGATGATTTAGCAGTGCTGCTACATACTCTACATTTACAGTTCTAATCTCTATTTAACATTTGACAAAAAACAAAAAAATAAATAAATGAATAAAAACATAAAAAAGTTTAAAATGAAAAACAATTAAAAAACATCTTTGAACCAAACAAATTCAAGCTGCAATGGGAAATAACAATGTTTATTCTTGGATGTTTATGTGACTATGATGAACTCCCTACTTAAAGATAACCTGTTTTATTACACAAAAAAGTCATTGAATCTCAGGGAATGTAACAATGAATTACTGACTTCTGATACTGAAAGTATTTCTGTCGGGATAGATCAACCAGAATTCCTTGTTGCCAGGTTATTTTGTTACTCGTACCCTTTCCATATTTTCCATAGTCCCTGTTATATTGTCCCTTCAGACAAATATTTTAGCGACATATTTTCCCAGCTGTGCCACAATACAAATCTATGTGGATGAATTACCCCAGATGCAGATGTGTTGTGTCAACAGAGATCTGGCACTACAAGATTCGGCAAGCGCCTAAATGTTGCAAAATATCTCTCTTCTCATCAAAACATCTCAACGGATGTTGCAACAATTACCAACTAACCCTAGGGACTCAGATATGCACTTCCGTGTTGTCAGTCAAAATATGCCAATTTCCCCATAATGATGTCTCTTCCTCTTATCAGAATCTCGAACAAAATCTTTACTTCACACTTTCATGTTTGTTTTTTCTCATACCATGCAGTCATAAGAAATCCCAGCTTTTTTCTGTGAGTGAGTGATGATGTGCTGGACGACTTCGTTCCTGGATACCCTTTCATGATCATGAAGATATTGCTGATCATACAGTTCTACTTGTATAGGTAATGCAGGGCTAGTCACCACCATATTTTAGTCAAGTTGTTTATATAACTATATATATGTTGGTCTGGTACTGCACTATATATGCTGTTGTGACCATTTTAAGTGCCGGAATGTGACATTGATGGAATGTTGCTAAATTTGTCACATGCTCACTCACTATATTATTGATGTGGGTTCCAGTCAGTTTTGAAACAGGTGAGAAACTTTCTTAAGTTAGCCATGAATGTGTCAGAATTTTCATGAAATACAGCTGTCACTCTGCATGGTGAGATGTATCTGTCAACGAAGACTATTTGTATTAGAAAGATCACATCAGTGGTCTCGAGAGATTCTATAAATAATGCATGTATGCGTTGCTTGGTCCGAGTAGCATTACGATTTTCCTGAAAGACCATGAAACTGTGCTGGATGGTGGGCACTTTCATTACCTGAATGTGTGGATCAACGACGCTGCGAACTCGGCACTGAAAGGATGCTGTTCCCCCATAAACTACTGATGTATTCTTAGGATGTGGAGGGATTAACACAGGCTTGTTCTTTTTCATCATTTTTTCTGGAAAAAGAACATTTCATGAAATTATTATATTCATATTTGAATTCTTTCACATTCTCCTACACATGCTTCTGACATTTAAATGTCAAACATGGATCCATTGATAACTGATGGAAGTAAAAACAAATTGTGTATGTATATCGCATCGATAGATCCCTATCGTGACATTTGTAGATGTCTGGTTTTAGATATTGAGAATCCCGTTAATACCCCCAAGCACATGATCTAGAAGGAGTGAGTGAGTGAGTGAGTTTAGTTTTACGCTGCTTTTAGCAATATTCCAGCAATATCACGGTGGGGGACACCAGAAAATGGGCTTCACACATTGTACCCATGTGGGGAATCAAACTGGGTCTTCGGCATGATGAGTGAACACGTTAACCACTAAGCTATCCCACCGCCCCAATTTCTAGAAGGATATTAAGGCTGTTTATGTATACTCAAAAGTCAGGGACCATCGACAATATGAGGAAATTTCCTTAAAACATAATTTCCAGAAAACATATAATTTATCATGTTATCTGATTTAGCACAAAATTTCATACAAATATCTCTTTGATGTCAGCCTTTTGGTTCAACATTCAAGATGAATGATATCTAGAGTAAACAGGGACTGCTAGTACAAATAAATCACAATAAATCAAACAGATGTGTAAAAATATCTATTCGAGTCGTTTTTGAAATATCTTTATTTGGCATTTTTAAATTATTTTTTAATCATTCTTCATACAAAAGTTGCTCAGATATATGAAAATATAACTATGCAGGGCTATGAGGTATAAAAACCCACTGTTAACTTAAAATGTAATTAAGGTTGTTTTCAACTCACCTATCACTTCGATGGAGTATGTATAATTGATTGAACCCAGTCTGTTTGTCACAACACAGGTGTACTTCCCAGTATCTACTTCCTTCATATCGTGCAGTTTAAGTATCCACATAGGATGGGAATGTTCGTTGTCTTCGATTGGCTGGGTGCCATCTTTGAACCACTGTACATGAGGGCGTGGGTTACCCCGAGCTCTGCACTTTAATCTGGCTGAACTTCCCACAGGACGTAACAGGACCTTATGTTTCATCTTGTTCTCATCAATAAAGGTTGGTGCAGCTGAAATAAAAAAATTAATATTGATCACTATAATAATTATAATTTTAACAATAATAAAAGTACCAAAGCAACTGTCATCATCATCAACGTCATCATCATCAAATCGCAGCAGTAGCAACAGTAGTAACATAGCAGTTTAATTATTTTCCTTAAAATAAGTGAATTTCACAAGAACTTCAATTCAGCATATGAAAATCAATGTACTGTGACAGAATGCAGTATGCACTATGCTGTCACAAGAACTTACCTCCTGCTTTTCTTAAATCTTCATCAGGTGACTGCAAATATTCGTTGTCATTTTCTTTCACTATTCCTTTTTCCTCATCTGTAAACAAGAGATATGTCATAAATACCTATTGTCATATACTAAAGCTTTTATTTAAAAAATTATTTATTTTTCATGTTCCACAACTAAACTCTCTACATTTTCCAACCGTAACCTATAAATTCTTTCTAAAACAGCTTCTCCAATATCAGGTTTGGATGTTTGACCTTAGCAAAGCAAAACTGATGCATGCGATCTTGTGTTATTACAGTGGTGTCAATTGTTTAGCCAACATGGCTGCCTTACACAAAATGGCTACTGGAACACTACTTAGGTGACAACTGTGTCTGACATTGGAAAGCTTTAAACGCAGGCCTGTAATCAGTGGTGAGGATAAAGTTATAGTACCCAAACAGGTTATCATAATATCAGGTCTGGGCGGCGAAATGGAATGTGGAGCTCATAAAGGTGGTGACTTAACATTCTAGTGTTTAGTTATATATTTCATTTTTGAAAATTGTCGGCATGAGAGAGTAGATCAGCATCCGTAAAAATAAGTTCAACACAGCAAACTGTCGTTGTTTCAATATAATGAGCAAAAAACACAGAAATGCTGATCATCACTCTTCCACAACTTATTAATAATGGAAATTTACCTGATTCTGAACAATATTGAAAATCTTAAAGACATCAGCACAATGAGTCATAGAAATTTAAGACCTCGCCTGAATCAGACAGCCAATCAATGTACATGAATCGGAGACTTAAATATCAAGTACAAATCAAAGAATGTGACCAATCGCTGACCCCATAGCAAAGCTAAGGCTGTTGATACAAGAGCAGCTACACAACTGAAATGATTTCGGGATTTCACATGCATTTAGAAAGGCGTAGGTTAGTCAGTGATAATTGTATCAAATCGACTACTCGCCACATCCCTATTAGCTTGGACTAGCAGCCTCTCTCTGACCGATCTCAAGTTTGATCAATGACTGGTGTACCAAACTATCTTCACATGCTCACAGCACATAAATGTGTATTTCAGCAATGAGATGAGTACGAGAACATAGTTGTGTCCAGGAAGATAGGATGACACAATTATGGATAGAATTTGGATAGGATTTGCATGGTAGATTACTGTAACTGGCTTTCATGATGATGAATCATTCGGATGGAAGATTTGCCTCATTGTGTTGACGTACCAAATTGTCATTGATCAAACTGCCAGAAATTCAGCCACATGGTTTTATAATCTCTGAGGACCTCTTGTAAATCCATTTCAAAACTCAGCAAATCGGCAACTTGAGGAATATTTTTGATGCAAACCCATTTATTCTGCCTCATGAATTTAATATTTGCACATATAATACCATCAAGAATAGTTGTGCATTTGAACCAGTCGGAAAGAGTATAATTCATCTGTGTATATTTGACATTTGCAAATAAGTCTTTTTAAATGGGAGCTATCAGTTTATAATGGTGTTTAATGTTTCTTTCTGTTCTGATAGATATTAATCATAAGGAGAGATTTCAATATATATTTTTATAAAATTTGCATATTTTTTGTTGCAGTTTTAGCATTAACACGTCAAGGAAAGCTATGAAAACAACTGTTACAATGTTAAAACTAACCAAGAATTATTGTTCGCAACAAATCAGTACAATTCAGTACCCATTTATTCATAATGAATACACTCCCTTTTCAGACAGGCATGTTTCTTGAAGGTTACAAATATCTTAGGAATTATAATTGCCTAAATAGACCCAAGTCATACGCCTTTACAGCTAAAAACGTACACAATCCTGAATAGAAAACCCCTTACTCTTCTTTTGTGAGGTAGGAAAAAGCAGCTCAAATAATCTTCCCTCAGACACGGCTGTATTATTTCACCATAAATGGATTTTCTTTTTTACTCTGTCCGTCCGAGTCTATCATTTCGGGGTATAACAATTCTTGCTTTGAAGTATCAGTGTTGTGAAGGCTTAGGTGTTACGAGGCTATGTGCGGCATATACGCTTCAGCGATTCAAATGAGTATGGTTATCAAAAGACCCTGGTCTTGGAGATAATACGCAATCTCCTAAACTTACAGACGTCTACGCTCGTCTAAATCCAGTAACTCAGCACCTACAGCAATGAGAATGAAATTGCCATGCAGGGAGATCACGAACGCTTGTGCTATGGTACCTTATACCTGAGACACCATGGAAACGTGGAGCTCTCTATCCCTCTTATGTTGTTGTTACCAGCAGTTGCAATAACTTATGAAATTACAATAAAAAACAAATCACACCACAGCCATCTGCATTCCTCAGATGCAGATGTCTCTTTGAAACCTTCTGAAGGAGCTAATACTTGGCTTTATCAGTTTAAAAAATATTTTTTATAAAATTCTAGATGTGATTAATAAATTTTAGAAAACATATTGGTTTTAGTGGATTCCACTTGAAAACTATGCCTGAATTTGGCTTGTAATTATATGGAAATTATGGCTTGTTTTTTTTGGGTGTTGTTTATGGTATTTGAACAGAATTAATCAGATCAATATCAAATTTCACTCCAATTTATTTATGTAATTTACATTTATTTTTATTTAGCAGGTTAGATACACTTATCATCCAATGCAATGAATAAAACAACATATTAAACTGTCCACAGGTACGACTTTCGCAGCTGCATGAGGTAAATGTATTGCAAGCTTAGTGTTACAGGCAAGGGGATTTCCAGTGCACGATTAGATTGTTATGAGAAGCGAGTTGTGATGGCAATAGCAGAGCGCCATCTGTGGTAAAACAGAATAAACAGACGAGAGTCGGAGTAAAACAAACAGCGCCATTGCTTATACTAAACTTATCTAAAGGTAGTGTTGCTGTAATAGCCTGTTAACACACATGAGGTTAAACTACTAACAATCATATTAAACTATCAGCCTGTTTCTAGGATGATAAAAACCTTTTGGGACCTTTTTGGTTTTATTTGGAATATCAGGGATATCTGAACAGAGTTAAACCATTTTTTTATGTTTGGAAAGTTAATTTTTGTATCTCAGAAAATATATTTTGACAAATTATTAGATAAACTGGTTACCTCATCATCAACGCATCAAATGTCAGTAACTCCCATAACTGCAAAAACTAAAAAAAATGTCGGCAATTGTTTTGTACATGACACTAACATGATAACAGCTCTGTCATCAAGATTGGATGATGACCCATTACAACAGGAAAATGACATTATATTAATTTAAACAGACTAAGGTCACCAGGAAATAAAGAATCTAGACCTGGACACAAAGAGAACTCAACAAAAGCTGTAAACACAACTGACGGCCCAAAGCATGGGGCAGATAAGAGGTGGCACTTTTCACATATTTTTTCAGGGATGCAAATCCAATGACTGGCAGAGAACCAAGCTTAGCAAGGCACTTCAGGGGATTGTTTTACATCTAGGGGATACATTTCCACAATAACATGTATTCTCCCATTTGAACATCACATCTGTTCAGTGATTACTCAATAACAAACCATAGCTCTCACTACAGTTGACTCACTCACTCACTCATATTCACACCAAATAAAGAACCTTTGTTTGTGTGCCAGGACCCAAACCATTTTTTATAACTTGGTTGGGTGATCCTACATCTGTCTGGGTTATTGTGAAATGAGTTCACACAACTGTCATTTCATTCCAACTTACATTTCGAATCAATAATCATGTTTACTTACAACATGTCAGAGAAGATTTATCAGAGGTCCCTTTTGATACTTTTCCACAAACAGATCCAGAAATTGTCAACATTGACATATGTTCCAAGGAGATATCAATAGGTGTACCACCATTAAATCTGAATAAAACCCACCAATAATAGCCTGTATCCATGTTAGGAAACCTTTACAAGTATTGAAATTACAATCATGATAAGAGGCTCAAGTCACCACAAAACCACAATTCACTGTACCCATCTGCTCTCTCAATGACATCTGAATACATTGGACAGAAAATTGCTTTTTCATACAGCCAGACTGGAACACTGTATCTCTATCATTGCAGGAAGATTCAAGTGAACCTATTTACTCCGCAGTCAGTCTCCTTGTTCCTATTGTTGTAGCCAAGAAAGGCACGGGCTGGCTTAAATTCATGGGGTACGAAGGGCAATGGCACAATACAATTCTCCCATACTTCCACCAGATGTGAGAAGGCAAAAGGAAAAGGAGAGAGAAATTGAGTATTCTGTGGGCCTAAGCCAATCTCCAACGAGAAAGGCCTTAAAGTTTGTGTCATAAAGTACAGGGAATTACGACCCATAACGCACTGCCTGTTACAAGTTATATCTACCACTACCGCCACCACTACCAGCGCCATGTACAGCAGTGTATCTAGGTTTTGCCATCCTGACATTGTGGGAACCCCGGCCCTCATAAATCATACCAACAAGTGCGGCTGATAAAACAGTCAGAAGTCGGCTGTTTGATGGAAGAAAAATGTTAATAAGAGTCATGTTGACACCAGCTTGAACCAAAATAATGCTCAAGTCAGTCCCCACTGCTGCAACTGCTGTGTAAAGCTGTCAAAGATAGGAGAATATGTAGATACATTACCTTACAGCAGGTTATATGGAATAATGTATGTCATAACAAGCTTATATATACCAACCAAGACAAAACTGGATGAGCATATATTTTTTTAGAACATGTGGCGTCATCTTGGGGCCAAGTAAATTGAAATATTCCTGGAAGAAGGCATTTAGGTGCAAGCTAGATACATAGTCTCTATCTTGGTGAGTGAGTTGACTTTATCACCCAAATCCCTGATTACATTGCCCAAAACATCAGGTAAGAGCTTGGCTAGTCTGTCTCAGTCCCTGAACCACATTCCTTTCCCTACTGCCTAGCCCTCTATGTAGTGCAAAAGCCTTAAATATAAGCAAGTCTTGATTTCTTCAGGTTCTGAATCGCTGCTCTCCCTTGGGCTCCTTTTCAATTTATAATAGGTTTGTTTGTTACTATCAAAATTATATCTATTCAGAGACTAAGCATTAGTCTAGAGTTTGGGACATTCTAATTTATTGCACTGACATGTTTTCGCTTAACCTTATTTCTCAGACGGTTACCATGGATACTGTTTAACAAATCTAGTATTCCCAGGGTCAAAATTGTGAATAAATTGATTTAATCATGACATATAATCATATTTATGGGCACCAACTACAGTAAATCTAATAGCATATCCTGTCTGACATTCTGCTAATATCCAGCAACATTTAGCTACACTGTAATAACACTGTTTGCTCAATGACATGACAATAGTGCATTACTGTTATCAGCTTATCTGGCCATAACTTGAACATCCTAATCTGGTCATTGTTTACAGTTTCATCACATGTGAGACAATACTTTTTCCCACGCAAACTTATCTTAAATTTCATCGTTATCACTGTCAAAACTGATACCAAAGTCAGGTGACTTGGACTGGCCAATTACAGATGAGGATTTTCATCACTCAAGTTGAGATAACCAATATTCAGACCACAGCTCATAAGACACCATTCACATGGCGACACTATGGCAGGGAAGGAGCTGTCACATGACTCACCCTTGTCAGCGTGACACACTGCACTACATGTACTATGTTCACAGGAAGATAGCTTACCACACTCATATATTGGCACTCGTGAATTATTTAAGTAATTTACCATATATAAAATACTAAAATATTAACAATTTTTATAATAAAAAAGAAAAAAAAGGAGAAAAACCAAAACAATTCTTACAATAATATAGTGGTCATTTATCTAATAAAAAAGCATGACAATTTATAAAAAGCATGACAATTTATTAAAACAAAGTTTTCAGTTCATAATAATCATTGCAGCACTTAGTAGCAAGCTTACCTGACAGGTGAGTGATTGACAGCTGTCAATCAAATGTCACATGCCATGGTGGGTATGATGTATCATTTATCTACATCGTTGTACTCGAGGCTACTCTGATGTAAACAATAAGGACTGTACATAGTGCTTGTGAATCACGATTTGCTAGTGGACGCACCTAAGTATATCTGTGCTTATTGACACATTTTAAAATGTGTTATCTATCAAGTATGAAAAACTGAAAAAATAGTTCCTTCATCCTGAAGCTATTATATAACAATATTTATGGCTTGTCACACCCATAAACATTTCCCACTCAAAAATACCCAAATATTACTTCACAATTCATGTACTAACACTTAAACCTTACCCTAAATGAAACCCCAAACAAATAAATTTTTCAACTTTTTTTCATGCACAGTGTCTTCTTAAGTCCCCATTTGCTGAGAATTCCTAACCAGGAAAGAGGGGAAGTTCATGAATACTCCTAATGGCCTGTTAATTGACGAGAATTTCACACTATATGACTCTACAAATAAACACTGGTGATATATAAGCAGTTGGGGGCTGATTTAGCACTTGCTGTTTTGTGAAGACTGCCCCCTTTCACGCAGGTTGGCCTTGTATGTTGACTCAACCCAATACGACTAGTGCAACTCTCATATTGAAGTTGGGTTTTTTGTCTCTCTACACTTTTATAACAATTAAAACCATTTAAGAAAAAATGAAAGAAGTGCACTTTGGTTTGCCATCCCTTAATGCACCTCCATTATTGGCCCTCTGAAAGTAAGGGTTCGTTTTCAAGAAATATGGATTTTGTCCAAGAAAGGATTTATAGAATGGAAAGCAATTTCATGTACGATCAAGAGAACTTTGTAGACCTAGAGATTAGTCGTGCAATTTTTTTAAAAGGTAATTGATTTTTTTAATGTTCGGCAAATAACTATGATGCCTATCTGCCTGAAAATGGCAGATGTTTGTAGAATAGCAGTCAACTATTATCACTCATGACACTGGTTATTCCTGTTATTTCTTCTGCCATGAACCAGGCAACTGCCTCTCAGGCTGAATTGTTTCATTTGGAATTGTTTAATAGAAAGAAAATAACAAGCAGTTGTCCCAAGAATTGAATATGGGGCCCCAGCAATTGGAATCATCTAAGATGGGTTGTATGTTTCACCTTTCTCACCAATTAAGTCAACTGATCTGCCCTCTGGGCTATGAAGCATGACGGAGATATTTGGATAACCCCTTAATCAAAGTTGGCTAGAAAATTGGCCACCCAGCAAGTGAATTAAGGCTTGCTTAGTCCTCATGTTATGATGTTGGATGCTTTAAGGAATTTGCCGAAAAATTAGATGTATGAAATAATTGAACCACTCAGTCATTATTGAACTGTTATACTATATAAATATTACATTTAACAAAATTGTCAGCTTTTTAAAATAAAATTCAAAGATTTTTTTTCAGACTTTAAACTTTTCTTTTGAGTTATGTATCCAAATACAAAACACATTTCTTTGTGAGTGTTTCTTATTATCGTTTTTAGGGCAACAGAAACTCAATTTAAATGCTGAATGAGTGAATTTGATCAATGACTATGAAACTGTACCTTAGGTGTAATGCTGAATATATTTCATGCACAGTTTATCCTTCAACACAGTGAATGCATGAATGCACGCATGTATTCAAGAAATAACATGACATGGCATCACAATATTCAAATTTCCCAAAGTGCACATCCCTCCAGACACACGCTACTGTGGCGACGGAATAATTGAGAATTCACATCTGTTTCCTCATCATTGCAACCTAACTTTTTCGAAATCGGAAATTTAATCAGGCAAAACTTCCTACTCCTTCAATGGTTAATTTCCTGGACATAGTTTTTTATTAACAGCCAAAAGTTGCCTTGAAGAAACGTTGTTAGATTAATTTAAAGAAATGTTGATTGAAATATCTCTCGTTCATCTTCCTGTTGGAACTAAAATAAATTTGACCTACTTAAAGCTTAAAAGTTTGCTAGATGAAAAGCAACTCCAGGTCTGTACTTAACTAAATATTGAACATTCAAAATTGTAATTAGACTTCCTCTTAGGATATTACCTAAGAGAACAAATGCACCCTTTTCATAGTTTATTAAAAAGACAACATGGATGATTTATTAACTACGACAAATCAGGAACTAGGAATTAATCATGAGCAGAAAATGTGTGACAACATGACATATACGGCTGGTTGACAGTCAGAGCTCATAAAAGGGTGGCAACGGCAGGTACTGGCATATTAAGATCATGATTCATCATACATCAGATAGAGTCATTACAAACTTCCTTTCCTGACCTTCACCAAGGAGCAGACAACTCCTAATATATTTAATACAAATTAATTTGTGATGTTAAAACACCTATCAAATAGGCCACCATGCTTAGTGACTTGATCTGATAAATGAAGGTTAGTTTTACTTGATAAATCAACATGGACTTAACAGAGAGTGTAAAGGAGAAAATGATTCTTGATTTGACTTGAGAAATTGTGATTTATGTGACAAGGTTGATATAGAAAGTGCACAGATAGTGATAGGATACGCAGGTCAAGAGAAATACCCTGGCCTGTGCTATAAACAGCCTCTAAAGCCTCTCTGACAAGTTGAACTCGGAAACAAGCACCTGCACCTGTGACAGTCTAACCCGGGGGAAATTTTAGTCCAGCTGATAAAATTAATAATGAATAATTAATGGAATAAATTGTTCCACTCTGTGGTTTTTCTGAATGATCATAAAGCTACTGTTTGTATCAAAGTAAGTTAATAAATTTATGAATTCAGCAATTCACAGAAAAACATTTGACGCATTGCAAAAGATCCAAAATGGATTTATCACAGAGCTTTGAAAATGAATTGACACCTCCACACAAGTAGTGACTGATGATATTCATAGTTCAGGGAGATTATAGATTGTTATAAATTCTTGGTCATATTTACCTACAATCTGTTGTATAACTCAACATTATCAGAGAGTAGCAGTCTTAAACAACTAAAACAACCCTCTCCACTGAAGACCATAATGGATGTTTTCAAGGAAAATTCCTTGTCAGATTTTAACCTTTGTGGGTGTGAGAGGTCAAGGGTCACATGACTTTGTCACTGGGCAAAGCCATTACCAGTCTGGTCAACACAAACATGGTGACCAAGTACACTCAGATAGAGACTGTTATGCAAGAAAAGGGGTTTGTTTGGGTCCTAATCAAATGGATCGTGTATGTTAGTTTGTAAAGAGGATTTCAAACCACTACGTGGAGTGGTGGCCAAACACTTGCCAAACACTTTTGCCCGAGTGGACATCCTTGGTAGGGATTTCCTAAAGGACCGGCATACCACATCTTTCTTGTTCAAACACCAAACACTGCTCTAATTCATTGCTAAAACCGTCGAAAAATAGGCAAAAATAATGCAAATGTATTCAACTTTCAGGGATCATTCTGTTTGAGTGAAAAAAAGAGCTACGGCATATTTGTAATTCCATACTACTACACTAGCATTATGGGAATGTTTCTACCAACTGAACTTTGTGTGTGAGACATAGCTGAGTGCAAGTAGATCATACTCTCCTGCAAACAAACTGCACTTGTCATTGCAATATTTGCTCCTAAAACCATAATTTATCATTCCGTGTACATTGCACATGGCAACAGATGGAAGTATTTTCCGTATCAACTTTCATGGCAAGTCATAAATAGATTATCAAGTTGTCATATATTCCAGCTGATTTTAACAGAATTGATTTCATTCCACAACTTTCAAAGCAATGCATCTGCAATTTTCATTTAAAATTGACTCATATTACTTACTAATAATGCTCGATATAGTATTTCAATTCTCCTTGAAACTGGTGTGTACACATATGTATCTATATATTTACTTTCAAAAGCAGTAAATCAATAAAATTCTGACCTTTCATATTGTATTCCTACACCCTGTTTGTTATTTAGAAGCATACTAAAAGATTCATGGACCCTGAATTCTCCAATGTGGCAGCGTTGGAGCGGAATGTGTACCGGTCCCACCCTACCATGGCAACACCTTCATTAATTAATCATGCAATTATATGTGTCAAACCTGCTGATGATTATGTTACTAATGAAGACCCCTGGTCCTGGTTGGTCACAGTTGGTATGTAAATCAGCCAGCAGGTGGCAGTAGCACTATGGTGGCCTCATGTTCATACATAGAAAAATAGTGAGAATAAGGTCATCCTGTTCTGGCTCAGGACAAGTACTCTAGTTGTAAGCATTAGAACTTACAACTAGTGCTGCACAAATAACTACATGTTAATATCAGTTAAAATGCAGCATTGACCTTGCTAGAAAGGGACATTGTACAGGGTTCTAAGATCATTTGAACAGCCAATTCATTATGGCGAAAATTATTTCTGGACCTGGGTGTCATAAAATACCCAGGCTATTTTCTACTACTATCTATGATATAAACAGCTAGTCTCAGATAAGCACAAGTTAGATCCATTAATGACACAATCCATTTACCGGCACAAACCATTTACAGAAGGGCCTGTTCTGACAATGCTTCATTTGGAAACAGGTGGGTAGGTAAACTGTTTCCTTCAACAATCTGCATCTGTTAGAGAATCACTAAATTGTAGGCAAAGTTTGAAATATTTGAGGGAATCTTACTGCTGACAAGTGAAACCATTGATTGGTGCCTCTCAGCCATGAGGTCTTAGAGACAATGTGATCCTAACTCCCATACCACCACAAAGACTTACAACTGTCGTTGCTTTGTACACCCTGAACAGCTTTTTGACTAGATTGATTTCTGTTACTTACCAACAACAATTAGAGTGTAGTTTATGTTGATATGTCCGAAGCCATTAGTAGCTTTACACAGGTAATTTCCAGCATCATTCATTTGTACTTCTTTTATCCGGAGCTGTCCATCAGGGGTCACCTTGAAGCGCGTCTCTCCTGGAGGGATGTTCTTACCATCTTTCTTCCACTGTGTCAGTGGCAGGGGGTCGGCCTCTACTGGACACTCAAGGCGTGTGTTTTTACCGAGCTTTGCTATATGTCGCTGGTATGTATTCCCAGATATCTTGGGTGGACCTGTAACAAACATATGACCGTTAACTACCATCTCATAATTTACATTTTGCAATCAATAAATGGCATAGTATGGACAATAGGGCTAGCCTCATGGTCAAAGGGTTCGCTCTTCATGCTGAAGATCAGGGTTTGATTCCCAACATGTAAATTTAATTCTAAAAAGCATGTGGGACAATGGGGTAGTCTAATGCTGAAGGATCCAAGCATGGGTAAAATGTGTCCCCTGTTGGTATATTGCTGAAATATTGCCTAAAGTGGTGAACATCTCACTCACTCACTCCTGACATCATAAAATTGTACACAGATACAAATAAACTATACACTAGTATATTATTTACATATGTTTATAAAAGGATATGTCTACCTCACAATAAAAAAATAGAGTTAAAACAAAGAAATAAAAAAAGGTGTTAGAATACTTTTGTTACAGTTTGTGGTCAGTCTTCATTACCAAACAGTCCTAAAAGTATTCCTGTTCTCTAAATTCTTTTTTTCAGTAAATAACTACAAATTACGTTTACATTCTGCTGCATCTACCTGAAACAATGGCAAGTCACATTTATGCAAAATTTTCCCACTGATATAATGAATAATCATGATAACGTAAGCCCTATCAAGGGAAGGACTCAATATGTTAATAGTAGTGTTGTACAGCTAATCTGAAAACAAATGAGTCCAGAAACAACTTGCATGACAACTAGTTCTAGGGCCATAGTTGTTATCGTACTTGAAAAGCGACTCCATAAGACATGAATTATGGTGTCTCATTTGTTTTAGCATTGCTATGTTAGGCTACTAAAATCACGTTAATAATGAAATGGTACACATCAGTAGCATATTTATCTCAAATAACCTCAAAGCACATTTCTATCCCCAAAGCCCACTGACTGCATATTCCTTACCTGTTCCTGCCCTGACTTGAGTTAACAATACAAGTAGTTGCACCATACAAAATAATACCATATCTCCATTTCCAAATGTATTTTTCCCATCACAAAACTCATAGAAAATGATTAGTTCTGAGGCAATATTTATCAGTAGACTGAATGACACAATAAGAGTACAATATAATTACATGCTAATGGTACATTTATCTTGAAATACTCTCAAAGCATTTTCCCATCCCAAAACTCATTAAAGAGATTAGTTTTGAGGAAAGCCTTCTGCATAGACTGTCGCATACAATATGAGTGAGTCTGGCATGTTAAAATGAAGTCGACACCCTTGCACTACGCTCCACAAAACTCAGACAAAAATACCATATTGTATTTCAGTGGTTCTGATCAACGCTTCAATCCCAGGGTGGGAACCCTTCCCATAAATTGCAAAAGGGGATTAAGTCTATCATACAGATTTCTCCCTCAATTCATTCACATAAAGGACTATGGCAACAATGGGGGAATATGCAGGTTAATGTTTGGAAATCTTGCTGCAGTTTCACAAAGAGTTCAGGGCATGAAGTAGGAACAAAGCTGCCACAGTATACATTAAGTCTGGTCATTTCTATAGACAAAAGAAAAGGTCAAGCTCATTCATTTTCTGGTGACCCACCTTCACAATGCGAAAAATATTCTAGCCATTTGGGGAAGGTTTTTGTGACTGACGGAAACTCATAGAAATTTGATCCAAATGATACCAAAGACAACTATGAATTTTGGAGACATGACATCAATACTAATTTCCAAATCATAAATACTTGATATAAGTTCTATTTCAGAGCAGTCTGTGGATTTAGCATTGTGACACTTATCCTATGACACATATCGTGCATCCTTTCCTCATGTCAGTGGTAGCTGATCACATCTTCCGTCCTGGTAATATTTCTGGCTGTAATTTCATAAGGGAAACTTGGTCGAATCATCCAATCATGGCAAAGCAATCTCCTATACTTATCACGCCTGTTTAATACACTACAGACCAGGATGATTACATGGAAAGGATGTTCAAAACGTCAAGGTCATTCTGCTGGTGAGCATTCAATACTTAATGCTTATTACTCGATTACTTACAAATTACTTTCTTGCTAACAGGCTCAATAATAAATAAATGTCAACAGGTCAATTAATCAATCTTAGCAGATATGACGGCAGATCAAGTATTTTTGAGATACTTCTGAGTACAGACTTTCATTTGCATGTAGATGTATTTGAATTCATCAATACCTGCTTGGACAAAAACAGATCTGGAGCGGACGAGCCAGTGATTGTGAGCAATAATGATTCAATTTGTACAATGTCATGCAAGCATCAAAGTCACCTGACTACTTTGATTCATGGAGTTGTCTTGTATAACTTTGATTAGTTAGACTAAGCCCATTATTCTCAATGAACCTGCTTAAAATCCTGGAACAATGCATCGATGCATTGGTGGAGTGTGATACTCAATATTATGTAAAAAAAACGACACTTGTATAATTCTTAGGACAATTTGGAAAAAACTGATAATTTTGTATAATTTTATAATTGGATTAAAGCTTAATGAATATCTACTTGATGTTTCTTGAGCATTGCCTGTTTTGCTGTTCCTGTTATCGATCTTGTACTGAGTTGCATCATCACCAAGAGAAATATTTCTCCAGAAAGAATACATGTTCCTTGTTTTCATCTGTTGAGACAGTTTGGGTTACAACATGTGCAGACCAAAGACAGCTTATACCAAGACACAATGTGCCATACCCATTTCATGACTATCCTTAAAACTGTTGCAAAGGTCGTGAAAATCTCCTTGGAAATTTACACCCAACCGAGAGAGAAGCCAGCAATGTATCTGGCATTTGAACACATCACCCAAATATTTTATCTTGTGTAATGTTATTTATGTAATGGCTGTTCAATTGTGTTATCACGGCTGTGTTTCCCAAAACACACCATTTATCAGAGTACAAGTTGCTGCTACAAGACCTTGGTCCATGTGGCATGTTGAACAATCCACAGACAAGCCCCAGCCCATAGATAACTGTGTAATGGGAAGAAAAAGACACTACATAAATCACAAGAAGCTAGTCTCACCCCAGCCTTTGGCCTTGGTGTTTGCAACCTTTCTCATCTTGTGTTTGACTCTGACATTTTAACATGGATGATTGGCCCCAATTGATGCTATTAATTCAATGGAGATGATTCTATCAAGCTTGGGGCCCCAATTCCCTCCAAGGAGTATTTTAGGCACGAGAGTAAGTGTAGTTTACACGATAGAGGAACTATTATTCAGAGAGTGGAAACAGCTGTGTATAGAACTGCAGTAGAGCTAGGCAGTGTGGATACCTAACTGATCTCCCCCTGAAGAAGGGGGGCGAGAGGGAGGCGCACATGTGTAAAACCTCAGGAAAACAATGAAACCATACCTTGCCTATGTGGTCTGATTTTAATTTAAACTGTACAATACAATGGGGAAAAAGTCTTACATTGAAATAGACTTTTGTGGGCTGAAGGTTACACCCACAACTTGTTGTGTGCTAAGTAAGAGGAATGAGAACCGGAGGAGAAGAGTAATGGCACAACATAGGACAACATGCATAGTGGTGGATAAAATATTTATACACTGATATGTCCTGTAATTCATAATTCAATGATGTCAATGTTCTTTCCTTTAATTCAACTGAAATATTTTGATATGAATTTCAATTTTTTTAAAACTCTGTACTTAAAATGGACTTATGTATATGAACACTTGGTCTTATATATAGCTCAAATCTTGCTGATGTGATGTAAACTTTTATCTCAACCACTGATCTTTTGCGCAAGGGAATAATGTTTGTCTGGAAATTACCCCCAAATGATTTTCTTACTCTTAACTGTACATGCAGAAAATGTGGGTTTTTGTTGGTCCAAACATTCACTTAAATTGTGTTTATTGATATTTTCAGGAATACTAAGTAGTGTAATTAGCTTTTCTCAAGGAAGGAAACCTTGAAGCAACATAGCTTTCGTGAACATCATTTACCTCATGAAATCTGAGTGATATGGTGCATTATTTGTCTTGTAACCATCCTCCAGAAACAGTCATTCATTCACAAGAGATACTCTCAGGAAATGAGGTCCTTGCTATTCACTTGTAACTAGCTTGATAAATTTGCCAATTAGCCAAACATTTTCCTCCAGCTTCTGTAGCAAAATGCTGGCATTCTGTGCCCATCTGTCGCTGGTGCAAGTGTGTGGACTGACAGACGGACACACAACTCCACAGACTCTCGAAGAATAACAGATCACCATTACTAAAGCCAGCCCAGTCTGCAATGTGAGCTACCAGATGGTTGCTGGGAAAAAACACAGGATGAAAATGTCGACTGGAAAACTTCCCTGATGTTTTTGTTATGTCAAGAGTGGGATAACAACCAACGATGGATATCTCATGGCAAGGCGTCTCTGGTAGTCAACTGCTCTACCTCGCAATCACACTTCTAAACAGCTCTTAAGAAAATATCACAAGAATACCTAGCACTTAAATTCATTAAAAAAAACCCCAGTAGTGACGTATTGGAGAAATGTGCGATTTAATATTTATGAAATTCATCGAGTACAACAGAATAAGGTCAATGATCTTAGACTTCAAATGTACTTCGAGTGTTCGGGATATCTACAATAAATTTGTTACGTCATTTCATGTGACCTATTGACCTGTCACATGCAATTAGTTATAAACGATGAATGATGAACAAAATTGTTCAGAGAAGTTGGCTCTGAAAAGATGCAAGCTACTAATCTACAGAAACAGATCACCACAGATTTCCACTCAACTATTTGGAACAACTCTGGCTTATCTGATAATACTTTCCTTTAAACTACCTCTTTTTAAGATTTTCCACATAGCGCTTGTCACCATGACGTTTTTCTTCCATCAGGCCAGCTGTGGTTATCGTTCTAATGGGATAGGGGTCCAATCTTTTCAAAACTTTAAATTAAAAGTCAGAACCCCCATTTAGTTCCTGTAAAAGATCTTTTAGAAAATATTCAAATTTGGTTCATAATTACATTCTTCCTGAAGCCAACAACTTCTGGTACAGAATGTGCAGAATACTTGTTCTTACAGTTTTGGCTAAGCAGTATTACCTTTTTATAAAGTTGAAAGATAGACCACACAAATATACCATTACGTGTTCAAGACTTTCGAATTCAGCACTTCTGTACAAATTTCACAACTTGTAAAATCAATGGTTTAGCGTTTTAGAAAGGTTACAAATTGAGTTTAGAATTCATAAAAATTCAAGCTCAGCTAATTCAATCAAGGAAAGAAAATTACAGCCAGTAATCAGTCATGAGGGAGGTAGTCTCATCTCGGTAAATCCATAGGGGCTGGCACCAGCTTGTGTCCAGCATGAAATGATTAATAGTTGTGTGGACAGTATCATCTGCTGACAGTCATGTGGACAAGGTCATTTATCATTGGTGTATGGAGTGGTCACTCTCAACCAATGAGTGGACACTTAGTTCCTGAGTGCTACATCAATGACTACTTGTTTTGCACCTGTCACCTTGACCATTCCTAGAACTAACTCTTTCTTCAATGACAAATGACATACCAACTGATGAACTATGAAGTTTTAATGCACATAAAGGATAATAATTGGAATTAATATCACCTGATGATCAATAATTATTACCATCCATTATAACTGTTGTGGACAAATTCAGCTGCCATTCAACGTGATAAAATCATTAGGTAACTGCATAATTTTTCAACTTTCTTCCTCACAGCTTTGTTTCAATGGCACGCCCTTGTATCCAAAAACTGGACAGCCTTGTTCGATCACATTTGAATCAAATTAAACCTCACCCTCAATAAGGATCTTTGCAGTTGATACTAACCTCACTTGCAATAATAATATATAAAATAGAAAACACACTGTTGCATTCCATATTATTTCCGTCTGTTAAAACACACGTGACAATGGCTGTATGTTTTTAGTTCCTGCATGAACGAGTTGAAACCACATTCAAACGTGAACTTCATAAAAAGCCTTTGTGTTTGCCCATGTCTGATTTGAAACAGTTAGTTTTAAGTTCCAAAACATCTGCTGTATGGGCCAAGCCTACACCCCATGCCAGGATGCTAATTAAATGTTTTAATGAACAGGCCTTCTTCACAATGGTCGCTAATGAGAACCATTACTAGAACAATGCCGGACAGTCAATGCATTGACAGTGATGGGCTTTGTTACATTTTAACCCAAAATTAGGGTTAAATGCATACACCAAGAAATACATTAACTGATGGTAACATGATGTAAAACATTCTGATGAAAGTATGGGTAATTGAGAATCTGCTCTTTGGGTGATGACAATTAATTCGGAGCAATGCAAGCCATAATTTCATGTACAAACAAATATGATTAATTTTATTAGTAGTAGTAGTACATGAACAAAGAAACTGGATTTTCCTACACTTACCACCAAGATCAGTGTAAGTCCATCCAATCAGAGATGTTATTTTTCTGATCTGGTATGTTGAAGACACAGTGTATACACTTAGTCAAAATGTAAAATAAGGTATTTTGGTAAATTCTAAATTAATCTCAGTTGAAATGTTTGTCATTCTTCCAGACCCAACAGGTAGACAAGTGTAAACAGTCCAAAGTCACAAGCACACAAGCATATGACAATGTTTGTAAATCATTTCAGTAATGACCCCCACTAATGCTGTTGACTTTATTCCTAGTCAGTACTACAGGTTTAGGACGCAAGTGAGTGAGTGAGTGAAAGAAATAATGGACATATACTCAAACTGGGCAGTGTTTGTCAACCAACCACCGTCCCTGCCTCACCTGTGACATCAAAGTACTCACAAATTGACAAGATTGTGGAAATACCAGTACGAGTCCCACTTCCTTCCCGCCCACTTCCCAAACATCACACAGGGAATGCGACCGAGTCTGAGTCGATTTCAGCCTGGTACGCAAGCAACACAACCACATTTCACACCCCTGGTCTCCAAGATGCAATTCTAGCTTTCCGCTGCACAAATTAATCTGCACTTCCTATTACGACATGCCGCCACATAGATAGTGTACAGGTACCAAATTAACCTTCATTACCACATTTTAAACATACAGCTATTAAAATGGCTTCATTTCTCATAATGGCTTAAAAGCATGTATTTAGCATACAGATTATCTTCAACCTAATGTGAGGATAGTATTTAAAAAAACTTAAACGCTCTTAAATGATACTGTTTTTGCATGATGCACGATCAACAGATTCCAGTTAAAATCTTTTTATAACTATCAAATATATTAATAATGCAACAATGAAACTGACACAGCATATCAGGTGTATCAAGGTGTTATAGTTTATTAATGCATTGTTACAAGAATGTATCATGGTCATTTGAACAGTTTATACCATAAGGTACAGTATATCATTTATACATGAGTGCAACAGTGTATAAGTTTATTGCTACAACCAATGTACCATTTCTGTCTAGCCCACAGACAGCACAGACATTATTCATGTCAACATTTCAGGACACATGACTTCCCAAGCATCTAGGTGTTGACCATCAGCTCCTGTCTCACAGTCTACATAGCCACTGAACTGACCTGAAACCAACCACTGGTCAACTGTTTATCACCCACCCACTAAGTCATCATAAACCAGGAGGCTGACAAATGTGACCTTCTTGAAGTCTACCTACATGACAGGTGATTCTGTGTCATGGTCAACTGACCACACTGGGGATTCATTATTGTAACCCTGTCAATGTAATTTACTGGATATACATTAAGTGCGACTGCATAAAATCAATCATGGACATCTGTTTGACAATGACCCCTTGAAGAGAAATCCTTTCCAGTGAATGCACATATTTTTCAGAAAATGAACCAGTGCTGGGGTAAAAATCACGATGACAAACACATGATTACAAGTGTTTAAAAAAATTGCAATGACTGGGCTAAATATGTTAGCCTTTAGTTGTTCAGGATACCTGAAAACAGTTACTTAATAACTTGATCCCTTGTACCTATCTCTGCGAACAAGCCTGACAACAGAAACAAAGCTTTCATCAAGAGACAATACAGAGACCTTATCAAAACACAAGTTAACCTTCACCATGACAGCCATCTGCTTGTCCTATGACACTTTAATTCTGACTCTAATGTCTGTTAATGGCTAAGTTTGTACATGTGGCTATTTAGTCAAGTAACAGGTTTATCTTTATCTGAAAAGGGGTAGAATTATTGTGCTCTTTGCCAGTGGACTACCATGTTATCGGTCGATCCAAACACTTCAATTATTCTAATCTTCAGCTGAACTGTTTCAGATAACTATAACATTTGAATTTGGATCTCAAGGGATGGCTATTTAACGCCCAGACCAGGATTATCTCAGAACAGCTTGTACCAGTCCAGCTCTCCTGTTTTAAAGGTGGCAATGTTCAAACAGTTTTTCATGAAGTTCGTGTTGACATCGTCTCAAATAGTGATGTCGTCAACAGTTCAAGATAGTAACGCGCAGGTGAAGATGGAATGAGATACAGGTGAACTCGTTATGTGATGGCTACCTGCCGTGGAACATCAGTGTCAGACTAAGGAACAGCTGATATGAACCATTAGTTCACTGAATTCAAACTGTCAGAGTTTTTAAGGAAATGCCCCATTAGGGAGTCCTGCAATTCACCAAACATTTGCTAGAGAACATATTTTTATTTATATCTGTTATTTTTATTCTGTAGGAATACCCCACACTGACAATGCTGGAAGGAACATAAAACCTTCAGTATCAATCTGATCTACATAGATGACTGTGATAGTCCAAGATGAGGAAACAGAGAGAACTAAATACCTGCACTGACATTCAAATTGTGAAAGCTCAACCGAAGTAGGCCCTAAACCTGAGGAAGGTGTTGGCTTCTTGGGTCTACTACAACACCTAGGTGGCTATCTCCATCACAGGATACCTCAACTGTGGTGAACACAACAGTATTTGAGGCTCACAGTCAGCACAGAGCCTCTCGGAAAGACGAAACTTGGCGATAAGACAGATAATGGTCTGTCTGAGACAGAACAGAATTGAATACCAGCTCACAGCTATTCTGGGATTGCTCAATAAGAAAAGTTTGGCCATCAGATTTAGGTTTTTCTTGAGTAAAATTCATTTACATGGTTTTAACAGCATTGCAATGCAAATGAATTACAAAAATTTGCGTTAGGGATAAAATAGCTATTGATGACTGAAATCGATTAATTTTTTTTCGTTATTTTTTAATGTTTTTTGACCGTCTGACTTTTACTACATCTTGCCCTGTGATGATGCATCAAAACACTATGAAACAAAACATCTCTTTCAGCGATTTGTCGCAAAATCTGTTTTTATAGTTGGTTATGAAAGGGCATACAGTAAATTACGAAGTGTGTTTCAGCTGATCTTTAATTTTTCTTTAATGAACATATCTCTATCAGATACGAAGTGTTAATCTTCATGTCAACTCGACAGCGATAAAAACACTGCTAGCCATTAGTCTTCTCATTACATATGTAGTAACAGGTATTAATGCTGAACTGATTAAGCAAAGGCAGTAGATTTGTGATGATTGAAGGCTTATAACTGCTCCTCGTAATTCCTTCTGTAACATCCCATAACCCTTCTGTCTGCATAAGGTTTTTGGCGCTAAATTCATGTTGTCTGTAAATCACGTGGAAGTTAGAGGGCCATAAATCGCCAAGTACATCCCTGCTCTGTTCTGGTGTAACAGCACATCCACAGAGCATGGAGAAAGAGAATCTTGCAATGATGGCCATTGCCAATCGGAAATTGATTACTTTTTGAAGTTGCTTGTATCCCTCCTCGGCCCATTACCTTAATTGTAAGGATGGCATTGTCGCGCTTCTTTGAAGTTTGATAAACAAACACAAGCATAGGCAGGGCATGCTCATACTCCACATTCAAGGCTATGGGACTCTTTCATCATGTTTTTTAATCTCCAAATTGCACTTGTTACGTGGCATTGTCATTTTCTGGGCGAATACAGACAGGCAAGAGCTGTGACCTGCTCCAGCTACGGCCACAAACATTGCTTCTACGTAACACTGGCAAGGTTAGCTGATTTCATTAGTCTAAATGTATGGATCATGAGAGGAATTATGGACACATGCAAACATCATGCCATATCTTTAAACCCTTGCACAATTCATTCTCAGAATCAATTCCAGCATTCCTTCGCTCTTTCTTCAGTAAGCCTCTATTACTGATTGGCCATAAAAGATTAATTGATATCCTTGGGCGTAAAATTGAAAAAAAATAAGAAAAATGAAAATAGATTGAAATTATAACATGAAAAATAAAGACAACATATTTTGGTGAACTATATCAAATATGGCAAAATGGTAGAATCTGGTTTTGTACAATCTAATTATAGCTTGGAGAAATATCAGATTACATTGACCTTCTGGGCTTTGCAAAGGATGACATTTTCAAGAAAAATAAATGATTCATAATCACTCCAAGGAGATGGCAAATATCAAATAGCAGCCATTATAAAACCCTGCAACATGTGTCAATATGTCTTTTACACAATTGATCATGTTAAACTTTAATGTAATTTGTAATGTTACAAATCAGAACTCTGGTCCAATGGCAGA
The DNA here is from genome assembly GCF_037392515.1 of Haliotis asinina. Taxonomy (NCBI): domain Eukaryota; kingdom Metazoa; phylum Mollusca; class Gastropoda; order Lepetellida; family Haliotidae; genus Haliotis; species Haliotis asinina. The sequence goes on along the minus strand of NC_090294.1, from coordinate 21,483,261 downwards.
CCATCTACTTCTTTTGTTTAACAAAAAAACTTTGATCAAACTCTTTGGCTTTCTAAGAGGTGCCACTTGCAGACTGTTTTAAACATTTGGCAAAGACGGCCAAATATTCACATTGTAGACACAGGTTCTCGACTAAACAACAAATATTGAGGGGTCTGACGAATACTTGCTCACTTGCAATGCAGCTGTTGACATTAACTAGATAAAATATTTTCTGAACATTGGATGAATTTTATTCAGAACTTGAACAAAGAAGGTTCAGCAAGGAGAGTACACAGAGAAACATTTTGAGAAACTCTTCAGGCATTTTTAGTTTGTTGATCAACAGTATTCGTCAACAGGCACTGCCAAGACATGGTCTGAAAGAAAGGTCAAGGGTCAGACGCTGACACAGTTGTTTTCTTGGCTTGTTGTGTTTCCACACAGTATTTTATTTTCTCTACCTCCTTGGTGCAGTATCGTCAACCTTACACAACAATGCATGATATTAACAAACTGTTACAAAGATTTCAATTTCGAACTGACAACCTTCCAAAAATATTTTCCCTGTTGAATAAAACTAATGTACTCCAACCATGCCAAAATGCTGACTTAAAACTCACTTACAAAGATGAAAAAAAGTCCTCTAGAATAAAACCAAGATATGTCCTGATAGCTGATACATAACAGACCATATATTCTTCAGTGACAGATTCTTTAAAATAGAAAACAGCAGATCACAATTGTTTAAGAATAATTATCATATAATATCAGACAAACATTTCCCTTGTATCACTGTTGAAAAAGGATTAAGTTAATTGATAACTGGCATTTGTTGTTTTGTTCATTACAGCTTAATCTCTGATTACAGATATGTTTATGGTTTTAAGAACAACACAGTTTCAAATTTCTATTCATCCTGGGAGCTTATTACGGTGGATGACAGGCTGTCAATTCCATACATTCTTGTACAGCATAGGCATGTGTTTCCCAAGGACCCCTGATCTATCAAGGTAGAAATATGCCCTGTTTCGCAGTCATCTAATAATGATGGATCACAATAACTGCTACTACAGCAAAACAACCATTTACAAAAAAACAATTACCAGATCTCATATCACATATATTTATTTCCATAGTTTTCTTGTTGAATGAAACAAAACACAATTTATGACGTGCTTAGAAATAAATGACCGTAAACAACAAACTGTTGCAGACCACAGTTTGGTCACTCTAATAGAATATATCACCATATCCCATGTTTACAAATCCTGTATTAATCATGAGATATGATTGACAGCTCTGGCTGTCAATCAAAGGAGCGAGCCCAAAGGCAGATCCTAATCTCCATCAATTACCACTAACTAAGACTGCAGGTTACATAACTAACTCCCACATCATATACTCTCGATGGGGTTCCTTGAGGCTGTATATGTCAATGATCTACTATTCCTATTTGGCTCAAAAACAAGACGATAACGCTCTATATCTCAGTACCACATCTAAAGCCAAGGGCAGGTAAATGTCCATATATTTACTAATGTAATTACGAACATCGGTATTTCATATATAAATGCATGAGCCTTTCAATGGTAGTTTGTACAATGATTTCTTATATTAATGCTGTCAGTGGTGTTCCTAGTCTTCTAAGATTCCGCAATTATGAAATGTTTCAAAATTATATGCATGATGTTAACAAAACTTATAAAGAACAATTCTTACTTAATTAAATTTGAAACAATGATGGATGGATGTCTACAATGCAGAAAGATGTGGAATTGACCTGTGAGTGAAAATTCTCGTATTTTTTAGGAACACCAAGGTGCCCTTGGAAATTACTTGCAGGAAAGAATTTTATCTTATTTGAGCAGTGGCACAGCAAGTGAACTTTTTTAGATACTATTTATAGCAATTTTACAGTAGTCTTGTTAGCCAACTGCCTTCATCTCATTGCAGCTTAATCCTTTCCTCAAGCTTTTAAGGAATGCATACGTCTCATTCATAACTTACAAAGCTGCTTCTTAGGGTAATGAGATTTGGAGGATTGGCATAATGCTTTCTTTTGTATACTCTAATATCTAGCTGAGTATGTTGCTCATCTTTAATTAAGGACAAGAAGCATGCTTGCTAAGCTGAATAATATGAGATTAGGCACTTCTATGCTGTAGGTTCATCATAAGGCAATTTATTTATTTTTATTTCCCCTCAGGGTTAGCTCGTGGCTACTGAAAGAAATCCATTTAATGAATTTTACCAGCTGTCAGCATTCCCCTTACCGTTTTTACAGCATTCATTTTGAGGAAGCCAGGTGCACTTCGGAATTGGAAGTTCACAGTTTATATCATTATGCCTCAAGAATTCTAAAAGAAAGTTTTCTTTAAAAAATTCCAAAACAAATTTGATACAATTTAAAGGAATGTTTTGAAAGGATGATAATTACCACAGACGGAAAGGAGCCAATTTATAGCCGTTGTTGCGGACACCTGGCTTAGAGCTGAAACTGGGTGGGTTGAGAGGGGAACAAAAGTCACAGATCTGAACAGTGCTTGGCGAAATGGTGTTCCATTACTGGGGACAATCAGCCCGAGTTCATAGAAATCTTTCAACAATCTGAGAGAAGATGGTTATTCTCATAATTTCCTTTCTACCACTCCATTGGTGTCCCCTGATTTTCAAACAACACAAAAGGCTTGCAATGGCTTTTGGTTCTCCCCTCCTTGTTCGTCTCAGAATGGGTGTGAATTGGCATTTCTTTTCCCGATACTGGGCTATGCATGGCCTATGACAGTCTGTGACCTTAACATCATGGGATCTTTTGATCTCATGGAGAGAATTTCACCAACAAGCAGGCAATATTATTGATGTGAAAAGCCCGGTGCACTTTCAGAAAGGAAAGCAGGCCTTTGTGAGGCTTGAACAGCTTTCTATGTACATCGGTGGACTAGAGCCTATTCAATGTCAACACTGGTTTCATGAACTAAGAACGCAGCACACCTAATCAAAGTCACATCTGAAACCTTCCACTCAAGGCAAACATGACAATTCGCACACATATTATATTCTCCTACTGGCTTTGTCCATTTCACACCTCGCTAAAAACCTCCTCAGCTTTTTCCCACCCTTACTGAAAGCCATCTGTGAGGAGTGATATTCAAAGACATTATATTTACTACACCCATAACACATTAACTCAGCTAATCTCTGAAAGCAATAGATTACAATTGATTTCACTGTTATTACAATTTTGAAAACATCGAATTTCTGTATGGTTTTCAAAAGCTTACTTTCTTTAAGGTCAAATTCATACGAATGATACTTTAACATAAAACTTTCAAAAATGTGTTTGAATTGTTAACTACACATTTGTTAATAAAGTTCACTGGTTTTCAAAGGTGAAAAATATGTAAATTGTCACCTGTCTAACAAACAATCTATCTTTTCAAAGGTGTGATAGAAAAGGTATACAGCTCGTAGATACATGCTGACTTGTGGATACATTTCAGAAACAAATTAACAATTGGCTACTGAACAGACAACTCAAAGTACCTCTGACCCTCCAAGCCAGTAAATATTTCACACAGTCCCCAGCCTGAAATGTATACCAAAATACCGAACACAGCATTAGCCACAAAAAAGAATCCTTTTTGACTTGCTATAAAAGTAGTCTAAATTCATGTGGAGCAATGACATAGTGCAAAGATTAGAGCAGAGCTTCTTCAGGAGCTAATGTGATAATGTGAATGCTATTACTAGTATGGGGATTAAGACTGTTGAGTTTATAGTCTTACGATATTATACCTGTTTGATAATGTGGGTAGACTGGAGAGAAGTAATGATACCACTGACAGAGCCTTACAATGCATTAGCATAAGGTGCAATGAACCATGTCATAAGTGTACATTTGATAGCAATAAAATGCAATTACTCCACTGTGGTGCTAATTTCATGCTTATTTGCAAGGGGATATAAATATGTCAACCCAACCCATCTAGCTTAGTGTCAGAATGCATATTTATTTTTATCTCAGTTTTATGAACACATTCATAGTGCATCCTGTCATTGTTGTAAATGTATTTGTCATACAAAACACAAGTGTTTCAATGGCTCAAAGAACTACTACATTTGCGGGGCTGAATTCATTAACATCCAATGGTAGTACACTTAAAACCCAACACTGGTGCAAAGGAAGAAAAGCCTGGGCTTACACACAAATCAAACATATTTCATCCATTTATTTGTTCTGTTATTTCCTAGCCCATTAACCCATGGGACAAGGACTAAAGTGGACAAAGGGTTATTTCAACTAGTCCGATAGACTGGTGGAGAAAAACAAACACCTAGCACGCAACTAACATGAAAATTAGCTTCATGCACGCAAGGAAACCGGCATTACTTTGTGATAAGGGTCAAAACTTTGAGACAGGTTAAAAAAGAATTATGTCGTTCAACTTGCCTCACAGGTGCAGGTATGTGTACGAAATTAGTATCTGTCAGGGGTTTTGGCAAGCTGGGAGTCGCCTGTCATAGTTGCCGACATGTAGACGAGCTACCTCAACCACTGCTCTGCTCCTTCGCACAGGGTTTGAGAATAACACAAAGCAGGAAGGCTTGAAACGGGCTATCTTAGGATTAAGTTACCCTGCCGAGATAGTCTTTACAGTGTAAAGCAACCATGATATTATAGACTGTCAGTTTTCACAATAAACCCTAGTCGCGTTTTTTGTAAGAATGCAATGTGTGTGACGGGGTTTAATGGAAAGACACACTCACCGTTGGCAGACGACAGGTCTGTTGTAGACACTACCAGAGCAAGTACTAGACAAGCGATCGCCATTCTAAGGGGCAATACTGCTGAAAAAAAGAAAGAAATTTGAATGAATGTTCGGAATTATCACATACTAAGTTAACATTCAGTTATATATTTCAAAATTAGCTTTGTCATATTTCATTTCCGCTGATGAAACATTTCCCACTTCGCGAATAACGTGCACGGGACAGACATGAGTTTAAGCACGTTTCTGTGAAATCTCATAATTGTTTCGAAAGAGATATTATAAATTGACAAATATTGATTGTTCAATCTAAACTAGTCGAAAAAAGGCATGTCTGGTGGTAACATGGTTTGATATAATTGCAATAGCTGCCGACGTGAGAGTTTGGTGTCGGAATCACCGACATCTGAATTTTGAAGTGCGGACATTTCTGTGTCGGAACCACTACTCGAGATTGCAGGAACAACGGAAAGGGCACTCCACCCATTCCCACTTGAAAATGAGACCAGTCCAAATTATTTCCTCAAATTTCCCGATCATGTGAGTAGATTCAGACCACGGGTCGTGTGTCTTTGAGTACGAAATTCCAGAACTTGAAAACGTATAGCAGGATATCTAGATTTTATACATAGTGGCTATATCGCCTAGATGGTGAGTGACACTCATAACACCCCATGATAATACTAACTGTATACATAACAACATAAGCATCCTTCGTCCAATGCTGAGTTAAAAACGTCTTCTACCTGAGGTGAATTAAACGCAAGTAGATAATCACACTCGCTCATGGCTGTATCAGCTGGATTGGTTCATGTCGCAAGGCCACATCACAAAAAACACTGTCACAAGCCCGATCTCAGTAAGTATCCAAGCTGAACAGAAAGAACGTTGTCATCGTGAGCACACTAGCATCGAAAAATCCTGCTCGAGTTCTCTCGACATGTCCTCTCCGACTCAACGTGGAGATGTTGTTAGTCGTACAGAGAATCGCCGAGTTGACCTGCCCCACGTGACCGGCACTAGGTGAATTGGCCAATCAGCAGCCTTCCACTGATGAGAGGCATTCCCGAGCGACCATTCAAGCACAGCGAATGTTTCTTGGTATTTTCTAACGCGCTTAGCCCTGGGGTATGGTGGCTAGCTCACATTTGGCCTGTCGTGTCATTTTCATATAAACTGGCCTCAGGTATAAGGACGAAGATAATGTTATCGGGCTTTGCTATTGAGCTAGTGTCATTCGCCCTGCCACGGGAGGTCCTTGTATCTAAAACTCAGAGTCGCTTTTCTTTGCCGTGTGATAAAATTATTTCTGAACCAACTCGACTTAAGAGAGACAGAGAAGTCGGTTCGCTTAATAAGAGAAAGCCACACCGACGGTTGTTTGTTATTTCAGAGCAAGGTCTTGTTAGAGCTATTCACAATGATCGACGAGGCCACGTTATGTGTCCATCAGAGAATTAACAGGGCAAAAAAAATTCAACAATTTTCCAGAAAATTACATCGAAGAATTCATTCAGCTTCATGTGAAATCCACACCCGATCTCCTGACACCTTTGTCATGTATTTCACCACCTGCCTTTTCCCATTCATTGTTTTGGTAAAAGGACGTATAAGTCTTTCCTGTTAATCAAGTTTACGTACAAAATAATCATGTCAATAACTGATACATTTAATAGCAATGACTCTTAAGAAAACACGTCATTTAACCGTCTTGAATGACATGTTTAGTGAACAATCTTAAAGACAAAGAAGCTATGTCGCCAATTAAAGTAATTAATGGATATCTCTAATTGAGAAGTAATTCGAAGCTCCATTCTCAAGAGGAGGAAATTAACTTTATGTTGGTCGGGTTTGCGCTTGAGAGACGACAAGCAGACTCGCGTGATCCTTCTACACATGAATACAATCTCCTTTTGGCGGAGAAAGACGATACACATAAACTCGCACAGATTTTGAAGCTGTGTTTATGAAAGCCAGCAACATGAAAGAAGGTTGTTTACTATTTGCATCCCCGGCCGCTAGAATCACGATCGACTGACAGAACCTCTGACCCCTATTGTTTTACAATGGAATGATCCATTTGCGTGCGAATGACATGGAAAAGGACACCCATGACTAAAATTGATTTTCGTCAGACGAAGGCTTGCTGGAAATACACACACAAAACTCTTCCGGTTTCATTTCATTTCTAAACACGAGGATTCGTCTGACAGCAGATTCTTCTCAGCGGGAAATAACTATCACCCAAAGTGACACTTCTTTTTGGATTGGAGAAATACTAAACATGAGAATGGGTTAATGCTTGCCTCACCACAGACGGGAAAAATGCATAACAATTTTCAACAATTCCCCTATGCAGCATGATCGTGCATGTTTTCCCTATATTTCTGATATTTTGATATGTAAATCTGGAATTGAAATTTTGAAAATATACGAAAGAGGGACGGGAATAAAGCAAATGAGATTAACTATGAAATATGGACATGTACTAAGTTTTCCAAAAAGACCATATTTACCATGTCAACAATTACAACTGTCGGTAAATAATATATATATTATATTTTCCCGATACACACCGTGTGTAATATTGACACTGGTCTTGATTTCACAAACGACACTTCTCGTGCGTGCATAAAAATTATTATATCATAGGCCTTAAAAAATCATTCCTCACCTTCAAAGCGACAGTTGATATCCAGCAAGAGCATTTAACCGAAAGTGAAGTTTTACTCCCCTAATTCCAAAGTATCACCTTTCAGCTAAATGCACAGTACTCTTCCAAAGGAACACAGGCAGCAAGTGTAGGTATGAGCCAGCTACCCTGTCTTATCAAACACGCTTACAAAATCTCAAAATCTCTAGGCAAAACATAAGATAACTATTAGCTGTTAACTGTTTAATCCAACAACCATCGCTTATCAAATCAGTACCTGTCGACAATGCAAGCCAATCAAATGCCACTATTGTCTTCTACAACCAATGAACGCTAATCTCCATTAAACCATATTACCTAGCTGAGGCTTTTAAGTAGTAGGTGAGAAAACCATTGTCCGCGTAACGCTATTGTTCTATTGTTTCCGGCAATTGTTGTCAATAAATTAAAGAATGTTTAAGCAAAACAGGATTAAAACGCGCATCGAGAGAAACTTTACACCTTTTCCTCCTCCCAGTAATAAAACCAATCACGTGAAATGGTAACGTAACAATGAGTTGTGTAGTTGTTGATACAGAGAAACAAAAATTGCAAATTATCTCCAAGAGATTGTCAAATTGATTGACACCTATTTCAGAAAAGGAGTTATCTGACAAGAAGAGTTTTGACAGCTGAAATATACACCCAGTAGAAAATAAGCTGTCATAGAAACACAGTAAACAATTACTTTAACATACGTTAATAGGCAAGGTTAAGTTTATTACCGAGTTCATATTTTTCTAATGGGTTAAAGTCAATCTCTTAATGAAGTCTGCAATGTTTACTTGAAACCGATAATCGCATCTATTTGCTGACGCTCCAGTTTCAAAATGTGCTTCCTTCGACAATATTATTTGACCGTTTAGCTGTCAGAACTACCAAAAAATAATGTAAATGAGTCACCCACATCTAATTGTCAAAATAATATAAATTGGATATTGTGTTTTCATTTCAGAATACAATCATCCCCGAATTGTAAATTTTTAAAATTCAAAACAGTTTAGATTACAAAATGACTTCCCAACAAAATACTGATCATCACTTCACAAAACTAGGTCTCATTATAGTAAAACAACGGTATAACAAGCGAAAATGGAAAAGTCATTAAATATCCAGTCATTTTTCGAAAGCTCATTTGTACATTAATCATCCTGGAGTTTCAAATTGGACACGAAGATTCTCTCGTGGTGATAGTGAAAGACTGCACAAGGTGAGATGTTCTGACTCGCACATATACACAACCTTCATACTAACGATATTATACAGGTCGGTTATTTATAACAAGGCTTCAGTAATACCAAGTCAAAACGAAAACAGGGAAATCATTAGCCTACTTGTAGATAAATTATTGATTTGCTATATTCTCAGAAATGAATTACCGCCTATAATAACAGAACGCTAACCTAGCGGTCGTCATCACATACCAAGCTATTATGGTATCAATAAAATATTCATATGCATGCACAAACCTTTCCCGGCTTCTATTCGTCATTCTAATTACACAAATTACTTCAATCTACGCTGTACATCAAGTTTTTATTTGTGATGGTTTACAATTTCACTGTCATAAATATCTTTGGTAATACGAGATGCACTTGCTTTCCCGTAAACAAGCGACAGAAAGGTTGAACGTTACTATGTTGGAAAGTGAAAACGTGAAAAGTGAGAACACATTTTTATGAATAATATATTCGTAATAGCTATGGGAATATGTACGTAAACTCGTGACAACGTTGGGTAAACAGGTTTGGTAAACACAGCGAAACGCATGGTTACAATATTGGCAATAAATTTCCTAAGCGCTTCCGCGAATGAATGAGCGCGCAGTTCAGAGTTCTAAACGTTTTAGCGGTAGCACAGCAGGATAAAGTCTATTAAACAAATGTTCATCCCCCGACGAAGCGTATGTTATGGGCCAATAATTGGCCACTAGGGCGCGCTACGCCAGGCTTCAGTAGGGTCGCTCGACCTTTCAATATCCAGGAACTGTTGAGAATAATTACATGCACATTACATCCATCTTTGGAGTAAATCCTTACGCGTGGCGACCGCTTCACTTGTCAAGACTTGATTAATGTGTTCCTCCGCCGCCTCGACCAATAAGCGTCAATCGCATTTTGATATCTTGAAAATCACGCTGTTAGCAAATTAGCTCTTATCTATTTCAATAATGCCCGCTCTAAGGACACATAAGCCAAGCCAGAATTTGAAAAAATGATCGCTTTAAGCTTGTCCTTACAGAATACTCTGTAGTCGAAAATTTACACCTGCTATGACAAAGGGGAGCGTCAGAGAAAAAGCGATTGATTAGATCAAGATTCGTGTTTTCAAAGCTTTGGATATTTATGTAAAAATGTTTGAACAGTGCAGTTTAGATGAGACACACTTCAGGCTTTTAAAACATTAATTTGCACCCATTATACATAATTTTTACCCATTATACATACACAACAAAGATTTTATTTTACACTACTTAAGAATGTTTTTGAAATACAAATAACAGGTTATATTTAAAATTGACATCAACCGATGCGTCGAGGGCATGATATTATTTTGAAGAGCCATAAAATCATTGTTATGTTAACATCGCCTTTTTAGTCAGCAGAAATGCCTTCAATTCCACGGATGAACACGACACGTCAGTTGTTAAATCGGATCTTTATTTTTTACTTCAGTAAATGTTGACACGAAAAATGACATTATGGAACGTACATCTAAAGGCATCAAATTCTATTCTCCATTTGAAAAGGAAACGAAATTAACTCGTACTTTTTACCGCCAAGGAAACTGAATTTGGAATATTACACCAAAGAAAACAACTGTGTTTCCAGCAAAGAAAAACGTGTCATGTTTCTTTATAACACGAAGTTATTTCAGCGCGGATATTGATTTTAATCGTTGTTTGATCAATTTAATTTTATACTATTAGCCATACCTACACCCTTGTTAAGAAATTGGGATAGTAGCGTGCAGGGAGGCTCTTATTTCAAGCCATTGACTTTCCAAGAACGTTTTTATACATAAACTTACTCTGGATTCGCTTTCAGTTATTTTCAGTTTAACAAATTTATTGATTTTCACGAAACAACGCTGTCAGTGTTTGAAACGCACTTCCAGCCTATGGTGGGAAAACTACCGCTTTCTGGGACTGCTCTGGGTATAGATGTACGAAAAGTGAGTTGTACATATCTTTCGTTTGTGATGGAAACATCGCGTCATTTATGATAACGTAAATTGATGAGGGGTGTGTGGTAGTGAAGGATATGGTGTAACAGATGGTTGGGTGCAAGTCGGTTTGAGGGGCTCGGGACTGGGGAGAAGGTTGGGGCTTTGCGCGTGGCTATGAAGGGGAGGGGCTGTCAAAGGATGGAGTATTGGTGTGGTGTTGTGTGCGATGGGGGTTCAATTCTGTATGGCGATGGGGGTGGGAAGGTCAAAGCTTGTAGTATTGTTCAGGTGTTGATTGTACTCGGGTGCAACTCTTTGGAGGGTTGGGGTGGGATGGGGGTGGTTCACTACATGAGAGGGGACTGAAGGGGGATGGGAGTTGTGGTATATTATGCTCTTTAGAGGATTTGGGTACCGACACGGACAATATCGGAATTTCACGTAATACGCATTGTCCAACCTGTCACAACCTACATTATTCTAAGAATGTCACAAATCCACCTTCTCCAACAAGACAGTAACACGCAGATTACTTGGTCCCTTCATGACGATCATACCAGCGTTGCGTAGTCCGGCGCAACCGTCGTCCCTATTTGTGTCTTCGCACATAAGGCAGGTAGTCGTGTTTACTGTGTGTGGATTCTCGTGTAGGCATTGTCGTTCGCTGGTGTTGGCGTGGTCACTGATGTCGAGGGGTTATCTAATAAACGTGAATATAAGAGGAGAGATATTCTATACACGGTTTGAAAACCAACAGACCTGCTCGATTCTGTTTAAGATAAAAGCAAGGATTACACTCGGTGTTGAGTAACGCCAAGAATAAAGGAATCTCTGTATGAGCCCACCCACCATTACGTCGACTAATACTTAAATCCAGCGAACCTTCATAGCCAGACCGACCCCTATGCGGCCCCAGCCCTTCCTTCCCGACAATTACCCAGAGTAATACTTAAATCCAGCGACCCTTCTTAGCTACCCCTACCTCACATGCACCCACGTGTTTTCCCTGGGTGCATACCCACTCATAGTTGCCGCCAGTGACACTCCCACCCTGCCCCACAAAGCTCAAGGCCACCCTTCATGTCACATCTACTACTCTCAAACACCCCTTACACATTCGTTTTAACGTCCCATCACACATGAAGTGGAGTCCCGTCCCACACCGACTAGTTGTAAACGTAACCTTCACGGTGCCCTTTTACCCATAATATGTGTGCGTGCGTGCGTGCGTGCGTGCGTGCGTGCGTGCGTGCGTGCGTGCGTGCGTGCGTGCGTGCTATCATGTTGCTTTTGGCAATAATATAGCACTTTCACGGCGGAGGACACCACAAATGAGCTTCACACATAGTACCCGTGTTGGGATTCGAACCACGCGTCTTCGACGTGACGAGGGAACACTTTAACCACGCAAACAGCTCACCGCCTCTAAGCCACAATTAACCCCATCCTTGTCCTCCCCCAGTCCCCTTCTCACGGGGATAGCTGATACAGCCTATAAGGGGATGACGCCCCTTCACCTACAATCGGGGCTCACTGGAAGATGAAAGGGCAAAGATACCCTGCTTATCACCTTAACCGTCAAATAATAGACTACGGCGGCTAGTTCGTCTACGTCTCAATCTACACTTTGATAAGAATACCAGTCCCCAGCACCCGTTGTATTACCCGATCTCTTCGAAGAACACCCCATTTCCACCCACCTTCAACAAAATACGTCTTTTCTATTTGTATGAATCAAAATTATCATTGTTGTTGAGACTACAACTGTACTATTGTATATATGCATTCGACATCAAGTGTGCAGTACGTAATATTCGCATACTTTATAATTGTATATTAATGACTTAATAACTTTATATTTATTTGATAATCGTCTCATAGGCCTACATGTCCTTGTATCTATAAGGAAACAGTATTAATGGCTTTGAAGGCCGAAAATGACTGTGCCTCGATGTTTTACCCCAGGATGAACAGTTTTAATCGATGTGTCGAAAGATGTCGTGTCCATATCTTGAACACGTCGGAACAATAGACAAAGAGTAGGAACCATGCAATGCAATGTTCATTTGTGCGAGTTCCTTGAGCACGCACGCACGCACACACACAAACACACACACAAACACATGTAACAACTAGTTCAGTACCAGATACTGACATGTATCGCGATTGCATTAATAAATACAGCAGTCAATCCAACCCATTCCTTTGTAGGCCTCCACTCTACCCATACCCCATCCACCCTTCGGGTGCGAAACCAACACCCCGGGTCCCTTCAACCCTCGATCCTGTTTCTTTGAAGTTCCTGTCGTGGTATATTCCATAAATCATGTCCTATTGAGACGCTGCCTCGGAGCATTGATACACCCAGCGGTGTAAGGAGTTTCCGCGGGTAGAATGACTCGAGCTCATTCAGATATGTGACCCTTGCGATGTTAAAAATCTCCTACAGACCGTGAAATTGTCTTCAGTATCTATATCCCACCTTAATCATCTATCATTCACACTTTCCCACTTGCCAAGGCGGGGAAATATGAACCTCCAGCAGTAATTATGAGTGTTTTCACTGCTATTGTTATAGATCGGCTAGAACAATAGAAAAAAAAACCTACTCCATTTGACGATCGAAATTTAGGTGTCAATGCTGAAACAGCAATCGCTGTTCCTTGACACTGAAGGATCCCCTTATTACCATGATATTTCATTGCACGAGGGCTTGTATTCCATTTATTAAATGTCAATCTCTTTCAAAGTGTCGACACTCCATAAGGCACCTTCATTATTAAATGATAATTTCACATCTTTGGTTAACATCATTTTCTGCATTATTATTATTTCAATGCAAAAACATGAATCAAAACGAGCATCTATCGATATCTAGCAATACTATGGAAACCCTCTTTTGCGGATTTGACGTTATATCATCGGGCGGTGGGGGGTAGCCTAGTGGTTAAAGCGTTCGGAAGACCCGTGTTCTATTCCCTACGTGGGTACAATGTGTGAAGCCCATTTCTGGTGTATCCGCCGTGATATTGCTTGAATATCGCTAAATACACATTCACTCACTCATCCGCTATATCAGTGAAATAACAACTGTCCTGATTGACAAATGACTGATAAGGACTGACTATTATATTACTCAAAAACGCTAAGAGTACCCAAAGCATTTTTGGGTTTTCATCAGTCTGTTTTGAGCAGTATACATAACATTTTGTTTGACATTTCGAGGATCAAGCTAATATCTTGGCTTAAATACAACGTGCCTTCTCTTGGATCATTTAAGGTCTGTATATTTGTAACACTAGTCATGTTATGGCGCTGTCGCAGTTTGTCATACAGACCCTGAAACAGGTATATCCAAGAAAGACTATGCACGTCTAGATAATGTGGTAAGTCTTCATATCCACATTGATAATATAATGATATCTTATATTTCCCGTTCAGTATATTTTATGATGTCGTAACAAGCTTGAATATTCCCGTTGTCGACGTTTAACACCAAACAAAGAAATAACCAAACAAGTCTAAAATGTGGTGTTCGGATTTAGAAGGGTGCAGTCTGAACGGGTTTCGCTGTACGGTGAACTCCGTGTGTAATTCATTTGAATTTGAGTCTGTTCTAGACCGTGCAGTAATGTACGTTAAATAGCTCTTTTACAAAATGCCAAGTACTAGAAAATCTGCATCGTTGGTACCAAGTTGAAGATGTTCGCATTCCGACATAAAAGACTTAACAAGAACCTCTCCTTTTCGGTACAAATCACTTGACGCTGACGCAACCAGGCAATCGAGCCCTTGTGCGCTAACGCTCACACATAGTGTTTGGATAGGTTTGATAACGAGTTTCTTTACACAGATTTTCTCCTTGCCACCCATGTAGACCGGAAACACGATTTGCAGGGTCTTCTGGGATTGATTTCAGCTATCGTCTGCCTGAATTTTGACACAAATTGTCACGTGACCTTTTAACAATTAGTTTAATTAATTTATGCAAATGAAGAAATGTGAACGAATGGAATTAATGGAGACACTATTGGGTTTCCGGTTCTGAAAATCCGAAGCGCCTATGCTTTGTTTTCTAATAATGGCAGTGGTCTGTCTCATGTCCGGAAAGATCCACGCCCCACAGCTCAATCAAGTATCGGGTTTTGGGAATTTAATAGAATGCCTGTTCACATCTTCACTGGGAAAATTAGCCAAACTGCTGTGGGAATGCGTGATTTTAGGTATGGTCTTCATGAGATCGTTAATTATGCACGGTGAATGTCCACGTATCAAAAATAGCAAATATTCATGGTATGGAAAAGGACTTTCCGGTTGGAGGTGCGACAGTGACCCCGACGGTGTTCCGTACAATCGTCCACCTTCCATCAACAATATAAGGGTAATGCACTTCTCGTGTAAATCTTACTTAATATTTTAACAAAAACACCCAGCGTGGTTTTCAAGTGCCTGAGCACTTTGTTTGGATCTAATCTCGTCCTTATCTGAAAAATGGAAAGTTGATAGGGTATTAAGCAAATATGGCCAATGCAGAAAATTGTCTATTGTGCTATCAAGAGTGGAATCTGCTGTAGGTATCGTATTGCTTCTGTTTATCATGTACATATTAACACAGCAGAGACTGATTGCTGCAGACAGTAACTGTTTTAAAGTTCGTGCAGTAAACCTGCAAACGCTTGCCACCAAGGAACAGGGACGCTGTCCAGTGGCTGCAGCAGGATTTGGCCCGCCAGCCGAAGACCAGGTTCGATTCCAACACAGGTGCAATGTGTGAAATGAAATGATGTTCATCCCCTCCCAAACCCTGTTTAATTTTTTTTAAAAAATCGACGTTAAATCTTGTTCGCTCATTTACTCACGCCATCGACTCCATTCGTTTTTGCCTTCCAATGACCTTCACATTGCTACTTAAACTGGTTAACTCTCCGCCGCTACTACACGCATGTTTGGAAGTCCGTTACGAAATCTTGAGTAAGATGAAAGGGACGGAATTTTGATTTGTTATTAGGGGAAACAGTTTCAAGGTGTTCATCTCTGCATCTCTTGAGTCTGGGGAGTTCGGTTCAGAAGAATGTCGCCAGTTGTTCAGGTTTGTCAACAACGCGATCAAAGTAGAACACTTTCAGATAACTTTTATCAAAGTCAGCATAGCTGAGCTGGGTCGATCAGTGTTGTGTCAGTCTACCGTGGCAGGTCAACGTGGGTAGGTCAGTTTGAATGAGTGAGTGAGTGAGATACGTCCATAACTCTAGGAGTGAGTGAGTGAGTTTGGCTTTACGTCGCATTCAGTAGTATTCCAGTTATCACGCGACCGTGCGTAAATAACCGAGTCTAGTTTAGACAATCCAGTGATCAACATCAGGAGCATCGATCTACGCAATTACAACTGGGATGCGATGTGTCACCCAATCCCGTAAGTCGCCTCAAGCATCGCTTACTGAAGATGAATTCAAACCCGGATCTTCACGGATCCCATAACCTAGGGAGACATTCCTGCTATATCACGGTCTCAATGAATGACGACCAAAGGTCTTAATCCAGGCCCTGTTCATCAAAGCAAATTAGCAATAACGATCGTCTTTGAGATGGTTTTAGGAACTATTCTCACAAGGATTTGTACCTCCTCTAGCAGATGTGTCAGGTGAGAAACGACCGAGAAAACAATGACCCGCTGGGTGGTGCAATTACCAACGCTGAATTGTACGGTATGTTCAAATGAAGACTTGACTTGCCTTTGCATGTGTTTGTGACGAGTGCTATCGGCATGACGGTCTTATCATTTCGCGAACAGTTTTATTGTTTGTTTTGCTTCTTGTCTAATGCAGTATTCAGCAGTATTCCAGCCGCATGACGGTTAATTGATTGTGTTTTTATACACGGAATCGTTGACAGGACTCGGTTTTGTTTGAGAAGCTCAAAGAATTGATTAAATGACAAACATATAGTGCACACCACACTGCGTAACTATTTGGAATGCCTGTTTGCAGAGTATCAGGACCATGCAGGCTGGAAACCTTCAGGAACACAAGACCAACACGACCGCTGCAGATGAACATTTCTCGAATAAACTATACAGAGCATCAAATATGTGTCATACTTGTGATAAACTTTCCCATGTCATAAAGCCCTATTTAACCTTCTCTTGAGGAGGGGTCTTTGAATGGCGCTGAGCCGTCTCCATCTTGAACCTCCATTTGGAACTTCCCCTCAGTCTTCCCCGCCAAGATGGCGTCAAGTTGACGTCTGCGGCACGTCAACAAGCGTCTGAGTGACCTCGTGATCGAATAACGTTCACTGCCGTGACTCAAGCCCCGTCTCTCATCTGTGGAACGCTGTCTGCCCCACAGGGGGTAGGAAAACGCGTCTCCCCTTTTCAAGCGGTAAATACCAATATATCGGGTTTCCTTCCAGCAACACGGCCGATCCCCATGTACCGAATATGAACATAATATGCACCATCTGTCTACCGACAGGAAGGTCTATTGAAAGTTTAATTCATCAATATTCCTTTCACACCTAAACCGCGTCTGTGGAGTTACCATCATTACGATGGGTTTCCCTTTCTCCTAGCTACTGAAAAACTTGTCAGACAAATGTGGCGAGAATCTAATAACGCAATTTTTGTTGGCCATTGTGGGTGTCAGTTTATTATATACCTTGTGATCATAGTTCATCATTAGTGTTAGTAAGACGATAACTAAAACTCATCAAAGCTTTAATCATAAATAGAACATGTGCAGTCGTATTAATTGATGATGATTGTGTGACGTAATAACTGTAAAATATTATGAAAAGACGAAAGAAATGTAAAATTGGACAATTCTTGATCATCGCTCACATTGTTTTCATAATTATCAGTTATCATGATGATGCCATCGTCATCATCATCATCATCATCACCACTATCATCATCATCACCGCTATCATCATCATTATCACCACCACTATCATCATCATCATCATCATCATCATCATCATCACCACTATCATCATCATCACCGCTATCATCATCATTATCACCACCACTATCATCATCATCATCACTATCATCATCACCACCACTATCATCATCATCATCATCATCATCACTATCATCATCACCACCACTATCATCATCATTATCACCACCACTATCATCATCATCATCATCATCATCATCACTATCATCATCACCACCACTATCATCATCATCATCATCATCATCATGGCCATCGTCTTTACTATTATCCCAAACATCACCTTTATTACCATCATCGCCCGCATCGCACCAGTAATCCTTCCTATTACTTTCAGAAGACTGCTTGTGGAAAATTACGTCGATATCATAAAGTGTTAAACAAGTGGACCAACACGCCCCATATTCAAATCCCCCAACAAATTGTTTTGCAATGCATCCTACACCCAAGGGAGTGAACAAGTGAAAAGCGTTTAACGTCCCATCAATCTTACAACATTAATGCAATGCAAATTGCAACACGTTTTATCGCCATAATTGATAACATTATCACATTGGAGCAATAAAAAAATATGAAGAGTCCTTTTATGGTTCCTAAAACGCCTTAAATTATCTACCCATACACTTCACAAACATTATACCCCATTAAAACCTGCGCACCTGTAGCATGGCGGTTTTTTTGGACGGTAATGGTGTTTATCCTGTCCCCGAGGCAGGTTCGCTTCAATTCAGCACATGCTATTATATAACAATACCGCGGAGGTAAGAGTGGCTAAGATTTGCATCTGTGTTGAAAAAATGGATATTTACTGAGATAAAACCGTTGACCCGCTACCGCCAGTATTGCCAATGTTATTTATGTAACACACATCTTACTTTAAGGGGTACAAGAGGGCGGATTAATCCCCCTGAATTAGATGTTGGGGTGAAACTTGACACTGGCGGCATACTTTAATAGGTAATGCATGGAGGTAAAATAGAAATGCAGACAGTATTAAAGGAACATTACGTAAAGGTTCTTGAATGAGAATCGGCTCACTTGGTTATGACGAAGTGTATTTAGTCACATGGTTCCCCGTCATCGCCATCCTCCTCCCCCTCCTTAGTCGCTTTTGGCATATTCCAGCCATCATCATCATCATCATCATCATCATCATCATCATCATCACCACCAGCACCGTCGTCGTCATCATCATCGTCGTCGTCCGTATTACCGTAGTGACACACATGCATCTATATTACATTTCCATCTCTATATAAATGATTATCATTATCACAATGATAATGACAATGATTACCGTACAATTATCACCGCCATATATTTTCATTGCCGAAGTAGTCACAATGAAGATTCACTATCTCAGTCTGTATCTCTTCCCATCGGTACTTTCATAGTCATCCTCTCGATCATAATGGTTAACAACGCATGAAAAGACAAGCATCATCAACACCGACATAGTAACAAACAACTATTATATGACTCACAAACGGTTTTCGATCGTATTTCTAACGACAAATGTCCTCGCACCACAACGTAAGTTGGGCCAGACCAAAAATGTGGGTAAAAACAAAAGTAAATATCCGTCCGATTCCAAATTCGCTTAACCTTCCGTAAAATTGGGGCTACATGGTAAAGAGGCCAGTATTTGCCATCGCCAGCCACTTAACACAAACGTCGTGAAAAGTTCCTTTACTGAAGAACCATGAAAATAGGATCCGGAATGTGAGAACAATGGCGTTCTATGTTTGCAAAGCTTAGTAGAAATGGTGTTTGAAACAACGAGGTTGCAAAGAGCGGCGGATTTCTATGTCAAAGGCATGCGATTTTAAACAGGCCGCACACTACACCACATTTATCGATCTGGGTCTTCTGCTACGATAAGATTTTGAGACGACGTAAAAGTAGGTCACCTTGGCACTATTTTTTTAGCGGAATGATAGAATGATGTTCTGATAATAGCTGATTCCTTGACACGATGACCTTTTGACCTCACGTGTCAAACTGTCATGTTAAATTGAATAATTAAAATTGACAATGATAGAGCATAACGTTGATTGTTCGCTAAGGTTGTAACGTAAACTGCACCAGTGTTACAGGGTTGACGGCTCCACTGTAGGCCGACTCTGAAAGGTACATCCTGTTTTGCAGGTGTCAACGTAGGGTGATCAATCTAAAAAAAAGTTTAAAAATATGCTCATAAATAATTGCCAAGCGTATTTCAGTTTTTAGAATAAGTGCAAATAGTTGGTGTTGGTTTAGTTTATAAACAGTGTGTCATTGAACACATTCGATCATTGCTCACTTGCATTTTGTCATTTTTTTTTATAAAATGTAGATTGTGCTTCATGTATTACTAACCACGGTAAATCTATCGGGGTAAAATCGTTCGGATGTGTGCACATGCCCATATGTAATGATTCCCAACTGTGATTGGCCATTTAAGGGAATTTGAGGTCACATGGTTGTTTTAACAATACCATCTGACGTCACGGTCCATGACAGATCATTCACTCGGGGTGAGTAATCGGTAGTCTGTACGTTGATGTTTATGGAAAACACAGAGTGATTGGGTAAGCGAGTGGTTACAGTGTTCGCTCCTCGTGGCTAAGGTCTAGTTCGTGATACGTCATAATAATGCAATATTACCAAAAGATGCATAAACACTACATCTGTATCTCCCATTACTAGGATAAAATGCAATATGGTGTCATTTAGATGGAAATGTGTGGCGTCATATTTTCACGGACAAAAATACATGTCTAAATACAATAGTGATGACACACCATAATCTTTAACTGTACGGGGGCGACCGGGTATAGCCTAATGGTTAAAGCATCCGCTCCTCATAAAACAATACCCAATCGCTCTAACTATCCCTACAACACGATATATGACCTCATTTTCAACAATACAACGTTATCAACGCTATAGCGTTGTTTAATAAAAGCTAATACAACTTTATACACGACCCAGAGAAAGATTACTGTCCCTTGGGTTTAAATATATGGAATATGCACTATCGCTCATTGTGATTGATTGCCACACCCCCTGATGTCTGTAAACATGTCATTTACATCAGTTATTACACCATTCTTATAAATCATTCTAAGTTATCAAACAGTCGTTTCATCAAAACACGTTGATATTAACACATAATAACAGTGATCTGTCAAACTCAGCCATATGAAAAAGCATATTAGCAAAACACGAAGAGACGGCATCTTTAATTTGTGACGGTGTTTGATAAGCACTTTATTGTCGGCTAATCGTACAACCTCCACGATACTCTCGACGCGGGGTGTTGTACACGTTTAATCATACAATCTCGATGTGGGGATATCTACACATCTATCAATGTCACAAACACTGCGCGAGCGGGTTGACACTTTGACAGTTTTATTTCGATGTTTGATATATCGACTGCCTTACATCTCAACTTTTATTTTACAAATTTTTATCAAACATGACAAATTGCCCCAAATATTTTTTTCACGGCAATAGCTAAAATTGACCATGTTATGAAACGGAAAAAGATATTGTACTACGAAGTATTAAGTTAACAGCAAAAACAGGGCCATGGCATGGGATTTGTGATTTCTCAGAAGAAAAACCAATTCGATTATTCTGTGTTGGGTAACGCGAAAGTGGATTACACTACCGAAAGAAAACCATTTCATTGCTAGTAGTAGTTTGACTCAAAACGAAATTGTTCGATGAATGGAAGTACGTAAAAACTACGTAGTGCAAAAACCTACAAGCGTCTACGTCGAAGCATGCACGGTCCAGGAATTCTGTATGTCTGTCCACTTGGTCTGGACAAACTGAATTCTATGCTTTCTGTAAACTGGGCTAGTTGAATCGTTACAGAGGTAATATTTTCGCTACTGATATCTCTCCCTTGCCAGGTCTGTAGACGAACTTTTTCGACTGATTGCGGTCAAAAGGGACGCCATTTTTTTCAGCATGTCCCACTCCGTCTTACCGTGGCGGAACAATGGCGGAGTTTTTCGTAATCCTAAAGCCACCGTGGTCATCACGTTCTGTGCTCTGTATTCCAAGCCTGCTAACTTGTCGCTTGATCCTTACGTTTGATCTATCTTGTGGCAAAATAGAAATAAGGACTCGCTAATGCAATTTTCCACGCTGTCTCTTTGCATTAATTTACAGAATTCTACTGTGTACAGCCCAACCGTTTTAAGTCGATGGTGGTTTGTGTTTTAATTCAGTTTTCAACAACGCCTTCCCGTATCAATCATAATGCATTGTGTGGCAGTATGGAGCCGTTTAAAGCCTGCTGGATGAGAAAAGACAATTTCATCTGTATGAAATCGTTTAATTTGAACTCAGCTTGATTCGTGAAAGGTGTGGGACACAATCCTTCCGCGACAGGTTACAACTTCCTGGAGTGTACCTGCCATTCTGGTAAGTTGAAAGTAGATCCCTCTTTACTGGTTAACTGAATGAATTGTTTCACGCATATCTGTGACACTTCGCAGCAACGTGCTTGCTGATCTAGTTACTCCTCGTAACCACTTGAATGTCAAACTTTTATCACAAAAAATAATTCAAATACTTTCCAGCACATCAGGGTTAAAGTAAAGCAAGTCCCTTACGTTTAAACGCAGTCACACTCAACGGGCATTAATTACCACGAAGGTGTGTGATTACATTAAACACCTAAATCTCAAGGTATCCCATCTCAGTGTTTATTCCTCTATCAGCTCTATTTTTCTGTCCATCCACTTGTCCGTCTAGTCCTCACCCTACGTCATACCGAGTCTGACATTCCTCCACGCTTCCATCCTTTAATTCGTGTCGTATTTTGTCCTTTAAAAAATGTACATACACACCGTGCAGCTATACATTTCGCCCCTACCCAAAAGACCTTTGCATCTAAACACCTCGCCCATTCCTGTAAACCCGTCATATAGCTGGAATATTGCTGAGAGCATCGTTAAACAACCAATCTACCCTAAACCCACTGCACATATACTATCCAAAACAAAAAAGAAACGCATAGACGAGAAATCTGTTGTGAAAATGTTGTGTTTTGTAGTTTTCAACGCGTCCATAAACAGATTTTAGTGCATGAAAATTTTTACACCAGTTTACGAAAAGGCAATGTCTATGCAACCAAGTGGATACTTTTAGATAACGGAGACGTTGAGCGCGATGGTGACGACGTAGCACGACCACGACGTCGGGTTCCCTGGCTCTCAGACCAATCTTTTTCAACCTGTTCCGTACAGATTGACCGGATATCCTCTGAAGTCCAAGCACTCTGGCTGCTGTGCTCTCACCCGTGGCAATACGATCACGCGACTACAGTACTCACGTGCTGATGTACCGATCTTGGGCTGCAGTGGTAACTCGAAGTCAGCCTGTACGGGGACGGTCATTTGTTTTGTTGCAACGAGCTGCAAGGTATGATATATTGCTCAGACTAACATTCAGCCGTCTGTCAAGAGATTGGTAATCTCCTGCATGCATTATTTCTGTGGCGTGGCGTAGTGATTAGACATTGAAACTCCTTCCAAACGAATGCCAATTTCTGAAAGTGATCTGGATTTTATTGCCAGACATTGAATGCTCTTTGCAGCACAGTTTCCCCTGGAACGTCATTTCTGTTGCGTTATGATGACGATGCCTTTCTAATGCTTGTAAAAATTCTCACCAAAGTCACTATTTTCAGGTAAAATCGATTCTCTATTAGAGCGACTGCGTAAAATCATGTTATCAACACTCTTGTTACATATTTTGACGATTGTTTGAAAACAATTAGCAATCAGTAGATCTTTAAAAATAAAAATTCACCTATGCGTTTCTTTGTTTGGACAGTATGTACACCTTGCTTTATCCTTTGTGTAACGTTTTCTTAATGCCCCGTTCTCTTCGCTCACAACGGACCATCATATCAGCGAACGATTACACCGTAATCTCACATTTATACGTCGTAAACCATAACTACGCCACTGCGCTCTGACACCACCTGCTGTACACAGTTCAATAACAACATATAACCTCATTCAACCGAATTTATCAACCATCAAAAATGACAATTTCCACGGTTTAGCCCTGCTTAACATGGTGATTTTCTAGATACAGCTTAATGGCATTTACGATCAAATAACGCTACTGGGACCCAATCCAATCGGCCACACGGGATTACAGTCGGGATAGCTAGTTAGGCTGTATACATTTATATATCTTGCTTCACCCGGCGATACGGCTAGGGCAGGAAACACGAGCCTTGACGTATACAGCCCGACCACGTGGGACAACCATCGATCTTTGAAAGGAAATGACTCGCTTGATATCAGTTAATAAGTGGCAGGGTATCTCTTACTGGAATTATTACGTTGGGACAGAACGCACAGGCAGTTCAATGTTTGAAAAATAAAAGATCAGTGGATGGTCCTTTCCGTTAATTCGGCGTTTACGGAACTATACATGATACTACATGTGTATGTCGTTGTTTGTTGGTTATTAATCTTAGTCTAGATCAGACAATCCAGTGATCAGCATCATGGACATCGATGACGTGTCAACCAAGTCAACGAGCCTGACCACCCGATCTCGTTAGTCACCTCTTACGACAAGCATTTGTTGCTGAAAATAAATTGTAACCCAGTACACGTGAAACTATACTGGCGGCATTAAACACATCTTGATATCATGTGGGTTGCTTCCGCTGGCTGATTTGACGTACAAAGAACTATGTAGTTTTTCTCTACTGGTGATAGGCTTTTCATAACAGTGGATAATCTTTGCTGGTGTTTGCTCCCAGAGTTATTTGCACCTTTATTCATATCGGTGATGCTAAAATAGGCTGTTTATATTCTCTGATAACTGAACCTTCACCCCTCCCCCCACCACCCCTTACACACACACACACACACACACACACACACACACACACACACACACACACACACACACACACACACACACACAACCACACAGACTTTAAAATATTTGAATAGGTTATAAAATCATGACAACAGATCACAGTCCTATATTCATCAATACGTTCACATCAATGTGAGTGAGTGAGTGAGTGTATTCTAAGCAGCTTTTAGCAATATTCAAGCAAACATCACAGCTGTGGACACCAGAAAAGGGTGGACAACATGTGGGGGATCGAACCCGGACCTTCTGACGATCGAAAGCTGTAAGCACTCGACTACCTGACCGCCCCTTTGTATCTGTGTGATCAGAACAGGTAGATTTGTACATCCAGTAACTGGTGATTACGGTCGATTGTGTGTTTGCGGAAGTACATCAGTGTAACGGTAAGTGCGACGTAAACCACTGCACGTTATTTGTACAGGTAAGTGCCGTGTTCACTCAGCGTCCACTCGACCGTGAACACGTGCATTACCATGCATTAGTGTCTGTTTGGCTTACCTCTAAACCAGATTTCATCAGACAGTCACAACATGTGCTAAAAGCTAAATGTACTATCTAACATTGCGTGTCTGTTTTGATTTCAGCAGTGGAAGTGCCGGGGATTGTTGAGATAGAGTGGGTGAGTAGCTGGCTTTACGTCACTGGTTATTAATGCAGGAGTAACTATGAAAGGGAGCAGTTATTGCACTAATATGGGATTCGAACCAACTCGCCGTGGCATTTTAACCACTTCTCTCACTCAGTATATGTATAAAATAGTTAACAGTGGTATATACGGTAGCGTGGTTGTTTAAGCGTTCGGAAGACCCGGATTCGATGCCCCATATGTGAACAATGTGTGAAACCCATTTCTGGTGTTCCCTATGTGATAGTGCTGTGATATTGCTGAATTCCAACTCACTCACTCACTAAATATTTCGCATAATAACGGAGTGGGATAATCAGTCAGAAGTGTGAATAGGTGCTAATTTGGTCTCATTTCTGTATAGCTAAATAGCGCCGATGCGACGTTAAACCTTAACTCGATCACTAATTAGTATTGTGGTGTTATTTTTACACGACTAACGCATCTTAACCCGGCATTTAAACAGTCTCACATAATCAAATCTCGAAAATATATCGATATTTACTATTTGATTTCTTTGTTCTCAACACCGGACACAAACCGAAGAATGGTAGTTTAAACTTTAAAATATGATTTATACTGAACACAAACTGGCGGTTATCGTAAATCTATTATGTACGCTTAGGCATTCTGTGCAGTAGACTATACACATTCAGTATTATAATTAGCACTAAAGTCTATCGTATTCATATGTGCTGAAAACTGCTGGACACAAGCCCCTGACACTTGCAGTAGTGTCCTTTATCTAAACCACTGCATGCCTGTTACTGCTTTGTTTCAAATGTATATAGCAGTCTCCACTAACTCTACAAGAATGGCTTGTGTGCATATGTGTATGGGTAACCTGTTCATAATATGGCTGTATAGAAGGTGAGACGTAAAGGTGGGTTGTGGTTTACTTGTATTGCATACATACAGTGTGCCGGATCGAACCATATAATATGAAGTACTTGTTTGGATCAACGCATTTACAAGAAAATGTGCATTTTATTACTTTAAGTGAGACTTAAAGGTGGGTTGTGGTTTATTTGTATTGCATACATACAGTATGCCGGATCGAACCACATAATATGAACTTGTTTGGATCAACACATTTACAGGAATATGTGCATTTTATCACCTATAATATTATTTTTGATTTTATGCCGTTGTATTTAAATATCCACGTGCTTTGTCTTATTTTTCAATTGGGTTTATATTATTTTGTTAAAATATTATAAATAACACCAGTACTGCACATAGTAATGGGTTTCAGTTCATATGTAAGAGATGTATAAGTGAACGCAATATGTGGACATGAGCCAAGAATGAATGGAGGTTTTGTTTATAAACATATATGGTACCTGACGTTCAAGGCTGTATGTTCTCAAATTGCAACTTACTTGTAACTGCAAGCTCCACTAGTCCATACTATGACTCAACTGGTAGATCCCCGTTCGCGCGTATATATCCACGGTAATGAAGTGTTTCGCTGGACACGCCGGTTATGGCTCTCTCCCTGTAGCAGACGAGAGACGAGCACGCTACACACCTGCACGCGCAGATCTGTCGTCTGCTGCTCAATCGGCAGACAACCAACTGTGACGAACCTCAGCGGTGTCAGACGTGAAATTCTGGTCCGAGAACCTCACCTTTTAGTCTCAGGCTTCGGCTTACAGACGCTGAGAAAAGTTTTCACAAGTTTCTTCACAGCTCCATATGTTTATAACAAGTGCGAGTCATCGTGTTGTTTCCTCTACGATCACTGCGAGCTTCTGTTTCAGAATCAGCTGGAGACCTCCGTAACCGCATGTCAACAGTTAATTTGTGATCTGTCAAATCGTGACACTTTTAAAGGCCCATTTTCAGTCATATGTTGCGCGATCAGGCTACTGTAGGCTAAAACACTTTTAACAGAAGGAAATCATATGATCACGACAATGTCACGTTCCAGTGTGACATTTGTTAGCGGTCAGTTACATTGATATGAGGTATCCGGTACTACATCCCGTCCAGTTCTGTTGGGCAAGTTCGATGACTGCGCGAGTCTCACTGTCGTCTGCCTATCAGCCTCACGTCTGCTCGCACTCGGCGTTTATCAGGTAGACCAGTTGTGTAGAGTGGGCTGGAGCATAAGACCGTGTGTCTCAATTGTACAATCACTGACTCGCTCGTCTGTCCGATAGAAGGACCGATCTCATCCACTCCCGCGAAACTTCTCGTCTCGAGCAGGACCAGCCTTCCGCTGAGCTGTGTCCCATGAAGCGACCTGGTTGGAGTTAAAACAATATTGTTTGCGTTCGGCGCCCGGTGCATGCCTCGAGTACGCTCAACAGCCGGACCTCGGGCTTTGCTGTGTTTAATGCCTAGACCCTGTGAATATTGTCAAAGTGTCGCAGGCACCATTCAGTCGACTCTACATGATTTTCCCTCTGTCAGAATAGTCAACGTAGCTAGAACAAATATCTAATTAATTACATCAGCTCGGCGCGAGGTGTACCGAAGGACGCTTGCTATGAGCCGCGCTGACGTGAATGCGCTTGAGTCAAACGCCGATGAACAAACACAAGCTTTTATATGCTTACACGAGTTTCTGATCAAACTTATGGTCGGGGCACCAACTCTATCGCCAAACTTGAACAGAGGGAGGGTACAACAGCGCCGGGGAGAAACTCAACCATCCTTGGAGCGACAAAGGTTCGGTCGCGAAAGTGATGATTGAGACAGGAGCGATCGATTGGTGGAAGACTACACACGTAAAAGATGTACATCCCCGGGGTGAGAGCCCCGACCCTCATCACCCCCATAACAAACACAGTCGGAGACCCGGGTCTTGCCTTACATCGGGTTATCCGTTCCGGCTATGTCACAAGTTCACTTTTGATAAATTAACTGCCGAGTACAGAGTAATCAATGGCTTCATGCAAAGGTCTCTAACGGGAATTCTACCACCCAACAATCGATAGTGATGTCACGGCGATCTCAAACGCCCCCCGCACCAGGTAGCCTGGCAATGTACTTACACCAGATTCAACATATCTACATGTTGAGAGACGAGCTTTAATTAAAATCAAGCTATCCGGGGAGATATAGAGATTTAACTTGTTTCGTGTTATCAACCACTAATCAATACCGAGTCCCATGAGGTGGTTGCCTGTTACAGAATGTATCCACCTTGATTACAACAATCATTGTAACAGTTGCAGGCTCCTTGCAATTCCATGTTTTATCGTGGTTTTATTGAGTCCATTTATAACCATAATGGTGGACAAACACCCCTCCATTAACAACGTAATGGAAATCCTCTCCGATCACCCCCGTGTACACAGCCGGAGATGCTCCCTGAATCCCCTATGCCTGGAAACACTTACCATAGTATTACAGCATGGACATTGTAACATTAAGCAACATTTACCCTCCGTGACAGAAAGAACTAAAGAGACTCCCATTTTAAACTGATATGCACTTAAATCTCCAAATAAGACTCGAAAGTCTCAATAAAATGTCTGTTCAGTGTTGGGATCGAGGCTCTTTATCCGTTTAAACTGACAATACCGACTGACCTGTCTGGATTGCTAGACGATATACAATAGGTTATTCGGTAGTGGAGTGAGTGACTGAGTTTAGTTTTACGCCGCTCTTAGCAATATTTCAGCAATATCAGGTCTTCGGCGTGACGAGATTAGGACTGTTGGATAAGTAATAACTGTAGACCTGTTGATTCAGAGATAATGTGGTTTTATGCCGCTATTAGCAATATTTCAGCAATATCACACCAGGCTTGTCGATGATATAAGAGGATATGCCTATTGAATAATATATAGAGGTAAGTCCATTCCGGTCGTAGGTAGCAAAGTGTGGGGATGTTGTTCGATAAGTAACAGAGGTTAGGTCTGCTTGACAACATAAAAAGTAGGTCTTGTAGAAGAAACGTATCGGAGTTTAGGTCTTTAAGGCGATATGTCACATAGGTTAGGTCTTATATGTAACAGTGGTTAGGCCTTTAGGGTGATATATGACAGATTAGGTATAGCAGGCGATATGTAACAGATCTTAGGCCCAATGGTTAAACTGACAAAGGGTGGGATTTTGAAGTCCTATGATATGTAGTGAAGGGTCTGAGGGATGTAGCAGAGATTACGTCGTTAAGACGATATGTTACAGGGATTAGGTCCTTTGGACGATTAATAACAAAGGGTGGGTAGGGCTTTAGTGCGATATGTAACAGAGATGTGTCCTTTGGGAAGGTCTGTCGGTCTATGGACAGCAGAGGTTACGCAGTTTATCGCAGGTCAGAAACCTATCAACAAGGGTAGGTCTGTTGGACAATATGTAACAGGGGCTAGGCCTTTGGGAAGGTCTTTCGGAAGATATACAGGAGAGGTAACACGCTACATCACAGAGTTAGAAACCCACGATAAAGGAATGGCGTTGACCAAGGATCATCACCGAAGCCTGTCTGAGATTCAAACTGCTTGTACATGGCACCAATGGAAAGGGAATCCATTTCGTTATGTAACAACAGATATGTAACAACAGACTTCCGAAGACTTGGTAAATTTAAGCTCCACTCTTCACTGTGCATGTTCATACTGTCAGTGTAACACGATCTCGCCACCTTGGAAATATAATCAATATAATGTGTATTGGTTTGTTGTTTGACTTATAATTCCAGCAATATTCAAGCTCTTAGACGACGTTCTGTATATAATCGAATCGGGACAAGACAAACCAGTGACAGACTACATGAATATGGGGATACGATGACTGCAACCATGTCAGGAAGCATGATCACTCAACCAAGTCAGCAAGCATGACCACTCAACGAAGTCAGAAAGCATGACCACTCAACGAAGGTAAAAGCATGACCACTCAACCAAGTCAGCAAGCATGACCACTCAACCAAGTCAGAAAGCATGACCACTCAACCAAGTCAGAAAGCATGACCACTCAACCAAGTGAGCAAGCAGGACCACTCAACCAAGTCAGAAAGCATGACCACTCAACCTAGTGGCAAGCTTTGCTTGCGAAAGACCAAATCCACCCAAGACCTCAGCTCAGCTCGAATAACGTACGTAACATAAGGTTAATCTTGAGCAACGATGAATTACGGAGTATCAGCCCTAGGTGGATGCATTATGTTGGAACGTTGCAACAGTGGGACAGAAGTCTGTCATTCCAAGCTACGAGCATGTCATTGACCATAATCTGTTTATTTTGAGAAAATATAAAACACGTATTTCGATGACACGATTACCCTTATTTTAACCAAGATGATGGAAGCAGCGTCACTATAACGAATTTAAACCCAAACCCTTTAAAAAGTCTTGGCAAGATCAAATTAAGGATATCATATTTTCACTCGACTTTATTTTTAAAAATGCCAGTCGAGGAACACGGGTTTTGTGGTCAGTTCTACGTTGCTGAACCCGTTCCAATGATCAGTATATTCCCTTTATGACAAATTAAGCAGACTGCCACTTGTGAATACCGACATTGATTTTCAAATCCTTTGCAATGTTCATTTATCTTGCCGAGACAGATTATAGGTTTATGTACCCTTGCGGGAATTCCTGAATGGAGAAATCTATCATTTTGAAATATTACAACACGGAAATGATAATCTCTATTATGAATTAATAAAAAATTCAAACAACACGACGTTTCCGTGATACAATACCCGTCACTGATGGCACATCACGTCTGGGGATTGTATACACTCGTAATGAATCGTCTAAGAACATGACTGAACCGATAATCATTATTTTCTTTTCATCATAAATGATCAATCCAATTTATATGAAAGGGCAGCGCATATGAAGTCAGCTTTAGGAAGCTATAGTAGTCTGTCTCACAGTCCCTGAACCATATTATTTCCCCTTCTGTGAAGCCATCTCTGCAAAGCTAGAGCCTTAAATGAAGGAAGTCTAGATTCTCTCGGGTTCGGAATCTCCATGTGATCCTTCCATTTTATATGGGTTAGTTTGATACTATTATAAGTATATATATTCGGAGACTGATCGTTAGTCTAGGAAGCTGGTGGCAGCGGTAACGTCAGCTGAAGCTATGTCGTGATGATCATCTATGATAAAAGGAAGAGGTAGTTATCCGAATCTTGTAATGGTCTTTGTCGTGTTTCTATTTTGGGAACTCTTGTCTGGTGAGTAGTTATGGCCAGTTCGTCCATTAAGTGAACTGTCAGGATGAAGCCTGAAGCATGGCCATTGTGAATGTCACGGTACTTTGGGGTGAAATGGTAATGGAACTTGGTCAGCGAGACGTCCATCTGTGGATGAGGACGTGACTGGGGGATAGAGAAGGTGGTTACTCTTGTCTACGAAAGCGAGACGCGTGTGCGCTTGTGCGTGTGCGTGTGCGTGTGCGTGTGCGTGCACATGCGTGTATGGGGGAGGAAGAGAGCTCGAGAGCTAGATCTCGAAGGTCGACAGAGACAGAAACAATGTCACTCACTCACTCACATCGAAACCAATCAATGACTAAGTGTCAATGCTGATGGAGTTGCTGTCAAAAGCGTTTCAAGTGCACACGTTTAATAACGGCCAATGGATCTATGAATTGTCTGCTGAGAAGGGCGGTGGTATAAATACACCTCCCTCAATGCAGTCCCAGATGATTTATTGACGAAAATGTTCACTTTTTGTAACACAACCGCATTGTTCGTGACACAAAGCGAGACTAAATCAATTTCCAGTATGCCTCATTGATTGTCACAAATGATTAGTATCGCCAACCATTACAAATGTATGATTAACTCGCCACAATGAAGAACTCCGACAAACACACTTCAATTTATCTTCATATCCTTGCCAGTTCCTGGTTATTTGACGACATGTATCGTAATTTCAACACGGCACCAAGAGGTTTGGAGAGAGAACGAGAGTGACAAATGACTGCATGACTTTGATTAAATATGGTTGACGGATGGA
The DNA here is from genome assembly GCF_037392515.1 of Haliotis asinina. Lineage (NCBI taxonomy): Eukaryota > Metazoa > Mollusca > Gastropoda > Lepetellida > Haliotidae > Haliotis > Haliotis asinina. The sequence goes on along the minus strand of NC_090294.1, from coordinate 21,451,234 downwards.
ACAAAGGAGCTTCATCGAGGAAATGCAAGAGCGACTAGACTATTAGGTGAAGGCATATTGGAGCTATCGGCTGACCATGACTAAGAGGCGAGTAATAGAGAGATTATAGCTTCAACAAACAATTATTCTTTCGATGATGGAGAACGAAGAAGTCGATGTGAGAACGAGGCTTTGCGTGTCAGAAGAAGCAGACGACATCAGGTTTCGGGGTTGAAGTTCAAGTTGATTGCATCCAAGGCCATTATTAAGCATCGGTCCATCCTTCCGTTTCTCTGTGAACTAGTTCCTATGATAAATGATGGTTATAAGTGGGCAGACGACCAAACCTCGACCGTGCCATTTTCTTCAGAACATTACAATCGATTTGAAGCTCCAGTCGACATCTGTCTGTGTGGAAAATGGCGGGAAATATGACAAACTGGCGCCACGCTTTCTTTTCAGACCCTCGGCGAAACCCATCTCATTTTCGGTGTATACAAAAGGACAAACGCAAACAAAAGCGGACAATTGTTTCTTCGATAGCGAGTGCAGCAATACAGGACCTTGGGAGTCATTTACATCCTGCAAGTGCGGGCAGCGGTGCTTCCAGCTTGTCCCGACATTGAACATGTCTGTCAGGGTTCCCGATCCAGATCGTTTGACGGTTGTGCTTGTGTTTCTGGTGGCAGATATTGGCCAAATTACACCAAGGACTTTGTGTATGGAGTTATATTGAACGCTATTCCACGCTGCCTTGGTGTCCAATGTTAGCACTTTCAGTGTTAGTTGAGCCCGCGTTTCATGGATTAGATTAAATGTATCAAGAAACATCCTACCCCCTCCGGGAGTATATTTTGTCAGTGTAATCGAATATGATCACAGTGAGTGTAAATCAAATCAGACCCAATGGAGCTGGGAGTGCACATCTTGCAAGGCGCATCCCAATTATAAGAGACATTAATTTCTGTCTGAAAATATTACCTACAGCGATGAACTCCGAGATGACTAGCCTTATAGATGGAGGGTATTGATAGGTAACGCTTTAATATAGAAATGCTATCCTTGGCTCACCAGCTTGAATGAGAAATGAACTGTTTCCATTTGCAGAGCAGATCAAACTGCAGATGGTCAGTGAAAGGTTATCAGAAATGACGAGAGGGCTGAATAAGGGTTTGCAGTGAGTTGATGAGCAACTTCGCCATTCGGTGATATAGTTAAGCTAAAAGTTACTCTAAGAATCATACTGCAAGATACTTAGCTATCGCACGGTCCCTGAACCATTGTATGTTCCATTCGCTACGCACTTGCCATAATTATAGAACTCGCTTTGAAGCAAGTCTAGATTTGCACGGCATCTACAATCTTACAGCGTTCCCTAGCAGCATAACTGTAGTCTCATGTTTGAAAACAAATATATTTTCGGAGATTATTCATCAGTCTGCACGGGATCAACCTCTCCATAAAACGACCCAAAGGCTCATAAGATTGCAGTGTTGACTTACGGGTTATTTTGGAGTTTCAAGATGTAATGCTCATTGTAAAACACGACCCTAGAGAATGGAATCTAGAAGTCAAACTCAAGTCTACAATAATTTGGCCAATTTAGACTGGCTCATGCTCAAAATTAAGCATTGTTCTGCATTCGAACCACCTGGATTTTGGTTTTACTTTCTCGATTCTAAATTCATATATATATTTCTGATACATATTGTCGGATCAGGTGAAATGAAAGCATTAGCAAAGCAGGCTGAGCGTAGCTATCATTATTAAGAAACACCGGGCTTACACGTGTTTGTTGTTAAAAAGGTTGGGCAAGCCCCTCAGTACTATCTAAATGTGAAGGTTTGCAACGTATTGTGCTTACACACAAAAAAATGGCTTGCTACGCGCCAGACAGGACAACCATGGCTAACTAGACTGAATATTTCTCAGTCCACACATTTCATGGGGTTAGGCACGGTTCGTATAGACCTTCCTCTGTCAGTCGTTCATTAACGGTAAAGAGAGGAGGTTTGCTAATAACACCTAGAAAGCCTCTACTCACACAGATCTCATCTGCAAGGAATGATGAGCCTTAGATCTGTTGCCTTATCAATTTGATCGAAATCATTTTGGAGAGGGTACCGCCCGTAGCGTGTTCAAACAACGCTGACACGAACACGAGGCTTACCCTCTCTCCAACCCTCTCAAACCAGATGATGACCCCCTGATCTACCTCGCAATATCGAAATTAGGCCTACTTCAGGATTAATTAACCGGCTGGCTGACAAAAGCTGACAGTTCAAACCCCTAGTGAGACACTTACAGAAACGATTTGTCACAAATTGCGAATAATTTCATGACTAAATTGCCCATAGCTGGCGATGATTTCACCCGATGTACTTCAAATCTCTGACATGCGCGACAGGGGGCACTCATACTTCCGGTTTCACAACATCCCTCATTATCTCGTCTAACACGATAATCTCGCGATTCTACCGAGTCGCTACATGGGAATTGGCATAACGGAGAAATGAGCGTATCGAATGGACGTTTTTTCTCTCGCACAACAGTTGCTGAAAGACAAAAACACATTAAACGCTTAGTACATTAACTTGGCACTTAGTCAAATAACCTTTCCTTTCGTAGTTCGGATTTCATTTTCTCACAACTGTTGGGAAATATCCGTCTATATGGCGGGCTACAGTTATGTAACATACAATGTGTTGTTGTGACGAAGCCCTGAAAACACCTAGATGAAGACCCCTAATTAAAATGCAGCAGATAATGCGATTCAACACACAATCGAGTGATTAACTTGAATCTGATCCCAGTGTCAATCAGATAAGAATATAATATGTTTTCAATTGCCATAAACGCGTTCTCCTATCTGTTAGCATGTCTGGGGATCTCGCCTTGGCCCTCGTAGCCAGGGATCATTTCTCACAATAATAATTTGCCTCAGCTATTGTGGGGTGAGATTCAGAGGCTGTGGTATCGTGGCTAGTATCGGGGTGTTTGAGGATCCCAGGTTTGCAGTTTGACGCGAGGAGGAGATGAACCGCAGATAGGAGTCACCTTCTCAGATTATCCGCCATTTCGCGAAGGTCGGTGAAGATGAAGCGGCGATAACAGGCGAAGTGATCGTCTCGTGTGGCTACAACGATCCGCTTCCTCTAGCGAGGGGGGCTCGTCCCTCCTCAGTGGGGGGACATCTAACGAGCTTTTGAAAGACTGGCAAAATCTTGTTATCAACACTCAGAGACGCGAACCACATATGAAGCTCTTCACACACGCGTGGACCCTGGGTATGGTCGTCCGACATCCTACACCTCACCCCTCCACGGGGCGTCCCAAGGCTACACCCTGCAACTCCCAAGCTAGCAATTAACTCACACATCTCAAATTTACACCCATGTTTTCTTATATGGGTCAAATCGGGGTCTCTTGTCTTCCATTCAACATGGGTAGTTCTACCACCAAGTGACTGGTGTTCTACACCCCGTCCCAAATAGCACGACCCAGGTTCTCTTCATTACTCACGCCTTCCCACCTTTGACAAACAATATGTACCCCATCCCTCTTATTAAAGTCTACAATGAAAGCAGGATTTGATTTCCTCTTTGCCTCCGGCTTATTCAAATGCTACACAAATAACGCAAAGGCGCCTACAATAACAATGACATGTTTAACACTGGGTGAATTTCAGTATTGCATTCTTAACTCGCACCCATAGACCAGGCGTTGTTTAATGACGGACAATCCCTGGCAAAAAATACAGGTAGGTTTCAGGCCCGAGGCACGGTCTTACCGCCGCCCAAGACACAGGTAGTCGGAGTCGGAGAGAGGGTAAGGGTAAGATCCTAGCTCTCACGGTCAACCTCGATATACTCCAGTATACGGGTATCGGCTCGTTGGCATTGTTCGTGGAAAGTAGGATCTTTTTACAGTGAGAGACAGCCCTCTGTTTGCTGTGGGGTTAAGTTTCCCTAGCGAGGAGAGAAATTCAAATATTCTGTGTGTCTTCCGTATTAAAACGCTGAGAAAATGGCTTAGGCTCCGTTGAAGCAGGCATGCTGACGTGAACGATTGGACGGGAAAGAAAACAGGTATTTGATCGGATAGACGCTGTTCGGAGTTCGACTGATGGGCGCTGACCCTTCCTGACGCTTTGGTCGTGTATAATCGCCCTGTGTACTGCTCCTATACGATAACATTCCCGCGTTCTAATTTATTCTGTTCCTACAAAAAAAATAAGCTTCAGTGTCAGTCCTACAAAAGAAGCTCCAGTATCTGTGTGATATATAAATTAGTAAAGTTGAGCTATACACCCAAATCACTTTTCATTCAAATTTTATATTCCGGTTCAGACTGGAATAACCGGATACCATTAATAGATAGAGACAATGTCTCAGTTACACACGAGGCGCTAATTACATTGTCTAGACCTAGACTGTCGAATGACATCAGATCGGTGCCTTGCTCATCTTTCACTTTCAGGCCGCTTTGTGTGTGTCACCATCAACATGAACGTCACTGAACATCGTTACTCCCTTTTGGACCTCTACGTCACCACGCATTACAACAACCGTTACACCAGGCATCACTGACGTGGCTGGTTTCATGATGATTACTGACTTTCAATTTTGTACGTTCAAATAATCAAGCTTTAATGGTTGTTCTTTGACTACATGTATAGGAATTAACGGAATTATCTTTTGGGGGGCTAATGTACAACGTAGTTGTGTCATTTGTTGGAATTACTATCTCGAAAAGTAAAAAAAAAAAGAATAAAAAATGCTGAACTTTCACTTTGAAATTTCGAAACCAGAACCATTTTCATGGTTTAACACAACGGCATATACATGTAATACAATCTTTAAAAGTTACAACTTTCTCGTTTACATTTACTACACTTGTTAGAAGAAACTACCTGATCTCGAAAAAGAAATACATTGAGATTAGACAAATACACTAATCGTTTAAACTTAACGTAAATATAGACGAGATTTCCCTGAGATTATTTGAATAAATATCCCTTAACCCAAACAAACATCCCCAACGACAACGTTAAACGTAATTGCTGGCACTTAGCACTCTATCGGCAGTAACAGAAATCTTATCTTTTCTTAACGGCTCATTCGCAGGCTTCTCATTTCTTCAGTGGTGATGTGTGCTTCGTGATAAATGGATTGCATATTCGGTTACACCGTAAATACAGTTACGAAAGCTACGATTGGGCGATATAACTGCCTCTGTTTTGAAATGGAACTGTAGCAAAGTTTAGTGAAGGATTATACATTAAATGAGTATTTAGCCAATTTTCTTCAAATGGTAATCTTATGTGTCACAGTTTATAAGAGCAAGCACATTTTGAATTTTCAAATCTGTAAACTGCACGGTGTTATGCATTGTGTGTTTGTGATAGGACTTTCGCAGAACGATGCTCATGTTGTTGATCACTGGATTGTCTTGTCCAGACTCGATTATATACAGACGGCCTCCGTATACATAATATTTTACTGCATACTACCTCAATAAGTTCTGTTTTGGGGTTTACTTTAGTACGATCGCGTCTTAGAGTGTTATATTCATCCAACGAAGATCGATAGTGTGAAAACCAGTGAATGCTTCCGTGCTGACCGTTCAGGGTAATGTACCGTCAAGTACACTCATTTTTCACAATGAAAAATAAGCGCAAACAGAAAATTCTGGTAGTCAACAGCGATTGTATCAAATTCTCACTCCTCTCAAGCTTGTTAAAGTGAAGACTATCAATAAGAGTGTTTGTCAACCAAAGAGTCAGATTCCCGAAGTTGTCGCCAGATGACGCTTGTCTCATAAATTCCGAGAAACACAATTACGCTAGGTGTCATTATTGATAAATTTGACCATAATTTCTAACAGAGATACGATCTTCCTTTACATGTCGGATGTAAGCGAGACCGCTCGGGAATGTTCGGGTCAAATCGTTATGTTTGTCGGCGTTCAAAGGCTCCTTCCGTCAGAGACTGCGTCAGTTTAAACTGTGATGTATTTGAGAACTAAATAGATACAGATTTAAAAAAAACAGTGTTTTTGTACCTCATTTGTCATGACTTCGGGAATGATAAAGGTCATGGTGGGGTCGTTTAGAGCTCAAAGACTCTGGCCGTTGTATTAGTTCTGTAATCTCGACACTTGAGCTTCTCTGTGACGGGTTATCAATGACGAAAGGAAAATGGAATGTGACATTCTGTCGACCAGGAGAGAAATAAGGATCTGAAGAAGACGTTTCTGGACATATCTGTCAAGGCTTCATTTAACAAAAGCGATTGACTTTTCTCGGACGACTCACGTCTCGAATAAAGCTGCCGTATCTGAGAACGATGTATCACAGGTGTGTCGTTACCTATATTTTCAAGAGAATGCTTGGGGTATGTGCTGATCATTTATAATGTTTGTACCTGTAGGGGTTCTCATTTCCGACATTTCACATGCTTTTTAAAATTATCTCAGCTTACAGAATCACATAAGAAAACTCCAAACAAACAAATGATATTACTCATGTCACTGCAACGAGGGACTGTTGAAACATATTATTCCAGACAATTGCTGTCTTTATGAATTAATTTGAGTCAGGAATTTATTTGGTACGTTTGATTTTTGCAATTTGGAACACAAAATCTGGCAAAGTGATAAATCTACAATGTAAATCCCATTACAAAAGAACTGGTATAGTTCTAAAGTTTAAGTTCGGACGAAGAATAATTGCTTCTTAACTGAGCAATGAAAAAAGGATAAAATAATTACTTAATATTATATAATGTTTGTATGTTTCTATAAAAGTCAGGGGCGATGGGGTAGCCTAGAGGTTAAAGCGTTCGCTCGTCACGCCGTACACCCGCGTTCGATTCCCCACATGGGTACAATGTGTGAAGCCCATTTTCCGGTGTTCCCCGCCATGATATTGCTGGAATATTGCTAAAAGCGGCGTAAAACTAAACTCACTCACTCACTGTAACGGTCAAGATTTCACATGCTATATGTGCATTGTGCAAATGTAATCACATACTGCAGCATCACGTTTAGTACACCGTCACCATCACATAACCCGAATATCTGTGAAATGCCATTTATCTTGTATGATCGATAGCGAATCTGACGGTTAGGTACAGTGTGCAGCACATATGACCCTACCGCACTGAATTACACGCTGTAAACCTGATTGGCTCATGCAAATAATACCCAGATAGTCATCTGAGGTGAACTGAGCGGCAGTTACGAACAATAACGCTCAGGAATAAGTACTGCATGTCAGATAGCTCACTGGACTAAAAATACGCACAATGAAGCATACTGAACAGCAAAAAGGCAAGTTTCGGAAAAACGAAATCTCATAAAAGTAAGCGTTCATGTTTATGTCTTCTATTTAAAACCTTGACAGCAAAAACAGAGATCTTGTGGTTGTTCAGTATATAGAAACGACGATACATTGTCAAAACGTCACGTATGATATAACCATATCACATCATTTTCTCGGTTTCCTGAGCTGGTATTCTCAGACATAATTATGACCAACTATTTAAATAAAAGAAGCAAAAATAACCTTTTCTTAAGAGATGTCGGATATGTGCTGTCTGTTTGTGAAATCTTCATGTACTGTATACTTTAATTAAGCCTCCATTATCACCAACACGCTCAGTTCATTACCCTGATCCATTATCTACATGTACGGTAAATCTGTATAATGACAGTACAGTGACTGATAAAACTTTATATCCAATTTATATCCTAGTGATCAGTTCCATGGTAATGGCCATGTGAAGTCGAGCGTATCGAATAGATGTAATTAACAATAATGTAGCTCTGGATCATTGATATTTCTTAATTATCGTTAATTAAATGTGTAGACGGAATTAAAGGGATCTGCTCTGTCTGGGGGCCCGAACTGACCGCTACAGATCAAGCAGATTAACACCGTGTCGTTTACATCTAATGAAATGCGATTTGGTAATAAGTGGCAATCCACTGCAAAATACCACACTATTGCTGAATACTTAATCTTAAGGTTACAGTTAAGATGTGAAACACACCCAACCGAACATGTATGTTTCTACCCTTAAAGTTTGATAGTGAGTGAGTGAGTTTTAGTTGTACGCCGCACTCAGCAATATTCCAGCTATATGGCGGCGGTCTGTAAATAATCGAGTCTGGACCAGACAACCCAGTGATCAACAACATGAGCATCGATCTGCGTAATTGGGAACCGATGACATGTGTCAACCAAGTCAGCTAGCCTGACCACCCGATCCCGTTAGTCTCCTCTTACGACTTAAAGTTTGATAACTACATCAGCTTAATCTGTGCAATTTAAGAACTGATTACACAAACCTGCATAAAACAATACATCACAGTTTCATGTCCGTTTGCCTAAAACTAAAAAAGTCGGTGCAGGTAAACATGGGAACAATTTGTCGTAACGGTTATTTAGGAATCGATATTGACATGGGTAAAGGAATTTATTGACCTTTTACTATCCGTTGTTTCCAAACGTCGGTATTTCACAGGTAATTTTCAGCTTTCAGGGATAAAGGTGAGTTACACAGATTCTTTAACATTAAGTGTTGTAAACGTTTATCAGTTGATGCAGTAATTGGTTAGGAATATAAGCAGACTAGCACTAGCATACTGAACCATACTCTTTACTTATCGACCGTTAAGGTCCGGGGTAGAACAGGCCTTCAGCAAACCCATGCTTGGGCGACTGTGCTTGTCGTAAGAGGCGACTAACGGGATCGGGTGGTCAGGCTCACTGACTTGGTGGACACATGTCATCAGTTCCCAATGGCGTAGATCGATGTTCATGTTGTTGATCACTGGACTGTCTGGTCCAGACTCGATTATTTACAGACCGCTGCTATATAGCTGGGATATTGCTGAGTGCGGCGTAAAACTAAACTCACTCACCCCTTAATTTATCAGTCTAAATTGCTGTGGGTGAGTGAATATTTTGGGTCGAGGCTTCTTTGTAAATAATTTCCGTTTTATCACTGCATGACTCGTAAAGGAAGCCATGAGCACAGGGATGGTGCTTTCAAACGTGTAACAAGACCGAGGATTCGAGCCACTATAACCGGATCTTCAAACTGCTAAGGGAAGCAACCCTGCACAACATATTACGGCACCATAGACCACTGGGCCATCTGTGCCCAGCGAATGAAAATATGTCCCTGACATCTTGTTTACTGTCCACCAAAGTGAGACATTTCACACACCATCTGGTTGATCGTCCAGCAAAAGGGTTACTACAAATGAAACAAACCTTATATCTTGCCATTTACCCAATAAATATGACAACCACGTGACGGCGTACAGTTGAAATGAATATAAATTTCAATTCAGTTTAAAAGAAATTTCAACATACCAGAAGCTGATGCTGTTCCAAATGAAGTCTTGACTATGTATAATTCCCAGCGGAGACTTGAAGACTGCAAGATGGAGAAAGAAAATTTATCACAACAGTAAACGGGGTGCCAGTACGTCGACCGTCAAGCAGCGAGACACCCTACAAAAACCGATACAAATTATGATCAATTCATCGTTCATAAGGATTAGTTCTACAAGCCTACTCTTTATCCACAATAATACATATACCACGCATGTGCACGCATGCTTGAGTGTCACGTGATACCGTGAGGTTTGTATGCGACCCTAATAATGTCTATCACCTAAAGATCAAACTACAGCCGACATCGGGATTAGGAAGTGTAATGTTATCTGTAGGTACGTAAATGCCCGATCTGTTCCGATGTATCAATTGTTCGTCATCACACAATAGTTGGAGGTCATTAGATATTTATTGACTGCTGCAGAAGGTATCAGTTCCTAAAAGATATATTTCAAAAGACAACCCTTGTACTCTTTAATTTTTCAAAAGGTCAAGGTGCCCTTTGGATGTCTGGAACGAACTCTACTTAAATCTCAGGATTGTGCGACTCCGTCGTCAAAGTTGTAGAGCGATACGTATCGCCAGGAAATATTCCCTGTGGGTGGGGGGAGACGAGCAGGGGTGTGGAGGGATTATACGGGTATTTTGTTAAAGGTAAAGGTTACACTTCCCCTGAAACGAGGAAGCAAATGTTTTGGTAGAATGTGTACGACCACCAGCATATTCTGCTAACAATATCTTGTTAATGCTGAGGTATCTTTCCCATTTCCATTATCTTATACATTATAGTACAGGGAGACCCCAACAGTCTTGTTGTAGATGGTCCCTCTTATAATATAACTAGACGGTGATGCCTTATATGCCAGTTAATGATACCGGTTAAGTGTGTGGTTATAGAGGTTAAGTTCACATATTCTCATGGAAACGAATAACTGAACACACGAAAGTACAAGTGCCCCTTAGTCGTTTCCAGGTTTCTTCACAAGGTATGCAATGCACTGTGAGTGAAATTAAATAAAGGAACACTTGTACTTTCATGTGTTCATTTATTCGTTTCCATGAGTATATCGTGTTTCAGATACCGTATCATTTATTGAAAGACCCCGTCGGTCTCGCTTATCGGTTTTCTGACATTCCTCTGAACACTGATATCAGCCTCCCATACCTTGATGTATTGATACAACAAATAATACATACGCCATCCAGGGGGAATATATTATTCATTGACAAAACATAGCCAAACATCTTCTCGTGGAACTTTAATACGATATCTATGTTACACCGATTGCAGTTTTAACCCAGAACACCTAGAATCTTATAGACAAATTATCCAAATTAAATTTGCTTTCCTGGCGGCCATTGGTTCCCGTTCTCGTGGGAGTGATTTAGCCTATGCAGTTATTAACGCCGACTCTCAATGGGGGGCAATTTCCGTGTGCGGCCACACGACCGGTCAGTGCGAACACATCTGACCTTCTGACCAATCAAATTAGTTTGATGACGTAACTCCCAGCACGTGAAGATCAAAGACGGCTGATTAATTCCGATCCAGGTTGGTTGGCCCACGTTCCACTCTTGCATGTTCTGTTGATTCGGAATTAAGTCAACTTCTGAACATCCGGGCATTGTGGTCAAGCAGGTGTCCGGTATCTTTCAGCAGGCGCACCTGATTGGGTCAAGCTGAGAGGCGTTTGTGTACACTGTGTGCACGTTCATTTCGTGTCGGGTTCGTTCCCTAGGGGGTGGCATGTCCCGTAGTGGTCTTGTTTAGACAGACAAACTGGTGGTGAATGTTAATCAACTCGAACTGAATACACAGTGGGAAATGTCAATTGGCATATGGACCAGGTGCTTGCATGGGGGCGACCACCTAAGTCTAATCTGTCAGAAAATATACCACGGCCGATTTGGAAATCGCATGCTCCCGTGTGGATCTGCGAACTTGGATCGGGTTGAAACTAACCTTGGCCCATGCTGCCCTGAACTAGTTCATTGATGTACAGTAATTCTTGCCTTGTTCCAAGCATTGCTAGATAACCAAACACTACATGTCTTTCATTGGAACAACTTGTTTTCAATATATAAAATAATCTACAAATTATGATTTAAAACAATAACAACTGCTTTTGTAATTATTCTATATCTTACTACAAGATAAGATAAGATGTGTATTCCGCAAATGTTCCACATAGAAACAGTGACAGTATTCTGTAAACTACATAAACAAGATATACAATGAATGAGACTACTAAACAGTTCATATAATGTGTCATTTGTCGCATTTAATTTGTCTTCTTTTTTTTTAAAAAAAAGATGCTTGTAACACTCGTAATTTCATACAAAGTGAAAATATTTTTAGTAAATGATATCATCTGGAGTATTTTAATTGCGAATAAGCATTTTAACTATATTTTGTAGTACACATTACATATTATGTTTTTGAGAAGGATTCTAGTTAAACGTATGGTTTTGTAGCAGGGTACCAAGCTGAATGGCCCTTGACAACCTACCCCACATGAAACCATGTGATGCAGGTCAGTTCACCTGCTGGTCACCTAACAGTACAACTCAAAACTAATCCCGCCCTTGGGTCAACACGTTGACCCCTCTCATTAACCCATCCACTTGAGTCTCTACAGCTCAATGACCGAGCTCAGTATCAGCTATCTGACAGACTGGCAGGCTGATTGACGGTCAGACAAAACCAGTCATGTTAACAAATACACAGATATGAAACTAATGGCGGTATTACTATAGCAAACACGGGGGACACTTGAACGGACAAGGCGTGTTTGTCCGTCTTCAGCAGGAAATGTGTTGAGAGGGTCGAACGATAGACCCCACAGGTGAAGTGCTCAAAAGATACCCTAACGATGTGTGGTGTGCCTAATTGGACCCTACTCCTCTTTCACTTTGTAGAAGCTTCGTTAGGCTCTTTGTTCAAAATAGGCCATATTCACTTAGAAAAATACCATGCTGTCCGAGCATAAAACGAAATGTCCGTTACTTGAGGTCAATATGAATTAATTGGGTATCAGTTGGGCAGAAGATTGAGGTGCGTTGCTCCTTGAGACAGACCGCACCCCAGTGCATTAACGACAGCTACCCATGACACAATCGCCCCTGACCGAGTCGGATTAGAAAAAAAACAAGGGCTAAATATAACATACAAATCAAATCACATTAGTAACGTTGACGTCATTTCCCGGGTCCCGATCCACAAAGTCTTCGTAACGTTACGACCCGTCGTAACTCTATAGTTAATCACAGACTTACGATGTTAATCGTAGCGCGATGAACGTTTTGCGAATCAGGACCCAGAACGAAGTTATGGCACCAAATGACAATACAACAGAAAGATACTGCTGAATACGGCGTAAAACTAAACTCACTGACTCATACTCATGTTAAAAAGTCTAAATGGTATAACTCAGACGTTTCGACCGGATTCATAAGGGTCATATCTCTGTATGTGCTTCGTCAATACATTCTAATACTCGACTGGACATCCATCTTAAAAGCTACGTAAAAAAGAAATACGCTGACTTTTGAGTGGAATTTTTTACATTGTATGTCACAATACCGGCTATTACTCGCCTGGAAATCCACGTCTAAAGCAACGTAAAAAGTGCAACGCGCCAATGCTAACCGGTCTGTATTAGCAGCAAGTAGCAGCAAGTGGCACCAAGTGGCAAGTTAGTGGCAAGTTAGTAGCAGTTATGTAACTTCAAGTAGGAAGGCAATATTCCATAATGGCATAGCTAGATAGCTTCGCAACTCGAGTAACGTAACACAATGGTAAGTTGTCGTAACGATCCAGTCATGATTATTGCTAATGGAGTTCTCATCATGGGAGTAATCGGCTTTCGCGATAGCGACTATTCGTCATTCTGTCATGACATAACACGGATATAGACCATCTGAGAGGAATTACCTACTGATAAGTGAAGGATGGCCTTTTGGCATGGAACGAGATCCGAATGGAGTTGAACTTAAGAGCCCGGACAGAGTGTTCGGGTAATCTCGGCAGTCCCCGGAGAGTTTTTCGCTTATGTGTTTATGAAAGGCATCAAACTGGATTGCCGTTATCAGTGACAATACGCTGTGTTCGTGCGCTGTGAGATTTCAGTAGATGCGGTTGTGGCAGATTAGACAAATATACTGAACTTGCACAAACGTGGGCATGTATATTTTGAGGAAGCCTGTCATTTTTTTCATGTATTGGGATAATGAGTTTGTGAGCATGCTTAACCCTACATTAAGCAATATTAACGGAAACACCAAAAATTAATTTTATAAATTGGGCCCATGAGGGCAATCAAACATTTTCGAGCGATCACTTAATCACTAGACCTAATGCAATTTAATCGTTTTTAATCAAATCATCCCCCAAAAGAAGTAGAATCTATAAATCAATATATTCATTTGGGATTCGAACCCGGAACATGTTCATTACAAAAGGAAACATTTTATAATCATTAGGTGAGTGAGTATGGTTTTACACCCCGCATTTAGCAATATGCCAGCAATATCACCAGAAATGGGCTTCACACTTGGGGAATCGAACCCGGGTCTTCCACGTGAGGTGGCAACACCTTAACCGCTAGGCTACCCCAACAATTAAGTTACAGATGACCTTTCGAAGAGACATCATTTAAATGTATCGGCGTTTGTAGTGAGTTAAGAAAAAACACATTTCAGAACATATAAAAGAGTAGACCGATTGTTTGGCACGGCCTACAGTAAAAACTACCCAGACCTCTCCCAGGGTTGTGTTCTGACATCCCGTCTCCTGAATCTTGTCCCCCTCTACTCCAGCCTGACAGACACTCCAGCCATAATACAAACTGTTTACATTCGAGGCCACGAAGAACAAACATACGCACAAGGTTAGTGAGTAGTTACAGAGCTTAAACTGACACAGTCAAATGCTATGACACCTAACCTTTACAAACCTCCACTGGGGTTGTAAACAGAGCGGAAGGGCTGTTGCCTGCGTCTCGTATTGGTTTGTTAGGATGGGCATGGGAGGGAGGTAGGGATTGCACGGGTTCTGCTTCGACAGCTGGTTTTAGAAGCATGAAGGGTAGCTATGTGGTAGAGTGAGTGAATGAGTGAGTGAGTGGGGGATTTACGCCGCTTTAATTACTATTCCAGAAATATCATGGTGGGGGACGCGGGACATGGGACATAAGAACCATGCGGGGAATCGAACCCTTTCCTTCGAGGGCACCAGTGATTTTTATAACCAATAGGCACCACACCGCGCGTGATTTCGCTGAAGCTAAACTGGTTTTACTGAATGTTCAGTTAAGTCTCCGCTCTTCAATAGACGAGCGCCAAGTTAGGAGGACTGTATACAGAGACCCAGTTAAGATGACCGTCAGAATGTCAGCAGGACAAACTAGTGATTACTCATATGTCGGAAACAGTTGCTCCTTGAAGACTTCCCCCACCCCCATTCATTCGCATACTATACATTAATGTTAATAGACAATTTCATGGATCGTATATGTAATGCTTGCCTATTGAGCATTAAATCTGTCCAGGACATCACACATCATGCTCGACAGAAGACCTGTCTTGTTGCGACATTAACTCGTTAGAAATGAAATACAGAACATTAAATCAACGTCAATATTGATGCATTCAAACGAACAGAATTATTTAGTGCAATGCGTTATTGACATGAGGACGATCCATATGTTATTCAAACGCTGACTTGTCAAAATGTTTTTAATCTGCATAGTGCCATACCTTCATTCATCATGCTGGAATTTGGAGTCCAGCAGCTTGGTCTTAATAATGGGACCAAGTCTTGTACTCCAATGGTGCTTCCGTCACACACCCGAAATTTGAGCTGCGTCTTGTGGAGTTGTGTCCCTTTGGGCGGGTTATGTCCCCTTCAGGGCGTCTCGGATTTCAATTAGATACACGCTTGTAAACAGAATTATCTCGCCGTGTCATCCGACAAAAAATGAATATTGATCGGTAAAAAGTGAATATGATCCCGGTAGAATTGCTTTGCTGAAGTTTTGATGTGAGGAAACACTGAAGCTGCGCCAACAGAGATATTGAAACTAATTACATGCTTCCGACTGTCGCATTCAACCCAACATTAACCGTTGAACAGTTAGTACTCGTTGGTTCATGACGAACGCAAATTATTTGAATTATCAATTTATCTCCCAGCTTCCAACAGGGTATAATACAAACAAGGCCCATTCTCTTCAGGCGCGGCTCCAATTTGATATCTAAGGAAATTTTATTAGTTTAAATGGTCCCCCAACCACCCAACCAACCAAAGACACACACCCCTTCCCCAAAACAACAACAACAAAAAAACCCAAACAATACACACATACAAAAAACAAACCACACAAAACAAAACAAAAATACAAAAAACAAACCACACAAAATAACAACCATGAAAAACAAATATGAAAAAAAAAACAGAACAAAAACATAAAATAATAAAAATAATAATAAAATAAACAAGAACAACAAAAACGGACAACAACTTGGGCGGTGGAACACTCTAGTTGTTAAAGCGCCCGGTCGGCGCTCTGATGACCAGGGTTCGATTCCATACATGGGTACAATGTGCAAACCCCATGTCTAGGGCCCACCGCCCTGAAATTGCTGGAATATTGCTAAAATTAAACTCCCTCACTTACACTATGGAAGCAAGTTGCCCCTAAAAAAGACTATCTTCCTAGACATATTGCCCGTTTATCAAGACTGGCCTCATTAAAAAGATAGAATTACGTTTCACCCAATGACACATCCATTAGTACGCTATAGAGCAATGCTGGCACCTTAGCAATGCTTAATAGTTTCACCAAAGAAAAAAACCCAACAAGCATCGTGTATATTTTATATGCCACATCACTTCCGGCTGTCTTGACATGTCGTGCTGTAGCTGGAATACTATCTAAAACACCCACTTACTCACTGACTTTCCAAAATATGTATGTTATGATGTCATCAGCTGACGGCTGGGTGTGCACGGGCTTCTACTAAACGTGAAACGCGTTCTTCAATGTCAAATCATTCATTGATCTGGGGTCATGTTTTACAACCAGCCCTGATGTCAATAGAACCCTTCACACTGCAAATACATCCAATTGTCTCGCTCTGCAACGTAGAGGCTACAAGAATGGGGTGTTTTCGGCCAAACTGACAGTTTCTGAATTTCGTATATTGAACAGTGGATTCTCACGCGGACGCGTGGCATTGCAGATATTTGGTCACTTGGTTTTGGAATTGACAAGCAGTATTTGCTGGAATGGAAGTGTAATCCTGGTATGTTCCGAAAATTAGTTTTCGACCAAAAATATTTTCAAATCAGCGAGGGCATTGGCTGGGCGTCTTGCTTCCATTACGTGTCTACATTTACATTTACAGTTTCTGTCTAATCTCAATTACACGAACGGTACTTCCTATGACTAACCCCTTTAAAGAGTATTGACTTTTTATACCCTGGCCCAGAGGCATTATGAGTTAAGATGATAGTGAGGTATAATAATAGAAGGCAAATAATATAATAGATTTTCACTATCAAAGTCTAAGACTCACTCGTGTAAATGTAACCCCTAACTGATGCAAGCAACTGTTCGAAACTAGATTTTGAAAAAAATCCCATACTGTATAAAGGTACTGATTACACATGAACAGATGCATTGTACATGTAAAACAAGTTCGTAACAGAAAAGATTATATGATCCTTGTGCGTTTATCTGAGTAAGGGACGTAACATCGATGTGTGTGTGTGTGTGTGTGTGCGCGCGCGCGTGCGTACGTGTGTGTATGTGTGCGCGCGTGTGTGTGTGTGTGCGTGCGCGTTTGCGCGTGTGTGTGTGCGTGCACGCGCGTGTGCGTGTGTGTGCGTGCGTGCGTGTGTGCGTGTGTGTATGGTCTAAACTTTTGATGGGTAATATATATGTACATAGCTACTCATGCATAATTAATATCTTCTTTAGATGATTTGGTACTTCAATCAATGTCTGAAAATGAAAACTGTCGAATATAACATTCATGGTGTTGACGTGAAAATTAGAATCAAACCAAAATATAAACTTTGCATTGCACTATGTATGGAGTATATTTGGCACAGTGTAACATATGGCGTGTTGTATCTTCCGTAATGTCACATTTAAAACAATCAGTGACTTTGATTTAAGGTACTGGTGGTCTGGAGCGTATTCCTAACTCTATGTTTAGTTTGTGGTCACTAAGACCCAGTTGGCAAAATGAACACGATATTTTCTGTGTTGACAGTGGCTGAGTAACGGTTCTAATTTTATCACCGTAAGGGCACTGGAGGGATGATTGTGACATTTTTGTACGCTCGACGTAATTTTTTCTTCGTTTATCTTGAGATTCGAACCCTGAATGGCATCGTCAGCGGACATATTTGTATCAGGGACGTAGAAAAGGCTCCTTAGAAAAAAGACAAAGAGACGCTTGAAGTCGGTCGTCCTTTTGAAAAACAAGATGCTTGATGTCCAAGTTATTCGTAGCGAGTCCAGGTCGGACGATGCCAGGTGGTCAGGTATCAGGCTTAGTGTGTGCGTGTTTTGGGGGGAGGGGCGTTAGAGAGTAGGTTGACGCAGCAGGGGTAGGGTGTGAAGAGAGATGTTCTGAGGGAGTGGATGAGCATACTCCCAGGAGAGCGCTGTCGACACCAAGGCATGTTCACTTCCGGGTTCCATGTGTACATGTCGACTTGGCGCTGGGTAATTAGTAACCAGTTAGCGTTGACTGATAACCTTACCGTGTGTAGACTGGTTCCTGCCTACTGATGTCAGTCTGCTGCACTTGTCAGCAATGGTACCAGTTGGTAGGAGTCATGCTTCGTTAGACTGGATCTCAGTCTATTACGTACGCGTGGAAGAGAAAAGAAACCATTTTAACTGCGCGTATCACCAATGGAACCAGTTGAAAAAAATGCGTACTTAACATGAAGGATGTACTGACGTTGGTATTGCAAGAAGGCGCAGTTTGTCTTGAGTTCCTCTCTCTACTGCTATAAGCACATGCATAGTGCGTGTAGTGCATACCATAGGTGGAACCAGTTAAGATGAGGACAAGATAGGCCAACGAGCAAAACCCTGGACAGGAGGCGCTGATCTTATCGATGATTCCAATCGCGACCAATCGTGTCATTCAGTGACAGGCTGCAGAAATTCAAGACATAGCGATGAAAACAGTGGTTCTTTCCAAACCTCCACAAGCATTCCACTGTAGGTCATTAATGCATACAAAGTCATTGGTAAAACAAAGATTGTTTTAGTGGTTATGAAAGACGACAGGATGTAAGAGCCACAACGTTCCACACAACTATTGTAATGCCAACAGGCCATTGATGACTAGGCGATAGGAAAGTCGCACTGCAAACAGAGACGTCGCTAAGCCAGGTGGCAGCACTTTGTAAACATGTTTGCATTGTATTACTGAAGCCTTGTTCGGAAATTGTCTCTGTATCGTTTAAACACATACGGCTTCCTAAACGAAAGGTTTCTTTAACCGAATGAAATGATAGCCAGAATGCTTCATGAGACACTGACGCTGTGATAATTACGGAAGACCGACAAGAGGAGCTGTGAGTCAACGTTAATTATTGCAACGTGACGTCTGACATAACAACTAGACATTGAACTGCCGACACTGCTACTGCCAGTGCAACCCGTGCGGGGACTGAACAGACCGGGATAGAATAGGCCTTCAGCAACCCATGCTTGCCATGAAAGGCGACTGTGCTTGTCATAAGAGGCGACCTTCAGGCTCACCTTCATGCTGTTGATCATTTGATTGTCTGGTCCAGACTTGATTATTTACAGACTGCCGCCAATTAGCTGTAATATTGCTGAGTGTGGCGTAAAGCTAAAGTCACTCACTACTGCCAATGCCACTTCTAACATCAATGCTGCTTCTGCTGCTGCTAATACTTCTTTTGTTTTTAATTATTGAACGTCGCACTCAACACTACTACTACTACTACTACTACTACTACTACTACTACTACTACTACTACTACTGTTTTGTGGAGTATTGTTATCAATGTACAAAGAGACACAGCATGAAATCTATTCAAATTCTGTTACAAAGGAGTAAGAAGAGGGAACATATAATGGCAGGAGAACACATTAAGCATAGATCTGATCTTGAGGCTCAACTATTATCTAACTCCCCCAGTGGTCAAATCGACACATAAACATTGTGTGGATCGTGGAACGAAAACATCACTAGTACTGGGATGAACGAAAGTGTGATGTACTCTGAACTATCCAAACAGAGATTACTGTCATTAATGTCACGGCATTTCCGAACCTAAGGCGGGTGGTCTTCACCTCCAGATTGACCCTCATCAGTAGTGAGTGAGGGAGTGAGTTTAGTTTTACTTCGCACTCAGCAATATTCCACCTATATGACGGCAGTCTGTAAATAATGGACCAGACAATACAGTGATCAACAACATGAGCCTCGATCTGCACAAATAGGAACCGATGACATGTGTCAGCCAAGTCAGTGAACCTGACCACCCGATCCCGTTAGTCGCCTCTTACGACTACTTCAACCATAGCTTCCAGTACTCCGAACAGTTAGGAGTAAAGTATATCCGACATGTTTCGCTTGCTGTAATTCAGTAAAAACAGAGACAACATAACAGTAAATGGCCTCGGATAAACTTCCTAACTGTTGTGAATGTTTTCGTAGAGATTGACAAACTACAGAACATTACAGATGAGAATATTGAAAACATCAGAATTAATATCTTTTAAGTTAAAGAAACTACAACGAAAAGCGTTTTAAAATTCTAAAATGCTTTCGTTAATTTAATACGCTTGTGCAACAAAAGATTAATATATCTTTGAGACCA
Source organism: Haliotis asinina (assembly GCF_037392515.1). Taxonomy (NCBI): domain Eukaryota; kingdom Metazoa; phylum Mollusca; class Gastropoda; order Lepetellida; family Haliotidae; genus Haliotis; species Haliotis asinina. The sequence continues at coordinate 21,430,964 of NC_090294.1, read as the reverse complement.
TGATAAATATATATGCCTTTATTTTAGCATATTGAATAGACCCAGGGGCGTATTCTTTGAACCGAGTTCAATCTATCTATGTGTCAGATTCCTTTTGAAGTTAGAAAGACTACCATTCTAATGGAAACAAGGACAGTGTTTAGGCATTACGTCCAATCTGGGCCAGCAACACGGTGGATATAAATTAGGCTCTTCTTTTCGTTAGACACAAAAGAATGTCGAAAAAATAAGATATAAATGATTGTGTGAAAGATTTACGAATACTGCAAAAACTCCAAGCATTCCCGCTTGGCTAATGCTTTGTATGACGCGTTTAGTACACTAACATTGGTTTTGAAACATTCCTCCTTTTTTTCAAGCTCCGCACAGCGCGTTGAAGTCTCAGGGGGAATAATCGTAGAGAGCAATGTCGGTGACAAATGACAGCTCCCTTTTGACTTAGCACATCAGACTTACGTAGATTAAGAAGATATATGCCGTGTTGCATTGTTGAATTCATTCCATTTATTTGGCTCCACCTCCCTCGGTCATGGGTTTTCTCAGGTCATTCGACGAATTAAGAGTATGGGCCCAGATACGGATAAACATTGGCGGTTGAATCTCCTGTCACAAACCATGTGTTTAACGACTCTACCAAGCTTAGTGTCGGGTTCATTGTTCTGCTCTCAATGCTTCATTAGATATGGAAACCTGACAAATTTCAGTAGTCAGTGGATACTGAAAGATTGAGTCTGAAGGGGAGCTGATGGTTGAACGCGTGAACTGTGCATCGTCACACTACATAATCATAATCAAAGCAACACACACGCACGCACGCACGCACGCACACACACACATATATAAATATATATAAAAGTATGTATGTTCACGCATTAGTCTGTCGTACAGACCCTGAAGAATAAATATCCAAGAAAGACCACGCAAGTCTAGAAAATGCGGCAAGTCTAGATTTCCATAGCTTCAGTATATTAATGTTTTTCACTATGAACGTTTTATCAGTAAAATATGTTCATTTCAGAGACTAGCTGCTAGTCTAGTATACGCATCTAAGCACCAGAACTGCGCCACGGTCTTTTATTAATCCACGCCATGCTAATTATAATGTTTATCACTTTCAGCGAGTGGCCGTAGACTGACGCGAGCAACTGGTCAATTTTCTGGACACATGAGATCATGATAGTCAGAACAGAATCATTCAAGAAATGTGTGAAATTCTAAGACACGCGACGAACCGTGAAATTCACTGACAACGAAACTCCAAAGGTGGTCATGTTGAATCAATCCTATAGGAGGAGGATCTAGGGGGCAGGGGTGGCCACAAAGTGCACGCTCAAGGTCAAGAGTTGCTGCGTCACTCTGGCGTATGATCGCAGGTTTCAATCCAATATTTGCTGTCAAAGTTTTAACGATTTCGCTATAGACGATTTCAAAAACGGGACAAACGAGTAAAACATGCATTAACTGGAGTTTTCCAACCTCATCCAGCTAAAGCACTGAGATGTGCCTGTATTGTTCCTGTAGCCTGTATTCTTATAGGCTGGTGAAATGCATCATATCTCTTTTCTTCTTTTGGTTATACTTCCTGCTAAAGGTGACAGTTCCAGATAGAATATAGTTTAATGTTAATCTGACTGAATTGAATTGATTAAACAAGAAGTAAACACACAAACAATGCCGTGTGGTTCGTCTCGTCAGGGTTCTTAATAACAGACCTTTCGTTTAGCGTTGCATTGTGAAGGTTTCCGCGGGAGATGAGATCACCGAAGTGCAATTGGTCCCATTTCGTTATACACAACCTGTTGAGAAATTCGACAGTACCTTCATCAGACTTATTTTTAAGCAGCTTTTGTTGAACGCGCAAATAGCTAGATGTAGTAGATAAGGTAAAACCTTAGAAACGGGAATGTTAGAAACCATAGACGTTGGAACCACTGGGGACTGTTTTGTTTTGGGTGGTGTGTGTCTGTATGCGCGCATGCGCGCGGTGTGTATAGTCGTTTGTGTATGGTATGTGTATGTACGTACTTGTAAAATGTGTGTGTGTGTGTGTGTGTGTGTGTGTGTGTGAGTGAGAGAGAGAAAGATAGTGAGCGAATGAGTGCGTGAGTGACTGACGGAGTGAGTTACTGACTGAGGAAGTGAGTTTGTGAGTGAGTGACTGAGTGAGTGAGTGAGCATATTTTACACTGATTCACACCACTGTTGTTTAATCAATAAATCTATTTATGAAACTAAAATTCAAAGGTGAATTCTATGTATGGATCCATGGACCGCTTCGGACATGTGAATTATGTACGAGTCGGTACAAACACGTGCGTTTAACCTGCGTTTATATTCCCGTTATACCATGCTGAAACACACACTGCGTATGGCAACCAACCTGAATAACGACACCTACCGCGCATGACTGCAACAACTCTCAACACCATGAAACCAAACGTGGTCTACAGAGACAGACAATACTGCATCAGGCACACCCTTGGTGGACATTAGTGACGCAGTACGTGTTGCATAACATAAATGTTCATTAAAAATACCCCAAAGCATTAATAACACTTTTGTTCGTTTCCAAACATCCCCAAAGGGCGACAACTGCTCCTAGGACATTGACAAGTTTTTGAATGGGCAATAGTATACAATCAAGCGTGTTGTGAATTCCACATGTGAACATCAGAGACATACGTGTGAAACTTAACACTTTACAATTCAAAGATCATGTGTACGAACCCCCCTCAAATGTAAACCGAGAGCCTGGACGAAGCTGTGCCTAATCACCCACTTCTCCCGTAGACAAAGTCGCGCAAAATAGTCCTTTGATAGCGAACAGGTATTCGTGAGCAATCGCTATAATTGCAGGCCATCGGGAGAATAGACTTTGAAGTGACGTTACTGTGGGATTGTGTTGTCTTTCCCCGTCTCTTTCTCAACGCAAACGTCTATCAGATTTCAGACCCTGTATACTTTGAAACGAAAGCGAGGCTATGGGCCGCCATGACGCACCCTTCAATGCAAATTATTGTCTTATTAGCTGCCCCGGGTATCCATTACTTTGGAAATAGCTGTTGCAGTACAGTGTGTGATTAGAGTGTATAATCATGGTGTTTTGTTACACGTTGTCATCACTGTGTGTCATTACAATTCATCGGTGCGATGTTTCGGGGCAATGTATCAGTACACTGAACAACTCTTTCGCGATAATTGTCGTTATAGTGTATCGTTGATTGTCTATATCATTGTTTGTTGTTTAACGCCTCACTCAGCAATATTCCTGCTATATGACGACGTATGTAAATAATCACGTTTGGACCAGACTTTATGCATCATTGCAATGTATCTCTATGTATTTATGATATCTAGTTTCATTAGAATCTACTAAATTAAAATGTATTCAAAGTTTACATGCCACAAAGTGTATTACCCAAAAGCATCAAAATAGGGTGTCTCATAAAGCTTCATAACTGCTTTGTCGCAAACTACACATGGTACAAGTGGCGTGCACTTTAAGTCACTTCATTTCGAGTTGCGTCCCTTGGGTACGCCAGGAACTTGTGTCAGGAGATTTGAATCCCTGTTCACCCCGATTATATTTGTACATATGTCAGCACCATATCAGCCATATTTGCTACACATTAAACTGTTCAAACAGCACTTACTCACAAAGAAATATCGATACATTTCAAAAATACAATTTCTGAAATTACACATATTGAAAATTGTATCCCTTTGTTGGAAGCGAGGTTCGAATAAGTTCCCAGATTGTAATAATAATTGATTGAAAGGGATTTCTTGGGTCAGATGACTCGATATGTTGACTGATGGCTTAAGATCGTACCTAACATGAGTGAGTGAGTGAAATTTTACGCTGCTTTTGGCAACATTCCAGCAATACCACGGAGGCAGACACCAGAAATAGGATTCTACATTGTTCATATGTGGAATATCGAACCCGGGTCTTACGAACGCTGAAAGAACCTCGTTAAGTCACGCCACTATTAAACATTTTACTCATACGGACTGTGGGAAGTGAGTAATGTGAAGAATCGAACTCGGATCTTCAACAATGTGAGACGGTGCTAGTGATTATCAACCTACAGTTTCCTTATGAACACAGTTATTGTTGGGAAGCAAAATCCTTTCTTGTCATATTGTACCGTAATATATATTATCGTATTGCATTGTGTATACCCACCATTAATCCATGGGGCATATGCTACTCTTGCTTGGAGATAAACCTATGACCTTTAGATTACTGGTAAAAACATGCTTTAATCGGGATTTATAAGTGACGTGTTTTCTTAAACTGTTGAGCAGAGTAGAGCAAGCCATGAACTTCGTTACATCTGTGCAGAGAAAAAACAACGTTGTAAATCACATTCAAAGCGTAACTGCAATTGTCGCCCGGGAAATACCGATGGCACTTTCACCTTTGTTTGAAAGAACTTCGTAACTGAATAAAATCTCATCTGAATGCATAAAAAGCAAATATATCTTCACCCACTGGAAGCAGTAAGTGTCAGTACTGTTGAAAAATAAAACACTTAGGAACATAAGCTTAAAGTCATGATGTCATGGAAAGCCATATGCACTTTAATTGGTATATTCCAGTTGTTTCATTTATAAACAATTCAGTTCACTAAAGAAAAACGATTGGATAGCAGGCGCGGACGTGATAGAAGACAACCATGCTGCTCCACGAGCCTTTTAAACCCCAAGGTTGAAATTTAATTCACACACAAGCCATATTTTAAAAAGTGTCTCAGGTTTTAAATCAGCTTAACCACCGAGTAATGGTACTTGAATCTCACAGAACGGATCCCTCAGGTAGATTTACACAACTCCAGCAAATTAAATGAAAGCAAATGCTAAGATATATGGGGACACGATAATATAGCCTTGTACTTCTCGCGTTTTCTTTAAAGCGGCATCTTCAAAGACCGATAGCCTGTCACGGGTAGGTCTAGATTTACTGTCGACCCACACGCTAACGGCTCCTTGATTGACTTCTACTTAGTGTATTTATGATTTTCAAACAAAGCCCGATCCCACAATGTACATACGCCTGTCTAGTGTTGCAAACATGTTTGCATTGTCTCCCAAACCAATAACAGGAACTTCTGCGAGCCTTTTATGTTTTGGACAGGTGCGCCTCAGATTTGCATTTGTCGGTGTGCACTTGGTTCTAGATGTCAGTCAGGCTGAGTAGTACTGGCGATGTCAGTGAACGAAGATCCACGCCAAAAGGACTTCATAAAGTTTACTTTAGAATTTAGATTTTTACAAGTCTGACATCGAATAAATTACTATGACACGCTGCTCGTGATGTTCCAAGATATATAATTGTTGAAAGCTATTTTAAATGCGCTACTTATTACGTGTAGTAGCACTCAGGCTCAAGTATATGCACTCAGCGAAGGTGGTGAAGGACCACTATGATGCTGTTGGGTTCCAGATACACATCGTGTGCAACCACAAGGCGTCAAGTAATAAAGCATGACTGCAGCAATTTAAAGCAAATGTTTATGACTAGCACTTTAATAGTGCTTGTATTGTTTGTGTTTGTTGCTTAATGCCCCACCCAGCACTTTTGGAACTATATGTGAGTGAGTTTAGTTTTACGCCGCATCCAAGCAAATGGTACTTGCTCAAGGCGTTGGTATTCTTCCCTCGATCACTGGATGTCAATCTCAACGGTACACATATTTATCTCAACTTCCTTGGGAAAACACACCACTTCTGCCTCCAGGCGCACAGAGTATATTGTGGTTTACTCATTCTAACGAGGGGCCCATTCACATCTATGTGGGCATAGTCACAGTTCTTTGTTCAGCTTCAGTGTAGTGTAGTGTAGTGTAGTGTAGTGTAGTGTAGTGTAGTGTAGTGTAGTGTAGTGTAGTGTAGTGTAGTGTAGTGTAGTGTAGTGTAGTGTAGTGTAGTGTAGTGTAGTGTAGTGTAGTGGAGTGCAGTGCAGTGCAGTGCAGTGCAGTGATGATTATGTCCGGGAAAATAACGTATATTATATTGAGGATTCAGCAACATTATTTCAGGTACACTCTTCAATCATAATTCTAGGTCATTATATCTCTACTACATCCATGGATGCTATAGCACTACATCGCTTGCAATAAAAACGTGATGGAAGCATGGTTCGAGAAAGATTGTCATCAACGGTTGTCACCGGAAGTAATCATGTAATGTCAGATCCGGTCTGAGCCATAACTCAAAAGCAATGCATTCTGGTATATCGGTGCTCAGACATACAGTAAACACGCCTAACAGGAGGTATCATGTCTGTTTACTATAAGTGGATCGTAAAAGACATAATCTTTGTATATTGCGACTCTAGCTGTCAGATAGTGACACAATAATTGTCTTGTGAGAGGGACTCTAATCTCGGCCTATGGCAGCTGCCACTCCGCAAAGCTTACTTCCCTTGAAATATTCCGTTATTGCTGCGAACGCGGAGCTGACAGGTCCTTCACAAAACTGTAGTTGGGAAGAACAGCGTGTTGACGACATCTTAGCCGAAAAGGAGACAATCGTAAAGTTGTCACGACGCTGCTGAGAGTTGTTGATAAACGGCGACGACGCTCTTCAAAACGTGGTCACGATGCTACATCTTCCCCGTTGTCAAGACGACAGACTGTCCATGTCATGTCAGCCATGAATTGTGCCTCTTGTGTAATAAATGTCGAGGTGTATACATGTAGGAGATATACTAGAGTTCTTGAGTGGACGTTTTATGAGATATCCAGAAAACAATAAAAAGACGACGCTTTTATGTTTCACGATCATAAACGTGTGACACGTTGTGAAATACCCTTTTCGACATAATATACTTAAGTGAGTGAGTGAGTGAGTTGTGTTTGATGCTTCTTTGACAGTATTTCGCCTTGATGTGGGAGGACACATGTAAATGATGGAGGAATTTGACCCATGAACAGAATTATGTTGCTGATAAATGATCATTATCAAGGTTAATCTGGGATTAGAATCCATTATAAGTCAAGGGGCGCAACTCTGCATACAAATTAGACACGCAGGCAATCGGAAATTGTGTTGTATACTACATGGTGGGTGAGGTAGTTTAGTTTTTCGCCGTTTTTAGCAATATTCCATTTATAGCACGGTGGGGGCACAAGAAATGGGCTACACACATTATACCTATGTTAGGAACCGAAGCCTAGTCTTCGGCATGACGAGCGAACGCTCGACCAGCTACCTGATATTAAATGCAATTCATGACAGTGACAACTTATACGATAATCCGTTTCATTTATGCCACCTGTCGTTGTTACTTACCCCATACATGGCAATAAGAATCTATATACATTGTTGTATTATAATCCAGTCCAGAGGTACGACACCATATAGGTCATACAGCCACACACGTCGAGCTTTGAGCCTTCAGTCACGTATACTAATCTCCCTCAGTGAATACATGGTAGAAATAGCTAGGACAATTCCATGTGGTTCATCGTTTCCACTGTTAAAGTCCCACTTGGAAGTGATGATTCATGATATGGGGATATTAATGACTGATAGCATCTAGGTAACATAGAACGACTGCAACCAATCCGCTCAGAGACGTCAGTGTCAAATACGGAGAAGGCTCACGTCTCTTATGACAACCAAAGGGTCAATATGGGAATATTCCCTACAAGATGCCTTAGTGGCGACGTGGAATACTGACTACCATTTCATTTCCGTAATAGCAGGTACTGGAATCGAGTCCTGTCCCACAACTCCCACAGTGACACCCTCTTTCATCTGTCCCTCAACCCCTGCCGAGAAACAAGCATGACTTACTGAGAACCTCATCTGTCCCTCAACCCATACAGAGAAACAAGCTTGGTTTTCTGGGAACTTTGTCTGTCCCCTAACAGCACAGAGGAACATGTATCACTTACTGAGCACCTTGTCTGTCCTCATCCCATATACAGAAACAAGAATGACTTACTGGGCACCTTGTCTCTCCCTCAATCCACACAGAGGAACCTTGTCTGTCCCCAAATCGCACAGAGAAACAAGCATAACTCACTGGAAAATTTGTTCCTAACACATAATGTGACATATAGAGAAACAAGCATGACTTACTGGGAACTTTCTTTATGCAAACATCATGGAGAAACGCACTTGACGTACTAAGCACCACGTCAGTGCCCAAACCATTATGGAGCATCGGAAAAAACACAAAATAACGTTTGCCAACAGGGAGGAATAGAAGAAATACACACGAATGTGAACCCAATCAAACAAAGACGACATTGTACCTAACCCCTTCCTGTGTGACAGCGATGACAAAGTGACCACGCCGAGGAGAGCAACTCTCTTCATCAAGGTCACAAAAGCACAAGACAGATAGGCCCCCTCACGGCCAACATGGCCGCCAGATCTCGCCAGTGTTCCCGTCAACAACGAGAGTCACAGGGCTCGGTCAAAGACCAGTACGAGATTGTAAAACATCCTTTGTACAGCAACACTGATGTATTGCAAGAGCTCGATCTTCAGAGGAAATGGTTAGTTTCTTGTAGTTAATCTAGTTTTAGCATGGATGTTGTTTAAATGCCATCACTGTCTGAAAGTATCCAGTACCGCAATATAGAGCACAGACGTACGACGTTAATCTGATGGGTTCCATGTTCAATGTCCCATAAAGATTCGGGTTAAAATTGTTCTTCAGTAACCCATGCTCGACACAAGAGAAGACAAAGGATCGGGTGGTCAGGCTCGCTGACTTGCTTGACAAATGTCATCGTATCCAAATTGCGTAGAACATCATTGATGATCATGCTGATTATCACTGGATTGTCTGGTCCAGACTCGATTATGTATCGCCTCCAAATAGCTGGAATATTGCCGAGTGCGGCATTAAGCAACAACCAAACTAAACCAAACCATTTTCAAGGTACGGCTAAACAGGTTTTCGGATTAAGATGAATGAAGGAATTATTGTTTTCTGATTCTTATAAGAAGGAGTGTGCGCTTTTGAGATTCCCGGATTAAGGAGGATGTAGTTGTTTAGCTTTTGGTAAAATTTACCTACTCACATCAGTTTATAGTAACACGTTTAGCTGTTTGATTGGATGGGTATTATTTAGTCGCTGACCATTTTCATGCAAAATTTGAGAAAAGATGGAATGCATCGCCGAAAGGCAATTAAATCTTACTGTCGAGATTTGACCCATTATATAATAATCAGAAGTGTGAGCCAGTTATCATGGCGGCAACTTTCCTTGGTAGTGTAATACAGACAGACTTCTTTCACAGTCCCTCACTCATCTGTAACACAAGATCTTTAGGCTTATGGAATGTGCTATGAGAAGCCATCTTGAATCTTAAGATTTCTTTGACCTTTGAATCCCAAAACACAGGACATCTTTTCTAGAACAGTATGAATTGAACTCCATCTACAGGAACAACGCCCTTTGAAACTGCATATCTCAATTACTGATTCCAACCACTCCCGAAAGACGTGGTTTCAGCATAGCACCTTGTCCTACCACATCATGTTTCAACCACTTTCTTTAACTTCCTACTGCAAACGTTTTGACTCGGTCGTCCTTTTTAGTCGACATTCACGTAAAGCATTTACAACACTCATGGTCACCGTGTCCTGTAACATTTACGTCAACAAAGGACCGATTACATAGACAAATTAAGGTTTAAGACCAACTGTCTGATTTGCTGAGAGATGCTGCGATTCACCAGAGATACTGTATGATTTACCAAACAAAGGGGGCAGTTGCCACAAGCCTTTACGAAACTACGGAATAAAATGTCCTGTAGGACAAGTTCTAGTGCTGTTTTGGTTGAGTCCCATCCGAGATTCGAACCCGCACCGTCAGAGTCAGGCACCTAATCGCCAGCACACAAAGTCAGCCGCCTAACCCGCTAAGCCACCGCGACTTTCACAAGCTTAGGAACTGTTACCACAGAAATGAGTGCAAACTTCAACCACAAAAGTAGTTAGTATCAATTAATGACGACTGGTGTTGCTGCTAGTCTTACTTGGGGATATATCCAAACGATATCCTATACCTCCCCTGATACATCGGATCTCAAATCGTCTTGCATCGTCTTGCCGTCTTTTCTGTAGTACATACTCGACGTTCAGGTTGCATGTGAAGCCCACATTATCGATTTACCGCGTGCACTCAGGGTTCAGACCCTCAAGTCCCTTAATGCCAGGCCAGAGCTGAAAAGGGGGTAAGTATAGGCTGCTGAGTCTGGATGTTGATGGCGAATGTTTTATTAAATCTTTGTTCTGGTGTCTGCGGGAGGCAATAGCACGGGTGTCCTGCTAATCGATTTCTATGAGGATCCACTGAATGGAGTGCATGTCTGGAAAGCGGAAGGGCGAGTAGCTTCCCATCCATGTCATACCTCAAGACGTTAACAAGATGGTGCATGTTTTTGCCTTGCCTGCTGTTCGTCATTAACAGGATTTACAGGGTCTGGTTTGTCTGGAGTCGTTATGCTCTGTCGTGTGGACTGTCCATGTTGAACTGCCTCACGATATCGGAGTAGAATAGGACAATAACAATAGTAGGTCGATTCCAAGCCATATCATACCGGAAGACTTAAACAAGATACATGTTGTTGCCCTGCCTAGTGCCCACCATTATCGGGATATACAGTGCCTGGTTGGTCTGGAGTCGTGATACTCTACTGTGTGGACTTTCCATGTTGAACTGTCCCATGATATGCTATTAAACTAGCATTACACACAAACACATACATAGATACATACATACTTGTTTTCACGTCGCTAAACAAGTGCAACAATAAAACCCATTTCACCTCTCTCATTTAGTCTGTCTCACAGTCCCTGAGCCATATTACTTTCCCTACTGCCTAGCCCTCCCTGCAATGCTGAAGAACTAAATGAAACAAGTCCAGATTTTACCAGGTTCTGAATCTCCCTACGCCGGTTTTCATTGAAAATGGGTATATTTGTTACTATCAAAATTGCATATATTCAGTATATTCAGAAACTAAACGTTTATCTGCTCCTCTTCCATGTAGGACATTTTACTGACCTGTATCCTAAGGATCGGGTCACCTCGACCCAATACAACTATCTGTTCTCTACAATCTTCCAAGGCCCTGAGCATTCTTAATCTCTTAAGTATAACAAAGTTAACTGCTCGATCTGCTAATATAACCCTTGGTAAACGTCCTTCTTTTATTCCAAGCACCACACACTCCGATTATATCGAAGAAGGGTGAATCTCAAACTCCGCTACACCCTCCTTAAACAGACTCTCTTTGACCCGGCCACCCTTTCCTATTTCTGTCGTCTGCTACCTCTTGCTCTACCCGCCCCCTGGAGCCCCGATGTCGGCTAGATGTAACACGCGTCCCCGTGAACAACGCGAGTACTTTCACAGAAGGCTTAGCAAGTGGACCACCACGCCTTCACCGGTTCATCTGTATTCAATGCATCAATGGTGGGGGAGGGGGCGGATCACAACCTGCACACGATAAATACATCCGCGCCCAAATGTAAACACCACGCGTTAAAGTGTGACCCTCCGGTTAGCTCCGACCAGAATACCTCAGTTTGCTCTCAGTTAGGTTAGTCCAAATGTCCGACTTGTTTTGTTTTGCCAGGTGTGGAGTGGACTGAACGAGTGTGACAAAAGGGCATTTGAACGGACGCTTGACTGACCAATACGATGTCCATGTTGTTTTCCGCTGACCACAATGCCGGCTAAACTTCGGCAAACAGTTTGGGGGGAAAGCCGAGTAGCGATGTTGGGACAATTTTCCGGGTTTTATAAAACAATGGAACCATTCAATGGTTGTCATCGTTATTTCAGTGGCATTTCAAAACCTCACCTTTCAAAACATCGGATTTACTGTTGTTTTTCAATTAATGTCCCTTTCAATATTTTAAAGCATTCACTTTACGAAATCCGCCTATGGTCGAATTCTAACCTGTTTTGATTTCTTAACCTTTTGAACTGTTATTGATAAGGAGACATTATATTTTCTGAAGCTCCGGTAAAAACAAGCCCTTCACACAGCAAACATTCTACATAGATGCACCCATGCAGCCACATGTTTAATCAGGTGTTAAGAGTATGCTTTGTAATTTTACAGCTTTTTGCCCCACCACCCTAAAGACCTTGCAGCAACACACACAGCAAACCGTGTCTCACCACACACTCACAGTGCCCCACCACAAAGACCTTGTAGCAACACACTATAAACCTTGTAGCACCACACTATAAACCTTGTGGCACCACACTATAAACCTTGGAGCATCACACTACAAACCTTTTAGCACAACACTATAAACCTTGGAGCACCACACTATAAACCTTGTAGCACCACACTATAAACTATAAACCTTGGAGCACCACACTATAAACCTTGTAGCACCACACTATAAACCTTGTAGCACCACACTACAAACCTTGTAGCATCACACTTCAAACCTTGTAGCACCACACTACAAACCTTGGAGCACCACACTATAAACCTTGAAGCACCACACTATAAACCTTGTAGCACACTACAAACCTTGCAGCACTACAGTATAAACATTGTACCAACACACTATAACCTCCACGTATAAACCTTGTACTACCACACCATAAACCATGTATCGCCAAATATAAAGCTTGTACCACCACAAATAAACCGTGTTCCACCACACACCATGAACCCATCCCCACGCCTTCGCGCGATCTGCCCCACCTCCTCAGTTTACAAGTGAACACAAAGCAGACCAACTGGTGTTGAGTGATGGGCGACCCCTCTTGTTTACAAGCCTATACATTGTACTACGGTTTCCTTGGTGTTGTTGCAAGCTGGTCTATTATAAAGAACGGTGTAAACGAAGCGATAGGCATGTTTGGACGTCTTTCATCAGAGCTGATGGGTGCAAGTGCGTAGTGATGAAGCTACTCCGTTGGGGCATTCTTCGGGCTTCCCTCGTGTCTTGTTCTTTGGGGAGGGGGAAACTCTACAAGCCTATCACTGTAGTGACGGGACCCCACCAGGAGACACACATGCCGGCACAAACAGGGACCGTCTAAAAACTCCGTAACAAAACACGCTTTCTCGCGTTGACGGCTAATCCCACACACCTTCCCACCTGGTGTTAATGCTGTAAGCATCCGTCTGGTTCGCCCTGAAACAGGACGGAGGATGGGTGATGGTGGAGTTGAGAGGGGGCGGGGGTGGGGTAATCTGGGGGTGGAGGGGGTGGATGAAGTTGAGAAGGGATGGATTGAGGGGGTGGTGGATGAGTGAGTTTAGTTTTACGCCACACTCGGCAATATTCCACCTATATGGCGGCGGTCTGCAAATAATCGAGTCTAGACCAGACAATCCAGTAATCAACATGTGTATCGATCTGGGCTATTGGGAACCGATGACATGTGTCAACCAAGTCAGCGAGCCTGACCACCCGATCCCGTTAGTCGTCTCTTAAGACAAGCATAGTCGCCTTTTATGGCAAGCATGGGTTGCTGAAGGTCTGTTCTACCACGGACCTTCACAAGTCGGCTGGTGGATGAAGTTGAGACGGGGTTGGGTGTATTGGGTGGTGATTGAAGTTGAGAGGAGTGGGTTAGGTTGAAAAGGGGTGGTCGAATGGTTGAGTGAAGTTGAAATGAGGGGCGGGGGGTGGAGCAGGACAACGTTACTGTATCACATACGTTGGTGCTGTATGCATCGAAGTGTAAACAATATGGTTTGCCAGAAACGGTTCCGTTTTCATTTCTTTATTCCTGTCATTTACTACACATCCGGCATGTCTGAACGATCCCAGAATGTGTGGTATGATCAAAGGAGGCGAAGGCATTTAATGCAGTTACTTAAAGTCGTTACGAATCGGCCCTGAAGGTCGTGGTAAACATGGCTGACAAATTCACGTTCATGCTTGTTTGCATTTCATTTGTATCATTTGAGAATTGCTCTGAGTCTCTGCCAGGCAGATTGTCCAACTTTACATGAGAAGAATCACAAACATGCTAACACATACATATCTATAATATATATTCTTGTTCTAGTTTGCAGAAGTTTTTATTTGACTACTTCAGCATCACGATTATCTGAAAACATTTTGTGAAACTGACCCTCATTCGGACCCAAATGAGGCAGTGGATATAATGAGTCTGTGAGTGAGTATAGTTTTATGCTGCTTTCAGCAACATTTCAGCAATGTCACGGCGTGGGACACCACAAATAGGCTTCACCCAATGTGCTCACGTGGGGAATAGAACCCGGGCCCTCGGTGTGACAAGAGAACGCTTTAACCACTAGGCTATCCCACCGCACCCTGAAGTGAATATGTATACAAACACAATCAGTGAAAGCTGATAACATTCTACCAATTCTTTAGATGTTCAGTCTGTACATTCGCACTGTGGAAATATGCAATACGTGAACACTGTTTTGAGAGCTTCCACTGTATCTATACCAACAGTCCATAAATACAGGACATTTCGATCGTTCCAGTGGACGCCGTGCATGTCTTACCACTGCCTGTGTTTTCGCTCAAACAATCACGTCGCTGTTCAAAAACAACCAATCTGTCTGAATAAAATGTAATGCGTCTTTCACACGTCCTGGTCCCGCGAGAGATCCGCGATGTCCGAGATACGACGTGATCTTTGGGGCGAACAAACGTCAAGAGCGGCCATTTTGCTTTTGGAAGACTGTGGCTAGAAATAGCCAAACATGAAAAGGATTTCAGTGTTCGTTTGATCCATCATCCGATTATAAAATATCAACCATGCTGCTCCATCCGCGCGGAGAGATTCCAAACACTGAACAAACAAACGCCGGGGACGGTGCTGCGGACGACATATGGCACGACCTCCCTACTCGGTCCGGTGCCGACGATCCGAGTTTCTGTTACATGGAACACTGCCCGGATTACAAGCCCCAAGTGTATTCCTCGTCCAGCTCTTCAAGATATCTTTGTTTGTAGCACGAACGCACCACGGAGCGATTAGTGATACAACATTATTAAACTAAAAAATAATATGTATTTTCACATCTTCAAGAGTGTAAACAGCGACTTACAAGGCTTACAGATTTAGAGTAGTGACAGCTGATGTTAGTTGAGTATTAACCGTTCTTACTGCATTGTTTCGGTTGTCTGTGAAGTGTTCGTGGAACGAATAACATCCCATTTCATGCTGATTAGTGGGCATCGGCTTCTTTACAGGGCGAAGGATTTCTCACTGTCACTGGTTTCTGGTTATTAGGAAAATTGACATGTCCTATAAACTAACTACTTTTGGATGGGGATTTGTTGTAATGCTGATTAAGAAACGGTATTTAAATCCTGAAATTCTACAAGCAGCTACGGGAACTGTATAACTGACACAAGAGTGAACGAAAAAAGTCTGTTATTTTTTTAACCATAAATGTTTCATTTGGGTTCTCAGCGTATTTTGGTGGTTGGTTTGGAGGATTGGGGGGTGGGGGGTTGGGTGCTTTGAGATTTGGTATGGGTATCATAACTCGCTTTGAAAACGCAATTACACCCCCAACCCCCCCCCACCCCCCCCCCACCCCCCCCCCCCCCCCACCCTTTGAACAGAATAAACATGTAGTAAGAATTACATAATCACCAGGTATATGAGGTAGTGTGACTGAGTTTTAGTGGGTTGCTTTTAACTATAATCCGGCTCTACCGCTGCGCATGACAAAAGAGCAATATATTATGCTGGGTGGGAATCGAACAATGGTTTCAGCCTGCAATTTTAACCACTAGGCTACTCAACCGGACCCTGGATATGAATGACAGGTCATATATTGAAATGGGTAACGTCTTTCTAGAAGCCGCCAATATTTACCAGTATGGAATGTTCCTTTAATGCTGATTGTCTCGGGTTGAACAACATTTGTAAAGATATTATCACTTACACCCTTCATATAGATCATGTCAAGGTGCCATGCCCATCATACCTCCCTGTCATACGCAGACAGACGGGTAGGCAAATGGTCAGTAATTGCAGTATCGGTAGACCTGTTGTCTAAAGAATGAACATAGATACAGCAAGAAGATAGTGAAACATATCGTAGCGACAGGTTAAGCACCTTGTTAACAAGCATACTACAGACATGAGCAACTCAGAGGAGTGACAGCGTACCACCATACTATAGGCATTAGCTACTGAGGAGTGATGTCGTACTATCATCGGTATGCCAACATCAGATGACCTTCCCGTGTGATGGAGAAGGAGAAGCCCCTGTTGTTGCCGTTATTCACTTGCATGTCGTAATTGATTAGGCTTTAGACAACAATGTATAGTTCTTGCTTGAAATGTTTTAATCCCTGCCAAAACAACATGAACACGACCGACAGCCACCTCCATAAATTAAATGGCCACGCAAACGTGAGAGAGCGTGGGAATGCGAGATTTCACTCCAGATAGGTAAGAGCCAGTGTACACGAGGATTTGTTACACCTGGAAAATCCCTCTAAGATGTGTTGCACCCAAGGACTAACATTCCTCCACATACGATTAAACTGACTCTGTATTTCCTTCTGAAAGATATTCGCAACTGAAAAAAGACTAATCCTATTAATCCTAAAATTATCGTGAATTAGAAAAGTCAAACCTGAGACCATTTTCTGGCCTTTGACCAAGCAAACCTCCAGTGTTCTGATGAAACTACCATTTTTTGTATTATGCTTGTACTGGTATCTCCTCGGGTCGGACAAACGTTACATGACAAGAATCATCGTGTGGGTGAAAAGGGTTGAATTGTTTTATGAAGAAAGATGCTTATGTGGTTTGGTACTGAGAAAGGTTTAAATGGTCTCTGGTATAGAAAATGTTATTTTAGGTTTCGTAGTTAGAGGGGGTTGTCGGGTTCCATGTCGATGAGGATGAATGATACGGTTCCTTGAATGGAAATGACCTATGTTATGAAGAGATGATGATTATGATGATGATGCATACAACCAAAGTAGGAATATCATGAATGTATGGTGTCTTATCTATTGCTTTACTCCTGTAATACCCCAGGACCAATCAACCCTTGATGCTATACATATACCAATCATAACACTCAAGATGCTTTATATTGCCATCATTATTACCATTCAGTCACTGTCTGCTCATGCGCAGAAACATCTATGTGATTGTATTGTATTAATGATATCCTATCAATACATTACATGACCTGTTAGGTGTTTCTACTCACAGATTGTCCCAAGAAGCCTGGCTCTCTCCAGGTAGTAAAAGATTTCTGATTCAGAGATGAAATCTTCAAGGTAAAATACATTAGGTGTTTCTCGTCAGTATTATGTAAGATTATGCTGGACCCAAGATCAGATGTGCCGCCTTACGCTCTAGGTAGGAGAAAATCTGTAGAGTTAGATAACTAACAGATAAGATTCCAGAACCGATAATTCGGCTTTCTCCTTTATCACTGCTAGCTATACCTTACTAATTCGTCAAAAATTCCCATCTCAGTTGTTCAAGAACAAAACCTAACAAATTCCAGTGAAACCTAGAGTGTTATTCTAATCGACTTAAAGGGAAGGAAGACAAAACACACGTGTAAACTGAGACCATGCAAGAATACTGTGAAACGCCTATCACCTCCAAGCCTACAGCTTTGTATTGTGCCCGGCCAGTCTGTGGATGACACAGCCACTCTACTGCTGTCATCGGTTTGAACTCAAAGACCGATTTCAGCTGCTCAAAGTCCGCTTTTGTAAGAACCGAGTCCAACCTTTAACCCAACCCGTGTTAGATTTCCGGCCTGTTGTACCATCACCGAGATTTGGTTACTAACAAATGACGTCCACGATGAAAACACTACCACGTGAGGGAAGCTAATATTTTTATTCACTGACACAATAATCATTTATCGTCATTTTGGAAAGAAAATATGTTAAACAAGAAAATTCTGCGTTTCACTGATGTGCAACGCCGAAACTGGACTTGGTACTTTCTGGAAGGATATTCTTCCGAAATCAGCTCCACAGACAACTTTGGTGAGTCTGGTGATTGAAACAACACTGATAAAAAGACGTTTGTCGTGTTTTGCAACTCATCTGTCAATTTGTCTGGCGATCAGATAATAATGATGTATTGGGGATTGATTAATGACCTTGGGTAGGTTTTAAATTAGGACCTTTAACCCTGGCATGGCCATGCGAGTCAAACCGGAAGTCATAACCAGTGTTAGAGATAGTAGTACTGTTGTTACCATCTGTTATGCTTCCATTTACGTTAAGTACAATTCAGAATAAATTCTTGTCATTTAGACCGTAACGTCACCCATTTCATTCAATTAATTCCGTTAAAACTAGCGTTACATGTATGAAACATTACGACAGTGCTCCGTCATTACACATTCGCTACTGACTTCGGTCACAGATTTACAACGCCATATGAAGTATTTCTTCCGAAAAGTGAGATTCTCTTAAAAAGTCGTTACGCTAAACATATTGTTTTACGACATCCCGTAACATTGCCGAAGATGTTATCACCGAATGTGAAGTTATACTGAAGTCAGTGGGGCCAGAGGGTGTCTTTGTTACTTAGCCACCTACACGGCTCCAAAATATCATATAAATGTCAGTCTATCTATCAGCGATAAACACATCTCACTGCACACAACACACTAGATATATACATAAAAACTTAACGCTTAAATAAGTTTGAATATGATTAATGATTTGAAACGTTTTCAATTTGTGTTTAAATAAAGTATTCATAATGTCAAGCAAAAGTTACCATGACAATACGATGGTAATCTACATCATTTTGCAATCAATCGATAATTGATAACCACTGATGCAATTCAAATCCAGGGCAAACCAATATTTGATAATCAAAATGGCCAATGAGAGATGGCGGCAGATACTGCGGGCCGATCCTCCCCTCCAATTAGCATAGAGATCCCCTATTCAGATCATCGCATTAACACTCAAGCAGCCCTTTAACACGGTACGAGTCGAGCCTAGCTTGTGAGCCGTAGTTTATGAGCCATGGGTCACACGAGAGCTCGCTCCGTCATGCTTTGGGCTTTCGTCGCGCATAAACATTCACAGTCATTTGATAATGATAAAGCTACTACAGGCAGTACATATGCGAAATCATTCAGAGTCTTGATACAATCTCGCCGCGTGATTTCCAGCGATAGAGGAGTGTAAATGTATTAACTAACGGGACTCACAAAGCAGTTAGTCAATAAAACATTACGCGGTTACATTGCCCCTGCCACGCGTTTCGTGAGTTTATGATGTCATAAATACGCTGAGTCTTGCTCGGGCCGACTGTATCGTTACTCTGTCTTTATGTGTTTTTCATAGTACGTTATGATCTCTTTATCATGCATCCTAACCCTACAACACCCATTCAAAATCTCGTTTCACGACCCGGTGCAAGTTTTCATACAAACCGACGAATCTTATACCAACAAATCGGTAATAAATTTGACAATGTTAGCCAAATGAAAGCTGAGTTTGTTTAAACAAAATCGAGTTGGTGCTAATATCGCCTCAAAATTGGACATCGTAAAGATAGAATAACTTAAGCCGTGTGTTTAATAGACGTTCAATAGCCAAGCGCGAGATATGTGGTCATTTCGTCTGGATAATATTTACAGTGACCATCGCAGCGGTACTCGCATTGGTTGAAAACTTGAATCGCGGTGTTTACCGAATCGAAGACATTCCCAGCCACGTTTGATCAACTGGATGCTTGTATAAATGTTTCAATAGAAACCAACGGTCTCATATGGGTACATACGTTGCACAAACTCCCAACTCGGCGAGTTTCATTATGAGCTGAAGATGCAATGACTGGCAACACAAGCAGCTATCTCTCAACAGAAACCACTTGTAAATATTGTGTTCCTTTCTATTGATTAGGAGAAGAAATTCATCAATATTAAGGAGAGTGTTTTGTCATCAAACAACTTCAAAGAACTGTCGGGGAATGCGGATCCGTTGTGTCCATGTGCGCGTTGCGGCGGAGTAATCGCTGGTTTAAAGACCGGATTACTCCGCTGATTACTTGTTATTGCGCCATGAATAAAAACGTGGCTTTTTGCGACCTCACTCCTGAAAACTTCATTCCCAAGTCATAAGCCACGCTTACGCGCGCCTAACACTGACAAATTGAACTAATTCATAAAAATAATCACTGAAATCTCCATTTGGAATATTCATAGGCAATATTTCATTGTCTGGTCCGAATTTGTTTGATTTCGTAACCTTCCATTATACAGAAAGTGTGTGAGTGATGGTGGTCTAAGGATAGCTTTTATATGCATTAGGCACCATGAAAGGGTTTAAGACATTGAAAAGACATGCATTCATTGACTGCATACCCACATTTCATCACTAGGTTGCTTTGTAGCTGGATGGGTTAATAAAATCAGACTTTGAGTTCAGACAAGTCCATGCTTCAACAATGATTACAGTGGATTTGATTTGATATGGAAATTTTGGCCAAAAGGGTCTGCGTTATCATGTAACTGACGGAATAAAGAGGTCAGTGGGGGAATTATGTAACGGGAGTGTATTTGACATAGATAAAGACAAGAGAAAATATAAACAAAATTAGACATGTAGTTTTACAGTTTTTAAAAAGAGTAAAGACGAATCTGTGTTTGATTTCAGAGATCCAAGCCTTCATCGAAGTCTTATGATCTTCACAATTTTGTATTACGGCCATATCACCGTGGCCTATGCTCTTTCTAGCCTCCCCAACTATCGCTAACTTACTCATTCTTTCAGCTCTGCCTTTATTTGAGTATGAGTGATCTTCTATCAACTTTTGTTTTTCTTCTTTGCTGTGTCACCACGGCCTCATAATATCTTTAATTCTATACATTCTCTTCCATCTATCCGCGCTGAGTTGTTTTTTCTCGATCTCTACCTTCAGGTATTTTATAAGAAAACATCTTTTGGTGTAGAAGCCTGAACATATTACTTGACTTGTACTGAACATATACAGGTACTTGCACGTTAACACAGAAACAAGAGTGATACATATATGCATAGGACTTAACATAGGACTTAACAGATCTAGAGGTCTTTGCAGCATGTTACCTTGTCAGTCTCACGGTCCCCGAGCCATATTGTAAATCACATTACTTTCCGTCCTGCCTATCCTTTCTTGCAAAGCTAAAGCCCTAAATGAAGCATGTTCAGATTTCCCCTTGTTCTGAATCTCGTTTCAATTTAAATGTACTTATTTGTTACAATCAAAATTATGTACATGCATATTAAGAGACTCAGCGTAAACACGTTACCACGACTCTGCTTGTTAACGTACTATTGCTTCTTAGCATAGGGTCTGATCTGGCTTCGTTACACAGACCTTTTCCTTTCAGGAACTCGCTTATTAACATAGTAACTGGCGGTTTAACGTACGGACTCACTTGTTAACATGGTAACTGGCATTTTAACATTGGGACTGGATTGTTAACAGGTAACTGGCATTTACGCATCTTACATCGGTAATCCCCTGTTAACATGGTAACTGACATTTAAAATCGGTAATCCCCTGTAAACATGGTAACTGGCATGTAACATCGGTAATCCCCAGTTAGCATGGTAACTGGCGTTTAACATCGGTAATCCCCTGTTAACATGGTAACTGGCATTTAACATCGGTAATCACCTGTTAACATGGTAACTGGCGTTTAACATCGGTAATCACCTGTTACCATGGTAACTGGCATTTAACATCTGTAATCACCTGTAAACATGGTAACTGGCGTTTAACATCGGTAATCACCTGTTAACATGGTAACTGGCGTTTAACATCGGTAATCCCCTGTAAACATGGTAACTGGCATTTAACATCTGTAATCCCCAGATAACATGGTAACTGGTATTTAACATCGGGGATGGTTTGTCATGGTAACTGATATTAAACATCAGGACTCGCTTGCTGAAACGGTAACTGGCATTTTAATATAGGGACTGACGTGTTTAGATGGACCTCTACATACAACCGACAGATATACAAGACTTGCGTATATCTATCTCTGAAGCGGTGTGTAATGAAAACCGCACACTTCACACTCAAACGTCGTTGTTATCTGATGTGATAAACATGATCAGAGCCACGCAGCTAGTCCACGTAACGGGAGACGGACTGAGCGTGTGGCCTACATGAACGAAACTAAATTCAGCGACGGTTATCCCTTTGCAGTGTGAACATATGCACTATGACGACACGCAAACCCGTGTTAGTGAGGAGCTTGTCCACAACGTTGTTGTCGTGTGCCGACTCGGACTCATCGTTACACTAAATATCTTATTACAATGCACGAGCGAGTGACTGCTTTTAGCAATATTCCAGCAATATCACGGCAGGGGCAACAGAAATGGGCTTCACTATGTAACCATCTGACGAATCGAACCCAGGTTTGGGGCGTGACGAGCGAGCTACCCACTAGACTATCCCACTGCCCTACAATGCAGGAGAAGGGGGCAAAAAGAAATTGATAGAAATGGTTGACACTTATAGACAGGGAAAGCGAGATGATGCTTAGCCTTGAGGTAAAGGGTTGATAGAGAAATAAGCTTTAGAAGCAGTCAAACTGCATAAGAAAACCAATCCAGTATGTTTTGTCATTCTCATCTGAAAAACACCCTTGTCTGTACCCCCTGATCACGTGATCAAGGGAGAGACATTACTCCTGGCTAATGAAACACATGCTTGACTTTTACAGGCTAGTAGAAGGGTTGCGTTCTTCGAGAAGCAAACAAACATCTCACATGTTGTGAAATAGGCACAATATGGTGCACATGCTATCTCGGCGAGACTGTAGCAGCAATGTTTTATAGGTTCCAGCACCATGGCCCCACAGATAGTGGCTTGCCCTGACACAACAGATTTATGCTTCTTCTGACGGAGGTGTTGCTGAAGCACATGGATGTATGTAGCAGAGAATGAATGGGCATCTTAACCTTGTCGCCATAATCCTTTTCATTAACTTAAACAAGACACTGATCTATTGATACTATTTTTCTGGTGACAATGGTTTGGAACAAATGAAAGAAAGAATTTTCTTACAAATCACCAATTTGATTTACACAGAATTGAATTTTTGGATGGATGATGCTTTAAATCTAGGACTGAGTAATGGTCTAGTGGTTAAAACGTTCACTCGTCACGCCGACGAACCATGTTCGATTCCCTACATGGGTACAAGTGGTGAAACCCATTTCTGAGCTGTTGCTGAAATAAGCTAAAGGAGACGGACAACGGAAACTCACTCACTTTAATGATCACTTACGGTATAATTATTTTCAACATGAGTCTAGTGTCAGGTAGGAATAACAGTAACGTGACACGAATGCACAGTTAGAGCAAGTGCCATATGGGAGATAACTCTACCTGACGGTTGTCAACTCCACTGCTGAAATCTGGAGTTACCGAACGTTCTTAAATAACACTTCCTGAATACAAAGTAGATACAATAGGTATTGTCAAGTGTATTGTATCTAATATGTAACGGGGACATATATGGCATTATGTGCACATCTGGGTGTGAGAAATGGTCTCAGTCAAATTAAACAAACGTACAAAATCCTCTTCCAAATATACCCCTCCCCACCACACACCACACACATACACATCGTTTATATCAAATGCAGAACCTGTCCTGCGCGTTTCCGTCAGCTGATTGAGAAACGCCTACTTGCATTAAACCTGTAGCACTCACCGTTTGATCATCAAAGCTTTGTATGTACACATTAAGATGTATACGGTAATAACATCAACAGAGTTTTAGATATCATCTGGTAATATATACCAGCACGTGAATAAATACACATATGAAGCGACTTTGACTGTTGAAACAAGCTTCTCATCCAAGTAAATATTACTTCATAGACATAACGCGCACCTGGCATTAATTAACCTCTGACCTCTGCGGCAGGTAACCATTTGCTGGGCATGTGCTGTCCATATTTATCTGCAGTTATGCTAGATCTACAGAGTCGTAGTATTACAGTCCGCATATTAATATGAAAATAATTATGTTAATGGATTTGCTAGGATATTTCGAGGTTGGTTTATCAGCTTGTTAGCAGGGCATTAACAGGTTTCAGATGGTATCAATGTTCTCATGCAATAAGTTCCATTTGACTCATAACTGACATTTACTGTTACGACTGATCGTCATGCAAATATTGATGTTTCTGAAACTACTGCAAATATTACAAAGTAATTCGATATAATATCAAGTGTATGTGACGCATAAGGTTCTAATCATCATGTAAATAGTGCTCGGACCACACAAACTAT
This sequence comes from Haliotis asinina, assembly GCF_037392515.1. Taxonomy (NCBI): domain Eukaryota; kingdom Metazoa; phylum Mollusca; class Gastropoda; order Lepetellida; family Haliotidae; genus Haliotis; species Haliotis asinina. Next base: position 21,406,704 of record NC_090294.1, on the reverse strand, counting down.
TCTGTCTCAAAGACACGCAAAGACAAACTGTCAGATCTGCAGGAAAGGAGTCTTACGAAGTTTAACGTGTATCCATTTTATTGAAAACACAACTACGATTAACCATTATATTACTGGTTATATTTCGTGTACATTCAAATATATTTCAAGCATATTTCATCTACCAGATCTCTCCACTTTTTGTAGCAGTCCTACAAGTTCGAATACGTTTTATACTTCAGGTCTAAGTGCTTGGGTGAATCCATTCAGATACTACTAAACCAAAACATATTCTTCATGAACAATCTCTCTAAGGGGCATTTTAGACGTTGGGACGTACAATACTGAACAAACTTTATCGACAGGCAGGACTACGGTACAAGAATCTGTATCGAAATGACCCACTCACGAAATAAAGAAACTGTTATCCAAAAGGTTTGTTCAATGCTGTTCCTTATGGGCCCTGAATCATGAAGTCAGACCTGCCAAAGCGCTGAGGAACACAGGGTACGTGTAACTATGTCGAAATCGTAATTAACACACATTCAGTTAGATGTATTTTAAAAACTTTTTAAAAGATAATGTGTAGTATTCCACAGAAGACATCATAAAGTAGCGTGTGAAGTTATGTTTTATTTGTATTGTACTCTTGCTGAGAATACCATTTGCAAATACCTTTTAAGAAATACTTTGTCATTTTTTACTTCTCTATAGTATTTCCTTCTGTCTAGGTGGTTTGTTTAGTTCAGTTGTTTACATTTTTTGTATACTCAAGAACGTGCCATTTCTTATATACAAACTCAAGCCTGTGAGACATCTATTGCTAGTCATATGTCTTGCTCTCACATTCTGCTTAAAACTTCAACATGCCTGTTTTAAGAGCAAGTTGAAATACATCTGGATATTTAATTAAACGAGGCAGTTAGTCGTATTCAAGTCTGGTCTATAAGATAATTAAACAATATCATCCCCTCTGTGTAATAATGTTATCAGAATGGGTGTGACACTGAGCTTCCTATCTGAGGGTCGGGCGCGTGATGGCCCTGAACACTAATTAACTCATCAACACACCCAAGCTCTTTACAACGCTCGAAATGCCATGGCTTTGTGACGGAGTACCAGTCCTATCCGATCACACCTAAACATTTCACATTAAATTAATGTAATTATGTATTCTGATAAATAAATGCATTCTAACAGATAGGTCTTATGAAACTGGAGAATTACATGAAGGTGGAATGTTACCAGGGATTTGAACGCTAGCATGTCTGTTGTATATTACAGTTATGTATTACAGGGAGATAGTGGCACCCGATCAATCATTCGTGGTTAGGGGATTATGATTGTAATGGTTGTATGGGTGAAACATGATTGTAATAAGTTAAACATCTCACCATACAGATGTTACACACACTAACTGATTCAAATCAAATTACGTAAATTCATAACTGTAAATTTGTGCTAAGCATTCGTTACAAACCACTGTACACATGGAGAGAAAGCCAGGTTGTGTTAACTGAGACCGTTTGAGATTACTCACAATTGCTTGTAGATTTAATCTAACAGATGTTCACAATTCTGAATATATATAATGCCTTCAATACAATATATTCCTGCACAAAGTGACTAGCAGTTTTATTAACAGGTTGGAGGGCGTTGTATTTCGCTACTCTGACTGCAGTGTTTCATTAAATAGTGTAGTCTTGCCCTGGGTCTATGTAGCATCATAAATTGCAAACAGTGTGACACACAGTTTGCTCACACTTGGATTTATAAGAATGCGATACAAATCTGTAAGGTATAAATCCGTCATCCTTTCTAATATTTCTAAATCTCTTTAATCTTTTCAAGTATCTATAGTGCAAACTTTGCTGCTGGGTTTATTGACATTTCTAAAATATTTCACCCAATCATCAAAGTGAAATGTATATTAATATTTATCTTAATAAGATAATCGTAAAAGAAAAATGTCTCACCTTGCTACATCCGCGTTATTAAAACACCTGGGGCGCCAACATCAAAGGCTCCACAGAGGTGCAAATTGCAGGTAATATGTATCCAATACAATATGTTTAGTAGGATGTGCAGGGCTGATAACACAACAATGACCACAGATGCTGACCCTCTTGTAGATTCCTGAGGGTAGAGGAATCAGGCACGGGGGTGAGGAGATATCCCGTGTGAGGAGAACCGTAATTTCAATGCTGAGGTATTCCGACTGGCCGTAGCGATCGCTATACGAACGGCCGTCTGAAAGCTAGATTAAACACCATGTGTTTAAACTACAGCTCTCACGCGAACTTCAAACATACACAGCCTGCGATTGGGCCATTCAGATCCTCGACGAATACACATTGATCAAATTCGCATTAAGATCCATTAAATTTTACAATATCGCATATAACTACTCCACGAGCGGATTTGTTATTGTGCTTATTTCATTGGATGATGAAGACAGCCCTAATGAGAAAGCGCCCTCTGATTGGCTGATTCGTCAGCAATCCATTCACACAGACAGGGGCGAGATTCACACTCCAACGCTGCACAGACACTTGGAACAGGCAGCTTTCGGGGACGTATACTAGCTTAACAAGTTATCACGGTTGGCTAATAGATAAAAATATTGACAGATATAGAATAGATGTGAATGGATTGGGTAACCCCGGGGGTTACAATCACGGATTTACCTCGAAAATTTAATTATAGTTTTATACAAAAGCGCCACGATCCAGTACTCCGGGCTTAAGGGTGTATGTAGCGGGTGAGTGCAAACCCATGTCCTGATAAACCCTCACACTTGAGGTGTTTCGTTTCGCTGGAACCCACGAAGTCCCCCTCTTATAATTGTTAGGAAAATACCTTAAGATGAATGGAAGGACTCGCGGAAAATATTATTCTAAACAACAGCGTAAATATCGAAGAATGGGGGCGAACAATACTCCGAAGAATCGCCGCAAGGGGAACAGTGCTTTTGTGCGCGGAGTCTGACACTCGTAGTCAGGTTGGACTACTTCTCAGTACGGACAAAATTAACAGGTAATGAGTTTATTTATCCGGATAAATTGATGTATATAGCGGGGACGGTGTGTGAATCCCAGGTGACGAATAGCTTGGAGGCAAAACCTTGTCAAAGAGAGGGATTTGAAGACATTTGGACACACAATCGTGAATACATCCATGAAAATTACCCTTCGGTGGGAATTCAAATTTCATGAGAACGGGAACATAACTGTAATTTTTTAATCAAATTGCTTTTGCTTACAATTATGAAGAAAAACGTCCTTATATCTTCCGGACCTCTTGAAAATTTAATATAGTGGAATAGTATAAGAAGCGTGAATAAGACATATCTGAAAAACCCAGACCACGTGAATGAGTTTAGTTTTACGCCGCAGTCAGCAATATTCCAGTTATATGGTGGCGGTCTCTAATTAATCGAGTCTGGACCAGACAATCCAGTGATCAACAACATGAGCATCGATCTGCGCAATTGGGAACCGATGACATGTGTCAACCAAGTCAGCGAGCCTGACCACCCGATCCCACCCAGACCAACTGTCTGTACCTGTACATATTAATGTATGTTGTCCTATATTACAGATCAATGCCTAGGAATGTCAAATAATTCAACAACGTTGTCATGGATACAACTATTGATGGTTCGTATTACAACGGTTGTATTCTGTTTCATATAAGTATATAATTTTACCAGGGCCTGGTTCAACTGCTGCATGGTTATCAGTCCATCTGTTAACATTGCTTATAAGACTGTCCATACGAAACCCAACACTAACTATGAATACTCATGTAATATCCGCCCCGTAATAATATATCATCATTGAAACATGAACTATACTGAATACTGAGCATGTCATGAGTGTCGTTATTACATGTTTAAGTAGGTGAATATGTTGTAATGTACGTTCGTAGCAGATACAGGGACACTAGGCAAGCCTAGTGGTTAAAGTATTCGCACGCTGAAGAACAGAGCGGGATCTTTTCCCCTCAAGGTACACGTGAGACCTATATCTGGTGTCCTCTTACTTGATATTTCTGGACTGTTGTTAGAGGCGGCGTAAATACTCACTCACTAACTGCAGATGGAGTATGTTATAAGGAATAAATTGATGTAATAACATATAACGTATATATATGATATACTATAAGGAATATATATATAAGAGGTCAAGGCACGTGTATATGAAAGGACCGGTGATCGGGCACAGTTTCAAGTGTACTGGTCTCCAAAGAAAAGCTGGTTAAAACGTGAACCATTAAAGAGATTTTCCCCAGAAGTAGCGAGTTGGAGAGTAACGCCGGTTTTAGCAATATCTCTTACATTGCAAGGGACACCAAAAATAGGCTTTCAAAGACGGAAACGAATCCGAGGCAAGAAATGATCAGTGAGCGATACACTAACATTGCCATATATATCCGTGAAGATCCGGGTTACAATTGATGTTCAAAGACCCATGCTGTTCGTAAACGGCGTAACGGGATCGTGTAGTCAAACTCGCTGATCTGGTTGACACATGTCATCGTATCCCAGTTGCGTAGATTGATGTTCATGCTGTTGATCACTGGATTGTCTGGACCAGACTTGATTACTTACAGAGCGTCGTCATACAGTACAGCTTTATACAACAAACAAACGAGATATTTTCCAGAGGTGGTTTCTTGCATAAGGGCACTGGTTGTGATCATTGTTCCCAACTCGTTAACTGGGCACTATCGACGGAGAAATACTATCGCGTGCGTATTCAGTAACATATAGAAGCAGTTCTTATCCTGGTGGGAAAAGGCTGAGGGCTTTCTCTGTGGAACCTAGGCGCAACGTCAGTGTGAACAGCTGTCAGTATACTTAGCACAGTCCATAGTCTGTCGTACAGACCCTGAAGCATATATATCCAAGAAAGCCCACGCAAGTCTAGAAAATGTGGCAAGTCTAGCTTTCCTTAGCTTCAGGATTGAAGAAAGTCTCAGGGCTCCATTTCATTATATTATTCTTTTTCACTATGAACGTTTTTTCAGTAAAATATGTTCATTTCAGAGACTAGCTGTTGGTCTACACAGTCCAGAGAGCATAATTGTCCGATTACGCCTTGAACCATTTTATCAACAGAAAGCAAATTCCAAAGCTGCATATGTGATCTTTGAATGAGGTACTGCCTGCATTCATTGTACCGAGCGCCGTAATTTGTCCTTCTACAGTCTCCCATTTATTACATTCTCATTGTGATGCAGCCATCACGCTTCATATCATTGTGCAACTGCAGACAGATACAGCTGCAATATCTCACAACTCTATAGAGCTGCCGGTAGATTTAGTTCCCATACTTCACAACTCTATAGAGCTGCCGGTAGATTTAGCTCCCATACTTCACAACTCTATAGAGCAGTTAGTAGATACAGCTCCCATACTTCACAACACTCTATAGGGCTGTCGATAGACACAGCTTCAGTATCTCACAACTCTATGGAGCTGCTGGTAGATATAGCTCCCATACCTCACATCTCTATAGCGCTGCTGGTACATACAGCTCACATATCTCACAACTCTATAGAGCTGTTAGTAGATACAGCTCACGTATCTCACAACTCTAAGAGCTGCTGGTAAATACAGTTCACATATCTCACAACTCTAAGAGAGTATATTAGATACAGCTTCCATATCTCAGAACTTTATAGAGCTAAGTTAGATACAGCTCTCATACTTTACACCTCCATGAGCTACTGAAAGATGCACTACCCACACCTTATACCTTTCAGAGCTGTTGGTAGATTCAGCTCCAACACCTAACATTTCTGCAGAGCAGTTGGTAGATGCGACTCCCATATCTTTCAGAGCTGTTGGTAGATTCAGCTCCAACACCTAACATTTCTGCAGAGCAGTTGGTAGATGCGACTCCCATATCTTTCAGAGCTGTTGGTAGATTCAGCTCCAACACCTAACATTTCTGCAGAGCATTTGGTAGATGCGACTCCCATATCTTTCAGAGCTGTTGGTAGATTCAAACACACCCCAATAACACTATTGGAATAGATGCACACGCGCACAGAATTCTGGGTTGTAAAGCCGAAGACTATAACGTGTGGCAATGATGGGACTGTCCACGATGATTCAGCCCCATGGATAGAGTTGGATGTAGTCGTTCACGGTATATTTCGGTTCTTTGTTCATCCAATCATTCGTTGATGACTAGGTTGAGGCCACATGCATATATTACCTAACTGGCTGGGATAGTTGGCATAACGCAAGTGTCTGACTTCTACATACATCACACCCAACTCTCCATTAAATACATTATTGTGAGCAATAAGCAGCTATCTGGAGATTAAGGCGCTTTAATTACAGGAATGCTGACGCAAGCGTTTCTTACTTTAACTTCATTCAGGAAATCATTAATTTTGTTTCAGCTGTAAAAAGCCAAGCCGACACCAGCCTACCCTGTCCAAATCCATGAAAGCTTCTGAAATCTGTACAAGTTCTGACTGAGAATGATGTGGATGAAATTCACACGGAAATTCCTGAAAACTTGTAAAGTCGATTAGTCTTTTCCAATTAGCCCCAGGCTGTCAGATAAGTGGTGTATTGACCACTGTTGTGTATCTAAATACCAGAAGAGAATAATTCCGTATTCCTATGAAATCTAAGCTAAAATCTAAACAGAGTCCATCTTAGAATTCTGACTACAGGATGGGTTTCTGGATCATTAAAATTGTTTCCAATTCCAATACTAGCCAGTCTCAAATCCCTGAACCACATTATTTTGCCAACTGCCGAGCCTTCCCTGCAATGCTAACGCCCTTAATGAAGTAAGCCTAGATTTCTCAAGTTGTGAAACTCCATTCTGACTGGGGCTCCAATTCATATCTCATGTTTGTTACTATCAAAATGATAAATATTTAGAGACTATAAGCGATAGCCTAGTGACGTTCATATTAATCATTGATAGATAAGAAGATCTCGATAGAACGCACAGACACAATTACCAAATTCTTAAAATATATGTATTACTTCAGAAACAATTATTTGTAAAAAATCCGAATTTCTAAAGTTATATTTCACATAACAGATCACGCTAACACTCACGAGCGCTCGCTCGCGTAGTACATTCACCAGCTTCTTAAAATGTAACCGTTGCTTCAGAAACATATATGTTTTTAAAAAATCGGCGGTTTTAAAACCTGCACGTGCCTCCATGCTCAGAGACAACAGAGAATTCTATAATCTTTTTTCACTCTTGCATAAAACAGGGTTTCGTGATGGACTTGGAATTTATTTTAATTCTTTCTTTACCGTTATGTCTTACACTAATTACAAAAAGTACACTTTGATCTTGAGATTATAGCTTTACAAGTTAACATTTTATCCGATTACCTCGCGAAATTCATGAATTTCCCTAATGTATTGAAAAGAAAATTACACTTTTCTCCTTCCCGGCACTATAGCTCTGGAAATCAATTTTGAAAATAAGCAAGGATATATTGTCGTATATCACGAGCGGCGATACACACGGTCACGTACGTGACGTAGCGTTCACACGTACGAGACAACGAGTGGATTGCAAAAGGAACAATCTTGACCTGCGAATCTACGGCTCCCATTCTGACTTGGTCGGGATTACTCATTGAAGAACATACTCACACATCTGTAATCCGCTCTCGTGTAACAACGCGCGATTCGAAGCAACAGTGTTCTATGTATAACGAATGTTATGATCTGAATCATAAGCTACACAAAGGAATCAAAGATCAAAGGTTCCACCACCCGCCGACAATTCCCGGTCCATGTTTTTGACGAAACCCGTGCACTGAACTACACCCTTCTTTCTTTGGACCATTCTCATGTTATGAGAAGAATGCGAAATGCACGATTTCATTCGGCCGTTACATTGAAACATCTGCTTTTTATGAACTCCTATTAAGGTCGGTTTCTTTTGCCCTTTGCTTCGACGCTGCGTAATACACGTTTCCCGTTTTCGTGGTATCAAAATGTTGGAATTTTTGGACAGAACGTTAGTGTGTAAATTGACGACACGTGAATGAGAATCGATTCACCGTTGTCTTAAACGGTGACAGGTGACTTGGTGGCCGGGAAACACTGTTTGGTGTCGTTGTAAACCACTTTAGGTCTTTAGGTTAGAAATGCACGTCTGTTATCACATTTTGTCATGATATGAAAGAACTCACAAGTTCCTGCACTGGTTACGTGCTATCAAGTCACAGGAACCTTTGTTATTTGTCTTCACCAGAGTGATAGTCTGTTCGGCAACCTCTGAAACAAGTATATCCAAAAACAGTCCACTGAGTCCAGGATTTTGCGCTTTCTGAAAACGACGGCATTTCTCGCCAGTACAAACATAATGTCAATGAATTAGTTCTTAGAGGCACGGATATTGGTGAACTGGAATCAAATGAATGGTTTTTGTGGTACCATTTGTGGCTCCACGTGTGCATTTCACGTGTGTGTTTGTGTGTGTGTGTGTGTGTGTGAGAGAGAGAGAGAGAGAGAGCGAGAGAGAGAGAGAAAATAGAGAATAGAGAATGGAGCTCCTGGAGCTCCTTTCACGCAGCAGCTTTACTAAGGTTAACTTTAACTCCCATTCTTTAACATTGCACTAACGTTACCTCACTGACTTACGATCACAGAGGCCCACCATTACATCTCAGGTTGTGGGCTAGCTTAGTGGATAAAGCATTCACTCGTCACAGCGAAGACCTGGGTTCGAATCCCCTCATCCCCTTATGGGTACTGTGTGTGAGGCCCATATCTGGTGTCCCCAGTCGTGATACTTTTGGAATATTCCAAAAAGCCGCGTAAAAGCAACTCACTTGCAACATATCGCGATCAGACATTATCTTTGCTCCAGAGATCTTCCGTTTCCGAGATGTGAAATTATGCGGAAAATAGCTGAATACGATCACGAAAACGATTAGGTGAAATATGACAAAGAGCAAGAAATACCCTGAACCGGTGTGGAAAGAAGGGCTGAGCACTCGACAAATCAACTACTCCCCCTGGGATCGAGACAGCATTGAGTGAAACTTTACAGTGACCTTTTGGAAATTCCTGACTTTTTGGACAAGAGATACGCATGGACAAACTGTATTTCCATCGCTAAGGTAGTCGTAAGTGCCAAACATTAACGTTAATTTACAACTGTCTTTTGCGCTAAGAGAATTTCGAAAATCTGGGCCCAGCTCGGATAACGTGTTCCACTTTTTGATAAGACCCGTGAAGGTCCGGGGTAGAACAGGCCTTCAGCAACCTATGCTTGCCATAAAAGGCGACTATGCTTGTCATAAGAGGCGGTGGTCAGGCTCGCTGACTTGGTTGACTCATATCATCGGTTCCCAGTTGCGTAGGTCGATGTTCACACTGTTGAAAACTGGACTGCCTGGTCCAGACTCGGTTATTTACAGACCTCCGTCGTATAGCTGAAATACGCGGCGTAAAACTAAACTCACTCACACCACTTTTGTTTATCCACGAGCACAAATACATTGTACAGGCATGGAACTGACAGCCCTGACAATGTAATCACTGAGCATGTGGGAATGAAACACAATCATCGGCTTCTGCTAAGCGTGTGGGAAGAGTGAATGAGTGAGTGAGTCTAGGTTAACGCCGCACTCAGTAACTATATTGTATACAGTGCATATCACGTGTATCATTATTACATGTAATGTAGGTGAATATACAGTAATGTACATTATCACATTAGCCTTGTGTATTGGATATGATGTGTGAAGACACAACTGATATGGTAATGTATTAAAAACGGTATTTCCCCTATAACCGTTTCCTTACTTAACTAAATATACAACTAACTGCCTCCCCGTCTGATATATAGAAGTATTTATGTCATTGGTGCTTTATAAAAGAAGACCCAGCATTATATCTCAGGGTGTTGGGGTAGTTTAGTGGATAAAGCATTCGCTCGTCACAGCGAAGGCCCGGGTTCGAATCCCCTCATGGATACTATGTGTGAGGCCCATTTCTGGTGTCTGCACTTGTGATACTTCTGGAATATTGCTAAATTCAGTGTAAAAATACCTCATTTACATATCGTGTTGTTTATTAATAAGGAGAGCGATCAGATATGGTGTTGTATTAAAGACGGCATTTCCCCTTTTATTCGTTTCCTTACTTAACTCAATATACAGCAAATTGCGCCCCCCTCTGATATAAAGACGTATTTGTATGATACCATGCAACACATACGGCGATGCTAGCGTTAGTTGAATAACGTGTTTTGTAATATAGATTTCATGAACAGGGTTTGGTTATGACGACTAGTACCCGCTCTGGGAACTATTTGCCTTGTATTGACTCAGTTCATTATGGCCATGAGCAAACTGACGTTCATTGTATTGTCATGTTTGTAAACATCCGCCTTAGCTGATGTCGTTGGTTTGACAACTGGTGAATGACCAATAACTAAACTAGCAAGGTGTTAAGAGTCAAATCTCTCTCTCACAAATACGGGAAAGGCCAATGCTCGAGTTTGAGTGACAATTTGTCAGTATTTGTATGCCCGTTCTTGAGAACACACCAGCACGTGTTCAAGACGGAATTTTACCTCGTCCCTCTCCTGGGGGTTTCATGACACTGACACCATTCCTGGGTTTCTCTCTATCCTTTCCCGAGTCATCGCATTCCAAGCAAAGATATCCGCCATGTTTTCCTTCCAGTTTGCTAGTTTCAAGACGAGCGCCATAGACATAACTGGTTTTGCGGCTGGAATGCGCATCCTGTAGTGACAGTGAAAGTCCATACTTGAGTTATCCAGTCCGTGTTAGTATCAGATCTCACCCATGTCTGTTAACGTAACTCTGTGGGATCTCAGGTTCTCACCCAACGCGGTCACGAGCGTCGCTCATCAAGACCGCCTCTTCCAATCAGAATTTAACTCCTTGCACCTTAAATCCCACGCACACACATATACGCACGCATGCGCACACAGACACACACTCCACGCCAAACCCATCCCATCTCTCACCACAGTCATGTTTTCCACATAGGATCTAACCCAATGATGAAGTTTTACCATCATTCCCCCACTCTCATTCTCCTCATCCCCCACCCATCCCTCGCTGCGGACGAGGAAGCCCTCCACACCATGCAGATCTTACTCCAGTCTCCACTACACACAACATTCACCCCGTCTCACAGGCCCTGAACCACATCATTATCCCTTCACGTCCAACACTGTCTGTGAATGCAATGGCTCTAAATGAAGCAAGTCTCCACTCCTTAGGGCCTGACTCTCTGATATGGGCTTCTTTTCAGCGTAAATAATGCTGTTTGTTTCTCTAAAAATGCTATGTTTTTTTAGACAAAACGTACATTCCCCTAATCATCCCACACTGCCACCGCTTCCATTCCTCACCTCCACCCACAGTTGAATCTATGCTCCACCGCCCAACCCCACCTCATTAAACCCCCACCGCCTCAACCCACCATCACCAGCCAGACAAGATGGTACATGTATAAAAAGCCCGGGAATTTGTGAGCAGCATTTTCCCGCAGAGTTGTCAGAAACAAGATCTGAAAGAAGACATCGGGCTGCCGGAACCCGACCTGTACCCACTATCTACATTTCAGTGGGGGACTTAGTCTCAGACGGTCGCCCAGTTTATAACAATGCACCATGCAGGTTGGTCTGCCTCAGATTGTGACAAACGAAATTCAGATGAAATTTGTCTTTGTCTCTTGGAACGGTTGACAAATAAATAGGGTATTCCCCGTCTCGCTCCCTCACCGAGTCTACATACCATCTAGACAGGAACTTTTGATACACCTTCTAGGATTTGGCATGTACATATTAGCGATATGTCAAAGTCGGCGATAGTTTATTTACATGAAAGACATCTCTTTGTGCAGCGAGGTAGAACAGAGATGTATTACACACGCTGTAGACAATACGACAGTCTAATGTCGCTATCAAGCCACGCTGCAATGTTCTGGGTCAGTGCATGCGTGTGTTGTCAATGTAACACGGGTGTAGGCTATCAAAAAATCCCACTCAGATACTTTAGGACAATAAACGAAAAAGGGATCTCGTCGCGTTTATATTTTTAAAGGTGGGCGTGATTTTGAGCATGGCTAGCGGTGATGCTCACTGAAACCATCTTACAGTATTTTTTGTGGCCAAGTGAACCTACTTGGTTGAGAGAAGCGTTTGTTAGTGAAAGCACTAATACGTATTAAAGTGAACGCGACACACACGTTATTGAAAGCATCATACGTAAGATATGTAGGTATGATAGTGAAAGCACGATAAGAATGTTACCTAGTGAAAGCATGATGCGTATGTTAGTGAAAGCACTGAAGTGTGTGTTAGTGAAAGCAAGGATCCATATGCTAGTGGAAGCACCGATGTTGGCTTCCAGATACTATTTTAACGGGATGTATTGTGGCCAAGTGAACACACATTGTTTTTTGAAGCATGTCTTAGTGAAAGCACCGGTACACACGTTAGTGAAAATTCCGATGCTGAAACAATATTGAAAAGAACTGTTCATAATATTCATTTCACTAAACATACTTGTGAATATTTTACAACAATTGGTCTGTGAAAACCTCAGGCCACGTTGCTCATTCTCAGTGGACCGGTACACATGTTAGTGAAAGTTCCGATGCTGAAAAAATATTGAAAAGAACTGTTCATAATATTCATTTTACTAAATATACTTGTGAACATGTTACAACAATTGGTCTGTGAAAACCTCAGTCCACGTTGTTCATTCTCCACAGACTTTCAGCACGAAAGACTTCGCCAGTAAACAATCAGGAACGCCGCACGTGTGAAACTCTAGGTATACTCTTCTACAGTCGATGTCAAAAACGTCTTTCTAAGCGATCAATTAGATGTCTGCAGGCGTCAGGACGATCTCTTGCCTATGACCTTCAATACGGAATTCCCCAGCGGTTGCCAAGGTCATCTGGCGCCTCCATCGACAGTTTGGCCTCAAGTGTCCCGCACACGAAATGTGCACATAGACAAGAAAAGTACAAGTTGTCACATTCCGATGTGACATGACCGAACATGATTCACAAACACGTCACAACCACTATGACACGGGAGCGGCCAAGAACGTGCAGAGTGACTACGACAACCTCTCGCAAAACCACGCGAAATCACGGACGAATCAACACATGGTCCGAGACCGTTCATGTTTTTTTCGGTGGGATTGTTCCTTTGACATTTAAAATGTTGCAAAAAATGCGGAATCTCCCCGTGAAGCTCATCGACCTTTTACTTTGGAGGAGGTACGAATTGACGTCAGCATCCAATGGTTGTTTGACGGGTATCTGCAGGGAGCGCTGAAATCTAGGCACTGAACTCGACACGAGCGTTCATCTTTTGAAGAGTAGGTGAACGGTAGGGGTAGGCCAGTGGTTAACACGTTCGTTTCCCACGCCAAACGAACGGGTTCCTTTCTTCACATTTCCCTAAACCAACATGGTTACACAGTCCATCGAACAAGCCTAGATTTTTTCGGGATCAAAATCTCCCAAATCTCGAGAGGGCCCCGTTCCAACTTAAACGGAATTAAATGTTTCTACCAAAATTGTATATACCATAAAAAGTAAGGGAATATTCCATTTTGCGAGCATAAAACCAGTGTGTGTGAGTGTGTGTGAGTGAGTGTGTGTGAGTGAGTGTGTGTGAGTGTGTGTGTGTGTGTGTGTGTGTGAGTGAGTGAGTGAGTGAGTGAGTGAGTGAGTGAGTGAGTGTGTGTGTGAGTGAGTGTGTGTGTGTGAGTGTGTGAGTGAGTGTGTGTGTGAGTGAGTGTGTGAGTGAGTGTGTGTGTGAGTGAGTGTGTGAGTGAGTGAGTGAGTGAGTGTGTGTGTGAGTGAGTGAGTGAGTGAGTGTGTGTGAGTGAGTGTGTGAGTGAGTGTGTGAGTGAGTGAGAGTGTGTGTGTGTATGTGTGTGTGTGTGTGTGTGTGTGTGAGTGTGTGAGTGTGTGTGTCCGCACACATGAAACATTTCGAAAGGAATGGAATACCTTGTCACATTTTCCCCTTAATGTCTCTTCATCATCTGTTTCCTCCTTGGCTTCATCATGTGCATTTCATCAATCTTGTAAATCCAACATCCCCTACGTTTTATGAATGCTGTAGATTCAGAGACTAAGCGTTAGTCTCACATGGGGTACTTTGGATTAGTCTTCGTAAAGTGGACATAGGAATGTCTGAAATATATAGTAAATGACTACTGGTTGGGCCTGTTTCAGAAATTTGCCACCAATACGAGGTTTCAATCATTATACCGCTTTGGGATATCGAACGCGGGCCTATGGGCCAACATTAAACACAGGGCTACCCATGACCGTTCTATTAACCCTTATGTAAATAGACATTTATCGATTAACAAGGTTTAATGAATCAGGTGTAAGATTTATCAACAAAAGCACTCTTTATATGAGAGTATTAGAAATAGTATTTCATTTCATCGTCTATTTTCACTGGAGGTAATTTCGGCAATTTCTGTCAAAGTAAACAGACTGCTTTCGACGAACACTATCACATTTAATATTTATCCACAAAATCATTCCTTTCTTTCACAGAGCATTACCAGTACTTGCTATCAACATTTGCCATCTTTTTTCAAGGGGGGTAATGTCGACATTTTCTGGCAAAATGTTACACATTAATTCCACATTTCAGTCATACTTTCTATTAACGGGTCAAGCTGAAATTTAGTGCGTGCACATGTATCATGATAATATTTACACATGGTCTCTATGGAACAAAGCAGATTAAATCAGCACTAGTTATGCCAATAAACACGCTAACATTTTCTCCATCTCACGCCATCACCATGTCCTCACATCCCTCCATGTTGGGTGGCATCCTCGTGCTGCACGTGCCTCGGGGAACATAGCAGTTCGTGCATGGATGGGTAGATAAATAGCTTCTCATGAGTTCGCCTATAGTGAAGCATGAATTGTGCAAAGAAATTCACCGAGACAATGAGTGGTAATGTATTATTCAAAGGGGAGTAACTGGTGTGGAGGAATGTTTTAAGAAACTTTGTTTGCTTGGTGTCAGTCGGAAGAGGAATTCATTCATCTGTGATCCCAAGGTACCTGGTCGTACTCACAGTCCAATTAGATGGGCAGTCGGGCTTGGCCGGGACCCCAGGGCATACACTGACAACATGTCGCGACCCCCAGGGCGCTTCTTGTCACCTGACGCCATGTTGGATTCTTTTAATCATAGCGGACCAGAGTGAAGTAAGTGTGGAGTGGATTTTTGTTGTGAATAAAAACAAACGAGACTCTCCCTACAGCGACCCTTGAATAAACACAAGCCATCATTCGAACCGAAGCTTTGATGCAGCTTAATGCTTATGATGTGTCTTGCATCACATGACTCATGGATGTCACGTGACAGAGATGTGGCATGTGACAGTTGTGTCCTTCGTGGGTAGTGACATCTATAACATAGATACATTGATAAGGACTTTTTAACACTATCTGGTAAATCTGCTTTTCATTTCCGCATACGATGACAGGAGCCGAATAACTCGTTTATCACAAGCAATTACATCCTCCACGTGCTGCTGAAACCTGGGTGTTGGCCGTGTATGACCTCAATATAAAATATACCTCAAGTTCAATTGCCTTTCTAATTATTTAGGTGTTACCTTTCATATACAACCATGTTTCCACTCTCAGCAAGTTACCTGAAACCGCTGTGATCTAGCCCCCATGATTTGATCCCTAGATTTAAATACCACCATCCTGCATATCTAATACACCATTATGGTATTTATTCCACACCCCGAATCCTTGAAACCGTATCTATAATTACAGCACCTCTGCCTCCTTTAAACCATTAGTTTCTAATCTAACTGATTTCCCACGTCTGTTGAACATTGCTATTACAGCCAAACAACCACATCCTTCAACAAGTCCCACAACCAGTCACACCCTTCATATCAAAAGTCCTCGATGAATGAGTGGGGATGTTGCCCAAACGTCGCCTGTCATAAAGAAACTGACATCCATGAAAATTTTCATTACCTCCAAAATTGCAAGGAGGACCCTTGAAGCATTACATGGGGAATGGGGCTTAGCCTAATGATCAAAGCGTTCGCTCGTCACGCCGAAGACCAAGGTTCGATTTCCGACATAGGTGCAATGTGCAAGACCCATTTCTGGTGTCCCCCACCATGATATTGCTGGAATATTGGAACATGCAGAGGAAAATCATACGCACTCACTCACGAACCGAAAACTATATTTATAACTATTTTAATTTTACCATTATATAATGATTAAACAAATCAGATTTGTTTCCTTGTCCTTTAATCTATCATTTAATGATTGTAATCAACCTAACCATAACTTAAATCATAAGGTTTTATTTCTCATAATCCTTTAAACCATTTTTTTCTACTATCACAAGTCTGTTCGTCATTTTAATAGTTTTCTAATTTCCATAAAACGTCTCAAACTTTGTTAAAAATGTCATATCATCCATATTTTTAAACAGTAGCTTAAAATCACAACACCAACACCAGCTAATGTCTTCCAACAACACCACATTTCTTAAACCACCTACGTCTTTGTTTTACCACGGCGGTGGGGTAACCGTTCCCTCGTCACGCCGAGGATTTGACACATCGGTACAATGTGTGAAGATCATTTCTGGTGTACCTGTCGTGATGTTACTGGAATATTGATTGTTTGTTCACTCACTCACTCACTCACTCACTCACTCACTCACTCACTCACTCACTCACTCACTCACTCACTCACTCACTCACTCACTCACTCACTCACTCACTCACTCACTCACTCACTTTTACATGAACGACTCTAATCTAATCACTCCAGTGTCGTCATAGCGACCTGACATACGTATTTTGTATCTATCTAATTACTACAGCATGACAATCAATCTGTAGGGTCGATTCTCGCGGTTATTGTGCCAGGGGTGGTATATTATCCTTTGGATCAACCATGTTTTCATATGCGGAGAGATGAGGACAATTTATAGATTAAAACCACATTCGGGTACAACACAATCACACATGTCAGAAATGAAGGCTGAGCTTCAGATAATTGAGCGTATTCCACACTTGGCTGCCATTGTGTCCAGCCCATTGTTGTTGAAGCCTCACTCACTCGTGTCACCTGTTCTCTAACAATAGTGTCATCAAATGTAGTCCGATATCATTGGGTATCTTGCCCCTAACCATCGGACGCAAACTGATCTCAACGTCTTAATACGCTTATTCCGTAACCTACCTGAACTATCTCAGTTAGCTCACGTTCCGCAAAGCGAGCTTACAGCAGTGTAGGAAAGATAGCTCGTCCCGACGTCCGAGACGGTTGAACTTTGTGGTGTCCGTCCTCATGTCGGGTCAGTCGGTTTTTAGGAAACCAAGGACAGACCTATAATGATCATAACCTTTTTGAATATTGCCATAGGATACTAGAATGATCAAACAGATAAAGTTATCGCAAACGAAATCGACGAGATATGTTTGCCTTAAGAACATATCTGACTTTTCAGATATTGATGGAGATGTTGATTGACTTGTATAAGGATTAGTTCTCATGTTGTCATGATTCCACTAGGGAAGATTTTATCAGTCCAAGCTCTGTGTGTGCATAGTAAATGATAGCTTAAAATAAAACAAAGCAGTTTTAAGTCTTGAAATTGTGTTTCATGTATATTTGGAGGACGTGCTAGATTTGGGCAGGACTGGTAAAAAATTAGACCTGCCAGTCCTGTGGGCAGGCTAGAATTTCTACATCTTTCCTACACTGCTCACGGTCAACATACGCCGACGATAAGGACTTTACAGAAGTAAGGGTCATCTTGACGCTAAGATGGCTTTGTAAAGCAGGACTGATGTGAAACCGATAGTCCATGGTTTTACAGCTATCCCTCCCCGACCAGTTCATTCTGGTACAGTTTGTACCATACGATGATACGGATTTTCATTAAAATCATCTCACAAGCAAGAACTTTTCAGGCAAATGTATCCACGGATATCTTTCACGCGCAGGTTGTCCCGAATATGAATTAGGTTTACAATTTAATACCAGTCGTGATTTATACGAGGGAGGTGGTGGTCGCCAGATTGTGTTGTGTAATGGTACAGTCTCGGAAATAGGTTAAACTAGTGTATTCTGTTCCAAAGTTTTTCTACAATGATGGTGGAGGTGCTTGAAAGCTAAGTCTAGTTTCTCAATGTGGACATTGTTGCCGCTCCACTGTTCATATCACACTGTTTATTCTGAATTACTGAGCAGTCGTAAAGGAATGAGATATGATGATTTATACACATATGGGAATGGCCTAGCGCAGACAATATCTGGTGATGGCGCAGCGACGCCGGTGTATAACGTCAAACCTGGGACAAAACGTGAGATTAAACAAACTGTTGTATCATGATAGTTCTCTCTCACCTTATCACGTGACACTACAATTAATTGACGTCATGGCTCTGTGATGCATGTTTGACGTAGGTTCACATTGCCGACAGTCGTATGGGATATGTCGTGTGTAACTATGGTGTGTTCTTTTGCCATACGATTGGTTGATTGTTACTTCAACCACCGGTTCGACTACGCTTGTCTGAACAAATATGAGCCTTTTGCTATAGAATATATAAAATAGAAATTGGAGATGGAAATGAAAAGGTATTTTGTATTTTTATGTTATCCAAGTAATGAGAACAAGAACATTTTTGTCAATCCATTTTAGCTCTGACATGACAATGTACATACGACGTACTCTCAGAATGTCCCTTTTACTGCAAACCCTTGGGCGAGGAGGGGTGCAATGGCGTTTAAATGACAAGTGTGACATTAGAGAGTTTTTACATCACTGACGGGTTTTTGATACGTATTCATAACGTATTAATTTATTGGTATGATGTTACGATGGCAAGTCGTGGGTCAAATCTAGGCACCACAAAGATCGCTGGTACTCACGCAGTTTATCATTATGACTTAATATATCTCTTTATTCCTAACATTAACGACACGCTAACATAATTACATCTGCCCGTGCGTCGACTCTGTCACGCTCAATTCGTTCCTAATAAACGGCAACGGCGACGCTGAACCCAGGGCCGCCATGTTGGATCACAACATTGACGGAATGCTACGAACTATGACGATCCCTGCCGAGAAATGAGGATCGCTTAATTTAAGATGAAGACAGTCTGTGCATTACATGTTGAAAGTTAATTCGTTGTGGTACAGCTGCATGATCTGGTTTCTGTAAAACGAGAGACAAAACGTGTCCCGTTGAAGTGCACTCAGTGTACTCCATCGTACCCACGTCGCAATCTCATGTAATCTCGGACGTCACGCGTCCGTTGTACGTGCGCACATTTCGAATGACACCACCAGAAAATGGTTGTACACTTGGACTGACCGTATTTTTAATGTTTTCCCAATCTCCAGCCCATCCTGAAGTTTCAGTCTGACGTGAAATAATTGGAAGTTTTCTTGTCACAGTTTTCCAAGCCATTGGGGGGATTTATGCCCTGAAAAAATGGCTTGTAATATGTCCTTACCTTTGAACTATGAAAAACAGGTCTGGTTGATCTTATTATTTGATCTTGATCTTAGTTTATTTACATTTGATTTACATTTGATAAAAAGATGTTGCCGATGCAAAGCGACTCAAGTCTACATTTTAAGTTAATATTAAAACCATCACCAAATAATCTGAAATATTATGAAACAATATATGCAATTTGTGAATGAGATATTTGAAATTTCAAAGGCTTTACATTTTTTTTCGGCCCCCCCTGGGTTAATACTGGTGAAGGAGTAAGTGAGTAAGTGAAGCTTTAAGCCGCTTCTAGCAATATTACAGCAATACCAGGGCGAGGGAACCAAAATGGGCTTCAGATATTGTATATACAGTGGAAGCTGTCTAAACGGGCACTCATCGAGACAGAAGAAATAATCCGGTTTAGACAATATGCCGAAATGTAGGGCTGATGATAAATGTACATGCCACGGACGGGACTGAGATTTTATGCCGGTGTTGACAATTTACCGGATTGGTCAGATGCCGGTTTTGACAGCTTCCACTGTATGTGGAGAATCGAACTCGGGTCATCAGCGGGCCGTGCGGATGCGTTTACAACTAGGCTATCCCAACGTCCTAGATGTAGACGAGAGACACGTCAAGAAAATACGGATGAATTTATTGGGAAGACTCGCATCAAGAATCTTCCACGACCACATAGTCACCTAAACAAGTTGATGCTGATGATGAATGATAGCATCGAATAAAACGTTTGTATTGTGTAGGGGAATGTTCATTCTCAACAAGATAGGAAGTGAAGAATTTTGAATTAGTATCCAATAAATGTAATTTGCAACAATTTTCGTTTAAAACTTGACTTCAAAGTAATAGCTCTGATAAGCTTGCTGATATTCTGCCTACATGTGATGATTATCGGGAGTAAGAAATACCAGACCACGGTTCTGTTAAAAACAAATCGATCCATTCAGTTTTTAAATTCGATGTATATTAGACACCGTAGTCAGCAATGACGGGAATGTAAGTAGCGAAGGCTGGAAGAGGCGCGCTGTATCGGGCGAACCTTTTGTCGAGGCCATGTCGGTGGCAAGTCTGTTCTTGTAGCTTGAGTGACTGATTGTAGTTTTACGCCACGTTTAGCAATATCCCAGCAACATCACGACGGGGAACACCAGGAATGGGCTTCAAGCATTGTATCCATGTGGGGAATCGAACCCGGGTCTTCGGCGTTTCGAGCGAACGCTTTAACCACTAGGCTACCTCGTCGCCCTTGTAGCATGACTACATTGGGAAGGATAGATAGTCCACACAGAGTAGGGAATAGACTAACATAGGGATGGGTTTAATAGATAATGAACTCTGACTGAAAAGAATTTCTTTACCAATATAAAGTCAGGGTTCATTCTGAGTAATGCATATCGACACTGCTTTAATGCATAGCGACAAGCAGCGTAAACCTATACAACTTCACCTGCCTTGCCCGTCGTGTGGACCACGAACGAACGAAAGCTGTCTCTGAGAATATATGATTTGGATCGAAACAAATACTTTCTTCTACATTGAAAACGTCTGTGAGGTGGGAGATTCATAAAACGAAGAAAATCTAGACTTGCTCTTTTAGGGCGTTCGCGCAAGAGTAAAGTCTAAATGGAATCGAACAAACTATGGTTCAGGGAGAGGCAACTGGGTTCGGTCTCGTCTTTCAAGTCTCTACTCAATGATAAGTCCATGGAGGTATAGTATTTCAATCCTTAGATCATTACCAGAAAATGGACAGTAAGCCACCATTTATGGGGACATCTGTTTTTATTATTCGTGTAGTCAAGGCCTTTTATTTTTACGAATAATTATTACCTTGGAGACTTATGCAAGTCTAATTACGGTTACATTATCCCCCGCATTATAAACATGTGCTCATGTTTAGTTAATTAGCTGCATGAAACTTAGCTGTAGTTTTTCTTCCTATTTGTCAGCCTATAACTTTGCCGGTGACCTCACGGCCTCCGGCAAGCTGTTTCGCGAACATTCATTGTGAATTAATCCGCGTTAATACATAGTGCCAACCACGAGACTCAGCGTTGACATCGTACCTTGTACATGGAGTCTGACTGATCTGCCGCTTGTGTGCAACTCGACAAGACGCCGACACAACGCCGTCACCACGAGAAACCACAGTCTACATCTCTGTCAAAGGTTAATTCACGTTAATTTCAAATTTAAAAATTGACGTCATCCGATACGGAGGGAGGTATTTATCACAGCCGGCCATCCCGTATTCCAACATCCCCAATGGCGAGCACGTGAAACATGGCCGCGTGTGTAAGATCCGACAGGTTTTTCACATGAAATCGAATATTGTCGGTTATTCGTGAAATTAATTGAAAATTGGGGACCCCCGTGTAGCGTATCCGACGTCCACTGTGCAGCGGATGTGCACTGGTCCCAGAAATGCTCAAAATGGCGCCATTCAGCTAGTCGACGTATATCGTTGTCTCTTTTTGGGCCGTTACGCGATGCGCAATTCACCAATATTGTGTTGTTTTTAGTCAGCCTTCGACCTCTGACCTTTCTCCCAATGGATGGAGATTGTGCTGTTGACCAGTTAATTAGTATGTTATTATCAGAGGGGAAAAATAATCGCATGCTCATAGAGTGATAAAGAGTGTTTGTGATTTCCCTGGTTGGATCCGTGACTTCGAAGCTTGTCACGCACTTTCAGTTCAGAGCATTGATCAAGGTCATTTCTTACGTATTCCTACGTCATAGCAATAATGACACTTTTTTATATGCGTATTGAGGATATGTCGTAAAAGGTCAAGCAGTGTGATGAGCGTTTTTGCGTTAACTGCATTGTCTGATAGCAGGGAAAGATGTTGTCTCCTTATATGGAGCGAGAAATGGTCACGTGATGGGAATGCATTCCAGTGTCGGAAATATGGCGAGTCTTGTTGTGTAAAGTTCTTCTTACAAACTTTACTTGTTTTTTTTAAAATTTGGTGCGGCGACATTAATGTAACAAAACAACATTTGAGCTATGTATTTAGAATGTATATGGATACCTACTTGGTAGACTAACAACTAGTCTCTGAAATGAACATATTTCACAGAAAATGAGAGAGAAAGAGTTTACACGACAAAATGTTATGGATGTCAACTTCTTCTTTATTGTTTTCACGACGTCTAATTGATTACCCAGGCCAACTAAAACCTGAACCATCCCGGGTTAGAATTAACATTCCCTACCAAGGTCAGATTAGCCACCACATCAGTCGACTACTCGAGAAAACTGTCGGTATAGATGTAACCTTCAGATCTGACAAAACACCGAAGACCATTCTGAAGGCCAATGGCAGATGTACACCAACCAAGACCACTCACAAGCCCAGGGCTGCATCTACAAGCTTATGTGTGACTGGAGAAGACATCTCGCCCCATTGACATAAGGCTGGAAGAGCATAGACCTTCAGTAGAAAAATCAGATCTAAAGTCAGCCCTTTCTGAACATATTGTGAACAATCCGTCACACTCCAATGACTGGCAAGCAACAACCATCTTAGCATAGAGCATCAATGATCGGCGAAGACACAAAATTGCAGAAGCTATCAACATCAAGAGATTAGCCCCACAGATGAACAGAGACTAAGGGGTTTACCTACCCAATGCCTGGGTAATCAATTAGACCCAAGGCTTCACCAATTCAATCACCTGCTAATCCACTGTTACAGCATCATCCCACCTTTAGTATCTTATCCTAGCTTTGTATATTGTTAGACTATCATCCCCCACTATTCTACAGCAACCAAATACATTGGCTTCTATTGCTTAATCCACTGTAACAACACCATACCAGCTTTTGTATATTTTAATTCTGTTTTCATCTGCTATGTTTTCATTGTATATACATGCTTAAAATCATCACTCTGGCTTCATGTACATTACTAGTATATATATCCTGCTTAACTATTAGTTATCATCCACGTGACATTTGTCGTAACATTTTGTCGTATATTAGAATACCGACTTCTAAATGCCTCTCAAGAGCCCCATGAGAAAGAGCTAATTTGAATTGTGACCTCACAAAAATACACAGTTGTCTGTGCGCATTTTGCAGAAAAAAAGGTCATAGTAAAAAAGAAAATATATAATGAAAAGGAGCCCTGAAGCGTTCTTCATTTTCAGAGACTAAACAACTAAACAAATCTGCAGAGCGACCATTTCTTGAGACTTGCCACATTTTCTAGACTTGCATGGGCTTTGTTGGATATATTTGCTTCAAGGTCTGTACGTCTGACCCCCTATTTGGTCCCGTCGCTATCTGGCTCAAATACTGCCGATGCGATGAAAAATCCGACTTAACACTGCTTGTAGTCGGTTATACTCTTCTTATAACGAAATGACAGGAATATGGATAATTCATAGTTAATACCTATATTTTTGCAGCACTGACTCCTTAAATTTTCATTTTACGCGAAAGTTGAACTGACTTGAACATTTAATGTATAGGGTGTATTTGCTGGGCTTCAGTACAAATGAATTGCCATGGGCCACGCAATTAATCAGACGTCTTTGAAGAATTGCTGTTTGAAGTTTTTTGGGGCCTGCTTGGACTTCAAGCGGAGGAATCAGTGGACCACAAAGAAGCTGTGTGAGATGGAGATAAGAGGATGGGGAGGGGGGAGTGCAGGACTAGGAGGGGGTAAACTGGGGAGGGGTAACTGCTCACTAATGAACTGCAGAATCATGTGTTCATGTCACGGAAATAGTGAAAAAAATATATTTTAACTCTGTTTTCATCTGCTATGGTTTCATTGTATATACATGCTTAAAATCATCACTCTGGCTTCTGGTACATTACTAGTATATATATCCTGTTTAACTATTAGTTAGCATCCACGTAACATTTGTGTAATTATAGTAATTTTACGATTTTGGCAGGGAAATGAATAACTGCAGATTTTAGCTTATGTTTTTCGGTCATTGGCCTAGTATGTCATTGGTCAAGTGAGTGAGTGAGTGAGTTTAGTTTTACGTCGCACTTAGCAATATTCCAGCTATATGGCGACGGTCTGTAAATAATCGAGTCTGGACAAGACAATCCTGTGATCAACAACATGAGCATCGATCTGTGCAATGGGGAACCGATGACATGTGTCAACCAAGTCAGCTAGTCTGACCACCCGATCCCGTTAGTCGCCTCTTACAACAAGCATAGTCACCTTTTATGGCAAGCATGGGTTGCTGAAGGCCTATTCTGCCCCGGGACCTTCACGGGTCCATTGGTCAAGTAGCAGCGGCAATAGAAGTGAGTGAGTAAGTATAGGTGGGGATGAATGGTATCAATGCAAAGTCAACAAAAGGATGCACTGCTTTGAAAGCACTATGCTAACTTAAAAAACAGGCGCTTGACCTCGGAGAGTTAACAAACACATACTTTAATTGATGTCAGTCTTATACCGGAAGAGTGAGTGAAAGAGTCACTGTCTTTGCTTGTACGTCTCTTTTAGCAATATCCGGCGAAATCACATGTGGATTGGTTCCACTCATTGCAACCCTGTTGTGAATGGAACTTAAGGTTTAGGCATTATGAGCGAACACTTAAGGAACTGGGCTACCCCGGTACCCATTAAGTGGAGCACGGAGTACATCCCTGTGTATATGTGTAGACGTGTTTATAGACACCCACTTTAGTGAGTGAGTGAGTTGAGTTTTAAGCCCCACTCACCAATATTCCAGCTAAATGGCGGTAAATAATCCAGCCTGGACCAGACAATCCTGTGATCAACAACATGAGTTGATGTTCTGCGCAATTGAGAACCGATGACATGTGTCAACCATGCCTGACCACCTGATCCCGTTAGTCGCCTCTTGCGACAAGCATGGTCGCTTTTTATGGCAAGCATGGGTTGCTAAAGGCCTATTCTACCCCGGACGACACACACATGAATTACTGGAGACTAAATAAATTTTCATGAGAAACTGAAGATCACTGGTGTGGTGTTGACAAGCATACAACCCTAACGCTTACGAGTGAGTGAGTTTAGTTTTAAGCAGCTATATTCCAGCAACATCACAGCCGGGAACACAAGAAAAGTGCTTCACACATTGTGCCCATGTAGGGAATCGAACCCGGGTTTTCGTTGTGACGAGTGAACGCTTTCACAATTAGGTCACCCCATCGTCAAATAATGAAGACAAACTTGATTCAGGACAAGAATGTGGTTAAAACCAGGAAGGTTTCATACCGATCAGTTTTGCGAATCGAATCTGACCTATGCAAACCGGGTCCATAACACTGATTCACACCAACTGGGAACTTTAACACAAAACAACCCAGCACGTTACCACCCCATCCTTGCCTGTCTCACTGTCCCTGAACCACATTATTTTCCCCACTGCCTACTAAATAAAGCAAGTCTAGATTTTCCATGATTCAGGAATTTCCCATCTCACTGGGGCTCCTTTTGAATTTAGATGGGTTTATATTTGTTCCTTCCAAGGTCGCCCTCGGACAGAAAGGGGTGTTTGAGACTGCAGCGAACGTGTTACTTGTCCATGAATGACACTGGGGCTGTTCTCACGATACATAGTAAACATACCTTTGCATCAGGAAGGATGCAACCGATGCTAGAAACTGCCCATTCTTTGGACTGATTTCGATTTAAACTTGCACGTAGAATTAGTGAATATGGTTTTACGCCCGTTTACCAACATTCCAACATGGCGAGGAACACCAGAAGTGCGTTTCACACATTGTACCATCAGTCTACCCCACCGCCTCACCTTCGCTTAGACTGGGCTCGGGATTGTGATATATCTGTACACATATTACTTCAGTATCTTGTAAATTCCATTATGATACACATATCTTTATAAACTTAGTGTCGTAGTATTTTGCAGTGAGCTCGTGTCTGAGGGCGTGTTCGCATAATAGACATCGTCTTCTTCAACCAGAACCAGTCAAACGACTGTTCACCATAACCATTATAGACGTGTGGCGTTAACTGCGATCGGAAGTACTACACAAGCACTGCATGCTGGGAGCTGTGGAGCAAGACTGATGGTGGAAAGTGGGGAGCTGACATGTGACTCCCTGTACTCACGTAGGTATGCCCAGTCACGTACGCCAGCAGCGGGAACGCCTTATCACAACTGCAGGCAATTTCAAAATAATTTGCAGAATGTTTTGTTATTAATGCATGTGTCATTTTTTAGGTCAAATTGTTAGGTTGACGCAGTGCATCTCGGGAAAAAGCATGCGCAATGCATTGTTGTAACTTTATGGCAATTTTAAAGAAGAAAGTAAACGTCTGAAGACAGAAAGTGACAGTTGGTGTCCTGCGTGTATGGAACTCAACTGGCAAGGTCAGAAATTTACAGCTCTGTGGTTGTCAGGGCGTAATGCACCTAAAGAAACCGTGTGTTGGGTACACAGACACACACATAAGCTATTATTCGTAAACAAGTTTGAGCTTAAACGACATGGCCACAGACAATGGCTGTTATACGACTGGCAAGTATGAAAAGAAACCAGGGAAATAGCTGTAAAACTGTAGCTACTGCTTCGCTTCTGTCAGCAATGACTGCAAAACGATTTCGCTATCCTCGATGGCTATGCCTCACACACTTGCATTTTTATACAACGTTGGTTCATTATAGGTGGCTCTTGTAGTATACGTGGCAAATCGATTTGGTGGTAGTGAGTTTAGGTTTACGCCGCTTTAAGCAATATTCCAGCAATATCACCGCGGGGAACTTAAGACTTTGTACCCATATGGGGAATCGAACCCGGGTCTTCGGCATGACAAGCGAACACTTTAACCACTAGGTTACCAAGCTGTCCCTTACTGGAATGAGAATCAGTTGACGTAGTAGTATTGGAAGTAGAAGTCGTTAAAGTAATTACAGCCCCTTCATAAGCCACAACGCGCCATCTTGTGATGACAATGCTTGGGTTGCTGGGGTAAATGACCTCGACTATGTTGCGCACACTCCCATGTCATGCAGTCAAGAAATATGGAATTAATTATTTCATTATTTTTTAATTTTTTTTATCAGCCTGGTGTAACCGACATTTTCACACAGCATGACTAGTTGGGGGTCGATTCAAGGGCTAAAACAGAACGAAATGGATATCGAGAATTGGATGGTTGAAAAACAGAGTTCACCTGGAGTGCTAGCCTCACGCGTGTTGTGCATTACGTCATAGCTGACTTGACTTCAATGCGTAGTATTGCAAAATAAGCATAAAGTAATCAACACACAATAATGTCGTACACCTAACAGATGGTTCAGTTATGTCATTCATGGAAAATAGTGCCATCATTTCATGCAGACCGACAGTGTCGTGATCGTGTTACAAGAGTTGATTGATGAAGATTGAGCCTCACATCAACAGATTCTACATGAAGACTTTAAAAACAGACAAATCCTATACACCTAGTATTGAAGTAGATAAGCCCGAAACGTACTTCATTGTTTCTATGAAGTCACCGTTCGGGTGGAAATGTGTTCCAGCAAGATTCTCTTCACGTTTGGAATCAGATAGAAGCCACACGAAACTAAATCAGGGAAATTATGGGTTCAAAGGGAGTTCAATTTTTTTGTCATGTCCTGGAATGATTTGAAGCGGACACATATACACGTCCGTTTTTCTTTCTTTCAGTCGCAAACAAACATGCCGCAAAAAAAGCCAACACAGTTTTTTTATTGATTGACGGCCTTTTGGAAAATAGCACATCCTAGAAAGCAGAAGCTAGAGCATGTTAAACAGGGGCCCGTTTCACAAAGCTCTCGTAAGCCTAAGATCCCGTAAGTTTTCTCGTAGCCATTGTTCGTCCCATGCTGTAACACGGGAGGTACGGATGCTACGAGAAAAGTTACGACAGCTTTGTGAAACGGGGCACTGGTGAAAAAGTCGTTTGTAGTGGTGGCGTCAAATGCTGATATAAGTTGCAAACAGTTGTGAAGCAAGTTTACATCAGAAGAACCGCTCTAGATCAGCTTCAAACAGAACTATATTACCAAAATGCCTGTTGTGTCTGGCCCTTTTTCGTGTGTGATGGGTTACTATCGCGTGTTTGCTTTCTTATCCGTTAAAATAGGGGTTAGATTTCATATGAAATCCATACTAAAATCTAAACGGAGTCCATATCTTGCAGTTCTGACTACAGTATAAGCATGTGTTTCTGGATCATTAAACTTCTTTCCAGGGAAACGACTGATCCTGCGTCTTGCATCCTTCATACTAGTCTGTCCCACAGTCCCTGAACAAACATTATATTCCCTTACTGCCTAGGCGTCCCAGCAACGTAGTCTGTCTCTAGTTCCGGAACCACATTGCTCCCTACTGCCGAGCCCTCTCTGCAATGCTTAAGTTTTAAATGAAGCAAGGCTAGATTTCCTCAGGTTCAGGTTCTGAATGTATGGTCTCCCTGGGGCACCATTTCAACTTATATGGGTTAGTTTGTTACAAGCCGAATTATATATTCAGAGATTAGCATTAGTGTAGGCTTCATCGTCAGTCTAAGTACACTTAGTCTCAGTGTATTTCGTTACAATCCACCACTGAGTCTAACAAAACCTAGTAGAAGGTCGCGTCAGGTAACCTTTGAGCGACAAATGGCCGTCCAATCAAACGCGAGACGGTTAAATAGATTTCACCAATCAGAACACGGCTACTATTTAGGGATCGGGGGAACTTTCAAAATATTCAGGTCACTGACACAGATCTCTCCACAAACACAAATCCGCATATAACACCGTTATTTGACCTGCACTATATACACGTTGGGGTTTCTGTTGACATGGTTACCATTAGCTAATATTTCCGCAAGATAACATCCTTGAATATTGCCAAAAACACTATTTTCAGCGACAGTTTACTCCCCGTTGTCATGGTTGTACGTACGCCGTGTGCATCACCCAGAGGCGAGCGTACGCTAAATAGCATTCGGAATCGTTCGGGTACGAACTTTTTCGAGATAAAAAGTTCAGAAGGTATGTGCGAATGTCCACTTTCGAGATTTGGTAAGCTGTGTTCTGATTGGTCAGTCTCAAAGGTTACCTGACGCGACCTCCTATAAGGTTTTGTTAGACTCAGTAGTCAGGCACCCCTAAGTAATTGAAGGAATTACAGCAAATTTGAAGGACTTGCATCTCAAATGTAAACAAACGCAGCCCACTCGCGAAACAATTGCAGCGATATCGGTAGTTTAGTGGTAATAACAGAAACCCATCGGCCCTATCGGAAGCAATGTCGGTAATACTGGAAACACGCTCGGCCATCTCCGGAGATATTTCGGTCGCGAGCAGAAACTCACGCAGCAAAACATGGCGTCGTTGGAAGAAGCACCTGTCTCGGTGAGTTTTGTTTTTAGTTCCTACTATTACATTTTTATACTTATCCATCCTTGACCACCCGTGTTGAATGCGTTTAGGTATGAAGTGTTGTCGGGGCAATAGCTTATGTTTTTAGGAAAAGATTGTCACTGCAGAAGAGTGTCACGAGTTATGCCCCTGGAGATTGTTTACATCTGAACATCGAAGTCGTGCCGATGATTACGAACATCATGAACGTGCGCCATGAAGAAGTTTATGAGCCATAATCTTTCTTGCTATGAAGTGCAATTGACAAATTTAAACACATTTTACAAAAAATGATGTTTTATCTAGCGCACGTAATCATCGGCACGACTTCGATGTTCAGATGTAAACAATCTCCAGGGGCATAACTTGTGACACTCTTCTGCAGTGACAATCTTTTCCTAAAAACATAAGCTATTGCCCCGACAACACTTCATACCTAAACGCATTCAACACGGGTGGTCAAGGATGGATAAGTATAAAAATGTAATAGTAGGAACTAAAAACAAAACTCACCGAGACAGGTGCTTCTTCCAACGACGCCATGTTTTGATCCGTGAGTTTCCGCTCGTGACCGAAAAATCTCCGGAGATGGCCGAGCGTGTTTCCAGTATTACCGACATTGCTTCCGATAGGGCCGATGGGTTTCTGTTATTACCACTAAACTACCGATATCGCTGCAATTGTTTCGCGAGTGGGCTGCGTTTGTTTACATTTGAGATGCAATTCCTTCAAATTTGCTGTAATTCCTTCAAATACTTAGGGGGGCCTGAGTAGTGGAGTGTAACGAAAAGTACTGAGGATAAGTTTACTTATGCTGACTTCATCGTCCCATGCATGTCGTAAGAAGCCGCTAACTGGACCGGGCGATCAAGCGCCGAGTTGGTCGACGCATTTCATGACATCGCAATTGCGACCTTTGTTCCAGCCTCGATTATTTAAAAAAATATAACTAGAATATTGCTGAGTGTGACGTTAAACAATGCAAACAATTGCTTCTATATGAGTCTCAGAATTCATCAAACAACTGTGACTGAAGACAATGAATGCAAGCCTTAAATAATGTTGCCCCGAGCGAAAAAGAGACTCCATGGTTCCCGAATCAAATACAAGCAGTCATATGGTCTTCGTGCCTCGACAGCGTAAACAGCTGTTTGTGACATCAACCACTAATCGTCTTAGTCAAGACACAATAAATAACATTGTGGAAACTCAGATGTAATGCTGTATTTAGCATTTAATTCATTTTCACACTTCATTAGAGATGAATCGGGGTTTAACGTTGGGGAGGATTGCATTATATAGTCACACGCACGTTCCCCTGTGTTAGACTGTAATTAATAGTCCACAATAATGCGAGCTTTAGAGTGCTGGACTTATATACCATGTAGGAAGTTAAGATGGATGCCCCACTCGGATATATTATCCTGACCACGAGGCGACCAGTTTTTGTTTGATTTCCCGGAACAAGTACCACTTCTTACGTCTTTTTGGTACGACGGGGGCATGGGTTTGAATAACAGACTTTTCACTTTTGTTAGTACAAGTATTATCAACGGAGGCGGTTCCAGGCGCTAAGTACAAAGATATTCAACATGTTATCTTTCAAAAGTATCTCTTCTATAAACGCCCCTCTGACCCGTTCGTTATTTTCCTGAAATGACAGTCCATTTTAATCCTTGCATTCCCCTAAATCGTATGTCCTTCACATGGACCTGTCGAACTGAGAATGACGTTCCCTGGGGCTCCCTTCTTTTTCTAGAGGGTAGTACTGTGAAGTACCAGCAAATACCCAGCACGAACTGCAGTAGGTAGTGTTTCACCTGCCACTGTCACTGGCTAGCTAGACAGGTGCGCGATAACGGCTGATAGATGTATTTAATTCAAAAGCTGGCATTCATACAACTATGTATGACAATTGTTTGACACCCATTCAAAACGTCTCAAAAGAATTTTGAAAGAATTTAATTTCGAAATATCACCTCCCGTGGAAACGATTCGAATCCGTTCCTTATCAGTTTTGGATACAGTGCGAATAATTACCTTTTTCCGTTTGTGAGAGAACATTGTATAAATCTGTTTGTAAGCTACTGGTTGTAGGGAGGGCCTAGCGTAATTCCCCACAATAGCGGTAACATGGCAGCGTTAGAACTCCTCGAAAATTGATATTTACCTTTGGCCTACAACGATTCATGAAAACCCAAAGTCTGTCCAAAATTGGTCTTTCTATAGTAATTTATACACTAGCATGTCATGTTGGACAAAGGCGTGAGCGTTAACATGACCCAGGAGCCCAGTCAGCTCGGTGTAATATCATTTTCCAGGTAGAAAAGACTGGTTTAATATCAGCGGGCGAGACTTGACCCTGCGCTAGGGTCGCGACAAGGGCGGTTGCTAGCTCCGTGTTTTTTAATAGTTTATAGCCATCAAATGTGACGGGTATAGACGGATTCGTTGTTATAGTAATCAACAATGGGATTTTTTAGATTCTATGAGAAATTGTAGTAGATTATTATTATAAATTACATGGAAGGCCCTTATCATGCCAAAATTGAAAGTGTTTGATTTATTTTTGGTTTGGTGGAGTCTTGTGTGTTCAGTACAATTGATTAATAGTCGATACAGATTGCTTTTCTATGGTTGTCAAAGCAGCGCGAGGCAGGGCACCTGATCCAGGTGCAAGTTGAATTACACGAGACTAACGCTATAATTAAACAGATCTTTTGTTAAGAAAATGATTGATTAAATTCATAATATTGCTAAATATCCTGTTTGCACAAATTTAACGAACAAGATATGACTCAGGTCTATTTCATTAGTTTAACACCGTTATATATTAAATGTTTCATATCATTAAGTTACGATGTGTCATGAATCACCTTTCCTGACTTCCTATACAATCAATGTATTAGGGTAATGTGTATTAACAGATTGCTCAAATTTCTGTTTTATTTTCGATTGCGCCTTTAAGCTGT
Organism: Haliotis asinina; assembly: GCF_037392515.1. Taxonomy (NCBI): domain Eukaryota; kingdom Metazoa; phylum Mollusca; class Gastropoda; order Lepetellida; family Haliotidae; genus Haliotis; species Haliotis asinina. The sequence continues at coordinate 21,373,847 of NC_090294.1, read as the reverse complement.
AGTGAAAGACTTGTGTGAATATAACATTTCTCTACATTTCTTTGTGTATTGATATACTATCTGTGAACCAAGATTTGTATCCATAATAGAAACCCGTGACGTGAGTGAGTTTAGTTTTACGCCGCACTCGATATTCCAGCCATATGGCGGTGGTTTGTAAAAAATCGAGTCTGGACCAGAAAATCCAGTGACCAACAGCATAAACATTGATTTGTGCAAGTGGGAACCGATGACATGTGTCAGCCAAGTCAGCGAGCCTTGGTCGCCTCTTACGACAAGCATGGTCGCCTTTCATGGCAAGCATGGGCTGCTGAAGAGCTATTTTAGATGGGATCTGAAACCCGTGAAGATCCTGGCTAGAACTGGACATCAGCAACCCACGCTTATCATAAAGGGCGACTAAGGGGATCGGATGGTCAAACTCACGGTCTTTTCTTTCACATAGAATGGGAGAGGGTCCACCGAAATAACAGTTTCTAAACGGCTTAGATTAAACTTGATAGTACTTACTTAATATGTGTGCGCGTGTGTGTATTTACGTGTGTGCGCACGTGTGTGTGTGCGAGTACATTTAGTAGCAGGATCTCGTTTGTAATTACCTCGTAAACCTCAGCAAAACATAAAGTAGTCTTTCTTGCAATTCCTGAACAAAATTACTCTTTTTCTTGCACCCATTTGTTATTGTAATGCTACTTAAAAGTTGTGCATAAATAAAGTCAACATTTTCCTGAAGTTAAGGTTCTGAATCTCCCACCTCATGTGTGCCTCTTTTCAGTTTAAAAAAGTTCTTTGTTTATGTCATAAATACATATTTTCAGGAACAGAGCGTTAGTCTGTTTTAAAGATACAGAGTAGAGTCTCTTAACTCGCGGTCAGTATTGGGCTTCACAAGTTGTACACTGGCTTCAAAAGTTGTACATTCGTGACTTTAAGGGATCGAATACACAGGTGTCATACATATTTCAGCACTATAACTAACAATGGGTTGACATGTAGTTCAGCAAACCTACGCAACTTCCCATATTAACTGCCAAATCCCAAAACACCCTTCCGTTTCGAGAAAGACTTGATCTGAGCTGGTGAAAATGGTCTTCAGCATGACAATCCAACACTTGATTCGCTCGGCTACCTTGCCGCTCCCTTTTAAAATCAGGCGTGCCAGGACCTAATCAAGCCGTCTTCAACACAAACGCCAATTTCTATAAAGACAGAAGTGCAATTACGTTTCATGGCTTTTAATTCACCAAATACTTTCATTTCTAATGGTTTCAGAAATCACATTTGGATGTTCAAGGTCACTCTTTTATGTCAGAGTGTGATACTATGCGACGAGAGACATTTGACACCAATGTCTGTAACAACAGAATGACACCTGCCAGTCACCCAGATTAACCAAATCCGATCTTCCTCAAATACACATGGTATTCCTTCCATTGTCCACGTGTTTGGGCAACGACTGTTGCGACGAAATCAACAACCCCCACGATCCTTGTCGTGAAAGTCGATCCTCTATAAATATTTTATGACATATCGATTTTACAGATAAGAAGATGAAATACGTTTCCCTGAATAATGACAGAATTTGATACGGCCTTCAAGCAGAGTTCGTCTTCAGTCATGATAAAACGGATTATATGAATAAGCCTTGGTTCTCGTATAATATCTGGACATCCATGAAAACCCAATATTTGTTTAGTGTTCATAACCCTATACCTCTACATATTCATAAATGTGTTGAAAAGAGCCTTGACATGTACAAATATTTTAACTTGATAGTATACTAATCGGTTTAAAATGAATAATGGGCAATTTCAGTGCATCACATGCATCGCCCGGAACAGGGATCACGGTTTGTAAAGGAATTAGGTATATAAATTATGTATGAATGGGTGTTTGCCGCTGTGGAAATATTTCTTCTCAATATAACTATCAAACAGCGTCTGTTAGCTCATATTCTGGTTTACAGTTTGCGTTCAGGTTTGAATAACTCGTGATGAAAACTTCAAAAGAAGATTAATATTTAATGATGAAGGTTTTTCTGATATAGGTTACATAGATACGGACGTAGAATAACACTATTCAGACTCATGGAGTCAGTATGTACACACAAGCTGTAATAAAACTCTTCGGGGCCTTTTAACTCAGGAACATTAATTAACTTTGTTATAACCCACGCTTCGCCATATTTGGATGCCTTGGTTGACACATGTTTTCGAATCCCAGTTAAGCAGCTCGATGATGATGATGTCTGGTCCAGACTCGACTATTACAAACCGCCACCAGATAGCTGGAATACTGCTCAGTGTGGCGCTAAACAACAAACAAACAAAATATTTAAATTCAGCTTTTGGAGATCGCGTGAAATTATCGCAACTGGTGAGCTGAAACGAGTGGTTGAAGAATGAGCACTGCCACATAGCTTCGGGGTTTCATGGTACATGAACACATCACCCAGTTTTACCATCCGATCTTAAATTCATGTTTTGACTGCTAGTCGTTACAGAAAGCAGAGTTGCGTCCGCTGGGGCCACCAGAGACCTATGACCGCGGGTTCGACTTCCGGTTCGCCCCGTCAGCACCATGTACGGGTGTTGTCAGCTGTAGGCGTCTAAAACTTGTCGGGGTTTCTTGCCACTCAAGTGTATAGACCATGAACTAGCTGGAAAATCGTTAACCTTGTGTTAAAACCTCGAACTCATATGATTCCTTGCCGTCATGGTTCAGTTCTTGACGTGGGTGTACATCATCATCTGGCATGGGAGATGATTATGAACTACCAGACCTGTACACCGACACTTAATGGTGGCAAATAATATAATGTGATAAATTCACAGAGATACTACGGTTAAAATGTAAAATTGTTGTTAGTGGATCATGAATATCATCAACATCACCTTCCACACACACACACCCTCTGCCCTTCTACTTATATTTCGTTATTTCCGGAATACCAGTGAAGATCTGGATAGAACTGATCTTCAACAACCCATGCTTGCCATAATAGGCGATTAACGGGATCGGGTTGTCAGGCTCTCTGACTTGGTTGACACATGTCATCGGTTCCCAATTGCGTAGATCGATGCTCTTGCTGTTGATCACTGGATTGTCTGGTCCAGACTCCATCATTTACAGAGAGGCGGGAATATAGCTGAATGCGCCTTAAAACTAAACTCACTTACTCACTCATTGTACTTATTTAATATCGGCTGTGTTCATCTCTGCAGTCATTATCTATGGTTATCACAGTTATAGTAACACTTCTATGCGCCTTCAGAGTCCGTAATGTTTTCTGACTCTCTGACTATTCTGATGCAGAATAAGACCATTCATCATAGGCGCCGCAATTACCTGGGCAGCGTTGTGAGATATATCAGCATCACGCACCTGGGTATGGTGGCTAGTAAACGTAAAAAACCTGCATCAGTTAAATAATTGCATCATAAACAGCTCTCTCCAGTCTGCATGCATTTCGTAACATGGGATTCACTGACATTGTAAATGAGCTCATGAAAACTTATATGTTATCAGCTGTGTGCATCTATTTAGTCAGGCAAGCAGATCCGATATCGTTTGTGAGTGTGAAATATGAGCATTATCACATCTCATATTTACGCGATGTCCCGCTAAGGGTCGTGGATGACAGCCTCGTTGTCATCAGACCACGTGATCCGTTTCGCCTGACTTTGATATGTCAGGGAGGACTAAAGGTCATATGCTTATCTGACCCCTTGACCTCAGACAAGAAAACCTAATAGCGATACAACTGATTGTGTCCCGCTGGTAACAAAAAGATGGACGAGGTACATGTCATGAATGTGAAATCGTTTGTCAGTTGTAACGAAAATGTTATCACGGAGTAGTTCCCGTTTAGACTGTACCTTGTCGGTGGCGTGCTGAAATAACCGAACAGTGATAATATATCTGATTTATATTGTTATGAAAAATGGATGTTGTCTTGACAAGCGTTTATAAATGAGAAAAGATAAATCTAGGATTACATCGGAAGCCATCGGTGGCAGTTAGAGATATTGTTTGAGGATGGCGGATCTGATTTATTAGTTTCAACTTTTTTTTATTCATTCATCGGTGTAAACATTGGCACATTTGTCAAGTAAGAGATCGCATGCAGTATGATCACTGGACACTGGAGCATGAACGACCAATGATAGCTTTGTCAAGCAAATGATCACGTCGGTACAAACGTAAGTAACTTTGTCAAGAAAGCGATCACACCGGTGCATACATTGGTATCTTTATCAAGCAAGTGATCACGTCGGTACAAACATTGGTACCTTTATAAAAAAGTGATCACATCGGTACAAACATGTGCACCTTTATCAAGCAAGTGATCACACAGGCACACACATTGGTATCTTTATCCAACGAGTGATCACAGAGCTTCAAAAAGTGGTACCTTTATCTTAGAAGTGACCACATTGGTACAAACATTTGTACATTTATCAAGCAAATCATCACATAGGTACAATCATTAGTATCTTTGTCAAGAAAGTGATCACAACGTTACAAACAATAGTACCTTTATCCAACAAATGATCACATCAGTACAAACATTGGTATCTTTGTCAAGCAAGTGATTGCATCGGTACAAACATTAATACCTTTATTAAGCACGTGATCACATCAGTACAGACATCGGTACCATTGACTTACACATCGGCAGCACTGCCGTTACATAGTAAATGATTACACAAGCATAGAAGCTGACAAAACCAAGGGATCACACAGTCCACTTTGTCCATATGCAATTTTCAAGTGTCTCTGTTCAAGCACACCAAACACAAACGGTTTGACAATTGCGTATATCCTAGAATGTACAAATGGAAGTATAAATACAACCGTCAAATCTGAATAAAATTTTGTATTTATATTACAAATGACTCTGTTGAAACTTACGAATTGGGTCGACAATAACCATGAACATATATTTATAAAGTTGAAGGAACGTACTGCATTGTTACGTTACTTCAAGACTTTGAAAAAAAGTGGCAGAAAAAATAGCCAATTACTTTTCATAACCATCGAGGAAGATCTCAACGAAGCCGAACAAATGCGTGCAAAATGCAGCACTAATTAATTTACTTCTCCCAGTATGGGGTGCTTCACTGAATGTGCATCAGTTCCCGAGTGTCACCGGATATCGTATGTCCTCTGGCACAGAGGGGGTGATTTGGGGAGAAGGGGATAGTTTTGAAAAAGGGGGCCTCTTCCATGGGCCTGCGTCATATGTAAAGATGTTACTAAGATGAAAGAGGGTGCGCAACGGGGGGTAATTACTGATAAGGAGACAGCTCCTCACAGCATCCTATAGTTCACAGAAGTCAATGTAGCCAATGGCCATTTCTTTGAACAAGGAAACTCAATTTGTGGCCATTATGAGTGATTATTTGCATTTGATGAGCGTCCCTGATTAGAATTAGGAAGATAGGCTGTTGTTTTGGATCACATGTGACAGGGATTTGTCACTGGCGGTCATCTGTTTATTTCTGGGGATGTCACAGCTGTTCGCCAACTGATGTTAATTTCAGAAATAGACATCGCAATAAACATCTGTCAATCATATGTTGTGCTACAATTAAACTTCGTCTTTGTTGGACTGCCCATCGATACAATCTGACGCGAGGTAGATAATTTGATTGAATTTGTTTGCTTTTTCAGCGCCCACAATCTCTGAAGATGAGGAGGCGATTTATTGTTGACACCATAAAGATGAAGGACGCATACAAAGTAGGCTGCCTCACAGTCCCTGAATCACATTATTTTCCCTACTGCCAAGCCATCTCTGCAATGATAAAGCCTTAAATGAAGCAAGTCTAGGTTTCCTCGGGTTCTGAATCTTTGAACTCCCTGGGGATCCTTTTCACTTTATGTGGGTTAGTTAGTTTCTTTCAAAATTATAAGTATAAGTAAGCATTAGTTTAACCGCAGGGGCATCACTACATACGCTGAAACAAGCCAACTAAAAAAGATTCTTTTGTAAGGCTGTATGAACTTTCTGAAAACTCGCAGCAAATTTATATTTTTATATTTATAAAAGGAGAAAAACCGACAGTGACATTTTAGTTTAAATTCACTGTCTAATACCTGAAACGTATCACTGGCTCACATTTCTCTTATGCCTTTGAATGCATAACAATAAAATTTAGATAAAAGTAATATGCTTTTGTCAGTTAAAGAAACACCAAAAATGACACTGAGTGAAGAAGTTATAAAGAATTTACGTCAGCTGAGTGAAAGACGGAGTATTTAAAATGATGAACTTGGGGACCAGTTTCAAAATATGCTTTTTTACAAGATTGCACTCGCAAGCTTCTTGTGAATACTTTAACATTTTTCCATTCATCACCCTCAAAAGTACATGGTAAGAAAGTAAAGTCCACCCTCCAAAGGCATCCTGTAAGTACTAGCGCTATTGTACTTATAGCATACACATCTGCAAGGATTTTCTCCTCATTATTGGCTTTCAAGGCTCGAATCATTTCAGCCATCCGACTGTGCGGTGGTGGTAGCTAAGTGGTTAAAGCGTTCGCTCATCACGCCGAAGACCCGGGTTCAATTCCCACAAGGGTACACTGTGTGAAGCCTATTTCTGGTGTCCGCCGCGGTGATATTGCTGGAATATTGCTAAAAGCGTCGAAAAACCACACTCAATCACTCACAAGGAATAATTCCCCCCTTAAAATACATGTATGTTCATTTCAGGGACAGGATGTTAGTGTTGTGACTACGGGTAGGTGAGGAGCATAATATTCCATCTCTTATTTTCAAGATTATATTTAGTGTAGCTCTATAATGTGTTTCCTGGATTGATGATATGGAGAACTCCTATATACAAGTGCGATAACTGGAAATCAGGTCGCTCGAGACCCGTGACGATCCGGGATAGAACTGGTCCTCTGTAAGTCATGCTTGTCCGAAGAAGCGTCTAACGGAGATAGGGTGGCCGGGTTCGATGAGTTGGTTGACACGTCATGGTTCCCAATTGCGTAGATAGATGCTCATGCTATTGATCACTGGACTGTCTGGTCCAGACTCGATTATTTACAGACCGCCGCCTTAGCTGAAATATTGATGAGCGAGGCGTAAAACTAAACTCACTCACTCAGGTTGCTAGAAGCACGGGTAGATTTCCTCTTCGGTGAAGACAGACGAAAGGCGCACCTTAATATAGTATATCTCACTTACTAAGAATGTGTTATTATCTTCTGAATTATAAAATGGAGATCCATACCAAAAAGGATCCACATGAAATAACTGCCAGTGTCGATCATGGGACATCATCTTCATTAAACTAAGGAAGAGAGTGGGCGAATTTTGTTCAAGTGAGTGGGCTTCCCACACTGTACCCATATACCCAGAGACCATATGTATGGTCTCTGCATATACCCATCGAATGCTTAAACCGCCATGTACATCCGGGAACTGTGATGCATGAACTGGTAATGCTGGTAATATATAATATTCTGTAACATTTTCTGCAAAGAAAACACATCTGGACTGTGAAACGAGCGTGTGAACTAATAAAAGGTTTCAGCTTTGGCAAATCAGCCATTACTTTCTCTGATATTTTGCGAGGTTCGTTTAAGACTACATAACAAAACGTAACATTTTCTGTACACAGAATAAACACGGCATGTTCCCCGCAATTAGTTGAAGATTTCTTTCAGGAAGATGTGTTTACATTTCTAATTTTCTCACCGAAATTTTAAAGCAAGTTTAATTTTGCTCCGGGCTGTGCTGGGCTTTTTTGTTCATAATAACTCAGTAAACTTTCGCATGAATAACCAATACCCACAATTCCCTGTAACCGGATACTTTCGTATCATCTCACGTTAGATGAGGAGTGGTTTGATAAGCTCTATTGGGTTTTTCAAAGCGGAAAGTGTTACTTGCAATCATCTGTAGCTTGGGGAAATGTCCAGAAAACACTAAGATGGTTGTAAGCAAATAGTATATGATTTCACTCTCTAAAGAGACCACACATGTAGGGTCGCCATTTTAAAAATGGCTGCCAACGTGAATCCTGTCACTTACCACCCGCAAAGTTGTAAATTGTTCATGTTATTAAACTCCCGGTTCATTTAAGGTTCTGAATACATTTGTTCCTCTAAATCAACGCTACCTTTTTGGTGGAAAATGGGTAGCTAATAAGCCATCATTTGAATAAAAATAAACAAAAACGATGTGCCGGTTTGGGTTTGTTTGCTCGCTGATACGGAAAGACGTAATTGAAAAAGTGATTGTGTTTGGCGTCACGGAGTCCTGACAAGTTGAACAATGTCAAGGATGACGTATTCATACGTGAATATCATTATATCAGATGGGATCCTGCAGAATGTATGTTACGTAAAGGCATGCGTAACAGATGTATATTCAAAAGGACAAACATAAAACCTGTATATCACATAACTGATGAATATTAAATGTATATTCACAATGGATGGACTTAAAGCAAGCTGTATATCAGAAAACAGTAAGGATAATACACTGTGTATGTACATTAACCGAATATAGAAAAGGGTCTGGATATATAATACTGACAAACAAGATAGGCGTTGAATATTACATATGGACACACGTGGCAAACGATGTATATCACATATGGACATACATGATAGACGTACGCCACATAAGGGCATTCATGACACGTTGTATATCACACATGGACATTCATGACACACGTTGCATATCACATATGGACATTCATGACACACAGTGTATATCACCTACACATGACAGAAGTTGTATATCACATATGGACATTCATGACAGACGTTGTATATCACACATGGACATACATGACAGACATTGTATATCACGTATGAACATACATGACAGACGTTGTATATCACACATGGGCATATATGACAGACACTGTATATCATATATGGACATGCATGACAGACGTTGCATATCACACATGGACATACATGACAGACATTGTATATCACATATAGACATACATGACAGACGTTGTATATCACACATGGACATACATGACAGACATTGTATATCACGTATGAACATACATGACAGACGTTGTATATCACACATGGGCATACATGACAGACACTGTATATCATATATGGACATGCATGACAGACGTTGCATATCACATATGGAAATTCATGACACACAGTGCATATCACGTATACATGACAGACGTTGTATATCACAAATAGGCATTCATGACCAAACGTTGTATATCACATATGGGCATTCATGACCACACGTTGTATATCACATATGGGCATTCATGACCACACGTTGTATATCACAAATGGACATTCATCACACACGTTTTATATCACATTTGGACATTCACCACATACGTTGCATATCACATATGGACATTCATGACACACGTATATCACATATGGAAATTCATGGCACACAGTGTATATCACGGATACATGACAGACGTTGCATATCACATATGGACATTCGTGACACACGCTGTATGTTACATAAGGACATACATGACAGTCATGGCAGATATGGTCATCTGTGATAGACGTTAACTATTAAAAACAACACTCAAAGAAATTCAGTGTAGTATATTGTGAATATGTGCATGCAATGTGCATGATGAAAATAATTCCAATCTTTGACCTCTGCTAGGACGTCGGAATATATAACCTTTTTCCTTATCTAACCCAGTGTAGAAAATGTACACGTGATGCATCTTATACACAATATCCTACTCCACTGCGACGTGTCCACTAAATGCAGTATCCAGAATTCCGAAAAGCACCACTGTGTCATTCATTAGTTGACTGTCTACTTAATAAAATAAGATATAATTTAATTTTCAACACAGTTACAACGACGCGAATTGCCAAATCACCAACGGACTCGTGATTTACGAAAAATCGGTTTCCGGCTGAAATGGTTTCGGGCTACTTGTTTGTCACCTAGCACGTGACACTAACGGCACGTGACATTCCCCAATTAGTGGATCGGGTGGTCAGGTTCTGTGATATGCGAAGATGTAGGTTCTTGCTCACAATATCGATCACGGCTTCACGGTATTGACTGTTGCGGACTTAAGTATTCAGAAACTACTGTCATTTAGTTGGACATATTGTGGAATGCACACGCACGCACGCACGCACGCACGCACGCACATACATACATACATACCGAACACAAAAAACAAGCACACACTGAATGATCCATAAACCACCGCTAATGACGGTCACGTCGCCGCCATCAGACGCCGTCAACAAATCCCATTCTCTTGTTGCCGCGTCCTTGACTTCAGTAAAACGCTTTTTTCACAATCTTGCATGCATGTTAGTTACACCACATTAGCCAAAGCGTGGTAATTGACTGACATATCTCTCCAATGACGTTTCAGAAATGCCCTGATCATTATCGCCTCACGATCTTTGTTCTAACGAACACTTCACACGATCGACAGTAGGTTTGTGAAAAGATAGGCGAGATTCGTCGATAACAGCTGTTGTCTTCAGCCGTCCTATCTCCGTCATCTTGACGTTGTTGGTTCCAGTCCAACGGGTAAGTCTGCTGTAGAGCGACGTGTCAATAAATCAACACGATGACATAACATGTTACTCAGCGATGTCATGTAAACGCGGGTGTCACTCTAGAGCAGTCTTCGGTGAAGTAGTTTCAGTTTTCAGATTGACGTCGGTGATGATCTTGCGTTAAGAGCCATGGTTGGGCGGCATCTGCGAAAGGTTTTACAACCATCACAACATACGAGCTATTAGACAAACAACTAGTCACACTTAACATATTTAGAGAAACAAACAGTTCATGACAAAAAAAAATATAATGAAAAAGAGGGGGAAAATGATATATAATATAATGAAAGGAGCCCTTATTTATATCATTGCTACATATTCTAGACTTGCATGCGCTTTCTTGGATATATTTCTTTCAGAGTCTGCATTACAGACTAGCGCGTTATTGTTGGTTGATTCAAGTCTATGTTCAATCACAAAGAGGGGGTTGGTTTAATGAAACAGTCGACAATTCTCAATTATGAGTTTGTGTAATGCACAGATCTAATGTTAACTGTACGGTGATGTCTGTCTTATTGTGAGTGATCGAGCAGACGTGGGGTAACGTCTTTTACGTTTCGGGTCTTGGACGTTTACAAGTTTGTTTGAAAAACCAGAAACATCATTGGAGCTAACCGGGATTCGAATTCACGACCAAGTTTATCTAAGACGCTCTCCGTTGGCTGACAGCCGGATGGCTTTCAGCAGGAATATGGCAGGAAAATGGAATACTGGACATGTGGTCTTTGGTGGTCTTTAGTGGTCCTTGATTTTGGAAAACAGCAAACTATTGTCTGTAAACCGGATAAAGGTGCAGCTTGGGTCACAATGCGACTCTTCAACTCTCACCATAACAAGTCCCTCTAGAAATTTAAACCGTCATCGAATCAATGTTCTCGAAGATCTGCGGTATCAGATTCTAAAATTTGGGAAAATGTTTGTGATACGCACCGATCACTGAAAACTGGCAAAAACACCTGCTGTTCTGGAAAGTCATAAGAAACAATGACAGTAACCCTCGTTTTCCATTCAGATTGCATGTCCCCGTGGTGGTTATCAAAGGTGATCAACTAAAATACTACCTACACCTGCTGTCACAGACAGCACCTGTCACCTAACACACAACTGAGGACCACACCTCACGAACAGAAGTACACAACATCAACCTGTCCACACAACTGGATACCACCTTGTCAGAGACCTCACTAACACATATCACAGGACCACACCCCACTAATATAAGTACACAACCTCAACCTGTCCACACAACTTGATGCCACCTTGTCAGAGACCTCACTAACATATATCACAGGACCACACCCCACTAATATAGGTACACAACCTCAACCTGTCCACACAACTTGATGCCACCCTGTTCAGAGACCTCACTAACATATATCACAGGACCACACCATACTAATATAAGTACACAACCTCAACCTGTCCACACAACTTGATGCCACCTTGTCAGAGACCTCACTAACACATATCACAGGACCACACCCTACTAATATAAGTACACAACCTCAACCTGTCCATACAACTGGGTACCACCCTGTCTCAGACACAAATACACCACCTCAATCGTTCCTCACAGCTGGGGATCATCCTATCCCAGATCTGTCTAGAATGTCCTATTCCATAGTACACGTTTGTTGTGTTATATGTTTTCTTACTCTGATTCATTTCAAATCGTGTTTATGTAGTTCATAGAATATTGTCATTGTTTCTGCAGGGGACGTTTGTTCAATGAATATCTTATCTATCTTTGTTTTCTAACACTAGTACACCATCTTAACCTGTCCACACAACTGGATTTCACCCTGTCCCAGATGTCACTTGCACACACTCCATCTGTCCTTAAAACTCAGCACCACCCTGTCCAATGCCTCAAAAACACACCACCACAATCTGTCCTCTGAACCCCATCAACCTTCTCGAGACCTCACCAACACGCCATCTAAATCTGCCCCCACCGCTCAGGGCGATCCCCAGACCCCCTTCTCAGAGGAGATATCAGGCTCCAACGATCTAAGTGTTCCTTTGATGTGAATGTAAGTTTATACTCTTACATGTCAAAATAAATTTCAATGATTAGCGACCATAGTGAGCGTAAGCTTGTGTGGATCAACGTATTTTTTACGCTTGGTGCGTTTTCGGCATTGGCCCGTGAGAGAATTATGGGAATTCTGGCGACTGCCTTGTTATAAGTGTCACCCATCTTTACTCATGTCTCTTTGTCCTTGACAACAATATCCTCATCAAGGTTACATGCTGTAACCTTATCGAAGGATCGCCACAAGTATAAAGGCCTCAAGCCGTATTTGTGGATTAGCCGATAATCCACTTCGAACGAATGCAGCTGTCTTTGAACGAAAGATACTTATCAGAAACGAAAACTCCTTGTTTCGGGAACCTCATTTACACAGAGAAAAAAATGCGACTCGGAATTTTCGATGAAATCTTGCGACTTAACATTCACGGAACGTGACACGACGCACTTCCGGTTTCAGACCAGAAAGGGGCATGATGGGAGAGGAAGGTAATGGCAGTTGACAGTCCTTCTTTCATCTGCGTTTTTTAAACCCCTGTTCCATCTTTTGTCGCTCGTCACCTGCAATTTTGAGAAAGTCCTGGAGCCTTAGCTAAAGTTCCCCCTCATCTCCGCCAGCCATCACTGATTGGTAAGCTGGGAAGACGGGTTTTCTTTAACTTTTCAGAAAGCTGACACAGCATATTTGAGTTGCGTTCATCATTCACACTGCTGTTTCTCTTAATTATTCGGCGTGTCTGTTCGGAGATCTTTATCGCGTTAAAGTGTTTCGGACAGTGGTCAGATGATAACGGTTGTTTTCACGTTTGCCAAGCAAGAATTTCAGTTTACCGCTTCGGTCAGGGAATGACCCTTCGTTCAGGGTCATGTTTACAGATAGTGATATGTCAAGGTCAGTCATTAGATAACTGGCAAAATATGCAAACTTGTAAACAAATTAAAGTATTAAATCAATACTATTATATTATAGGTTTTCTTTGAGTTATGATATCATATATGAAATTTTAAACCGTTTATGTCAGCCAGAAAAACACCCTAAAGGAGGAACACCGAACCGAATCCACACCAGCCCCATGCAGGGATGCACTAGTACACGTCCACCCCTCAAACAGCGTAGATAGCGGAAAGATGTGTTTAAAACACAAGGCCATGTATGGCAGACAGACATTCACTACTCAAATGCCCCGATGTTTGCTGCCTGTAGTAAGGTGAGCGTGTTTAGTTCCACGTTGCTTTCAGCATTATTCCATCACTGGCGGGGTACACCAGACACACATTATACCCATGAGAAGAATCCACATACACACACGCACGCACGCACATACAAAATCCAGATTGAGCTCAGAACATTATCTAGCGTATCTGCACCAGCCAACTCTACATATCTCATTTGCGTTCATTTTGCTCCGTATAGTAAGGGAGGGAAGCTAAGTGGTTGTAGTAATTAATTAAGGACCTATATTAAATTCCTCAAGTGTATTATGTGTATGAATGCATGTTAAACAATAGACGTCTAGACGCTGTAATTACTGCTTTTACTAACCTTGAGAGCTTCCTTTTGTAATGAGGGAAGTCATTTATTGACTCACTGATTTACATCAAAAACTTGGAGTCACGTGGAGTGGTGTTTGAAGGACCTGGTTTCAGAGACTGCACACTTCCACGAGCCAAGTTCCAGTCACCAGAGGATATGTGTTCAGACTCCGACTTGGTTGACACATGTCATCGTATCCCAGTTGGGTAGACCGATGCTCGTGATGTTGATCACTCTATTGTCTCGTCAATGCTTGATTACTTATAGACCGCCGCCATACAGCTGAGTGGAGTGTTAAACAACAAAAAAACCCCAAACAAACGCGATGTCACTGTTAATAATTTATGTCATGGCATAAGATTAAGCATAGTGATACGAAAGAATGGAGTGTTCTTGCCTTCTTGTGAGTGGTGTAGCAAATTTACAAACCCAGAATATGACACTTTTATTCCCAGGCTATATATATATTTGAATGTACCAATTCTCTACAGTGTAATAGACGCGTGAAGGCCCTGAGTAGAAAAGGTTTTCAGCAACCCATGCTTGCCATGAAATGCTTGTAAGAGTTGACTAACGGGATCGGGTGGTCAGGCTCGCTGACTTGGTTGACACTTGTCATCGGTTCCCAGTTGCGCAGATCGATGCTGATGTTGTTGATCTCTGGATTGTCTTGTCCAGACTCGATTGTTTACAGACCGCTGCCATATAGCTGGAATAATGCTGAGTGTGGTGTAAAACTCACTCACTCACTCATTCACTACGGTGTTATATAACATGGCGTCGATACACTTCCAGAGACCTCATGGGATCACCACGAGTGGGAGCTGTTATTCATGTTACAACTGATCATCTTCTCCTCAAACAATTAAACTCGGCCGGATATATAATATACTTTCACATCAAAATTATTCTAAAAAACCAAACCGTGTTTTTGTTAGCAACATGATATAGTCACATTGAAGTAAAGGAACCAAAATCGTTCATGTGAACAACATATTTTGTTACACATCATTGTCAGCTGACCTTTGACATATTGTTAATTGCTTCCTTCACTTGGCATCGTATTACGTGACCCAGTTATTGCAACCATTAAAGTGATACATACATACATACATACATACATACATACATACATACATACATACAGACAGACAGACAGACAGTCAGACACACAGATTGTTTATTTGTATATGTGGTCCTAAGGCCAATAGTACATCTGTAAAAATCCAAATCCAAAAAAACACTGCATATATGCGCTACCTGTCAGTACATGTGTTGCTGTTACATGATAAATCCATAAACACCCATTTGTAATTTACATTACTTTCTCCTAACTTAAGTATGTGGTACAGCACAAGAGCTACTACCTTAAACAATAGGTCCTATCCTCTGTGCGGAGCAGCATACAGAATTTTTGTCTCGACGGTTGGTTAAAAAG
The DNA here is from genome assembly GCF_037392515.1 of Haliotis asinina. Lineage (NCBI taxonomy): Eukaryota > Metazoa > Mollusca > Gastropoda > Lepetellida > Haliotidae > Haliotis > Haliotis asinina. The sequence continues at coordinate 21,358,275 of NC_090294.1, read as the reverse complement.
AAATTAGGCAATTAAGATTTCTCTAATATCTGAGCATTACGGGCATATACGTAATACATGGTGCTCATCCTCATGCGATAGATAACAGAATGGACACTGGATATCTATTGCATTTGCAGTTTGGACAAATCGTACCGTTTGGACTTTAAAAGTGTGGGCAGTACATTTAAATTTACTGAGCGCACGCTTAAGATGTGATGATTTAATCTTTGAAAAGTAAATTTCTGTATTAATACAATATTTATATTCTGTGTAAAAGTTGACAGATGTTGATGAAGTTATTTCATTGTACCAGTCTTGTTGATAAATGTCTTTGCATCTCTACTTGAATGATTTGATGAAATATTCTGCATTGCTTACATTTTGAGCGAGCCATACATTTCCAAAGCCATGATTAAAAAGAATAGTTCTGACGAAGGAAACTCAATTAGTATCTCCTGTTATCATCTAAAGTTTTAAGCATTTCATAACTACATCGTGAATATGGTGAAACTGGTTGTCTCATCAATCTTGGCCAATATGATATGACCCGACAGCGGGTGTTAATAAATAGTGGAAAGCGTCCACATTCAGCTAAAATAACCTTGTTCGAGTACCCGGATGCTAGCTCATAATTCTTGACTGGGTTGAGATCTCTGCTGCACCGCCCACAAACGCAGTTGGTAATATTAGGGCGTATCCTTCAGTCAATCAATAAAGATGAAAATACAGCCATCACTGAATTAATTGGAAGATATATTTGTGCACCAATTACCATATCACAAGTTACATATTAATCATTGTGAAAATTCAAAACATTTTAAAGTTTAATTTCATTTGCCAGTGGCAAAAATATGTCAGGATTGAAAGGAAATGAAGTCAAGGTATGTATTTCCTTATAATCCTAACATAATTAATTCATCATTATATTTTTCGGATTGGCATCACAGCCCCGGTGGCTCCATTTCCTGTTAAACCACTCGAAATCACTATTATCTAAAACTTGCCCTTCCCGAGATAACAGGAATGTTTCACTGAAGCGAGAAGGAACTCAGTTCAATACAGAAACCAAGCACATGAACTCAAGACATGGAAGGCGCACGATAGAACATATTGCTAATCAGCTACACCCCCGCTGAATAAGAATAACTAGTATATCCTTTGCTAGTGTTGTTAATTAAAACTAGCCTCCGTGGGGGTTGCTGATACTCACAGACTCATGGACTCTGAAGATAATCTTCAAAAGGTTCTCCGTGTTGCCATTGCAAGGGAAAACAGTTCGTGTTACAGGGAAATGGTGCGGTGGTTCCAACTGTTCCTGAGATTGAGTTCTGTGGAACATATGGTTAAAGAGGCTCCCAACTCCCTCCCTCATTTAACAGTTGTCTTATTACGACTGTTCCGAGACGATACCAGGACTGGGAACAATGAAACAGGTCCGAAGCCATGAAAACTGCGTGGTGTCTCATTATATGACCACGTAGGCAGGTGGTTTGTCTTAACGTATGCGCCCAGTAGGCGGAAAACTGGTATAAACCCAATGGCACCCATTGGGGTGTACACTGACATTCATCCAGCTTGTTACATGGAGCAGCGAGGGGAACTACTTAAAACGAGAACATAATAAATCCGGACAATACTGACATACCAGGCGTATCGTAAACAAGAATACCAGCGAGTTTACCGAACAAAACCAAACATATTGATAACACTGGAAGTAATCGATCACATGTTTAAACTGACCGACGGAGTAACAAGAAACATATGTGACGCTTAAGTAGCAAGAAGGTTGAAGATCGTAAGACGATTATAAACAGATGATGAGAAGTTTGGCTTTTCGCTAAACCAGCAAAGATTTGCCACGGATTTCGGAGAAAAACTACTAAATACAACAAACCTTACCGTTTCCCTGGCCTTAAAGTGAGAAATCTCAGTTTAAAAGCAAGTCCGCCGTTCGATTTCGACTATATTATGTGAATGTGTCTATGAAGTTCTACCAAACAGGGATAACATTATTAAACAGGGATTATATATTAATAAAAAAAGCTTTCCAAATTCATTTCATATCTCTGTAAGAGCAGTGTCCATTAATCGTACGATTCCGACTGCATCATGAAGTTGTGTTCATTGCATCGTTCAAATAGAAATGAAAAGGTGTGTTCGCAAAATGTTTAGCGTATCCTGCAACACCGTTGGCATTCATTACACGCATGCATACTCAAGACACATATATAACAGAAGGGCATCTGGTGCAAAGTCAAGGGTACCATGATAGGTCAGTGATGCGACCAGACTGTAATTGTCTTCAAGATATCCACTGTTTAATTTGTTAAAGTTTTACTTTGGCCTTGAATGGTCTATGCCTGGTCAAACCTTTGAACAAGAGTCGTGTGAGGATTTGAAGTTTTCATAAACCGAAAGTGCTGGGTTGTAGGAAGATGTCAAAGATGTTAAATGCAGATACCAAAGGTAGGGGCTGAAGTGAGATTGCTCTGAATGGGAAAGGTTGACTGTGACAAAGCTGATGTGTATATTTTATCTTACCCTGCAGCCGTGTCGATCTGTACTTTATTTCACGAAATTTAACATGAAAAGGAATGAGGTGGTTTCCCTGGGTTCTGGTGAATGAACAAAGTGGCAGGGAACTGACTACTTGACCATCATGGGACCATATCAAAACATGATTCATACGCGTACAGATATACATCGTGTGAACAGCACTGGTGTCCATGGGGAAGATTACTTCTCGTCTTAAAGTCTGGTCCGTATTTACAGAAAACGACTATCTATCATGAAGTGTGCCATCTCACATTTTGCTTTGTCAATAAACTTTGAATATCTGTATCCGTGATCTAACAATAATGACGCACAATCACTATTTGATTGGTCTAGTCTTATACACATTGTGGACTCTACGTGTTGAAATATACAGAAACGGGAATAGATTTGAGGTAGATTTCACTGTCCCGTATCAATCCTTACATGACAACCTTTATGTGTTGCATGTTTGTATTCCTTGAATAACATGGTGCGATGTCTGGTGAAATAGATAGTGCTGCTGTAGCTATCAGTACGTTGTAGTGGTGATCAGTAGAATCTCAAGCGAGTGGTAGAGTTTGCATCTACGCACATGATCGTGTCTTGCTTTTATCGCTCTGTGACAGCGGCCTCTAAATAATCGAGTTTACACCAGACAATCCATTTAGTGACATTGTGGAATCCCATAAGGCGACTGTTACAACCACCAGTGAGTGAGTTTAGTTCTCAGTAATATTCCAGCTATAAGGCGGGGTCTATAAATGATGGACTGTAGATTGGACAGTCTAGTGATCAACAGCAAGAGCACCAATCTGCGCAATTGGGAACAGATGACATGTGTCAACCAAGTCAGGGAGCCTGACCGCCCGATCCCGTTAGTGGCCTCTAACGACAAGCATGGGTTACTGAAGGCCAATATTCTAACCCGGACCTTCACGGGTTAATAACAAACAGAGATTGTTGGGGACTTAACATTCTAACCTTAAAACCACAGAAAGAATCTCTGAGATCTTTGAAAGGCATGTTGAAGTGGTACACAAAAGGAAGGTGGTTTTGTGGACGTCAGGTTCTTTATTGTGAGGAACACAACGTTTTGGAGTATATCTTGAATTCCTGCTTCATCAGGTAAACGTATTATTCATACTTGGCATCCAGAAAACTTCCTTCCTCACTGCAAGAGCGTTCTATATGTGAAATTACAGTATTTTTACTGTCCATCGTTTCTGATGTTTTCTTCTTTATTGTATGAGACCCGTGAAGGTCCCGGGGTAGAGTAGGCCTTCAGCAACCCGTGCTTGCCATAAAAGGCGACTATGCATGTCGTAAGAGGTGACTAACGGGATCGGGTGGCCAGGCTCGCTGACTTGGTTGGCACGTCATAGGTTCCCAGTTGCGCAGATTGATGCTGATGTTGTTGGTCACTGGATTGTCTTGTCCAGACTCGATTGTTTACAGACCGCCGCCATATGGATGGAATATTGCTGAGTTCGGTGTAAAACTCACCCACTCACTTCATTGTATGAATTGTTTTCGCCACGACGTGGCTGAGACATTGCCGAAGTGACGTTAAATATGAACTCAGTGACTATAGAAAGAGTGGTGATGAACGTTTTTCGCGGTCAGTATATAAATCCAAAGAACAAGAACTATATATGGCTGTGTATGTTGGAGTTAGTACGGCTGCTTCGAGGCGATTTAGTATGCAAGAGACACAATGGCGACGATGAAACAACATGAAGGCTCAGGTACTATTTCCCTCACCGCTAATCAACAAGCATAATTATGTTGTTAGACCTCAGGCGAAACCTTACCCGTTTGAGAACTCTGAGTAGGAGTTGTGACGGTACGCATAGACGTAAAGAAAACAACCTCGGTGACAATGTAAGTACAAGCATTGTTCAGAACTACCCGGGTTTGGAATAATCAGATTCCATCTGACTGTCAATATATTGATATTGAAAACGGATGCTCTGGCGAATGGGATTCCGGTGTAGTGGCTATTGTTAATAAGGTGTAGTGTATACAATCTCAGAGGAGAGTATTGTGTAGAGATGTGTTGCTACGTGGGGTGTTTACATAGCTTGCCGACCATTTCATTTCAATTCTGACGCTTTCGTAGAACCTAAAGGGTTAAGTCAGGCATGAACAGAGATGGAGCTATATCTGACGTGAAGGACTGCATGTAGCGCCGACTCTTGAAATGACCTTTCTTTGTGAAAATTGACATACATGAAAAGAAGACATTGTACAATTTGCCTACAGAACAGACGATCTGTCATTTTCCCAGCCGCCAAAATGGCGCCATGAAGTCACGTGATACCAATCTCGTTAGACCACGTTGTTTGGTACGACGTATTTGACCCCTTTAACAAATCAACCAATATAAAGTATGAAATGCAATCTACGAGATGACAGGTCGATCATTACAAATTCGACTAACATGGAAACACTTATAATCTCTATGGTGGACATCGATTTGTGCCGATGGGGTTCTGTCTATAGAGTGTTATTAAAGCGTAAGAGGCATCGCGTATTGAAGACAGGACTCCGAATGTTACTGACACAAGATGATACAACATAATTTCATTTTTTTAAATTACAGTATATTTGTAGTGACAAGTACTGTTTCAACAAAGTTCAACATAAATGTCACGAAACACATGACCAAGAAGTCATCTCAAATCTTTGACAAGTAAGGGTTAGGTACATTTGCACCAGAAGCTATAAAAATATAAGGCGACAAGCTCTAGAGTCATACGAGAAAAATCAGTTGTTATACCGTTCAACATATACATATAACACTGAAAAATCCAAACCGCTGACGTGATGTCCCAAAGTATTTTATCTCAACCTGTAGCAGTGATCGTAAAAGTCACATTCCGCCATGTTGTAGAAGGCTTGCGTGAGGACCCGGCACGCCAACAGTGCAACTGTTAATTTTATTACGTATAAATGATTCATATCTCATCAACGCACGGCCAATTGCACAATATGTCGCGAGCGAGCAGCGTGCATGTTGGCGAAGTTAATCGACCGAACTGGAACGAAAGACCATGCTTACTTTGACAGTCGGACAATTTCCGTGATTAAACGACCCTTTCATGTACATGGCACGACCTCTCGACTGATTAAACGAGAAATGTGAATTGTACTTAGTTAATTTGCCTGCTTCATCACAACACGAAGGTTTGCACTGGTTCTGTCATCGTTAAATCATCGCCAGCAACAATAACATAACATGTTAAGCACATTTAATTAGATTTTGTTATGTTTAATTTAATTTGAAAAGAACATTTAAAAAGTATGTTTTCCTGTACATTTTATATCTTACGGTCATCTACTTTTTATGTCGACCATCGTAATCTGTTTTAATGAATCTTTTGGAAGTGGCCTCCCTTTATCGTCTGAGCTGCCAATCACCCGGTGACACGTTCACATATACGCAGAGAACTACACCTTTCTAGCAAATGTCCACAGGTAATTAGAACAATTTTGAATAGAACGTGAAAAATTGATCTCACTCCACTTTAAACATTTTCATAAGGACACTTATTAAATCTTGGATTTCGCGTGGAAAGCTTTTGTCCATATTAACAGGGTTCCTTCGTAGTGAATGAGTGAGTATTGTTGTTTGTCGCTTTTAGCAATATTCCGGCAATTTCACGACAGGGGACATCAGCAATGAGCTTCACACATTGCACTTCTGTGGTGAATCGAACTCGGGTCTTCGGCGTAATGTGCGGACGCTTTAACCACTGGGCTACCACACCGCCCCGGGTTTCTTAAACATGTGTAAAGGGATACTGTCATGCATTACCTTTCGTCCAGAAATTCGATAATCCGGACCATTCACCTGGAATGTCTGGATTAACGTGAGTTTCACAGTGTGCTGCTTCAGTACATTTGTCCCTAGATACACCACGTTTCTGCCTGATCAAACCCGAAAAAAAACGACCATACGAAAAAACCCAGTGTTATAGATGACGGCATCACAAGTCAAGAGAGAGAGTGGGTTAGTGAGTGAGTGAGTGAGTGAGTGAGTGAGTGAGTGAGTGAGAGAGTTTAGTGTTACGTCGCACTCACCAGTATTCCAGTTACATCTGTAAATAATCAAGTCTGGACCTGACAAACCAGTGATCAACGTCATGAACATTGTTCAACGCAGCTGGGATGCGATAACATCTCAGCGAGCATGACCACCCGATATCGTTACTCGCCGCTTACGACAGGTATGGGTTACTGAGGATGAATTCTAACCCTATCGTCACAAGTTACAGTTTAAGTCAAATATTTAGACACATGTATTATGTCTTATGTGTCTCTTGAGTTTTGCTCTTGTACATCTCACCGTAGTTTTGGGGTGATTATAGATTGACTGATTGTTGATTGATTGGTAATTGTGGTTTCCTTATTTTTGCTGATCCCTACAAACGATTTGATTATTGTACCATTGCCACACAGAGCCTAGGTTGACCTGTTCTGGTGTAACAGTCCATAGATCCAAATTTACTTATAACTTCATATACTTCCGCAAAAATGCATGCGACGTGATCTATACTCAAATGCAACTTTATCCACTTACTGACACATTTTCTTGCAAATACGAGCATATATATTTGCAATCTTGCAACGGATTGCCGGATTGAAAAACGGTGATTTGTCATCAGCCATTTCGCCCAGCGATGGCGACTGAATAACCGGCTCGATGATTCTAACCCGACAAGTACACAGATAGATGTATGGTCGAAAAATATTGGTTCATACACTCTCAAAAAAAAGCCACCCCCCCCCCCCCCAAAAAAAAAAAAGAAAATCCCAAATATCAGTGAAAATATGGTGTTATTCAAGTACGTGTAGATAAGCGAAAAACAAAAGATACATGAATGAAATGGTGTAGAGTAATGCATTGCTATCTTGTCCATATTTTATGAGAATAACAGTCATCACAGTCATTAAGGCTGTCCACCAGGTGGTGTTGAAGTCAGTACCTCGTATGACCACCTCCAGCTGCTACCACTGCCAGACACCTGGGTACAGATCGAATCAGTCGTTGGATGCATTGTTGGTCACGTAATGTTGTTATTGGCCAGGCACGAACTGTGTGGGGCTCAGTGTTGTATTGTTGGCAGAACTGCCGTTGACGGTCAACAAGGTGAAGGGCGGAGAATCTGGTGGATGTATCGATTGGCCATCAGATTGCAGTGGACAAGCACAAGTTCTGATCTGCGGGTGTATGAGATCTCTTCCCACACCATATCACACCCCCACCGAATTTGTCGACCTGTCTGATGCAGTTAGGAGCAAAACGTTCATGACGTCTGTCGACACGGTCTCTACCATCCAGTCGCCTAGGGAGATAACGGGATTCATCGCTAAACCGTATGCACCTCCAGTTTGCCAGGTTCCATGGCAGCACCGTGGTACACCATCTCACTCGTCGACGTCGATGTAGTCGTGTCAAGGAGGGGGCAACCTTTGGACGTTTGGCACGTGTTCCCACTTCTCGGAGACAGTTCCTGATTGTCGGATCGGACACACTTCGGGCTCCAAATTGTTCTTGTGCTGTGTCCCAGGCGATACGATGTCGGTGATGTAGGTAGTTTACCCGGATGAACCGATCTTGGGCAGGTGTGGTGACAGTAGGTCAGCCTGATCTTTGAGGGTTATTTGTCGAATTTGTTTAACGAAATCAATCCCACAATCAAGTTATTGTGCTGGGATGAACGTTGACGATCCTAGCCGATCGGCAGTGTTGAGACGTCCCAATTTCGTGTACAGTACTTGCAAAGATCGTGGATAAAATTGTGAGATTCATTTGGGCCTTTTATAGCCACATGCTGTACTCCACGCACATCATGACAATCCTGATTGATAAAACCGTCCAAAATCATTTTTGGTTGCGTTTGGCCAAGCACGATCTTCGGAAACATTCCAGAAACACTGCGAAACTCTACAAAAAATGTTTGTGTTTACATATATGTACAAAATTGTAAGTATCATCTTTGAGTTTCAGTTTGCGTTGTTTTGTTTTTTTGAAGAGTGTATTTTTGAAGGCAATTGCATTGAGAAACAAATATCATTCAGTGATGTTTGTGGGAATTTTCTGAACCTTACTTGAAGGCCGTTAATGGGATGTGTTCCGAATTGATGTCCATAAAAAAAAACTTTTTCCGACAGAAAATAACTTAATGATTATATCAAAACAGTTTTACAACAGCCACAACACATTGGATATGTATTTTTCACTATTTTCTGGCTTGCTGTGTGGTTTGTTGTTTAACGCTGCACTGAACAATATTGCAACTTTATGGAGGTAAGCTATACATAAAAATCGAGTTTGGACCAGACAAATCAGTGGTCAGTGGCATGAGCATCGATCTACGCAGTTGGGATACGATGACATGTGTCACACGATGGCGTTATGATATAGTGACTGTTGTAAAATGGACGAATCGGGTTGTCCTTAACATCTATTGTGTAATACATTTTAACACCAAAGAGTGGTTACGCGCTGCAGGTGCCATTGCACATTCGAGAAATATACGGGGCGTTGGTATGGCCTTTTAGTTATAGAGTTCAATCGTCACGCCGAAGACTGGGTTCGATTCCCCACATGGGTATACTGTGTGAAGCCCATTATTGGTGCTTCATGGGTCGGATATTTCCTGAAGTACGATCCTGGGTAAGAAGAGACGACATGGGTTTTGTGGCTTACAGGTGACTTGTACAACTTTGTACAAGACATACAAGCGTTCCGCGGTGCCTCGCAGCACCTTGTCTTACCCTTGCAGGGATGAGGATAAGACCTTCCTTTTGCCTTTGTTTGTTGTTTAACATCACACCCAGCAATATTCCAGCTATATGTCTGTAAATAGTCGGGTCTGGACCAGAAAATACTGTGATCGGCGATCTGCGCAATTGACGTGTGAGCCAAACCGGTGAGCTCGAGGTTGTCCACCCAGTCCCGTCAGTCGCCTTTTACGAATGAGTTACTGATGACCCGGATGTTCACGGGTCGTTTTTTGTCGTCTCTAGATCAAAGATAATATATTCAGGGCCATCTGTTACTACTGGTTGTCTGATAAGTGATAATGGGATGTTAATCAGTTGCATGGCCCTTTCGGGAATATACAGAAACATATAGCTTAACAAGAGGAAGGAGGGTGTTAAAAGTAATGACAGTTACAGGGTTTTGGACACATACATATGATGGCTGCAGGGTAATTAAACCATGGTATAAAATGTTTACTCAGACGAAGGTCGTCCCTAATCGGTTGCTATGACAACAGGGAACGGCACCAAGATATGATCACTGCAGCTGGGTACCATCCAAACTGACAAAATTTCACCGTTTCAATATCAGCAAAACAATCAAAGTGAAAATGATATAAGTGAAGACATATCCTGTTTGTACTTCAGAGATCAAAGCTGATAACGAATAAAGGTGATGTTCATAATGGGACTGGCGATAGTAGTAGTGGCGCCAGTAGAAGAATCATGAACAATTGCAGAAGCAGTAGTAGCAGTAGTAGCAGCAGTTGCAGTAGTAGCACCAGTAGTAGGAGCAGTAGCGGAAGGTGTAGTAGTAGTAGCAGCAGCAGCAGCAGCAGTAGTAGTAAATGGTCCAGAAAATGTTGAGTACGTACGCCTTATCTATTTAACATAAGAGTTCTGGGAAAAAGAGTACAGAATGGAAATTAATGGCGTGTAAGTAATCTGGAGCCCTGGTAGTATCAGCATCAGTAGTAGTAGTAGTAGTAGTAGTAGTAGTAGTAGTAGTAGTATAAGACAACATTAATTATAGCCATAACGATTCTTTTTACGCAGGGCTGGCAATTTTAAGAGAAAAAAAGATGTAATTACTAAGCACGGGTTCTTATTAAAGGAAATGGATTGTTACGAGATATGACGAGTCAGAATTTTACACTGCAACAAAAGAAAAATGAGAGTTGTCTCCTCTTTGATTGGTATGCCCAAGAGACCACCAGAGGGCGCTTAATCAGGAGCAAATCCTCTTAGAGACTTCCTGGCCTCTGAAATGTGTTTTAATGTCCGACTCTAAGTCCATTTAATGACGACAGTGATCAGGGTGCAACTGTGGCCATCTCTGTAAGGCGACAAATCGCTCAGGACAGGAGATTATTACGACTAAGCCGTAGGCTAGAGGCACTAATTAGATATAGAGACATTTCAGGCCCATCAAGGTTTGGGGGATTTGTCAGAAGATTATCTATATTTATGGAACGTTGGTCTCCGAGGAGACAGTCTGTCAACTCAAGTCTGTGATTTTAGTAACTGTGACGTTCTCGATTTTAGTCATGCCTGCAATACGGGCCAGGGACTATTTATCCAGCTTTCCGAGGTTTTCTTGCAGAACATCGTTTTTGTTTTCATGACATGCAAGACAGTTGAAAATTACGCCCGCCTTTTCCATATTTAGCTAAGATAAACAGGGAAGTCCCTAACAGCCTTGCAGTCGATCTGGCAGAAAGAAAAAGCAATATTGACGGACAACTTCAATGAACAAAGTTTGATTTTAAATGAAATCACTGCAGATGCTGAATATGTTTTGCAACCGGAGGAATACAATGGAAATCCTTTAACTTGGGATTACTGTGATAACATAAACACGTTATGTATTGTATGAGTGAGTGAGTCTGGTTTTTTGGGTGTGTTACTTCTTGTCAAAGTGTTAGGCGAGGAATGATGGAGAGGATACAGGTCCAGGGCCTAGATTTTCGAAGCTCTCTTAGCACTAAGCTAATCGTAAGTGCCATCCATACACAACATTAACTTATGGCTATATTAGCGCTAAGAGTGCTTCGACATTAACCACTTTGGCAACGGTGCTGAAAAACCTAGAAGCATAACCAGGGAGTCTTTGGAATTGGAACCTCCGATCTCAGATCGTTAGTATTTGTTCAGTTTTAGAAACAAGGCAATTACTGTTCGTTGTATCACAACAACCATTACGCATTGCTTTGAGTGGGATTTAGAAGCTGGTATGATGAAGAGGAGCGATTTTCTCACGGATAGACAACTTCTTAATTGCGATGGGTGGAACATTCGGGTGTCATATCCTTCGTGCATATACTCTCCGTATTGTGTATCACTTGCCTGATAACATCTATACAGGAACGTCGTATCCAATGAAATAAACAGTTGTCTATCCATGAAAAAATGTTCCTGTTTAACCATTAACGAATCGGGCCTATCGAACAAGTTGTTTCATATGACGTGCAATGAGTAAGTGAGTTTTCGACTAAGTGATTTTGTTTGCTTTGAATGGTAATCCAGTGAGTGAGTGAGTGAGTGAGTTTAGTTTTACGCCGCACTCAGCAATATTCCAGCTATATGGCGGCGGTCTGTAAATAATCGAGTCTGGACCAGACAATCCAGTGATCAACAACATGAGCATCGATCTGCACAATTGGGAACCGATGACATGTGTCAACCAAGTCAGCGAGCCTGACCACCCGATCCCGTTAGTCTCCTCTTACGACAAGCTGAGTCGCCTTTTATGGCCAGCATGGGTTGCCGAAGGCCTATTCTACCCAGGGACCTTCGCGGGTGGTAATCCAGTGACTGACATCATGAGCATCTGATGGGCATCATGGGCAACAGATGGTTACTAAGACGGTACTAAACCTAAGTGTGACCGGCCTATCTTACGCCAACATTCGTTGCTTGGCATGTATATTCTGCAGGAATCCCGGTCCCAAGGGGAAAGAAAGTCAGAATGAAAGAGACAGAGACTGGCTGTGAAAGGCGTGATCATATAACGTCCCGTGCGGCAATCTTGCATAAGGTAAACCGAGAATTCCTTGAACGTTTGTTTAATTTTAAAACCATAGTGCTTGAAACGTGGTATGTCTTTGTACGACTCAAGATGAAAGATTCTCAAAACCAACATAGGCACGACTGAACATGAACACGACCAACAATTCTCAGTATAAAACACACGGTGAATGTGATATCTCCAAGTCAAATTCAAACAGACCATCCACTAAGTCTGTCTCAGGGTATGCCTGGAGATCACATCGGCATACAAAAACTGGAATGGTAATGAAGTGGACAAGGAATGGCACTGAGGAGATACGGATCCTTGTGGACATTTCGATAACAGCTGAAAATTGCAATCCTTACGCAATCAACCTTTTGTGATTCATGCCTTGTATTTCCTATTGATATGATTGATTTTCTCTATTACGATACATGAAAGGGCTTCCTACAAGCTGAAGCAGTTATGGCGTGAATCACATGTTGTGATAAGCGTTGAATGGGTCTTGTCAGTTGAACAAACTCGACTCAAAATTAAAGCGTAACGATTTGGAATAACAGGCTGGGGAGATTTCAGTACAGGACACACCTTCATATTAAAGTCGATATTCAAAACATTTGTCTAAGAGTGAATGAGGTGAGTTTTACTCCCTGTTGATATCAGTTTTGCCATGGTGTGGTAAGAGGTTGTCAATTTCGTCCATTATCATTTTCTTGAAACCATTGACGACGGGTATGGTGCTGACAAACTGAGGGTCTGTATCGGGTAGATTCTTGAATTGGTACCAAGAAATCACTTTGATCTTAAGCAATGCAGAGAGGGCTTTGCGTATAGGAGAATGATGTGGTTCAGGGGCTGCGAGACATACTATATACTAGTATATCGGTTTGGCCCTCACATCAGGAAAATGATGAGGTCAACGCAGTGGAGTGTGTAAGTGAGTGAGTTTAGTTTAATGCCGCATTCATCAACATTTCATCAATATCACTTCCGGGAACACAAGAAATGGGCTTCACTCATTGTACCTACTTCGAGATAAACGAAAGGAGGCAAAATCACACGTTTCTTAGATAACTGAGCAGTTGAATGATTTTTATAACGTCAGTTTGAAGAGCATTTATGTTATACCATGGAGAGTCAGCTTTGATGTATGAAAGCCGCAATAATGTAGGTTTCAGACATCTACCACTTTGCTAGAAGACGGCAAAAATCGGGCAAACCTGCTTTCAAGCCCGCGATCGCAGGGTTCTGCAGTACCAAAGGGCCGCAACTCTGCTCAGCAAAATGCGCAACACATAGACAACTGAGCCACCCGTGCCTCTCTTTCCATACATGTACAGTGAGTGAGTTTAGTTTTACGAGGCACTCAGCAATAATCCAGCTAAATGGCGATTGTCAGTAAATAATCGAGTCTGGACCAGACAATCCAGTGACCAACAACTTGAGTATCGATCTGCACAAAAGTGTACCGACGGCATGTGTCAACCAAGTCAGCAAGCCTGACCACCCGATACCGTTAGAAGCCTCTTACGACAAGCATGCGAATGTACTAAAGCTAGAAGAAAAAACAAACAAACAACAAAACAAAAAACCCCAAACAAACAAACAAACAAACAAACAAACAACAACAAAAAACACATACAAAAATCGCATACCCTATATTGTCGCCACAGTACCCAATTCTTACAGAAAATGCTTTACTGCAGACGTTGTTTTATTGCACTGACGGATACATTCCTTGAACATTTTTTCGCAGGTCTGTTTAAGCCGGTACACATAATGTCACTTGCACACTTGAACTTACGACTTAAACAACACACTATAAATGCATCGTATAGTCAAACTGAGTGGAAAGAGGGACACTAAACCTGCCATGCAGACTGTAAGTGTTCATTCAACGGTCCTAGATAAACGCAGCCCCCTTGAGCGAGGACATAAAATTGTCTACTTGCTTCTAAATGGTACACAGGGAGGGAAGGATTCCTCCCGTGTACTAGGCATGTATTAAACATCTAGTGTGGTGGTCTCTGTTTTCATCCTGCCAAACAGACAAAAACGGACGGGTTCGAGCATTCAAAAGGGGCTACTCTGTGCGGATAAACAGATTAGTAACAGTAATCAAGATGTCTGCCAGTGCCAAAGTGCATGTCGCCATAGTAAAACAAGCCACGAGAATCTCGTAACCTGCCGAGACTTGACACGTGCCGGGGGCTATTGCGCCATATTGCCTGTCAGATACAACCAGGAAGTCAAAGGTTAAATTTGACACGCATGTGCAGAAGGTCGGAACTCAACTTCCTGTCGTGTGTATAGAGTTTGTTGCCATAACTTTTCTGTCATAAACTTCCTTGAGATTTTGTAATGTAGGCACTTAAAGACAGATGGAAAGACAAGAAAGGAGGAAATGTATTTTTTCATGCAGTGGCTTGCATAAATATAAAAACATTGTTCTGATATGAAGTAGCACTAGAGGCTGCCAAATGTCACAATAACAATATTGTTCTGTTGACTTTGTACGCTGACAAAGAAGGCCAGTTCCCAAAATACCCAAATCTACGATAACCCATGCGAAGTCGATATTTCTGTAACAGTGCCTTCTTTCGGGCACTGACCACAGGGGGTAAATATGTATTTTACTCCAGATGTAATGCGAGGGGAAAGATATAATGTGTTTTAATATGTATACAATTCAGCTTTTCATAGATACACTGATAGTGAGTGAGTTAAATTTTAGAGACGGCATTATTTCTGTCATATTGTAAATAGAATAGATCATATGTTAAGCACAGATAATGTGACATGATAAAGTCTGTCGCCAAAGGGCAACGATAAATCTAGGATATCACAGTTAGAGATAAAAGCAGCATATGTAGCCTGAAAGGGATATCATCGTAGAAATCAATGCAGTGTAAAACGGGCTATCATCGTGGTCGTGGGACACTGAAGGTAGATCACCATGCAGATGGTTATATATTTCATACTCATATCGATACTGGTCATTTTGCGCTGAGCCGGGTGTCTAGGTCGCTAGTTCACTAGTTCACTAGTTCGCTAGTTTGCTAGTTTGCTAGAAATAATTAAGCTACTTGTACACAGAAGACTACACTACGTCAGAACGAACTAACCGAACCATCGATTGACTGTTGGACCAGCTGTCTACCATCGGGCTATGGACAATTACAGCCTCTTCACTGATCATCTTTCCTAAAAATTCAGCACCGTAAGCATTAATTATGTTCCGTGGTCTTTGATACCAAAAGATTCCAATTTTGATATTCTTTCTACTTGAAGAACTCACGGAATTATATTACTGTTTGAATGGAGTCCAACTTAAGACGAGAAATATATTATTTTATATATTACAGTCAATGGAGGCTTTGGTCCGGTGTTCAGTGTGAGTGAGTTTAGTTTTACGCTGCTTTTAGCAACATTCCAGCAATATCACGGCGGGGGACACCAGAAATGGGCTTCACCCATTGTACCCATGTGGGGAATCGAACCTTGGTCTTCGTCGTAACGGGCGAATGCCTGAAACACTAGTTCCCCGGAGTTCAGACCACCACTATTTGTGTGATCATCAATAAACATCCGTATTTGGTTGTCTCCAAACGGTCGTTAAAAAGTTAAACAAAAAACCCCACACACTCTCCAATACACACATACGTACACACGCGCGCGAAATGTCTTATTTAGTCCGGGCGTACCGGAAGTACATACACTGACGCGGTGACACAAACCACGTGGTAAGTTTTGTGTAAAAGTCAGATCTATCTGTTAGATCCCGAAGTGACTATAAATCACAGATTCCTTAGGGTGTAATCAAAAGGGTCAAAGGGGGGCACCGACCCTTAATGTGAACTGTTACAACGAAACTGCATGCTGACCAAAGAAAGAACATCAAATATAAAGAGATTTTCATGTTCAATCGCCTTTTTATCTTGAAAGGCGCAATCAGTCATTCTGCCTTGACCTATTTAGATGAAACGGTTTCATCCACTACAGCAATATGTCACTGCACACCACATCCGCTTCTCACCTGCACAGGTAACATTCAAAGCGAACGCTAACTGGGTTCTGCCTTTCATCTATCTTCAATATAACAGCCCGGGTTTGCAGTGTCTGGCTCGACTGGTTTACCCACATTGTAACGTGTCCGCACACAATTTGTCTCGGATTCGAGACACTAAAGTCGTACAAAATTAGTTCTTCATGTGACTTGCAAAGAGAGATAGATAGAGAACATCTAGTCATCTGTTCGAACAGAATTCACAATGAATACAATTAGCTGTGACGATATATCGTAGTATCGATAATCATGATACTATATCGATACTATTGTTCGTATCGTGATACATATTTATATAAAATAACTAACGATAGAATATTGTAACGTGCATCGAATCGTATCAAATCGCTCCAAGATATCGCAATACGCATCGTGTCGTAAATTTTCTGTATCGTCACACCTCTATTTTTAAAACAAAATTTTAAATTTGGTGTCGATGCTTCCTGAATTTAAATATCTGGAAAAGAAAAATGGTGATGTATTCTCCTACCGATAGATGCCATGCACGGTATCAAATATTGGAAACTGATACAAATTGTGTCGCTACTGACTGTTACAGACCAATCAGTCTACTATCAGTGTATATGACGGTATTGTCTAGTCAGGGTATTTGATCAACTGTCATCTATGTCTGGTGTACATCTGCAACAGGGAATCGACGTATCCTGATACTTCATCATGGCTTCTGTCTGGAGCAGGATTTCAGTGAAATAATCGTATGTTATGAAAACCACGAGGTCAGTCTTTGTTCAGCCAGGAAAACATCGTAAACAGTGTCCTGAAATAAAACACTTACTGTTACTTGCGTTTAATTGCTGTAACATGTTTAAGGACATTAAACATTTTCAAACGAGTAACTGAAATAATTCAAATTTAAGTTTTCACACCATTTACAGCTGGCTTTGGGGCAGTGTGTTAGTAGACTTGTCAACATATCAGTGTGTGTCTAGCCAAACGGTGACAGTTTTATAGACCGGAAGAGACACACATTGCCCTGACTCAGGACATCACGATATTATGGGTTTATTGTAGGTTCTTTAAGTACGTTCTAAACTAAAAGAATCATGTTTAATTAAAGAATTACACACAAAACACGCGAAAACGTAACAATTGAGAGATAAACAGCTCAGTAAATTTATTTTCCCGTCTTTTGATGTTGATCCTAAACAATCCCTCCCTCGTGAGATGAACCTCAAATGCAAACAGTGTTGATTGATTTTTACCTGTGGGTATCTACCTTGATCCCCTTTAAGTCTCATCTGGCGAGGGTGGTGTTAATTGGCTCAGGTAAACATTGGGGTTTAGTGTTGTACATGCTAGCAAAGCCGGTACATTTTAGGATTGATAGTGTAGAATGCCACGGGGCGGTCTTCCTCGTTAATCATATTACTGTCGGCACAACAAATAATATGAAATTAAATATGGATAGCAATCGATGGCGGACATTACTGTACTGATCGGGACTGTAACGTGATGTAACGATTTTCACGTTCCGTTACAGTGAGTCAGAGAGGCGACTTGACAGGATTCTAGATCTATAACAGATAGTTATGTTGACATGTTTTATTTATAAACATAAATAGCTTTTAACAATTCATTTTCAGTGCAAACAGACAATGGAGCGCGGATGGTGAGTTCAGAACAAATGAGGCATTCGTATTTGGAAGAGATAATCACTCATATGTTAACGATTCCTCTGCGATTAAATTACTTAACTGTTACTCTACAGAGACCCGTGAGTATCCGGGGTAGAATAGGCCTTCAGCACCCCATGCTTGCCACAAAAGGCCACTATGCTTGTCGTAAGAGGCGACTAACGGGATCGGGTGGTCAAGCTCGCTGACTTGGTTGACACATGTCATCGTATGACAGTTGCTCACATAGATGCTCATGCTGTTGATCACCGGCTTTATTGGCACAGATTCAATTATTTACAAACCACCGCCATATAAGTTGAATATTGCTGAGTGCGGCGTAAAACTAAACTCACTCACTGTGTCTATACAGAAGAACATCATTCAGCTCATCACATTTTTTCTACGGAAACATCAGTTTCTGAATTTTATGGTCAAACTTGTAACAATTACATTAGTAACAATTTCCTCGTCAGCCATGTTTTGAAGTGTTCTCTACCAACCACTCAGCTACACATCACGGGGTCGGTGATCGCGAGCCTACGGATGTGATAAAATATTTATCCATATGAAATATAGCGACTGGAGTGCTCTGACAGGTGTCAAAGTAATGATGTGCAGTGTTCTTGTGGTACACCATATGCCGTGATCAATGATACAGGTTGAATGTAACAATGGCTAAACCCTTAAACCCATAATGTCGATATTACTAAATAAAACCTCAGTATTACCAAATTCCAATAATGCTAAATGAAATCCAAGTATTACTACATACCAATAATGCGAAATGAAATCCCAGTATTACTACATACCAGTAATACTAAGTAAAACCCCAGTATTACCACACAACAATAATGCTAAATAAAACCCCTATATTATCACATACCAATATTTCTATATAAAATCCCAGTCCTACCATACACCAATAATATAAATAAAACCACAGGATTACCACACATTAATAGTACTGAGTAAAAGTCCAGTGGTACTACATACCAATATTACTAAATAAAAGTCCAGTATTACCACATACCAATAATACCAGAATAACCACCATAACAATATTACTAATATACCCAGATTGTAACGTGTACTAATGGAAAATGGACAGTGATATATAGCGCACTAGTAAATACAGTATTGGTCACTCTTCAGGTCTATACCAGATATCTAGGATGTACGCACGTTTACACAATTGTTTGGTGCGATCAGAAAGCAACACTAAACGTGTGCATTTGTGCACATGTGCGTGTGTATGGGCGTTGTATTGCGTTAATTCCGAGAAATATTACTTTTATATTATATTTAATTACAATACGATTTCACGTTGCATCACCGAGCAACAAATATCAAACAAGAAGCCCTCCCCATGTGTGGTGTAAGACTGAAACATACAGTTCTCAGATACGAGCCGTGTAGACAATACTCCCCTTGTACAGAGCTGTGAAGCACTACTGTCTGCGTTGGACGGCAAGGTGAGGCGTAGGGCTGAACAGTTCCTATCACAACGTTATAAGGAAATAAAATGATACCCCTGGTTCAGTCCCCCTCCTTGAAGAATAGTTGAGAGTGTGGCCATATGTCTGCATTACAATGAGCGGAGGAAGGCTCTATTGCCTCTTCTAATATCTATACTTTCAAGGGAAGGTTAATGTTTTTGAAACCTGCGATTGATATATATGGGCTGGTGGTATTAAACTGTGTTTTGTAAAACATACTCGCTGAAGGCAAGAAAAGTACTGTCAAATACATATACTGAAAGGAAAAAAAACAAATAAATGAACAACTCACAAATAAATAAACAGTTTACAAAACTACGAAAATCTAAAAAAAACCCCAATGATCCAACATCAAACAATGGATAAAAATAACGTTGGTTGTTTTATTGTTTAACCGCGCACTCAGCAATCAACCAGCTATATTGAGTCTGTAAATAATCGAGTCTAGACCTGCCAATCCAGTGATCAACAGCATGGGCATCGATCTACGATGACATGTGCCAACTAAGCCATCTAGCCTGACCAGCAGATCATGTTAGTCCACTTTTATGACAAGCATGGATGACTGAAGACCACCTCTAACCCTGATCTTCACGGGTGGAATACAAATTACCAACCAGAGGACCCGGATCTCCACGGGTCGAATATAATAACGAACCAGGGGAATGATTGATTAAGGTCTAAAAAGGGAGAAGGTCACAAAGATTGGGAGAGACATTATTTATCATCTAAACGACATGCTCATTTCCCCGCCCACCACGAAGAGGTGGGTCAGGCAGCTGTGACACCAGGTGTTGGCAAGGGATGACGTATCTGCCTAACGTAACCACGTGACATCTGCATAGTTTATACAACAAATACGACATACATAAGGAAGTGGTGTCTATTTTACTGCGACGTGTGGTTTGTTACGGGTGCAGTTTAACAACCGCTGGTTGTATCGTTACTTATAAAACTTCTTTCCTGTCAAATCTGGACACATGACACCTGCACATATATGACACATACAACGACGACACAAGGAAGGTTTTTCTATTTTTATGTGAAATGGGATTTGTTAAGGATCCCGTAAATGAAAGCAAGACAAACCCCTTTGTAGTATAACCGCTTTTGACTAACAGACAGTCTCTGAAATTAACATGTTTTACAGAAGTTTATAATAAATGTTTAAATATAATGAAAAGGAGCCATGAGACTTTTTTTAGTGTCAGAAACTGTGGAAATCTGGACACATAATCTAGATTTACATGGGATTTCTTCGATATGTTTGTTTCAAGGTCTGTATGACAGGCTATAGTGAGTGAGTGAACAATATTCCTGCAATATGGCGACGGTCTGTAAATAATCGGATCTGGACCACACAATCCAGGGATCAACAGCATGACTGAGATACGAGAATATGTATCAAGCAAATCAGCGAACCTGACCACCCGATCCCGTTAGTTGCCTCTTTTGAAAAACATAAGAAGATCAATTCTTACCCGGATCATGACATGTCATGTCAGGCTATTACTGCTTATAAAACTTCTGGTTTCGCCCACCCGAAACATAAGAAAGTATTTATCCCACAGTCGACAAATGCGCATGTTACAGGATGGAGACCGAGTCAGAAGATGTGAGTGAGTGAGAGAGTATAGTTTTGCGCCGCTTTTAGCAGATGTGAAGTAAAATTCGTCATATCTATCTTACTGCCGGACACGTGTTTACAAGTATCAAACTGACCAGGGTCAGGTCACGAACCATTACTTTATATGGGTGTGTATTCTTACATACATGTAAATCTTCTGTCCGTCATCATTCTAGACCCAGACACGTGTCAGATGTCACAGTACCGGACACTAACAAGACAAGCGTTTGTCATGTACATTGATAATCACAGTGATAGGTTAGTGTAGGGTCATTGCTGAGGGGTCAGCTTGCGAGCTAGTAAACCGGCGTGAGTGAGTGAGTGAGTGAGTGGGTTCATTTTCACGGATCATTTAGCAATATTCCAGAAATAAATTCCCGGTTCTGGGGGACACCAGATATTGGCTTCACACACTGTACCCGAGTAGAGAATCGAACCCGGCGTGAGCGACAGCTTCGACCGCTAGGCTACCCCACTGCCCAGGTGAACTATAGTGTGGGAGTGAATGTTTGTATGATCACTAGTCGGTTATAATAAGCATATACAACAGCGGTTCATAATAATGAAGACTGGACCAGAGAAACCATTGACTGAAGGCACTGCATACGAGGCAGAGACGACACAACGTGTACAAGACGGTAATTATACTGGCTTCAGTGTGATTGTCCACTACAATACCTTACTACATGTTACCATGGATACCAGACCAAGACAAAGAAAACTGACCACGAGAATACCAGTTCTTGTTGTATCTTACCATTTTTGGTATGCCGCGGCCTGCGATAGATCAACCGATCTTTTCGGAGCCATGACATGCCTGTTATCCTAAGAATGTACTGGGGTTTCATTAACGTCCTTTGACAAGTGATGATCCGGGTTAGAATTGATCTTCAGTAACCCATGCTTTTCAGAAGAAGCGACTAACGGGATCGGGTGGACACGTCATCAGTTCCCAATTGCGTAGATTTATCTTCGTGCTGTTGATCACTGGATTGTCTGGCCCAGACTCAATTGTTTACAGCCCCCCGCTATATAGCTGTGTAATATTGCCGAATGTGGCATAAAGCTAAATTCACTCACTTTCACGTCTTCAGAGTACTGAAAATCGCCTTGTCAGCTGAGTTATTGTATATCATAGGGGGAGGTTAAAGCGTCTTATCGTCTTTCGGGTAGGTCCTGTACGAGTATTTGTGATGCGGTCGCCGAAAGCAACATTTTGGCCAGGTTAAAAGTCACAACATACACGGTTATTTTGCCGTGTCAGTATGTCAGTTATTGGTATGAAAGTAAGAGCCGACTAACGGGTCAGGCTCGATGACTTGGTTGACACAAGTCATCGGTTCCCAATTGCGTAGATCGATTCTCATGTTGGTGGTCACTGGATTGAATGGTGCAGACTCGATTATTTACAGACCGCCGAGATATAGCTGGAATATTGCTGAGTGCGGCGTAAAACTAAACTCACTCACTCACTCACTATTGGTATGAAAGGCATGACACTGTGCACAGGTGTTAACGTGAAGGTGTGACCCACGTGTGTACTCTCAACATGACCCTATGCACGTGTGTGAAGATATATACTGATTATGTACATAACACGTTCTGACACATGTCACTCATGTTGATTGAAGGCAAACGATGGACATGTCATTTTGTAAAATCCGTGTACATTGTCTGGTAAGCGGCGTCAGGTCAGGGGTCAAAATATACAACTCTAATAGTATACAATTCCACGTGTCGCTGTTTGAGTGGCATGCAATAGACAAGCTTGGTCCTGGCACATCATGGTTATATGCCAGTCTTGTTTCATGCCGTTTCGAATTTTATTCATCATTGTTGAGGTTAGTTAGTGAGGTGTTACAGTCAAATGACGGCTTGACTGTTTAACATGGGAGCAAAACCCGAAGTAGTGCGGGTATGGGGTATTTGGTACATTGATGGCTATTGCGTACCTTAATTATGCAATTTTGTACAGCAATTCGTAATTCCGGCTCCCCACGATCAAGTTGCAGGATGGGTTGGTGAGTGAGTGAGTTTCTTAGTTCGGGTTAACGCTGTGACGGGGACACATACTTTACCACCAGTTTGGTCAAACCAAAGGTCCCGTGATTATTGCTGACACAATAAAGTAACAATCAGTCAATGATAAGTAAGATTCGCAGCAAGGATAACCGGATCCTGCAAAGCCCGAGGGTCGTAATTCACAAAGGATTGTGATGCTTTAGACCAATGCGTTGCTCTTTCCCTTTCGTCTCTGGAATATCACTAAAGCGTAATCTAAGATTCCAAATCGTTTTGACCCTAGCAAAGACAGAAAACGAAAGTACCGTTGGAAATACAAATAAATGATTGTTTGTCTTATATTCGAAGTATGACATTGGCTTGTGCTTTGTATATGAAACATCAGTAATAATACCGTCAAAACCGGTACTCATCGGGACTGAAGAAATAATCCAGTTTCGACAAGGTGCCGGATTGTAGAGCTAATGATAAATGTTCAAGCTGCAGAAGGGACTCATATTTTATGCTAGTGTTGACACCTTCCCGGATTGGACAGATGCCGGTTTTGGCAGCTTCCATTGTACTACCAAAACTTTCAAAAGGATTGAACAATTCTGTCTGAGAACTGGCAAAAACCCTAAGGAAGAATATTGAAAGAAGATACAACAAAATGTTAACTGGGTGAAGATTAAATATAGACTAGACGTTTATTCAAAACATTATTGAATAAACGAAACATTACCATCGAACCAATATACCCACGAATGTGATTGTACACAGGTTATCAGACAACCCCCTGTCGCCAAGTGTCAGTCACATCTAGGGCCACACAATACGAGCGTTACACGTGTGTTAGCCATGAATCTTGGATTGGTAATGCCACTGGGCACATCAGTAAGAAAACTACTAATCACTGCGTTTCTTTAAATAATCAGAGCTAAATAAGTTAGAGCCAAAATCAATTTATTTCTGTTTCCAATTGTACTTAAGGGAATTATCTTATCTAGGGCCTCGGTGAAGGAACTGATCTCAGATGTCTAGTCTGAAAATGGAAATAGTGGCTCTTGCCAGACATTAATATCTATGGTATAAATATGTTATAGATAGTTACACAAAGATGCATGCAATAGCAGTATACTGATGCATCGTTATCAACCGTATGCATGATTAATGTAACTGTCTTGTATTGGGATACATATTGATGGCTTCGAGATAAGTTCCTGAAATATACCCGCCTTCTGTTTCTTTTCCTGGAAATGACAGGTAAATGTCAAACTTCTAAATATTCTATTGGGGGTTCCGGTCAGATTAGGTCTCCAGTACCCCATGTCTTTCGTCAGTGGTGACCAAACTTGTGATTGGTCGGACAGGTCTCGGAGTAGAAGAGGCCTTCAGCAACCCATGCTTGCCGTAAAAGGCGACGTACTATGTTTGTTAGAGGCGACTAAAGGGATCTTGTGGTTAGGCTCGCTGACTTGGTTGACACTTGTCATCGGTTCCCAATTGCGCAGATCGATGCTCATGTTGTTGATCTCTGGATTGTCTGGTCCAGACTCGATTATTTACAGACCGCCGCCATATAGCTGGAATATTGCTGAGAGTGGTGTTATTGCTGGAATATTACTAACAGCGCCGTAACACTATACTCACTCACCCTACCCCTAATTGTTAATTGGCGGTGGGGTAGCTCACTGGTTAAAGCAGCCGCTGAAGACTCGGATTCCAATGTAGTTACAACGTCGGGTGTCTCCCGTCTTGATATTGTTGGAATAGTGCTGAAAGCGGCGTAAAACTGAACTCACTCACTCACTCTTGTGAGTCAGGCGGCGCTTGACGTTGATTAAGATCAAGTACGCTGTCATGCAGCTGAAATATCCCTTCGAGTGAGAGCGGTTTAACGCCGTTTTAAAAAGTATCCACTATCTATACAAGTCAGCTCAGTGTGTGATGGAATCTGAAGGATTGCAGGCTGATAAATCATTAACAACTGGGAGTGACTGAGTGAAGTTTTACGCCGCTTTCAGCACTATTCCAACAATATCAAGACGCCCGACGTTGTAACTACACTGGAACCCGAGTCTTCAGCGGCTGCTTTAACCAGTGAGCTACCCCACCGCCAATTAACAATTAGGGGTAGGGTGAGTGAGTATAGTGTTACGGCGCTGTTAGTAATATTCCAGCAATAACACCGTGGAGGATAGAAATGAGCTTCAAGCATAGTACTCATATGAGGAATCGAACCCAGATCTTCGGTGTGACTGCTACGCTACCCCAACGTCCCAAGGGAGGAGCTCAAGAGCACAGGAATGGTGCTGATATACATAATTAGGGCGAAACGGGATTCGAACCCACAACCAGGGAGCAGGCCCTAATCTATCACTCTCAAATGGGCCACCATTGTACTATGGGAAATGTTAGAGAAAAGGAAAGGTAAGAAGAGAGTGAGTGAGTGAGTGAGTGAGTGAGTGAGGTTTCACGCCGCTTTGAGCAATACCCAGCAATATCACGGCGGACATCAGAAAATGGGCTTCACACTCTGTACCCATGTGGGGAATCGAACCCGGATCTTTGGCGCTACGAACGAACGCTTTTACCACTAGGCTATCCCGATAAGAAGAGAGAACCCGGAGGGGAGAGGCATTTATACATGGTGCTGTAAGGAATTGAAACTATTTTCTCGGTAAGGCTCTCATCAATAGGTTCACCTACCTAGCGTTACAGAAATACAGCATGCCTATACATAAGTCTGTAATAATGGCCAGTCGAAGGCAAAACATGTCTGGCAAATTGCTTTGGGAGTCATAAGAATGTACACTAACATTTGCTCATAATAGAATAATATTCGGTACGAAAATTGAATCTATTTTTGACCAAAAAATATTCTGCGTTACTCAACTTGCGTTAGTCGCCAATCAGTTTATATTCACCATAGTAATTGCAGCGAAATGTCAAGGATATGTATTAATACCGTGAACGGAATGAGTAGGTTTGGCTTCGCTGAGTGTTACACCAAGGTAAACATGATGCCTCTAATGACTGCCAATAAAGGCACAAAAATAGACGGGTGTGTATCAAGATAGCGACCTTCCTTTCAGTGGTATGCAATAACTAGTACGATTATCTCGGTGGCTCTTTCAAAAATGTTAGTTAAAGCTGAAAGGGACACCTTATATACAAGAAATATATGTTTTGACTGAAAACTTAAGACACAAGTATATATGAATTAAAGATGGTAAGCTCCGATTCGAGTCATTTCATCCTACTGGGACGGTGGGGTAGTCTAGTGGTTAAGGCATTCGCACGTCACGCATAAGACCCGGGTTCGAATCCCCACGTGAGTACAATGTGTGAAGCCAATTTCTGGTGTTCCCACCGTAATATTGCTGAATCATTTCTAAACGCGGCGTAAAACCAAACTCGCTTACTCAGTGCTGGGTGAATTGACTTCAGAGTGAGTGATTTGCTTTTATGCTCGTAATATTCGTAATTTTAGAACATTATTGTTTGAAAAGAAAATATGGACGTCTGAATGAATATTTTTATGCTAGTCGGCTGTTTGAAACTGTTATGGTGGTCTGTTAACATTGTTGATATCACTGGTCACACATCAAGCCGCGTGGACACGATGATATTGTCATAGACTAAATCATTTCAATAAGTTTCCTTAAAACTTCATTTATTCAAACAATCTATTTGTTTCAATATAAGTCCAAATTGCACCGAAATTCTATCCCCTTTGTCTATGTAATGTATTCAGCAAACATTCGGTGTATCCCCTCTTATCATAAACCCCCCTCCGGGCAGGACCCTTAATTCTCAAACGCTATCAATACATGTCAATTAACACCTCCCTACGTCGGCGAATCTTACGTATGTACATGTGCATGGGCCAGTGATCTTGCACAATGTGACGTAATGGCCCTGTGTATAAAAACCTGACTGATATGGTCAGTCGACAGACCAACCGGCGGGACCATCCAGCGAGACCAACCAGCAAGACCAACCATGGAGACTAGATCATCGACAGAAGTGGACGGATTGTGCGTCTAGTCGGGGTGTCGGCCAAGGCCGTCGCCCCACCTACGACTACGTCGACGATGAAGAATCGCCGTCGGACTTCTAATATGTGTGTAAGTGACAGAGCGGGTCTCCACATCGGGATCATTGGCCATTCAGTCCTGATGTGCGTTCTGTCACATGTTTACCACTGTATTTTACCATTTTGACCATCCTTCGACCAAACAGTAATAAAACATGGCTGCTGCTGTCTTCAACTCTAACGCCGACTCATGTCCTCCCTGTCTCTTGTCCACCATCCTAAACAACCACCCGAGAGCGACCACGACGACCGCTCTTGGACAGATGGTGGAGAAATATCCGGGTAGCGTGAGTTTGCTGTGACTCACGCACGATTCCCCTACCCTAACTCGCAGCAAAGCAACTGGTGGTTTAGAAATGGTGGTTGACAAGAGCAGGGTCAACGTCGGAAGAACGAAGACCTTAGACAGACAGCCGACCCGACGGTCATCAGCGAAACAGCAGCTCATAGCCGGCAAACCTCAGCACTTCCACTAAATCATCGAAAACAACAAGACCCAGCAAAGTCCATTTGTCAGTACAACAACCGTCAACGTCATGCGTCAACATGAAGTCAGCAACTACTACTCCCTACTCTGTGTATGTGACAATACATGTGGACGCTTGTTCGAACTATCTCAAAGTTTTACTGTGTATACATTTCTCTCGGACGTTCTTGTACATCTCAGGTATGTCAATCTTATCCAACCATTGTTTTACATGTGTTTATATATGTCATATTTTTCATCCACTGAGTACGTATTGCAATCTGTACGTGATGTTATGAGACGTGCATCTCTATTAGGTGAAGTTTTTGAAGTCGGTTAGGCACTTACTCTACTATACATATTCTTGCATTTACACATTTAATGCAGATCAACGCTATCTGCGGGTCCCGAGTCGTCCCACTCAAATCAGACTCCCGGTTTCAAGGATTTTTCTATCAATTTGTACCTCTATAACTATTACTATAGACAATAGCTTATAACGAGCTATGCAATACTGTAATTATTCTTCGTGAAAACGTCTAAATCTTTTTATGTGGTAAAAGCAGTCGTTGAAGTATAATAAGCTATGTCTCTCCAAGCTTATTTGATGGAGACTGTTTATCCAGTCTACATCCTACTTCGTTTTGCCAACGTGTTTTTGTGCTTAGTTATGATACCGGCGAAAATTTAGTATCCATGTGCATAATACTTTCTATGGTAACTGGCACACAATATACAATTCGCTGAAATATCTACGAGCCAATTTCACTTGAATTAATTTTTCATCAACTTTCGGTTTAGACTTTTGAAGTTGGTTAGGTTTATTTTTTTTCTCATGCCAATTCTACTTTTAGTGCAGATCACATCTACATCTGCTAGCCTTGTCGAGTCTAGGCTCACCAATATAAGACTCCCAATTTCAAAGATCTTACTGTTGTCATGAAAATATTACATTCAAATGCAAACGACGACGCATTACGCACATTCTGTTTTTGTTCCTGTAAGTCATACGTGTACTTATCAGTCTGGTATTCCGACTGTATGGTCGACCGTGAGCAGGATTTTGCCGCTCGGTGGAAACGTCCAATGTTTTATTTGTACGAGCTGGATAGCCGCTCACCTGTGTTTTTGTTAACGGCTGGAATCTCCGCTGACCTGTATTTTGTGTATAACCGTCCGGTATTGTTATTGTTATGTTTCGCCTGACTAATGTTGACAATTCGATTCATATATTACTTTGACGTTCCTGTATATCTTATCTAATGCCATTACGATTATGTGACTTATGATCAATGCCTCTACCAGATATTGTCAACGCGTCAACGTTTCATGCAGTTTACCGTATACTTGTACATCCAATATTGTCATTATTTTCAAAAGGTGCTTTTGAGGACAAAAGCTCCACGACGTTCAGGGGTGTTGTCATAGACTAAATCATTTCAATAAGTTTCCTTAAAACTTCATTTATTCAAACAATCTATTTGTTTCAATATAAGTCCAAATTGCACCGAAATTCTATCCCCTTTGTCTATGTAATGTATTCAGCAAACATTCGGTGTATCCCCTCTTATCATAAACCCCCCTCCGGGCAGGACCCTTAATTCTCAAACGCTATCAATACATGTCAATTAACACCTCCCTACGTCGGCGAATCTTACGTATGTACATGTGCATGGGCCAGTGATCTTGCACAATGTGACGTAATGGCCCTGTGTATAAAAACCTGACTGATATGGTCAGTCGACAGACCAACCGGCGGGACCATCCAGCGAGACCAACCAGCAAGACCAACCATGGAGACTAGATCATCGACAGAAGTGGACGGATTGTGCGTCTAGTCGGGGTGTCGGCCAAGGCCGTCGCCCCACCTACGACTACGTCGACGATGAAGAATCGCCGTCGGACTTCTAATATGTGTGTAAGTGACAGAGCGGGTCTCCACATCGGGATCATTGGCCATTCAGTCCTGATGTGCGTTCTGTCACATGTTTACCACTGTATTTTACCATTTTGACCATCCTTCGACCAAACAGTAATAAAACATGGCTGCTGCTGTCTTCATCTCTAACGCCGACTCATGTCCTCCCTGTTTCTTGTCCACCATCCTAAACTACCACCCGAGGGCGACGACCACGACGACGCTCTTGGACAATATTATTCGGGTCACATACTATTTCACCATCTGATCTTCACTCGTCGTATCATCCGTGATTTTAGTGACATGGTGACAATCACTTGATTGTCTGGTCTGGACTCGGTTTGTTTACAAGCAACATCGTACAGCTGAAATACTGCTGAAATATATATGTCATCATATTACAGCCACAATAGCACAATCGACTCTGCTTATAGCAGCGATTTATTACAGATATGGAAAAGGTTTGGGAAGTGGAAAAATCGCCATTGCTCCCGAAAAATCGTTAGAACGATAGCACGATCCGTGTCAAACCCAAAGACGTTTATATCAGGTACTTGTTGTTGCCCTGGTTAAGACATAAATGGTTTAAAACAAGAACTAGTCAACAGGGAGTAATGTTTATCGGAACCTTCTAAGTGGTGTTGAAGATAGAGCGTCTGTCCGGAGAGTGGAAGGTCAGTTATTCGACCCCATCCTCGTATCAGTGAGTGAGTGAGTGAGTGAGTGAGCGAGCGAGCAAGTAAGTTTTACGCCGCTCTCAACAATATTCCAGCTATATGGCGGCGGTCTGTAAATGATCGAGTTTGGACCGGACAACCCTGTGACCAACAGCATAAGCATCGATCTGCGCAACTGGGAACCGATGACGTGCCAACCAAGTCAACGAGTCTGACCACCCGATCCCATTAGTCGCCTCTTACGACAAGCATAGTAGATTTTTGTGGCAAGCAAGGGTTACTGAAGACCTATTGTACCCCGGACGTCCACATGTCTCCTCGTATCATAGCAACTAACAATAGGACGGTGGTTAAAGCGTTTGCTCGTCAAGCAAAAGACCCGGGTTCGATTCCCCGCATGGGAAAATATGTAAAGTCCATTTTTGGTGTCCCAAAAGGTGAGATCGCTGAAATATTGCTGGAAGCGGTGTAAAACCAAACGCACCGACTCAAATAACGATATGAGAACAGTGTCGTGCCATGTTAAACTGCAGCATAAAGTATTAAAACGGTAAGTCAGGCCAAGTATAGACAGTCACGCCCAGAGACACTATTCCTCAGTTACACGCTTCCACAGTGTTACCATTTCTCAGAATGACCATTTCCGCACAACATCATCTTGTAAAACAAGATGGCACCACACACAATCTCGTTATCCAAGTGAGAATTACTTAACTTGCAAACCGATTATGAGACTAACCACATACGACTCCCACTTAGAAACTCGAGAGGGGTGTTCATTATTTTCGTGAGGAGACATTCCATGGCAAATTACGACTGCTGTCGCTTCTTACAGATGTCACCGACGCCATTTGTGACGATGTTTGAAGCAACGTTGGCTCCTAACAGGTCGTCCACGAAGGCTTGAATATGAGAAACGCGTTCTTCTCATGTTACACAACATTAATCAAGAGCGCATGTCACCTTTCGCATTAAGCACGGTACTTCTAGGCGCTTCTTCCTAGTCTTATAATTACTTTTCTTTGGAGAAATGGACAGTTTTCGACCTATTTTTTCGTCTTCTATACATTTAAAAATGTCTGCTATGTTCGTGTACAAACGAAGCCAATACAAGTGTTATTTAGTATTCACTTCTTATCTTCAAACATTACTCAATTTACAAATTGCTTTCATTCTTTCCAAACGTATTTAGACAGCAGCCGACATATTTCAAGGTCTTTGTAATGGTAATGAGTGAGTGAGTGAGTTTTTTTTGTTTCACGCCGCTTTTAGCACTATTCCAGCAATATCGAGGCGGGGGACACCAGAATTGGGCTTCACACAATCTGCCCATGTGGAGAATCGAACCCGGGTCTTAGGTGTGACGAGCGAACGCTTTAACCACTAGCTAGGCTATCTCAGCACTCCCATAGAAGAAATAATAGCATTATCTAAGTTCCTTTGTTCACTATGTGTTAGGTATTCTCAACCATAATGGAATGTTCCCATGTTGTCCTGAGAGCGAGAGGGTCGGTTCGCTAGCCTAACGGATAGTGCGCTAGCTCGTCACGCCGTAGACCCAGGTTCGATTCCCCATATGGGTACAATGTGTGCAGCCCATGTCTGGTGTCCCCACTCCCTCCCCGGGATATTGGTGGAATATTGCTAAAAGCGGCGTAAAACTAAACTCACTCACCGTTATTGATTCCAGTACCGATTATCGAGACAGCTTGGTCCTTGGCGAGATTTAGGGCTTCGTTTTGACGGATTGATTGTATTGTAGTATATCACGATTCAGGTACCCGTATTGCTATATATTGGAAACTAAACTGTTTGACAGAGAATGACACTATATATAGCGGCACGAAATAAATATAATACTGATATTTTATTTTTGACCAATCAGAGAGCAGCTCGTCGTTGGTGAATGACACTAATTGTGCATGTCAGTCCTATTTCCTACATTTTAAAGTCCCTAAACATACATTTTATGGCTGTGATAACAGAAATCTCGAATTTAGGTTAACAATATGTGCATTTATATTGCGCCAAACTCCATTCACGAGGCGAGTGCTCATAGCACTAACAGTCAAAGTAGGCATGTTATTACCCCAGAAAACCCAAGCTTCCTGTTAGGCGCTAGAAAGTTGCAGATACATGGCTTATCCCACCGGGTACCCATTTTCTGTTGGGTGAACAGGGGCAATTTTGAACAAACTCACTTGCCTAAGGTGAGACCATATGTGTCATGTGCTTCATTGTAGAGCAGGACTAAGTCCGAGAAACTCTCAGCAGTCAAGCTGTCGGTCACCCACTCGAGCACTGTCCGCGACCATCGTTGCATAACTCCACCTGATTGTGACCTGTGTTTTATGCACGCCGCCAGGTACACAGTCATTACGCCCGTTGTCTTCTTTATACCATTGTAGCATAACAGTATGCCGTATTGTCATTAAATAGCGAAGGAAAACGTTTGCTGTGAATGAAAGTATGTGTACATTACAATTTGAACCACAAAGCTAATCGCAACAATTTTACCATTTTTGTAACAAATAAACCCATTTAAACTAGAATGAAGCCTAAGGGAGATCCGACATTCAGAACCTGTGGAAATCTAGACTTGATTCATTTGGGGCTTTAGCACTGCTGAGAGGGTTAGGCAACTGGAAAAATGATAAGGTTCGGGGATGGTGAGTCAGACTACCATACAGTCCTAACATTTGACGTCACAGTTTTCCTATATTTGCATCCAAGCAGGCACATCCAACGAAATGTCGTTTTAACGTATACGTGAATCCATAAATGTGTTGATATCATAACGACGAATGTGACATGTGCCAAAAATTGTTTTCTGAAAGTAGCTGATTTGGATTATAATCAGATGGGGAAAAGATCCTCAAAAGTCAAACCCCTCAATCATGTTGTCATGCGATAATTGATGATTTAACAGATACGAGTTGCGCTTCAACTCGAGTCCTTTGATACAGTTTCAAATCTACAACATATTTACTTAAAACTGCTTGGCGAAATGCCGAAAATGCAAATGGCGTCCTCCACTAACGAACGAGATTAAGTCAAGAGTGGACAGCGAAAATGCGTGACGTGTGGGGAACTATGTAATTACTGCAGCGTTTGACGGGTGATCTCCGTGAAGCACGATTGCGCATGACAGGTTTTCTGACTATGCTCGGTCTAGTGACAAGACATACCGGTCTCGGTGCCAAATATTTGGGGCATGGCTTGGGAGATTTTTGCGTCATGTTGTACGTGTTAGTGGAAATGCTAGGGGAATGTGTTAAAAGCATTGTTTTTCACCTAGTTTATTTTGAGAGTTGTGCACAAATAATAACTGCTTTCTTACCTAAATGAGACGATTTTTTCGCCCCAAACGCAAATATCAGCATCAAGTTGAAAATCTGGTTTATCTCATTACGATTCAATTTCAGGATGTTTTTACTCTGCTACAACTGTTTTTTTTTCGTCATGCATAGTTAAAGTTTCCATCAGTTCTTGTACACCCATCTCGACACGTCACGTTCTGTGTGGTTCTCGTGGAGGAGGAAGAAGAAAGATGTTTAAACATGTTCCACGCGTTCGAAGATTTCTACAGTTACCCAAGTCTTTTTAGAATCGGTTAAATAAGGAACGCTTTTATACATGTGCGTCTTTTGAAAACCTGATATTCATGGATTCTAGATTTGAGGAACACGGATACCATGTGCAGTTACAGGATATGCTAAAGCAACGAAAGGGGATTTTTAAGATATATTTTGATAACAAGCTGTTCATTTTCTGAAACAAAAATAATCAAGAACGTATTGTGGTGTTAATCGTGTTGCCTTGTCATACAGACGGATGCATGTTGGATCTGGCTTTGAATGTGCTACCTCTCTGTGATCCACTGCGGCCCTTAGTCGGACCAGGATCTGCTCAATCCAAGACTGACAGACTTACTGCGACTGGTTTTTGGTTTCCCTCAGTGTAACGCCTGTACGCTTTGATATAAGTATGCATCACATATTTTAAACATTTGAAATATAATTCTGATCCTCTAGAGACTGACCATTAAATATTCGTATGGTGGAAAATTGTGTAAAGTGAGTGAGTGAGTTTACTTTTATGCCGCTTTTAGCAATATTCCTGCAATATCACAGTAGGGAACAAAATAAATGGACTTCACACACTGTACTCATGTGGGGAATCGAACCCGGGTCTTCGGTTTGACTGGGTAAGGCTGTAACCACTAGGCTACCCAGCTGCCCCATTTGTGATAAGAGATGATTTTCTGACACAATGTGAGTACATTGTGCGAATAGTTTTTAAATGAAAAATCTAAAGAAACCAAAACATTATGAAAATTTAAAGACATGAAAAATCAGTTATATTCGGGAACTAATTATGGTTTCGCTCGCATTTTTCTTTTCGGTTATAACTAAATACACTTTCTTGTACTTTCATACTCTTGTTAATATGGACATTGGCTGAAACCTCAGGTGCAGGTCACTTGTGTGTCACGCTTCTCGGTGTCAATACTGCCACATCAGAATCATACTTTCTTTGATACATGTCACGATCATCTTGTTTACATCATAAAGAAAATAAAGTAGATAGGGAGCGTTGACCATTCAGGCATCTCAACAAACAGCACGCTGGGAGTCTCCACCTTCGCTGATAAATTCACCGGTCGGGGCACCACTGGAGACAATGCGTATCTATAAACAACGTCTGTTCTTTGCCGTTTGCTTCTGTGACCTGCAGGGGGCGCTGACCAGTCAAGATAACGCGTGGTTACGCGAGACTCTCTAGACGGCTCCCGCCATGTTTCACAAGAACCTCGAGACAGCTTGCTGTGGCCAATTTCTTGCTTTGCAAAGACCGTGGCTTGATGTATGGGTTGAAATTCGGGACACGACTAATTTTCTTTTCTGTCAGTAGGATATACGCATATGGCTCGTCTGCGTCACCCGATTTCGAAGGCTCCATATTTTCAAAGCCATGATCCCAAACTGCGCATGCGTGCCTGATTGCTCCGTCAATCTTTGCCATAACGAGTTGAAAACATCATGCATTACTGAGGTGCAGGAGTCACAGTGCGCATGTCTGCGAGGTTAGACGAGGGCGTTCGTCTACCGAAATCCGCGGTTCCTTGAAGTCAACATTGCCGAAACGACATATTAGCGGGCTGAGCTGCCATGTTATATAGGTGTGGAGTATCTTAAAATGGCGACTTTTTAGAGCCTGGAACACGTGATCAGCCAAGCAGACGACAAGGGAGTCAGGTCACTGTCAGGTCACGTATCTATGAAACATCTTACATCCATCCCAACAGATCCAACATATGTTTATTTTTTAAACAAATGTTTTGAAAATTTCAAGGCGGTGAAATCATTGGCCTGTGACATGAGTGCCCTGTTGTAGGTACAGGAGTGAGTGACAACAGTATTACGCCGCTTTTAGCTATATTACGGCGGAGCACACGAAAAAGCGCTTGAAACATTTTGTACCCATGTGGGGAACCGAACAGACGTTTGTCGTGACAAGCAAACGCTCTAGCCACGAGACTACCCCTTCTCCCCTGAAAGTTACATTGTAACTAGATAGATTGGAAACACATGGATATTCAGATGTTCAGCAGCCATCAGCAGGTTTTGAATATCCCTGTTTGAAATATTTGCATCTTTAGGTGGGAAGAAGAGTATGATCTAACACCTGGCGTCATCACTGATCTTCAGTGAATGAGTTCAATTTTATGCCGAACTCTGCAATATTCCAGCAAAATGGCGGCGGTCTGTATCTGATCAAGTCTGGACTAGACAACCCAGTGGTCAAACAGCATGATCATCGATCTGCACAACTGGGAAACGATGACATGTGTCAACTAGGTCAGCTAGTTTGACCACCCGATCCGGTAAGTCACCTCTTACGACAAAGATAGTCGCTTTTTGTGGCACGCATGATGTTGCTGAAGACTTATCCTACCCCGGACCATCACGGTTCTGATAGTCAATGACACTTTTAAATGATTTTCACAACTATTCTGCCTTCTACACCAAACTGGAATCTTTTCGTTCAGGACAGTCAAACCAGGTGTTCTTTTTCATTGGCGTTTTATTTCAACTCTAATGGATTCAGATGTGAGAAATAACTGCGCAAAATTACCATGAGTTATAAGTCAGTGCACAAGCCTCTACTGTCATTCAGTTCCAAAGTTCGAGACCTGTGAACTTGAGAACTATGTTTTAATTCCACTTCAAGTGTTTACACCTCTTACCTGCTGGAATCATACTCGAAGGCAATAGTTAGTGTATCTTCATGAAATGGTGTCAGAGGCAGACCGACACTCTTTTGAAAATCGAAAGCATTAGTTGAACGACTTTTAAGGAATCGTTCATTAAAAAATATTATTTGGTTTTAGATCCGTCCGTCCGTTATAAGTTTGTCCGTCTATCACAAGTTTACTCCAGTAGTGAACACCGTGAGCGTGGATGTGCGCAGTCTGGACACGATGACGTCTCAACCAGTGAGTGAGTGAGTTACGTTTTACGTCGCACTCAACAATATTCAAGCTACATGGTGGCGGTACAACCAAGTTAGTGAAGAACATTCTAACCCGGATCTTCATGGGAGTGATAACTTGTAAATTCTCTTACTTTGGATGTTATATTGGTATGTTTATAGCTACCGGGGCGGTTAGGTAGCCTAATGGTTAAAGCGTTCGCTCGCCACGCCGGTTCGAATCCCTACATTGGTACAAAGTGTGAAACCACTTGGTGGTGTCCCCCGCCGTTATATTGCTGGAATATTGCTAAGAGCGGCGTAAAACCACACCCACTCACTAAAAAAAACTGTAAAACAATGAATAGGAGTGTTCTCTTAGACACGACTCTCAAACATAAATTGCTTAACTGTGGGAGGCGAATCCGGGTTTTCGTAGTGGCAAGCGAACACTTTCACCTCTAGACTACCCCAGCAAATAATGAATGTTGATGCCTTGATCACTTTCGTCATGAAAGCATACACGATTAAAAGATAACAAAAACAAACTGCAGTGGGTAAACAAGTGATAATTGATCTTCAACAACTTTGTAAATAAAATATGAAAAATAAAATTTCTCAGAATTACAGATAATTTGTATTGAAAAAAATGTAATGATACATTACAATGACCTTAGCTAATGTTGTTCAAAGAGCCGAAATCTGAGTGTGAGTTATAAAAGAAAAACGAGACAAGAAACCCTCAGAAAGCATGAATCGAACAATCATTTTGAAATCCACAATATCCTCTAATGACAAACGCTGAACAATCTGTTGTCTACGATTTGTTCTCTAGTGTCCCCCTCCCCTCAAGGCAACCACGCTACCCATTACGCCCGCTGGCCTTTTACCCTGTGGACGACGACATTACGGACTCACTGACAATCTCGTCATATTTGCACGTAAATTTTCCCCATTACTGTCGCGTAAGTCCTTCAACGAGCAATTTGCCGTATAGCACACACCCGCATTTGAAGCACATGCCAAGTAGCATGACAGACAGGTGCTTGAAACTGTGCTGTGTAGTTGGATTTCCCAGACAGTAGAGTGTTTCAGGAGGAAACACCCGTAACGGGGGGCATTGTGTCGCATAACAAAGATGTCTGTTGCGCCATGCTAGAATACTGACATTCTGTTTATGTGGGTGGATGGGTGGGTATTTTGGGCGAATCATGTGGGTTATTCTATGGTACTCGACATTAAGTCTGTAGACATTATCTTAGTTCGCTTTTAAAGAGATTGCATGCTCTTAATGTCCTTTTGAAGTTTATCTGTGGGAAATGAAAAAAGTTCAAAGCACTTTCAGAATTTCGTGACCTTCATTTCTTCTTGCGGATTCTTTGTGTCCCTCAATCAGCAAAATTACGGAATAAATTCCATTTCTGTCGTTTATTCTGAAGGTAAACATCTTACGACGCCGGTCAGTATTCTTACACCTAATACGCAAGAAAATATCATTTTTTTTCACTGGATTGAGAGATTAATGCTCACTGTAACGTTTACACAATTGTCAAAATTTTTACATCGAGGACGGTTTGACACAAAGCATCCAGTCCAGCACATTTAAATCTTGCTTTAGCGTTTTGATCTTAACCACACAAAAGTACACATGTGAATATCCGGGTTAGAATTGATCTTCAGCAACCCATGCTTGTCGTAAAAGATTAGTAATGGGATCGAGTGGTCAGTCTCGCTGTCTAGGATGACATATGTCATTGTATCCCAGTTAGGGAGATTGACGCTCTTGCTGTTGAACACTGTAAGTACGGCCCAGACTCGATCATTTTGCAGACCGCCTGTACAACATGTAGCTGGACTATTGCTGAGTGCAGCGTTACACCACAACCAGCTAACCACCAATTTACAAATTACGAAACTTCATGCAAAAGAGAGTTAAAAGAATCGGTTAATAGGTGACAAGCTATAACCATTGTTCCGGTGCACCGGAACGACCCGTCAATGAACGTGGCCATCTGGAAACCGTAGCGCGAATTTCAGGTGCTTGTTACCGATCAGTGCAATTCACGCAACATCTTACCAGTCGTGTGCAAAGGACCCATAACTAACACCTCAATTAAGTCTCTCTCCGGAGACAGACGCTTCGATGCAAGAAGCACCCCTTCTCTAAGCCCATAAACCAACATCCTGAAATAAACATGATGTTCATTCTTGCCCAGCTCATAAAAGACATTAAAGTTAATTATTAAATAGATATTGATTTGCAGATGGATACATTCATCGATGGAATGTCCACTGAAGTTCGTTTCTCTTCGACACCCTCCCCGTACTTGGGTAAATACGTAGGTTGGTTTAAAAGTTAGTAAGTACCAATGGTGGATGTATTCTATTTTTTCTTTGTTGTGAATAAATTCAGCTCTGATTTGTTAGGAAGTGGTTAGACTTGTTGGTCGAGCTTGATGCGTGTGCAGATGATGTGCGTAGACTAACGCGTAAGCCCAGAATAGATATAATTTAGATAGAAACAAACAGTTTCTATAAGCGGCCTAAAGCCTAGATCATATACTCTTACAGTTTGCTTATCAGTGAGTGAGTGAGTGAGTGAGCGGAGTGGAGTGGAGTGGAGTGGAGTGGAGTGGAGGGGAGGAGAGAGAACACGTTACATTAGTATTACACTAGCCACAGAGTGACGAGAATAAGTTTGCAGTCATAAAAGTACAAAGTCCATATGAATTCTATTTTAAAAAAATATTCATTACATTATTTTTTAAAAAGAGAAAGTGTCACAGCACCAAATTCAAAAGCATGCAATTCGTTATACACATTACATATCTACAATTTATGAATCACATCAGCTTCCCTTAGGTAGTCCTACAGCTGCAGTAGCTGTTGTTGACGTCACACTACGTCTGCTGCTGATGTTGATGCTGCTGAAGTCACAGCAGACGTCAAAACATTACCGTCGTACCTGTCTATGGTGTTTGTTTGCTTTTGGTGCCGCATTCTCAATACTCAACCTGGCAGTGTATATAAGAAAGCGAAACTGAATGAGACAGACCATTGCAATCAACAACGTCACCGTCTCACAACCCAGCTAGGGCGGGTAGACTTGTGGTCAAAGTGTTCGCTTGTGACCCGTGTTCGATTCACCACAGTGAGCTATACCCATTTCTGGTGTCCCCGTCCCCGTGATGTAGGTGGAATACTGCTCAAAGCGGCAAACACCGCTCACTCACTCACTCAGTCACTTTATTTCCAAGGGGAGTTTAACGGATAAAGAAGGATGTTGAAGACCTTTAGATGACCCATGTTTTTGCTACATGAGGCGTGTTTTCTGCGAATGCCTGTCAGTGTTCTATTCAAATCAATCTGAAAAAATCATTACATCACATTTAGAAGCAACACAAAAATGTCAGTTATTTTACACCTGAAAACTTTAAAATGAAAGCAACCATTTTTAATCCGTCTAAATGTAACGCAGAAGTCATGAAAAATTAATTTAAACATTCATTCGAAGTACAACTTGACAATCAGTGGAGACTTATTTGGTTTCTTCAACACCCAGGGGAAATATATTTCGTACTGATGTAAGCAAATATTGTATTAACTAATGTTTGACGCTATCATTTTTGCGGTAGAGGGAGCCATGCTAATTACAAACCTATACACTGGCGACTAATGTCTGACAAGATTCAGCGGGGAGGTCAGATTGTTGGCTCACTAGGGTATGGGATCGCCAGTTTGCTATTTAAGGTTAGCTTGACCGATGACAAGGATGCTAGCACAGATACTGTGGAACATTAATGCAGTAACGCAATGTGACCGGGAGATGTATTATGCTAAAGTTGCTTAGTCTCTGAGATACTAGCTGGCTTCTCTAAGTCGGGATTTGGATTTCTGACTAGTCCCTAGAGGCTATTTGTCAGGATAAAAGTAGAAATTCATCCTGTCATTACAGGATAATGAATCGCGATAACATCAAGATGGTTTGTTCTTGGAATTAAACTTTTAAAGCTGATAGAGAACAGTAATACGTCGAATCACGTTTTCACTAAAAAGTGGAGTTTAATGTAGAAAACATTAAAGCACGGCTATCTCATATAATTATACCTACGTCGTTATGTCGTCTTAATGCCATGACATTTATCATGGAGTTTAATGACAAATATATTACCATAGCGATGTACACAATTAATGCTAGTACACTGACTTAGGTAACTGAAAAAACACCGACTGTATACAAAGTCGGCCATCTAACCCACTCAGCCACCTCGGCGTCCCCATGTGCTGTGCCCCTTTCTGGGAGTGTGGGTTCGAATTCCAGACGGGACACAACCCCAAAACGTACTTTACTAATCCCCAATACAATGGAACCTAGTTATAATGCCACCCAGGATACAATGCCGTGGTTTGGGCAATATAATCAGGGTATACTGTATAATAACACATCAATAAAATGTTTGTGGGAAATGCGTCATGATCTTTATATAGTCTTTATATAAAGAAACAGGGACGCTTCTTTCCACTGCAAAATGAATAACTCATCAGATACCACGAGGGGTCCGAAAAACTACGGGTGACAAAAAATCAGCTGTCACTCAGAATTGTTAGTTTTTATGTGTTGAAATATGATAAAAATATTAATGTGACTAGAGGAAAGGAATAACACTGTAACGAAAGCTCACCAAGCACTACTGGCTCTCAATTTAATGTTATCCTACTCAGTAATGTGACCGTGACGTAACTAACACATTCATTACATCGCTTCCTAAAAGGCGTAAATAATAGATGACATAACCAAAAACAAAAAACACGTATTCTTGCGATAGAGATGTCAAAGGGGCTGAAAAAGTTGCGATACGTTTAACGCTGCTTTCAACTGTTACAGTATAAGTGTTATCTCCCGGCGGAGAAAGCCTAGTGTTGTGCAAGAGGTTCGGTAAACCAACGAGCGTGGTTCCACTTGAACAAACCATACATTATAGTGAGATTCGAACTCCTGTCACATCGAATGGTTGCCGTTCTGCGGAAATATACATACGTACAATGAAAGAATACAATTAGCTTCAGACATTGTATCAGCGTGGAGAATCGATCAGTGTATTCTACGAGACGAAGCAACGCTTTAACCACACGGCTACACATCCGCCCCGGAGTAGCCCGTTAGTAAAAAGTTTGTTCGTCACACCTTGATTTCCACTCGTGTACATTGAGTGAAACTCACTTTTCGAGTCCGGAGCCGTGAAATTGCAGGAATATTGCTACAAGTGGCGTAAAACTAAACTCACTCACTCACTCACAACTGCCCTTTGACTGATTCCTTACTGGTATTGGTATTGACAAAGAGACCATGCATGAAGGGCCATGAGCAGGATTTTGCACGTGTCAAGAATCTGACAGTCTTATCTCGACACACGTCCTTGGGTGAAACAGGCTGGCTATTTCCGATTCACTAAAGCACCTAACCTTTCCGGATACTAGAGGGTGGCATATAAAAGCATCGCACAGTCCGTTCTCATCACGTCCACCTCCTCCAAGGCAGCCTTGCATTCCATAACGCCAATATTGAAAGCAAACACAGTGTTTTTGCTTGAGTGCTCTTAAGAAACATTTGTAAGCCCTATTATCTTCCGTCCAAAATAGCTACAGAATTCGGTAATGCTTCCACAGAACGGGGGAACAATATGACCCCAACATTTTGCCATACTGGACAGTTTTTACCCACTCCCAAGGTCTGTGGTCAATCTGGGGGTTGCACGTTGCTGCCAGAAAGCCAACAACACAGCAGCCATCTTGAGATCAGATGCTCACTCGTGCAGGTCGTGTTCTCCCCACTCAGATTCTCTGTTGGTGCGGTGCGATATATCTTTATCAAGACATTCATGCACGTGCAAATCGTGCTTCCCAACAGAAAAGTGGGAATTTCTAACTCGCGGATGGACATGGACCTGTGGCTGTTTGAGATGCCGTCGGTTATGAAGTTGGTGTGGGTATGTTTCACATATGAACATGTTCAAACGGGTCAGTGGAGAATACAAAGATAGCATGGCTCTTTGATTTCCATTTGGGAATAACAAACACCGTGTATGATATGCCCCTCGTGGCAGGAATGCCTTTTACAGCACACAATAAATAACAGTCTTTCTGCTTGTTGCCAATACAAGGAAATATGCCATATGATGGTCTGTGTCAATGTATAAACGTAATTATCTCAGCCACTGCAGTATTCATTTCTGATTCATCATTTCACTTGGGTATTAGGAGACCTTTGCACAACGAAGAATCACACATATTTATCTCTGTTCGGGTAATAAATATGTGAAACAAGAAGACAGTCATCAATATTTCCTGCATTAACTCCAATTTCAGTCTAATTCACCCTTGTTGCCATGGAAACGCCAAAATTGTTTTATTCAGAATTCCAAAACTATCAAAAGGCAACAGTACACCACTAGACCAATCTATGTCTCAAGTTTGGTGAAGAAATATTGAACGGTTTTAGAGTTCTGCTCCGGAAGAGATAAATGTGCACGGACGGGGTGCAGTTTAATACCCCCTGCAAAACGCGTTGCGGAGGGTAAAAATGTATACCGACGCGAGACTGAGCTTGGAGACTGCATAAGCATGGCCGTGTTCCATGGCTGTACTGAATGTCAAGTCCATGGATGAACAATAATTCTATCCTTCGACGAGGCAAGGCTAGATAAGCAGACAGTACAAGTCTAAGGACCACCGTCTCTTATTTACTCTTCTTCAGAAATTATCATATAAACCACTTTTTTCAAGTCTAACATCAACACTGTTTCAGGGATTATGTCGGTTGTGAATGTGTTCAGATGTACGCCACCTTTGGCTATATTCGAGCGACATGATACCTGGGGACACCACAGACGTCGTACCCTTTGGGGAATGTCATGTCATGTCGAACCCGCGCGCCATTTCAGTTGAAACAGAGTGTCAGCGTAATGGAAGTACGCGTGCAGTTTACACCCCAGTAATAAGGCACACCCAGACGTCTGTGAATGGAACACGTGAGGGTCCGGTGCAGACAAACCGGTGATCACAAACTGGACGAATCAAGGGTTTGAACTAATGTCCAGTGTAGGCGAGTGAGTTTAGTTTTACGCCGCCTTTAGCAGTGTTCCAGAAATATCACGGAGAGGAACACCAGAAATGAGCTTCACACATACGGGAAATCGAACCCGGATCTTCGGCGTGACGAGAGAACGCACTAACCACTGGGGTAGAAGATGCAGCCAATGTATTCAATGTGTACATTTATTATACTGATAATGTATGCATAAGTACTACTTGGCATTTTATCATTTGAATATAGTCAAATCGATAATTTGACAAGAGAATTTTCCGACCAATATCTCATAAGACCAAACTATGTCTACTCAAATCCTCCACAGCATGCTCTGTATATGAACACACGCTCCCAAGTATGCAATATGGTGTTTGCCTGCGGAAATTCTTATCATTGCATAACCAGCCAGACA
Source organism: Haliotis asinina (assembly GCF_037392515.1). Classification (NCBI taxonomy): domain Eukaryota; kingdom Metazoa; phylum Mollusca; class Gastropoda; order Lepetellida; family Haliotidae; genus Haliotis; species Haliotis asinina. The sequence continues at coordinate 21,314,017 of NC_090294.1, read as the reverse complement.
TATCTTGGAGTTCTTCAACCAGCTTGGGAAACAAGGACCAAAGGGGTCGTGTGCAAAAACGGTTGAAAGGAATATCTCCAGATACTGTTTGGAGATAAGTAAATCGTGTAGTGTGGCACCAAGGCTTGTAAATATGGTTTTAATTAGATGGTCAAGTTTGGGGTGAGAATGTATATTTATGTAGCCTGTAGCGCTATCTTTGATCACGCGCACGGCTGTGGTACAAGCATGTGTTTGTATGCGTGTGTGGCGCGGGGGGACACTCGGCCAAGATAAACATGCACAGTAGTTCATCAATGGCGTGATGATCGCGGACCGGGTAAGCAATTATACAATATGTGAAGAGTAAAGAGGATCTTTCGGAGATTATGATCGTCAGCCAGTGCTTATGCAGTAAATAGAATTACTTAAATAAACTGCATGCTAGGAAATTGCTGATCCTACGTATCATTGAGTTGTTACAGATCAAAGTTTGGTCTGAATTATTTCAATTTGAGTCATGCGTATGGGATACATTTCAAATTTCAAATTTCTTCTGATCTGGATTGTGAAAATATTTTGGATCACACTATAAGCTTAGCTATTCAAATCCGGTGAAAATACGTTCCACAATTTGGCAAAGTGTTTTTAGGACCTGTTTAAGTAAAACACAAAATTAATTTTGATATTCTGTTTTGTATGACTACAAAATACATTGCGGAATGTTAGCAAGTTATGATGAGATTTTTGAACTCTAAATAATATTCGTTTACACGTCCTGTCTATGTTTACATAAAATAATGGTTTTCACACATGTATGACGTCACTTCCGCTTCCGCTTGTCAGCAGCAATACAGACTTTTATAACCTTCCATGAAATGAAAAAAATATGAAAGACGTCACATCCGGCTGGATTAGACAAGTAGGCATTTGTGAAAAACGTTTGTCACGTGCTATCGGAAATGGACGACATTATTGCGTCCACATGGCGTATTAATGTCACGTGACATGTCAACCACGGGAAATATGAACTTGCACGTTTACTTTTCTATAAATAGTTACATCCTCTATGTTATTTTGCACGCTCACGTTTATATATATATATATATATATATTTTTTTTTTTGGTTTGCGTGTTGCTATTTAACAATGTTCTTACCAATATCTCACATATGACAGCCTAAGTAATCAAATCTTGATCAGACAATCCAGTGACTGATCGGGGGAGCAATATCTCTCTAGACAATGGCAGACGTGCATGAAAGTACATCAAGCAAACCAGTCAAATTGCCACGCCGTCTCGCACCACCATCGACGCATGCCGGTCACCCCGTGCCTGTCCTAAGAGGCGATTAACGGGATCGGGTGGTCAGGCTAGCTGACTTGGTAGACACATGTTATTTGCTTAGTTCGATGTTAAACATCAAACGGTCAAAACAGCTTCCTTATTTCGAACACCGCTATCTCGAAGTTACTGTTCACCGCACTCGACGGCCTGTGAATATACGCGCCGCGACCAGAAAATCTAGTGATTTGTACAGCGACAAACATCCCCGCTAATCGCTGAGCCTTACAGCCGATCCATTTTGACGCAATTAAATAGTTTACTATTGATCTGAAGAATCCCTATGAACGATCTACTGGTGATTATAAGGATAGACACATAACCATTTACATCTGTAGACACTAACATAAATTCCACAGCTGATTTTCCACCATGTGTCGCCATGAAAGTGTCAGGAGCTTGTCACAGAAATTCTCAACATGGACCAAGTTGCAGTAATTGTAGAAGCTGCAGTCGCTGTGTTGACCCTGTCAGGGAGTACGGCGTTCTCCGTTTGAAACTACCATGCGTCGTCCTTCTAGACTCCACACAGGGACATGACGATTATGGTGTATCGACATGGACTGACACCTGGGATGTGTCAATGACGTGACTCAATGCACCACAGCTCTTCAGCACCGCCCTCCACAGTTTCATGTCATGAAGCAAATATTTGAAAAACAGTTCCAACCGATTATGATCTTCTCTGAAGGAGGCATCAATAAAATGTATATAAAAATGGCAGGCTTTGGGACTGATATATCGATGTGGGACATATTGAGGACATATCTTTTGTTCGTCGTTGCAAGAATGCGAGCGCTACATGATGGAGTACAGTCGATATACGTAAGAAAATATTTGCATGCTTTTGTGTGTATCGATTATCCTGGAAATCATGAAAGCCTTTTAGGTGTCGATGAGGACGATGTTTTAAGTTCATACATATCAACTGACATCTATCATTGACAAAACATCTGCCCTTCAGCATCTATTGTTGGGATTCTGGGTTCACGCGTACCAAGGAACAAATAAACATAAAGTTGTCAAGATTAGTTTCTGGCAAAACGCGTGTACTTCTCAAGCAGTCTTCGGCGGAATCAGAACTAGGGTGAATCAGGAAAAGTTCAACAAACAGCAATTGTAAATTTCAAACGCACGACTGTAGTCCGTTCGGCTCAAAAGCGGACCGATGAATTGCAATGTAACTCGAAAATTAATAAGCATAACATACTCAATGAAACGCTGATCATAATCAGAACATCATACCAACTCTGTGAGGTTTTGCAGAATATTTTCCCTTAAAATAAAACAGTTGTTTAAGAAACTATCAGTACAATATTGGCACAGTTCACTATTTGTAACGAAGGAGGAGTGCAGAGAAAGGGACAGCCAGGTGTGCGAGAAAGCATGGAGACAGCACAGCAAAGGTTTATGAATAAATAACTTTCTCGGCACTTGTGCACGTGTGTCTCGAACACATGGCTGTGCCTTTCCCTGCACTCCTCCCTCGTAATAAACAGTGGACTGTATGTACTATATATATGGGCTGTATGTACTATATATATGGACTGTATGTACTATATATATGGACTGTATGTACTATGTATTAAAGATCCAGTAAGTAAGGAATCCGATTTTTCCTTTACAGCGTCAGTCACATGTTACCAGATATTTCCCAGGCTGCAGCCGTGGCTGAAGTAATTGTCTTTTATGTATCTTCAGTTGTTCATGCGGTGAATTTGATATTCGAATTATCAGTACCGCTATACGTGCTTCATCCATAACCTTTCACAATCGTCAGTCCTTACGAGAGAGGCGTTTCCGGAGAAAATTGACACACTGCTTTCTCGTACCACTTACTCGCCATATAACAAAGTGGGTAACTGTAAATTGTGTTATCGAAATTGCGGAATCTTGACGGACACGGATCCGGCATGCTAAGGAAATGATGATATTTAATGTCACTGTTGGTTGGGACAGATTTCGAGTGCGGAAATTTGTCGTTATTGTTATAGTACTAGCTTGGTCTGCCACCTTGACGTCGGCGGACAAAGTGTCTCCGTGGAACACATGGCTAGTTTTGATAAAACGATTAATCAGAACTGTGCCATAGAACAACACACTTTCCCTAACGCCTTCTAAATTCCCGCGAACATGATAACAGAGGAAAAATTGATCATCAATTTGTTACCATTTGGTCGTCCACTTTCATGCCTTGTTTCAAGGTTTGTCAGCCCGTACACACTGGTTTCCTTGGACGAAGACTCTTGTGGCGAACTATTTATTGTACAATCAAATAGTAAATATTATCTCCAAATATGTCAGTGTAATCCTTCGCCAAATTTAACGCTCTGCACCAATTGCAAGAAGTTTCCGCATATTCAATGATTCTAAACTTATGACACCACATGGATACAATGTGTGGCGTCCATTTCTGGTGTCCCACATCGTAATATTACTTGAATATTGTAAAAAGCGGAGTAAACTCAGCTCACATACTCACTCATTTTCGGATTATTATTTAAATTAATGATATTTATATATCATAATAACATGACTCTAAGACACTCTAACAATGTTTAAAATTGTTTAATGTGACGATATTACAAGAATGTAAACACACTTGAATCCCAATTTCTTTGCGAACTCTTGTTATCACTGCGATTTTAAAGTGATTCACAAGCATACGCTCTTGATGTTGTCAGAATCATCCAATCAACGCTATTTTCGGGGTTTTATTTTGCTGTCACGTTGTCTTATTATGAATGGAGACATGGGTTTGTCGCTCTTATCAAAATTATTTGATATATTTATTTATTTATATAATTATTTGATATATTTATTTATTTATATAATTATTTGATATATTTATTGCAAGTGACAACATGGAATCTTCCATTACCCAATCGTATCTGATGCATTAATTACATGTCACGTGATCAGATGAAAGGTTTTTCATCAATTTTGTAGAAGCTAACTGTATTCTGGTCCATCAACCTGCCTTTTCGCGATACAATCACCCAGAATAGAAGCGTGTCACCCCGTCCTCTAAAGAACCGGAGGTAAGACCAATATGCAACTTTGTCCCATAAATAATCTCAAACCAGTCATCAGAGAGACTCAATTCAAAATTCATTGCAGGAGGGGCATATACGATCTCATGCAATCTCGGCTAATTAAACTCAAGGGTTGCATTGTCAACACAAAGGTACCCAAGCGAGCTGCAGCAATCGGCCCAAACCAAACATGGCTTGAAATATTCATATCCAAGACCTATCAGCGACCAAACCGACCCCGAACGTACAGCGACAGCACAGGAATATGTCCGACATGAAAGCGGAAGAGCGATTTTGCACACGTCCCACTAAACAACGCCTCTGGCTTAGCGGTTTAGCTGCATGGGGCCTGCCTCCGACTAGAGACCATTACAGAGTTCTGTGTTCTCTTCAAGATGATCATCTGTTATTGATGATATCACGCAAGTCTAACCAACTTCAAATGACACGAAAAGGTGACAGATTGAGGAGATGCAGATTTTAATTAGAATTTTTAACTGTCGGCGTTTAAAGTTGAAGTTTGATCCTCTGATAGCTAATGAGAAGTGGGATTTTTTAGACCGCGTGATTTTTGTTCGTGGGTTGTAGCTGTTGGTATTTACGTAGTTCTTGACATTAAATGAAGCAGATTCAATTACACATTATTTAACAAGTACTGTTTTTTATGGTCTCAGAAGGATAATATGATTTTCTTAAACGTTCCTAGACAAGTTACCACAGATCACGTTTATTTAGATTTAAAATTAAAACATTTTTGACAGGGTTTGTAAACAGTGTCATTTATCAATTGGTTGATTTCCAAGAGGAAAACAATGGTGTGTTTAACCTAATTTCATTACCGTCTACTATTCAGACTTTCCGAACTGTCATTAACATTCAGTTTCATTAATTTTTGTCCAAGACAATATTACTGAAACGTTCAACCAGCGAATGTGGAGTTCAATGTGATTTGGCATCATATTAATTGGCTGAAAAGTGAACATTTGATTTTTACTCTCATGAAATATATGAAATAGCGAAACACTTTTCCCCAGCCATACATATGAGATACCGTCTTCCGGTCAATTGTTTCGTTGTTTCAGAGATATATTCAGATGAACACGTTTAAGAATATACCAGGGCATGTCAACAGTGGCAGTGTTCAAGTGTACACCATACAGAAATCATATATCGTAGTTAGTTTTTAAATTTTCAGAGGCTCATATGTTATCTTGTCAACTAACGAAATGACGATTTCGCTTGTTGTTGTTACCATGGAAACATCATCCTGAAATAGTCTTTCCTCCTTGCTATTGGAACTGGACATTCAAGGATAAGACAATGAACACTGGCACGTGATATGCCCGGTAACCAGTGTTTATAGATATACTGAACAACAAAAGAAACGCCGTTTTGTCAGGTTTTCAAATTGAAGGCATAAGCATGAACGCCTACTTCTAAGATATTTCATTTATTTTCGAAAATCGCTTTCTTTTGCTGTTCAGTATAGTTTCTTGGTGGATGAAGTAAAGGTTCTCACGACTTGATGTCACCTTTGACTGTCAGTGATTTTCATCAGTGTTGTGCCTTTGATGCACCGTGGAATCTGTTCGGGAACATATTCCAGACTTCATGTTCTCTGGCGTTGAAGGTTTGGATTTAAGACTTCAGAAAATAGTCATCTATGAGAGACAAAGAAATATGGGTTGAGGGCGTTCCGTTTGACATTCCTTTAGTCTCTTATACATACCCTGAAACAAATTTATCCAGTGCAGCCTTTTCAAGTCTAGGTTATCACAATTGAAAATCAATAAGGTCTCTGCGTTCTTTTTATTATATTTCATGAACATAATATAGAAACTGCTTTTGTCCTCATTTCGGAGACTACATGTTAGTGTAAAATTCGTTCTGCAGATAATGCTACAAAGACACTGGTAATCGAGATCAGTAACGTGACTACACTGACCAGTATATTATTCTACATGTGGGGAGGTGGGGTAGCCTAGTGATTAAAGTGTTCGCCCGTAACGCCGAAGATCTGGGTTCGATTCCTCATGGGTCTAATGTGTGAAGCCCATCTGTGGTGTCCCCACGATTTGATATTGCTGAAGTATTGCTAAAAAGCCGAGTAAAACTAAACTCGATCACTCACTATTCCACTTCTAATATGAATATCCCATTTGCAGGATGACATAATACATTAAATGGCGTTTTACGTAAATTGGGGATGGACATAATATCCCATATCTTGTTGTTCATGAACATTTTATTGGAAGTGTCACGAGCACCATTAACACATGCATCATACGTCTGTCACGGTCCGTACAGCCCCTTAAACACGTCATTCCAACGGTAAAAAACCCCACATAATCATGATGCCATTATGACGTCACACAAGTATTGATGTGATGTATTACCGGGTGTCGTTCTCGTCGGATTCAGCCACACCTGCTTGTAGAACCAGTTCACCAGATCGAACAAACCCTGCACGCCCTCAAGCTAGGCTCCAGCACCTTCAAGCAGTGTCGAGTTTCTACATCAGACGAGAGACTACAATACATTCTACGGGACACCGAGATGGATTATATTGAAATCTCCCTGTCACCTTTGTAGACTTTGTGGGCGGCTCATTAAACATGTCGAAAATGTGATCGCTTGTACAGGTTCTCGCTTGCGCTGTTTGTGAAAAGCTTGGTCAACATGAATGTGAATATAAATTGAATCCCTCGAGACGATTTGTTTGCACCTACTTTTCACACGACTGAAGTTAATAATTAAAGAAATATTAATCTCCACGCCCAGTTTTTCTTTCCGGGACAAAAAATACACGTCCTCCCTTGGGTCCTTTTGAAACAACTGTTTTGTTCAACTCACTTTTTTAAATAATGATCTCATGCTAATCCATTTCTGTTTCAATTTCCGAAACACTCCAACCAAAATTACATAAACAACTATAGTGCTTCCAAAATGATTCCACGTGCATTCAAAACATCGCCTCCTATCTGCGTAACTGTCTTCAGGACGGTTACACTAAAACCTGCGTATGAGAAGCCCCAACCTTACGGAATGAGGAACCGGAGCCAAATTCGGAATGAAAAAGAAACGGGACGGGCGATGTTACAGAATTGGCTAAGGTGAGAAATATGCTTTTTATGCTGGTCCAATCGAGTTTATGCATAAGTACAATGCTCAGACAAATTGGTGGCGTTATTAACGTTCACCAAACCCCAGTTTGTGTGTCAGCTAGCTCATCTTATACAATGTTGACCAGCCAAGCAGTCGATGACGACAGCCATAACAAAGCGAATCTGTCATCCAGGTACCACTTATTATGTCTGTATCTTGACTGGAGTGAGTGAGTGCGTTTAGTTTACAAAAGTTAGACACGTTAACACACAAGTTCTTCGTTAAAGAAAGGACTACATTTCGTCCGCGTTTAAAACTGAAAACAGACCTCGTAAGGCATTTGTTGTTGTTGTTGTTGTTGCTGCTGCTGCTGCTGCCGCTGCTGTTGGTTAACGTCCCAACAATATGCTACCTACATCTGTGCCTGTAAATACTGAAGTCCCGACCACAGATTTCAGTGATTGGCATCATATATGGACAACGACCAACACATTGGTGTACCTACACTACTATCAACCAAGTTTCTGAACCTGGCCACCCGATCCCGTTAGTCGCCTCTTACAACACGAATGGCTGCTGAAGACCAATGCTAACCCGATTTGTCCCAGTATTTGTGTAAATGGTTTGAATTGATGGAATAATGTAAGAGCATCCATAAAAATCACATATTATCCACAACCTCAATGATTATGAAAGGACATTTTGTGTATGACTTTACTATGAGTGATATGTCAATTATTTATATCGAAAATGTTCAAATTTCATAAATACTTGATCACCGTGATCGAGTTAAGAATCCAGCTAGAAATGGGGGAAACTCATGGGAAAACATCAGTGACGTCATCAAGAAAACTATGTTGCCGCCTCAACTCCCCCAGCACGTGATATCGCCAAAAGCCGGAAGGTTCTCCAAGATAGTGAAAGTGACAAACTTGCGGTTACACTAAATCCTCAATTCGTTAGATGCAGTTTTAAATTTCGAGACAAGGATTCGCTACTCCGCATACTCCGACAGAGTCAGGGAGGTTTCGGTCTGAACAAATCCAACATGTCAAACGGTTGCAACTTTATCTCTTTTACTGTTCAGGTTCAAAGGCACAAATAAGCCAACGAAAGTTTTGCTTTCGTCTAAAACACAAACATTTGTGGTACAAGTGGAAATGCTTTTAGCTCAAGCAAGAGGCACGATGTTGGGAGTTCGACCCGGGTAATACAATAACCTTGTTCCGGAAGAAGGATACGGAAAACGGAATGAAGTAATGACGTGATTGAATGAAGAAGCTGTTTAGAATACCCAAAGGATTTGTGTAAATCTAGAGAAAAAATAAACATGTAAAGTTAATGGGGAGGTTTAATTTTGTTGGAAAATATTTGTTTTTGTTGAATGGCTCGGAAGTTGAGTTGGAGCGAACCGAAGCACGTGTTTACAATGAAGGAGACATCTCTAAATAAGCTGACTTCAAAGGATATGCAGAAAGTACTGACTGATTGCTTAGGTTGACGTATCGGATTCTACAAGGACAATTACTCTCAGATAGATATGTTAATCAAAGAAGCTAGGCGTAAGATTATTTGTTATTCATTTTTTTCCAGGCTGGAGCGACGTTTCACGTATTTCAAGGCTGAATGTGATCAATGTCACTTACGGTATGTGTTTCACGTTTTGTAGACATTTATTTCCGTGTAGTTCTTGGGTTAAAAAGTTGGAAATACGCCGTAAACGTCATTGCTTTGCTGTTCGGGTTTTACTGCGAAGTGTTGTTGTTTTTTGGTTGTTTAAGGCTACAGGACGACTGTACGGGCGGTTTCAAGATGTAGCGAAACGACATCAAAACCGACTCTCCGAAGATTTCATTGTGAAAATATGCGAGCAGTTTTTCGCAACATCGCATGTGTTTTACATGAAAAGACCTATCTGCTTGAGTGTTGATAAACATCGTACTCAGCGATCAAATGACGCTCTGCTCGTTTCGTTACTGAACCAAACCATGTGGACAGACATTTAGTCCCAGAAAAAAAAGTTTTGACAATATCTATTTACTAAAACAGATTCCGAAAAGAGCCCATCAGAACAATTTCAATTCTTAATTCGCGGGAGTGACTTTAGTTTTACGCCGCACTAAGCAATATTCCAGCTGTATGACTGCGACCTGGTCCAATCCAGTGGTCAATAAAATGAGCATCGATCTACGCATTTGGGATGCAATGACGTGTGTCAACCAGGTGAGCTAGCCTGACCAGCAAATCTCGTTAGTCGCCTCTTACGTCAAGCATGGGTTAACCCGGATCCTCATTTGAGGTCAGACACTATGACAATCGCAGTGGACAAATTTCTCTAGACTTCAGAAGGTCCGGGTTAGAAAAGGCCTTCAGCAACCCATGCTTGCCATGAAAGGCGACTATGCTTGTCGTAAGAAGCGACTAACGGGATCGGGCGCTGGATTGTCTGGTCCAGACTCGATTATTAACAGACCGCCGCCATATAGCTGGAATATTGCTGAGTGCGGTGTAAAACTACTCACTCACTTACCCAAAGCTCGATTTATTCTGCAGGGTCAGGGAAAATCCAGAAACTGTGGCCCCGTGTATCTATCGCTGCATCTGGTATTCGACAACGTGCATCAACCAGATCAGTGAGCATGAACACCCGATCCCGTTAGTCTACATGTACAATGAATATTCGTTTTTAAATAAATATCTTAACATAAAGACACTTCTATGCAATAGAAAGCTATAAAAAAGGTTGTTTGTCCAGGTGGCTCAACGGTTAAGGTGATCGCAACTCCGAGACTTTAACGTAAGCTTAGGAGCATTGCATCGTCAAGGTAGCTTTGGATAGTCTGTCTCATAGTTCCCGAACCACACTATTTTGCCCAACCTGCAATATGAAACCTTGAATGAAGCAAGTCTAGCTTCCATCTAAGTGGGGTTCCTTTTAAATATATTTAGACATTTGGTGCTATCAAAATTCAGTATATTCAGAGACGAATGCAGTGTTTCGGCGGCTATTTTCAGCAGGGTAACACTTTGATAAAGTCTTTTTTTCACTCTAACATATGTCGCATATTTATCTACGTAACTGTATAACTTTCTGTTGTTGCTGCACTATATTCGAGCTGAATGTGGCAGGATAGCCTATTGGTTTAAGAGCTCCTTCATCACGCCAGTCTCGAGTTAGATTCCCATCATGGGTGCAGTGTGTGACGCCCATTTCTGGTGTGCTCCTCTGGATTAGTGCTAAAAGCGAAGTAATACAATACTCACTCACTATTCAGGCTGAAGTCGACATGAAAACATAATGGTTCATAATTACTGTGACACAGCTATCATTTTAGCGAGATTAAAATGTGCTCTGCGTACGAGGATCAAGTGTACATCCATTTTGCCGTGAAAGATTTTGTATCACGACATCACGAATACAACTTAACAGTCGACTCATGTTTCAAAGCATTACCCTGGAATGGTTCAAGCTTCAGTTTCTGATCTCTGAATATAAAGATGAAGATAACTGACTTGGCAACATTCGAGATACAACAATTATCACTAATTGTCACCATATTTGCTTGCTGACAGTCACCCCATCCCGAATTGCTCGAGATATCAATCACTGGGTTGTGTCATCCAGGATCAAATATTTAAAAAAAAGGCTTTATATAGCTGGAATATCGCTGATTCAAAAACAAACCAAAGTTTTTGACTTCATGTACTAAACTATTAAGAGGCGCGTAAAGATCCGGGCTAGATTTACTCTTCAGCAACAATGCTTGTCTAGACTAATGCTTAGTCTCTGCATATGTAATTTTGTAGTAACAAATAAACCTATTTAGATTTAAAAAGAGCCCCCAGGGAGACCAGAGATTCAGAACCTGAGGAAATCTAGACTTGCTTCATGTCAGGCTTTAGCATTGCAGAGAGGGCATGGCAGTAGTGAAAATATATGGTTCGGGGACTGTGAGACAGGCTAACGCTTGTCGTAAGAAACAACCAACGGAATCGAGAATTCAGGCTCTCTTCATTGACACGTCATCGTATCCTAATCGCGTAGATCGATGTTCTTGCTGTTTATGACTGGAATGTCTGGTCCATATTTGATCATTTACGGACCGCTGCCATACAAGTGGAATATTGCCAGCTTTAAACAACAAACTATCAAAACAAACAAACCAAAAGGAATCTCTGCCTGCGACCACCTAGACGTCCCCCAGCCCCCACGCCACCCCTCCAACCGGTTGTCTTTGATGCTGATGAGAAGATAAGGAGGGGATTTCCCCACCCAATTTGTCACCTCTTATCTGCCCGGACCTTAACGAGACCAGCCGGAGGAAGTCCTGGCTAATTGTTGGCCGTGTGGTACAGTCACTCAAAATGGACCTGCAAGAGGAATCTCTGGTCTGGATCTCAATGTCTGACCATCTATTTTGTGGGAAGGAAATACATTTTGACGGCGGCTTTTGTTTTATCGAAACATCTTGGCGGTATCGAGGCCATAACAGTTGCGTTCGGGCGAAAAGGTCGGTGCACCAGAAACGTAAGTTGCAACTGTTCAGCTAGTCAGGAATACGAGGGGTGACATGTTTGGTAAAAACACTGGTCGTTAAGAACATTCTTAAACCGGAAAATGGGTCTGTGGTAATGTATTTTATCCGGAAATGACAATTAAGGAGCAGGCAAAGTGAAACTGATTATCCAGGCGTAAGTTGACGATATATCATATGTCGTTGTATGCAATGTGACAGCTTAGTAGGGTTGTTTGATGGTGGGGTAGCCTTGTGGTGAAAACGTTTGTTTGTCACGCCGAAGACCCGGGTTCGAATCCCCTCATGGGTACAAATAGTGAAAAGCTGGTGTCCTCCGCCGAGATGTTGCTGGTATGATGCTAAAAGCGGCGTAAAAGCATACCCACTGTCACTCATTCACAAAAATGCCAAGTCCAATTCGTCCAAAAATAAAACTAAACACTAACCCACTGTAACACCGCAGGCCTGAACGTGAACGCGTTTTTACGTGAAACATATTTAAACGTCCCCCGCCATGTTTGGTCTTGATAACAGTAATGTATAAACAGGTAGGCCAGGGTTTATATACATTATTAACTTCCCTTTGGCATTGGCACAATAGAAAGTTGGTCTGGATCGAGTCTTGATCAGAACCAGTGGTTGACACCATGAGCGACTGCGCACCCGTCAGTATTGATCCATACTTACCGTGTGATTATTATTCTTATTCAATGTCAAATTTTCACTGGATTGTCTGGTCGAGACTCAGTTGATTACAGACCACCGCCATCTAGCTGGGTTTTGCTGAGTGCAGCGAAAGAAAACACCCAAACCCAAAAGAAAACAACGTCAGTATATTATTTTTTCAGTGTTTCTGTTCTTGTGAGGAACAGTTCACGTAATCATGACAGCACGTAGGGGTAGCAGAAACATGTTTGCTCTTCATGATGAAAACCAAGCTTCATTTAGTGCATGATGTAATATCGGCGTTGCCGTTTCACGATATTGGAATATTGTTAAAACGCAGCTCATTCACAGATACTCACACAACCCCCACCCCCAAAAAGGAACAGAACTGCCACTCAAAGCAGCGAATTCAAATACACAATTTGAAATCTTAAACTTCATCCTAAATTAGAAAAATATAATCCCATTCAGTAACTGACGTGATGTACAACTAATGATAGCCTATTATGTAACGATCATATCGCACTGAATCTCCCCTGAAAAATTATTCTTCATCTTTTTGATTCGAGGTCAAGAATATCTTGTGCGAGCTGCAATGTTATTTCCTTATATGTCGTGTGATCAGGTTTGTTTAAACACATCTAGTTCACGCCACTGCGTGCTCATTCATCATGGCACGGAAAACACGGGATTCATATGACCGTTAAGCATCAGGGCTGAATTTTAAGCAATTTGTCTTCATTTGCGTTAAAAAAACATAGTCGCAAAACCAGTCGTTCCGCCGCCATCTTTAAATGATTTGTTCGCTTGTAACGATAAAAAGCACGGAAACGGATGAGATTTTGCTCTGTGCTTTCTCCTGTCAAATTAGATCGAAAAATTCTTAATAGAGGTTCATAGATTGTTTTAAAAGCATGTGAATGATTGGCAGTTTATGGTTCATGTTACTTCAAGTTTGAGGTCGGAGAAAGAAGAATTGAAGCGTCCGCCCTGCTAATGAGTTTCTAGATCCCGTTCTGCTGATGGAGCAGCCTAATGCAAGTACATCTGACAGTATTTTTTATGCTTATACATCAATATTGACTTTTTGTCATATCAAAGAGACAAAAAATGCATTTAGGGGAATTCAATGTAAATCTTTGAGTTTCTTTGTTGCAGAGCATTGGCTTCAGCTAACAAACACAATCCTCAATTTAAGCCCTCGGAAAATGATTACAATGAACAGAGTCTCAGATAAATGCTTTTATCCCTAAACTCAGCTCAAACAAATTTCCCTATTTCGCTTTTACCTTTGTGAAATTGCATTCCGTGAGAATGCAAGACTCATTAGAGATGAAAGAAACCGCGTTCATTCAGGTGAGCCAGCTTAGATTGGTTCGTGAAAATATGGAACCAGCTGTCGTGTGGTATATGGCTGTTTACTGGAGAAATTCAATCAGTAGCTGTAAGTCTATATGTTCTCTCTGCAGGAATGAGATAAGATCGAAGCAACTATTAGTCCTTGAAGATACAGGGGAGAGATAGATGGACAATAATCACGAAGGAATTACAGGTATGACTCAGGGGAGGTGGGTGGCACCGAGGAATTAAGTAAATAATGTTTTTTGTTTACTTCCCTTGTCATGTTCTTTAAGAATAATCTTCTTTACAAACGAAAGATGTGAAAAAAGTTTGTAAATAACACCTTGGCCGGATTTCGAACGAGGGTGTCAACCACCCAAACATTTCATATTCTGTTGTGTTGATCTCTCATATTGTCTCCAATATTTGGACGACTTACCCTTGTCGTTTTATTGTAGTGAGTGAGTGAGAATGGTTATGTTTTCACGCCGCTTTTAGCAATATTCCGACAATATCACGGCGGAGAACACCAGAAATTGGCTTGACATATGGTACCCATGTGGGGAATCGAACCCGGGTCTTCAGCAAGACGAGCGGGCGTTGTAACCAGTAGGCTACCCCACCACCGCTCACTCTTCTTCCTACGCGACCCATTAAGGTCCGGGGTAGACCGCAGAATAGGTCTTCAGCAACCCATGCTTGCTACAAAAGGCGACTCAGCTTGTCGTAAGAGGCGACTAACGTGATCGGGTGGTCAGGCTCGCTGACTTGGTTGACACATGTCATCGGTTCCCAATTGGGCAGATCGATGCTCATGTTGTTGATCACTGGATTGTCTGGTCCAAACTCGATTATTTACAGACCGCCGCCATATAGCTGGAATGCGGCGTAAAACTAAACTCACTCACTCACTCTTCTTCGTGCACGCAAAGACATTCAGGCATGTCCCCACAACTCCATCACCCTTTTGGCGTTTCATAGTTACAACAGTCACAGGGAAGTTAGAACGGTGATGCAGGCGTCCGTTTGGTGAATGTGGAGAATCGAACCCGGGCGACGAGCTAACACTATAACCAACAGGCTAACCACCTCCCCGTTTTGTCACATGTTGTTCCTTTACATAAAGCATAAAACTTCGGTAACATTATCTATACGCCGCTGACTATCGACCATTGGGATCTGACTTTGTGCTACAAAGAGCCACGAGTTGTCCCAATCGTGTTTTCATGAAACATTCTCGATTCCGAACATATCAGCCAGCTGTAATGTAGTGCATCCATGAACGTCCGAGTTAGAACTGGTTTTCAACTACCCATGCTTGTCATAATGGGCGACTAACGGGATCGGGTGGTCAGTTTGCTGACTTGGTTGCCATATGGCATCGAATTCAAACTGTGTAGATTGATGCTGATAATGTCAGACTCTGGATCGTGTGGTCCAGACTCGATTAATTATTTACAGACCACCATCATATAGCTCTCAAAGTGTGGCGTTAAACTACATTCAAACAAAATCACACCCAATCAGCTACTACCCAGACTACAGGAGACTGAGCCTCCTGTAACCAGTTGTACTGCAGGTCTTAGATGCCAACCATTTTGATTGAAACACGTTCTACGTGGTTGACCAAGCTACAAAAAAATCAGGGCGAAACTGGGATTAAAACATACAAGCATCGGTTCCTGGCACGCCTAAGGGAAGCAACACTGTACACCGAACAAGACCGAATTCCCCGTTCCCCTCGGTGGCATCGTGAAGACAACAGGTGTGTTCCACATTCTGAAGATAACTCTCGCCTACTTCTCTCTGCTTAAATGAACCTAAATTAACCTGTTACTAAGTTAGCACTGACCGTGAAACTCTGGGACAGGGGTGTGTAAATGTGGAGTCTATAGGTTTGGACATTTTCATCTTTAGAAAAGATTAGGAGAACCTCCCATACAAACTCGTCCGTGCAATAAAAAATGGGGGTCATTTGTTTCCTATAAGGTCAATACGAAAATACATGTGCAGCAAACTTTATGTAAAACAACCACACTTATATCGAGCTGACTGATGTTGCGTCTTATCCCTAATGTTTATTGCATATTTTAGTCTAAATGCGTATAACGAACAACGGTTAAAACGAACTAAAATTAGTAGTCCATTTGAGGTCGATATAACCGTACTTTGCTATACCTGTAGCGCATGTTTAAACGTTTGCAACAACGTTCTCTGATCCATATTTAGAGTTAGGGGAATCAAATGTTTCGCATACTATCGGTTTTGTAGCCTTCAAAATCTCAAAATGCGAAAACGTTGCAATTTACATAAGTCATAAACAGATAATTTGTATTAAACATTCTGTAAAAGATGTAAACAAACGCAGCCGATTGATACTTGCGGGGTATTGAAACCTGCAACAAATACCTGTATTGGCCCACTGACATTAGACGGTGGGGGTAGTCTAGTGGTTAAGGCGTTCGATCGTCACGCTGTACACCAGGGTTCGATTCCCCACACGGGCACAATGTGTGAAGCCTATTTCTGGTGTGTCATTGCTGGAATATTGCTGAAAGCTGCGTAAAAACCAAATCACTCACTCCCTCACTGACATTTTAACATCCGGTTGGTTTGATGACTCAGGTTGAAGTCAGGGTAACAGAACTTACATTAAATGAAAACTGAGTTAGTGAAATGGATTGTACACCGCTTTTAACAATATTCCAGCAATATCACGGCGGGGGACACCAGAAATAAACTTGTGAATTTCATATTGCACCCACTCGAGGAACTGAACACATGTCTTCCGCGCAACGAGCCAACGCTTTAACCAATGGCCTACCCCACCGCCCCAAAACCACAAAAAGATGAAACAGATAAGTTATTGTACAAACGAATTAATCGAAGTTTCACACGGAGATATATTGCTCCTCATACCGAGAACGTAACAAGATAGAACTGTTTTCATACAGTGTGGTGCCAGGTTCCCATAGGCTGCGTCATCTTATTTAAAGGAAGGATTACCACGCGATCTTTTCGGATGAATCATGTTTTTTTATCGCTCGTTTGTTTAAAGAGCTATATTTTCGCACAAGGTAGGATAATAAATGTGGTGATTTTTGTCTTTCCAGGTCAGAGTTCAGATACAATTAGACTAACGCTTAGTATGTATCATTCTGACAGAAAGAAAAAAATGCATTCAAATTGAAAAGGAGACACCGCAGATTACTGAACCTGAGGGAAAGCTAGACTGGCTTAATGACCATCGTCTGCATTAAGGAAAAGGTGGTGATGTGAAAGTGAGTGATTTTAGTTTTATGCCGCTTTTAGCAATATTTCAGCAATATCAATGGCTGGGTGCTCCATAAATCGGCTCCACATACTGTACCCATGTGGGAATCGAACCCGGGTTTTCGGCGTGACGAATGAACGTTTAAACTACTAGGTTACCACCACCGCTCATGTCGCTGCAGGGTGCTACGGGCTGTTCCATAGCGTATCCAGTTCCAAACTTGTTTCACACATTGCGTGCTTCATAAACGAGCTAACTACAAATGCAAAATCATTCACTCCTTGGCACATTTACCTTCACGTGCAAGTGGGGCGGTGAGTTAGCTTAGTTGTTAAAGGTGTCCCCCGCCATGATGTTGCGGGAATATTGCTAAGAGCGGCGTCAGATCGTAGTCGCTCACATGCAGTTACTTCTATTTTAGATCGTACATCATTATGTTTTGTAACAAAAGAGACTTCATGCACGAAACGTGACGACCAAATATACGTACACTCTGGATAATTCAAACACTACAAGAATGACACTGCATGAAACATAAATCCGTTAACCGTTTGTTTGCACTCCTGCAATAAGACAATGGAATCTGGACAAGACAGTAATGTGAGCTACGATCTACGTCAGAAAACGGCCAACCTGACCCATTCGGCTACCTTTCACGAAGATATCACCCACTAGTATGTTTTGAGTGTCGACAACTATATGAACAATCAGAGCGAATCGGAGATTCGAACTCACGATGACAAGTTTCTGACTCACGTAAGGGACATAACTCTATCCAAGGAATCTCGGCGCCTATAAATACCGACCCTCAAAGCGTTCATAAGGTTACGACCAGTCGTAGCTGTATACCTTATCATAGGCTTACGAACGGCATAATGCTACCACCCGATCCCGTTAGACGCCTCTTACGACAAGCATAGTCGCCTTTTATGACAAGCATCGGTTGCTAAAGGCCTATTCTACGAGACCTTCGCGATTCCATAGTGCTAAGAGTGAGTGAGTTTTATTTGCATTTTCTTTTTTGTCGTGACGGGCACAGGCTGCGAACGTTTTGTGGATTGGGTGTCGGGACCACGCCTTACTATTACGACAAAGCATGGGATACATTTGCATCATGGGGATTAAAGAACGGTGAATATAATTGACAAATTCTGTTTTATTCAAAAGAAGGAATGTTCCAACTCCGGACAACGAACACATACCGGCGCATGTATCTTATATCGTAAGCTGTGGTACGGTGCTGATAGCCACGTATTCCTACAATGTGTAAACGCGCCAAATAAACTAACACAAGTACCAGGGGTCGTTAGACACTGTCTCTGCTTCGTTTCATCTCAGTGTACCACCTCTCGAAAGGTCCTGACTACGTATTTATGATTGAAATATTATAGTCTTGAAATAACTAATTTGCTTTCTGACTTCTTGGCACGGATTCGTCTTGAAGGTAAAAATGGCTTAGCGAAAACAAACAAGTGCGATTTGGGAAAATTGCGAGCCCCAGGGGGTGGTAAATTTGGCGTTAATTTGGTTATGGAAAGCCTGGTCGCTCAGCCAGAATGTTTTTCCTGTACTCAAAGTTGCTTTAAAATATTTGAAATTATTTTTTTAAGAAGTGGATCGTGTTACAGACACTAAAGGTCACATGATTGTGTGCCTGTTGGGTATCCGATTGATAACAAAGTGCTGAATGCTAGAAAAAAAACAATAAACAGATGGAAAATTGAAAAATTAACTACTTCGTTCGAGCTTTCGTTCATCCGTCCCTCCGTTGATGAATTCATGCAACACACACGTGCATAAATCAAGCATAAGTCATTCTTCTTTCGACATCAACCAATTCGACAGTGACCACAATCTAAATATATCTATACTTGCAAAAGTGTATTCCGACATTCTGTCTATATCGACACCTATTATATAGAGACATTCTACCTGTACCGAAATCTGCTTAACCCGACATTCTGTCCATACCGGCATCTGCGTATTACCACATTCTACGTATACCTGCATCTGTGTACTCTGATTTTCCGCCTATACCGGCATCTGCATATTCCAACATTCTACCTTTACCGACATCTGCATATTCCGCCATTTCCTCTATATCGACATTTTCCTTCTGCGAACTCCAGCAATCTATCTATGCTGGCATCTGTGTATTCCGATAATCTGCCTATACCGGCGCCTGTATATAACGTCATCCTATGCCCAAATCAAATCTGCCTATACCGACATTCCTACTGTACTAGCATCTCCCGAGGCTTCTGCAACCTGATATCTGTCAAAACACATGTCAGTTTATACAACCCATTGTAATGTGTTTATCACAAACACCTAACACACATATATACGTTATCTTGCCGAACCGGTTGGCTCAGGGTGTGCAAGGATTTTGGACAGACACGGCTAAGTGGGGTTCTGTGCAATTGGTGTTTGGAAAACAGGATTTTCAGAACATAAATATTATCCGAGGTAGGTAGAGGATAATAAACACCTCGCAGCCCCATTAGAATAACACATCCACGTCCGCCCTCGCAGCTGATGTGTAGAAGTAAGTAGAGGCAAACCTTACACCTTTTCGAAATGAATACCTACACTATCAAAATTACAGGCAAATAAATACGAAATTACACTCGTTCGTCTCAATTTGGTCTACATGCGTGGAATTTCAAAGATGGAGCTGTTCTACATCCGTAGTCTGGCATACTGGGGGAAATATGTCCAAGAAAGCTCACGCAAGTCTAGAAATGTGGAAAGTGTAGATTTCTACGGCTTCAGGAAATGAAAAAGTCTCGTAGCTCCTTTTTTATTATATTAATATACCTTTTTTGCTATGAACTTGTTTTTCTCTATAATATGTTCATTTCAGAGACACACTCACTACTTCCCTTAAACGAGCAAACAACGGAATCAGAATGGACGCTCTATATTGGCGAAAGGCCATGAAGTGAGTCAGTGAATTTTGTTTACTGCCGCTTTCAGTTGTATAACGGTGAATCAGCTGGACATTGGGGTACTGTAATGCTTTGATCTCGTACTTTTGTGTGTGAATGTTTGTTGCTTTACGTCGCACTAATATTCCAACTATGTGGCGATGGTCTGTAAATGATCGACTCAGGACCAGACAATCAAGTGATCAACATCATGCGCATCGATCGAAGGAATTGGGATCCCGTTGGTCGCCTTTTACGACAAGCATGGTTTTAAAGTCAATAATTCATCATTAATCTTTCCCCAAACAGTTCATCCTGGCACCGTCAGTCTACAGGTGTGCAACTTCAGCTTAACGCCGTTGTTTGAGGAAGTGTATGTCATTGTCGGCTACCATTGGTTTCACGGTCACGTGAAGGTACTGACAAATTTAGAAACTTCGGGGCGAGCCAGTATTCGTTACAAGATCGTTGTTTCCTGACACAACTAAGGGAGGCAACTCTTATAACCGAATCCTAAACCGTCTGGGTCACTTGTACGTCTGGTCTTGATGAATCATCACCTGGAGAATGAGGTTGCTGTTACGGCGCCTTCGGCAACATTCCGGAAACATTGGGACAGGCACACCCAAAACTGGTTTCACATAGTGGACTCATGAGAACGAAACAGTGACTTAAGCGGTTTTTCACGTTCATTCCTTTACGGGGCGGTGGGGTTGCCTAGTGGTTAAAGCGTTCGCTCATCACGACGAAGACCCAGGTTCGATTCCTAACATGGGTACAATGTTTGAGGCCCATTTTTTGGTGTCCCCTGCCGTGATATTGCTGGAATATTGTTATAAGCGGCGTAAACCAAACTCACTCACTTTTACGAAGGAACTTTCAAACACGTCAGTGTCGACCTTCGACATGTCCAAAGTGCGGTTGAATCGAAGTAAAACGTGTTTCATCACCTTTCGGTTGTAGCATATCACGGACAATTTAGGTAAGTCCCTTCAGTTTGTGGTTAATGCGTCCACTCGTCGCGGGTTCAATTCCATCTATGGGTATAATGTGTGAAGCCCATTTCTGGTGTCCCCTGTCGTGATATTGCTAAAAGCGGAATGAAAAACATACTCACTGACTCATTTAATTTCAACACAGCAAGAAGTGACTACAATTATGTAGTAAACCAACAGGAATTCCTGTGAATTTTTTTTATGTAAATCAAACGTTCGCTCCTCTTTGACATAGCATACTTTTTCAATCAAAACGTCATATTCAAGCATGTCACAGCTACAGATGCATCATCGCTGTCGGTCGCAGAAGCACCGACACGCAGACTCGTGGAATAAAATGTGTCAGGAACTAAATAGGTCAATTATCCGGGAAAGAGATTTCTGAAAATGTGGACACAATTTTTTTGGGATTTACTTTAAGAGCGTCCCCAGCCAGTCCATGAAGAACATTACGAGTAATGGCCGAGGGGACACCATCAGCGAGTGAATCAAGAGGAAATGAATGTCTCTCTAAAAGGGTGAGATTGTGAGATCTTTGATGATGTACAAGTTGTAAGTGATGACAGGGACGACGCATTAATCAAATCAGTACGTTGGCGGATTTTAGACTAGTGTTCGCATGTAGGCTAGTGGGTTGATCAAGTAAATGCTTCTTTAAATAACGGCCTAATTTGCGTTGTTGGTTTTTTGCAAGCCACTGTTCCCGACATTGCGGACAGCAAGTAGTGTATATAGTGTATCGTCAGCACACGGGTAGAAACAGGGCACTTTCTGAGCGTCTGGTTCACAGTTGGTTCATATCTGGTTCAGTCATTAGTCACTTGATTACAATGTAAGGGTAGTCATCGAACATTTTTTTCAATACATGTTTTGTCCTAGACTGAGTCCTACATCATTGTATTCCCGATTCGATACCATGGAATGACAGATCAACTACTGTAGAATGAATGAATCGGGGTGTCCTTAACTTCTTTTGAGTAGTATATTTTAAGGAGTGTTAGACGCTGCGTGTTCAAGCATCATACGGGGCGATTGGGTGGCCATGTAATTTCAGCGTTCGCTCATCACGCGGAAGACACGGACCAAGTTGATTCCAAGCATGGGTACAATGAGTGTGAAGCCCATCCCAGCAACGATATTACTGGAACATTGCTCAAAGCGAGGTACAATCCAACTCACTCACTCGAGCAAGGTACTATTGAGTATATGCACGCACGAACGGACGCACGGACAAATGTTCCTTCCAGCAATCGTCCTAAAACTCTCGATTTCCGTACGATAGGGGACAATACTAGCAGTGTTTTTTTTATCAGAGAGGCGGGTGACCCACAGGCTAACATTCCCTAACAAGATTAATCACACAGAATATTACATTGTCATGGAAAGGAAATGATTCCCAAGTTATCAAAATATACACGCAAAACTAACAACAATAGGTTGACATGCATTCGTGAAATTAGTTGCGGTTGTCAGTTACGCGAGAGAATGTTTTGTGGAGGGATCGGGTTTCAACCCGAGTTCGACGCCCTTGTCAATTTCATGGCTAAAATACGAATATCTCTAATTTACATGATTGATTATTGCCTGACATGTCGACATTTTTATGCGGAGCGAAAACTAGGAGCGGTTGTGAAATGAAATTATTCTGCAGCACAAAGCCCCTAAACAATGCCTGACGGCCACTAGGGGTACGGTCGAAGCGAAAGGGCGGGGCAGAGTCGACTAAAATTCCCATTAAGTGTTAGGGGATGATATCGACTTACAGTTTATGATTTGTAGAACGACATGGTCACAATCGTACATCTGGTCGAGACCACGGTACCGGTAATAGAAAAGAGGCATACACTATAATAATCATGAGCGAGCACTTGTTATATCAGAATTAACGTACGAGGCACATAATGATAAATATATGGTAATATCATGACAATGTGTCAGCTGGATGGGGATCCTCTTGCTTTCGGTGTAGTTGTCTCGTGGATGAATGTCCAGCACGACACCCAGTTGCATCCCCTAAACATGTCAGGATCCGCTGGAATTAGGTTCTACACCGGGTTCTTTCTTCATGGATGTTTTTGACCAGGATACCATGGCAGCAAGGAGAATAAAATCTCACAGTGACGCTGAAGTTTATTACTGTAAACCCAAGAGCTCAGTGTCACTTAATTACTGAAAACCCACGAGCTCAGTATCACTTTATTACTGTAAACCCACGAGCTCAGTATCACTTTATTACTGTAAACCCACGAGCTCAGTATCACTTTATTACTGTAAACCCACGAGCTCAGTATCACTTTATTACTGTAAACCCACCAGCTCAGTGTCACTTTATTACTGTAAACCCACGAGCTCAGAATCACTTTATTACTGTAAACCCACGAGCTCATTATCACGTTATTACTGTAAACCCACGAGCTCAGTATCACGTTATTACTGTAAACCCACCAGCTCAGTATCACTTTATTACTGTAAACCCACCAGCTCAGTATCACACGTTGGGTCGACTTGGAGACCTATTTTCAAAATGGCGTTATGTAACTTACCAACGCTCGTCGAAACCACAATGACAAGACTTGTTGAAGTCACGTGTATGCACGATCGGGGAAACCTGTTTGAACGAACTGATTTTGTATTTTAGCGACAATTTCAGCAACTAAGAGGAGTCAGGTGGTCAAAATCGCTGACCCGGTTGTTGCATGTGTTTGAGTGAGTGAGTTTAGTTTTAATCCGCACTCAGCAATTTTGCAGCTATATGGCGGCGGTCTGTAAATAATCGAGTCTGGACCAGACAATCCAGTGATCAACAACATGAGCATCGATCTGCGCAATTGGGAACCGATGATATGTGTCAACCGAGTCAGCGAGCCTGACCACCTGATCCCGTTAGTCGCCTCTTACGACAAGCATAGACGCCTTTCATGGCAAGCATGGGTTGTTGAACGCCTATTCTACCCCGGGTAGACCTTCACGGGTCTGCATGTGTTGGAATCCCAACTGTCAAGCTCGATGCTCATGATGTCAATCTCATCCTTTCACAAAGCACTAAGGTGATCGTAAGTCACTAAGGTAGCCTTAGTGCAATGTTAGAGAATGATAGTTAGGTTTAACCTGAGTAAAGGTTGCGTCGTGAAAGGAGCCTCTGATACCATTATTAACAGACCGCTGTCATACATATACCATACATACAGCGTAATCGAACGAACAATATTAAGACAAGCGTGTTCGGATTAACGAAGTTATACTGTACCATACTTAATGCCTTGCCATAATAGATCTTCTCCAAACAAAATCCCAACCTGCTATGTAACATCAGCTCAACAACTGAAAGTAAGGTAGCTAAAGATCCTATTGTTTTAATTTCAATCTGAATCATGGAAAAAAAGAAATAACAGAATGCAAAGCGACTGCTGGAGATGATTTATCATTCTCAGTTTGAACGACGAAGATTCGGGGTGATATCCCTATGTAACCGATATGGTATTAAGTTCGAATAATCTCATTTAAATAACACATTGAATGACAAAGCGCGGGGAGAAAGCTAGCATCGCCAACCTGTAATTAAACCTCGGTTTCGAAAATGGCGTCATGTTTAGCACAAAAACAAACATTACAAAATTAAGCTGTCTCTAAAGAAGCCGGCGAGTCTAGGTTATGGGACCCCGTGGAAAAAAACGTTCAAAAACCATGATTATTTCAATTAGCGATGTAGTAATTACCTGTTAATGAAGCTTTGTCTTTATCCCCAGTAAATCTTTCCAGTCGACACTCGAATGGAAGCTGCAGAGGACTAAGGTTTTGTGTTTCAGATTTACGACTGATAAAGACAATCAAGTTGAGATTAAAATGTCTTTTAATTCGCCTTTTCGCCTTCTTGTTTTGTTTATTGTCACGGAAGCAACGCCATCATTCCTCCATACTGCCGTAAATAAGGATGATTCACAAGTTAAATGTCGTAATTACATGGGTACTCTTTTCTTGTTACAACGAAGCGAACCAACTTCTGGCACCGGTGGGAGACGACTTCTCACGTTTAACGAATTCGGTGTTCTCGCGGGTATTCACTAATTCCAAACACGCAAAATGGCGTAAAGATTTTAGCCGCGAGGTCGGATTGTGATGCAGTCAAAATGGCGAGTTTGGTCGCCACATCTGCACGTTATTCGTACAGGATGGCCCCGACAGTTTCTACGAATCCGGACGCACCACTGACACATACGCCAACGTCAGTTTGCATGACAGAAGGAAATAAGTTGGACTGAATGTCATATGACTGCACGTGCGCTCGCACAGATGACATTGACTGACTCCACGGACGTATTGCCCGCGATCTCGTCTCGTAAGGGGCATAACTCTGTCTTCGAGTCCACACGGTGGGAGGAATTTCAATTTCAAACCAGACGATTTCATTCCTTTGACACCAGTGTTGGTCCCAAACGTTTTGGAGACTATCGGTCGTGTTAACACGACATGCCCACAGGACTGAAGAAATTCAAGCATACTATTGACTCGACTTTAATTCTGTTAATCTAAGGAGCGCAGTGTGTTCACCATCTGTCGGACTTCCAATCATCCAATAGGCGCCATGAAATTCGATTGTCCCGTCGATAAGTTCATCTGCACGATCGTATGTTGAATTTGACGCTAAGCTAGGTCACGGATCAACTCGCAGCAGGAAATGCTGGCAACAATATAAATGCCGTGAGGATTTCGGGGTAGAATCGGTCTTCAACATCTCACGCTTGTTAAATTCGACTAAGGAGGTCGGATCGTCATGCTCGCTGACATGTTTCAAGTCATTGTATCCTAGTTGCGTGGATAGATGCCAACAATGCCAGTCGCTGCATTGTCTGGTCCAGAGCGATTATTCACCGCCATCATGTAACTGGAATATGGATGAATGTGGAGTCCGGATCATACGTTGACCATGAATTAGAAAAAAAATTAAATAACTGTGTTAAATAACAGGAAAAATACAAAACCAAGGAACACGATATTAAAACTTCCTATGATTTTGTGGATCACGCACCATGCTGAATAGAGTGGGGGAGTGAATGGGTTGGCATTTCACCCGATTTTAGCAATATTCCAGCAATAACAAGGCGGGGTACACCAGAAACGGGATTCACAAAATGTACCTACGTTGGGAGTCGAAGCCGGCCCTTCGGCTTGACGAGTGAACGCTTTAAGCAATGGGCTACCTGATACATCGGAACTGTTCTCAACAGGAGAAAATACATATGAGAGTTTGTGCAATATGTCATGTGCAAGAAGATTGTTTCATATTACATGGTTCTCGTCTCAGTTTCTGCTGTCTCAATATTAAATAAAGATGTAAAACTGACTGATTAAATCAAAGAAATCTGTGTGATAGAATGTTGTTTCAGATGGTGGCTGGTCAACAGCCGAGTCTGGACCTGCTGAAGAAGAAACCATCAACGACGTCGGCTTACGAGTACGATCAAGTTGAGTTTTACGCTGCCTTTAGACACATTCCGAAAATATCACGGTGGGGCACACTGGAAATGGGGAATCGAACCTGGATCTTCAAAGTTACAAGAGAACGCTTTAACCACTTGAACACCCAACCGCCTCAATTCGTTGGTTAACGAAGACACGTGATCCTTGCCATCCAGTTCAACATTGAATCGACCCATACAAAAATAGGCTAGGAACCTTGATGTTGTGTACCTGTCTCATGACATGAACCACCCGGTTGTCTGATCCGCCATACTCACTCACTCTTCACTAAGTGCCTGTAGTCACACTGACCTAATTTTTAGTCGAGCACAATTGTTCAAATAAATGTTCCGCTTGAGGAGGTACCATCCAAGGTTCTTTTCACATGTCCCACTTTAGTCCCACTAAAGCTGTTTGTTCACACCAGTTTCTGTTTGGTGAGGAGTTTACATGTGGTGAAACACACCATTAATCCATTAATCATACTCTCTATTCATGCTGTCCATTGTGGGCTACAAGTGTAGCGGATCTAGGTTCCCAGTTTGTCACGCCTTTCTAGGTTGCAAGTGCTGCGGTTCCTTTGATGGGTCTACCTGTTTGTTGGTCGAGATCGTTATTCACCATTACATCGTTGATGGAAACATTACCAGGAATCGTTACTTATTCGGAGTGGAAGAAGAATCCATGTTATATCCGCGTGTCTATTTAGTGCAGATTGGAAATATTTCACGTTTGATTGAGACTTTGTATTTCTGGAAAAAAATGCAGAACCTTGCTGTTAATGATCATTGTCAGAACTATAGTAGAGTGATCAAGGTTAAAGTGAATGAGTTGAGAACACCAGAAATGGGCTTAACACATTAAAACCCATGTGGGTAAGCGAACCCGGGTCTTCGGCTTGACGAGCAAACGCTTTGAGCACTAGTGTGACTACCTTTAACGCTAAAGGCTTTCGGACTTTCATGCGGTGATTTAAGAGTAACAGTACAGAGTCGAGTCAAATCACACCACAAAGTATCTCACCTACTCACTAATTTAGAAATTCAGAAACACGCAAACATTTTTGAATCCTCAGTTGTGTTTAATGTAATACACAGCAAAACTGGTAAACAACTCGCTGAGCATTTCTGCGTTCCTTGGGTGTACCTGGATCCTTGGATTTATTGGGTCGAATCCCAATAATAATGTTGCTTGGTGCACTTGCAATCTCCCATGTGTCTCCAATTGCAAAGGGCTTAGATTGGTATTTCTTTTGGACTGTCCTCCATATTAAAAATAAGGTGGTTTTGAACCCAATTCTATCAATAAATCTACGACACACTACATCATGGACTCTACCGTCTTCCAGTCTCATGGGTTTGTTGGGCAGCACCACAAGAAACGTGGTTGAGCACAGATGCTACAGAATATCTTATCTACAGTCATTTTTAGGAGACCTGAGGGATAATCTGAGATTCGAACCAATGACGTCATGGATCCATGGGACATAACTCCGATCAGTGACTGCGACGATAGAAAAAAAACACTCACTGAAATACCCAATCACACACATTTCGGTGGATAACGATGGTAACCCAATACTTAAGCGCTTGCATATCCCGCCGACAGCCCGGGTTCGATATGTGAGACAAGTATCGGTGTTCAGCACCTCACCGGTACAGGGTTTAAAGCGGCGTAAAACAATACACGCTCTATACCATCATACACGTCGACGTCGTCAGCACCGTAACCCCGGTCACGCCAATCTTCCGCGTGACTGATTGTCGTCTTGTATATGTCACACGTCAACGCGACATTTCATTTAATCAGATGATTCATCATACACGATGGAATCAGAATCAATGCCCAATAAAATCTTTCTAAATTGCTGCAAACCATCTGAATAGATACAACCCAGGGGACACGTCGACTTCTGATCCAAGACGGAAATATGAATGCATGTAAACACACTGCTGGTGATTACCCTCTTTCTTATTATCACTTATAGTGGGTTTTATCGACTTCATTATGGTGCTACCCGTGAAGGTCCCGGGGTAGAATAGGCCTTCAGCAACCCATGCTTACCATAAAAGGTGACTATGCTTGTCGTAAGAGGCGACTAACGGGATCGGGTGGTCAGACTAGCTGACTTGGTTGACACATGTCATCGGTTCCCCATTGCGCAGATCGATGCTCATGTTGTTGATCACTGGATTGTCTGGTCCAGACTCGATTATTTACAGACCGTCGCCATATAGCTGGAATATTGCTAAGTGCGACGTAAAACTAAACTCACTCACTCACTCACTCACTCATTATGGTGCACTAGTGACCAGCGTCTATTGAATGTCGTAAATACGCTGAACCCATCTTCTGCTTGCCCCTCTCGAGATGTCATAATGAATGTTTTATCAAATAGACGTATCGTCATTGAGAAACTGTCCCGTTCGTATGACGAATTTTGATTAATCGCTGAATTGATTGAATTCGCTATGCTATTAGTTTTCGTGTTGGCGGGTTAAATACACGCTCTTTTAAGATGCATATGCATTTTTTTAATTTGGAATTTGAAAATATGTCACGTATTCTATTTTACTGGTAAAGACCATCAGCCGTCTGACTTTTTTTCATAACAGAATCAAGTACAAAATGTATATATTTCAACTATTTTGAAAAAGATTATAAAGGCATGTTTACCATTCCATATATTCTACTTTCACAATATGCTCTCGAAAGAAATGAGGGGAAAATTAAGGAAAGTGTATGTTTGTCATGCTTGTTGATTGTCTCACGCCTAACGCATCAATATTCCAGATCTCATTTCTATATTCCAGATCATTTCTATTTTCCAGATCCATACCTGAGGTCTGTAAATAATCGAGTCTGGACTAGTCACTCCCTTGGTTGACGTCATGAGCACCGGTCTACGCAATTTGAGTACATTGCAAGAAATCAATGAATGTTTATCATGAAGTGCCTGTGTACCTGTGACAGTAAAAAAGGAGCCCTGAGACTTTCTTCATTCCTGAAGCTGTGGAAATCTAGACTTGCCACATCTTGTAGAAATGCCTGGCTTTCTTGGATATATTTCCAGTGTGGCAGACTATATTTTGATATATGGATATCATTATTTAAAATATTAAAACTGAAATAGAGTGAGTGAGCTGAATGTTACGCTACTGTTAACAATATTCCAGTTGGGGACACGAGAAATGGAACCCGGGTCTTCGGCGTGACGAACGAACGCCAAAACCACTGGGCTACCCTACCGCCTGAAATCCGAAAATGAAATGGCGATAAAATTGATCATGTCTGGAGATATACCGTAATCCTGAATTTAAAAACAATATAAGAGATGATTTGATGAATTGAAAATAAAGGCACAAAATTAGCCCTGACCAAACTGATCATCTCGTCACGGATACTATCTTTCATCTCTTGGCGAAGAAACGTTGTCAACGTCTATATTGTTTAACGCCTCACAGTCGTGTGTACCTCATTGAGTTTGAACCACATAATCCAGTGATTGACATTTATGAGTACTATTCAACGACGTCAGATACGATGGCTTGCCACCAACAGCGACCCCAACCAATCGGTCCATTTGGATGCTTCTTAAAACCGGGGCATGATGCTTGGGCGAGCTAGCACCGACATTCACAACGTGACTCTCTTAGTTGTGGTTGAGGAACGGAAATTCATCATCTGTCCAGACATGAGGTTTTACACTGTCCAAATTAACAGACAAAGATGAATGATATGCTGGGTATTTTTGTATGGAAATCCCGACTTGGTTGTATTGCTAGAAGTGTATTACTGACGTGCACTTTAATTACGCTAAAAGGTCAGAGAATTATAACTGTTGGTTGACGGATGTTGCCATAATAAGGAGGATTGAGCGTTTTCGGCAATTTCAATAATTACTGTTTGTTTCACAAATTAAAAACGCGTCTTACAATTCAAGTTACGCCAGTATTTCAAGGATAGTAACACTAAATGATATCATTTGTTTACAGTAATAACACTAAATCACCCAACAGAGGGCGCATCGCGAGGCAGGAGAACAGAACAGAGCATGACACGTGACAGTCACATGGCATCATGGGAAATCATACGTCACTAGCGGCTTAGTTACAGCTCTACATGTTTGGAAGAAAAATACGAAACTGTTGACATAGTCAATCTTAATTTCGTTAGACAGTTGGCTCGTATTCAAGGAATATTTCGTTGCGTTGATAAGAGTTCTATTCGTGTGAGAAGTCTGATAACACTACAGTCACGTTGTAAAATCTGTTCACAAATATGCCTCGAGCGGTTCTTTTCATAAGCCTATTTTATAAGGAATGGTCGATTCTTGCCATGTAGGTTTAATGGGCTGTGCGTCAACACTAGCTAATGAGTTTCTTGTACTGTTTCCCCATGATCAGCTAAAGGCGTGGACTTAACAAAATAGGTATCTATGAGCGGTAAATATTTTGCATAAATGCTGACAAAATGTGTAAAATGATAAAAAATATGATGTTCGTTTAAACAATTGTTGGTGTGAGATAGGATTTTATTATCCCAAATCTTAAGTCAATGTAATCTCGGATATTGCTTGTCCCATGAATAGAAACTGGAATCTTCATATTCATTACATTCAAATAACAAAGCAGAACGAGATGGATATTTTCCCCAATTTTATTAAATGTTGAAAACGTGTATGCATTAATATGTGTTAGACTAGTAACCTTTAAGGAGCTTAGTAGCTTGATATGAGAAAATACTGAGGCAGCTAAAGCTGAATATAAAAGAGACTATGTGTGTGTGGAGGGGGTGGTTGAGAGCACTAAAATAGAATCTGTATCGAAACGTCGAAGTTGTTGTCCGCAAAGTTGGGTTGTTTTTATTTCTGTATTGGGTGTTAGGATGGTCAGATTACTTCCCTGAAGATCTTGGACGTTTAACACTTTAGGGAACCCACGGGCACAGCCAGGATGATGACAAACCCGGACGCCCGATCAGGACAAACCTTGGATATCTGTCAACTCAGTCTACTGAGCCACCCGTGCGCACACCGTTGTATAATCCGAGAAATTGAGTGAGTGAGTGTAGTTTTACGCCACTTTTAGCACTATTCCAGCAATATCACGGCGGGGGACACCGGAAATGGGCTTCGTGCATAGTACCCACATGGGGAATCGAACTCGGGTCTCCGGCTTGACGAACGGACGCTTTAGCTATTACGCTACCCATCCACACCTCAAACACAATTTATCTTATTGAACTTGCTTCAAAACCGAGTAAACATGTTTGGGCTATGATACCCGGGACGACATGGCAACGTTTAAGTCTTTGATTTCCGGAACAATTTTACAGCTTCCTTATCCACTGATAAGAGGGGATGGCGCTCGGTTTCCAGACGTACGTCCCGTGATCTTTCAGTCAGCGTCGATTGATTGCCATAGTGACTCACATATCATGGTTCTTTAACGTTGACGGTGTGTTTTTTCAAAACGGCCAAAAAAAATGACAAAATGCTTTCATCGATCTTGTTATCAGGGCGAGACGATTCTCTAAAATTGTTGTTTTTAAACAAAACAATCGCGAATATGGATTTTTGTTGTCATTTCCAATATGAAAACAAAGCGAAATCGAAGCGCGACTAAATGGCCGCTAGGGGTCTCTGAAAGAAGCGAAGACTAACAGGCCACGAGAGCAAACATTGAAAGTGCCCTAATGAACAACGTACCCTCAGGCTCAGAGAACCATTATCAGGGCTGTGCATCTTTGAGCAGCCGGAGCTCAATTGTTTAAAGAAAAAGGATCAAATGAAAGTAAAAATCAATTACGGATATTTGGCCTAAATTGCTACTGTCTGTTTCGTAGTATGACTGATATTTCCTAGTTAACCTTCAGGCAAGGAATCTTCTGTGAAACCTCCGTACTGATCCCGGTTATCTCCCTTTAAACGTTATTTTAATCTTGAGTATGGCTGCCAATGAATAGTTGTTTACACATGACTCTTACAAAGTGACGAATCTTCCCTCCACCAATGGTACATAGTTTGAGCGATCATGAAACGGTTTCACCTCTACAGGATCTGCGAAACACAGCCAAATGGCAATTATGAAGATCCGAAGAGCCGACCAAAATACATGGAGGTTCTCTGAATTGGTTGTCATGGCAACGATTTGTCATTTTTTCCCAGATCAAGGCAAGATTATTTACTTGCTTCTTGATCACCACCCTTGCCACCAAACGACATTGCCTAATTACTTCTAAATTACACAGAATAATTGTAAGTACTTTTTATGCCGTTCATAGCTACATTTAAACAATCACGAAAAGGAACATGTAGAAAGGTAGATTTCTTTGGGGGGGGGGATTCGAACCAGAATTATATTGTAACAAGTCACCAGGCTGCTCCGCCACCCTTACCCTACCTTAGGTTTGGGCTAAACTAGAACCCATCCAAGTAAACCACATCATTCAAACAATAGGTGCGGTGGGGTATTCTTGTGGTGGAAGCGTTCGCCCATCACGTCGAAGACCAGGGTTCCAATCCCCACATGAGTACACTATGTGAAACCGATTTCTGGTGTTCATCGCCCTCATGTTGATAGGATAGTGACAAAAGGAATGTTCAAACGTAAGTTTTTAATCTAATCCGATGGCTGCAATCGAACCTGAGTCTTCAGTTCTTTAACCACCAGCCTACCTTACTGACATATTAATGAAGTAGGCGATACAAGATTTAAAACAACATGGCTGCACAACCAACTTACACAGGGTGCACATGTGACGTTCTCTAAATCATTCTGTCAACCCGGTGAAGCAGTGGAAATTAGTTGGCCTCGCAATGACCCCAGGTGTGGCACGTGACAGGGGTCACGTGTAATTGATATAGCAGTGCGCATGTCACCGTGTGATTTAGTTCACACTTCTTCATGCCAGAAGCACCTATGTTCGTGACAAATGAATCAGCTCCCCGAATTACTTTGTGCAGGTGAATAGGCGATTTACATGTACGGGTCAAGGCGTTTACAAATTTCATAGGACATTGGATCGTCTCGAACAACAAGCACTGTGGTAGAGAGACTGTGTAGGGAAAGGGGATAGTGGGTTTAATTAAACTGTTTGTTTGGTAGAGCTCTATCTAAAATTTAACCTGACTAATTCTCTGTCTGCAAACCCCTTAGAACCGCACAATTTCTAACCATGTGCGGATTATCGGGGTTACTGCCTCACTAAGGGTACAGGAACTTCGATTAAACTGATACAGCAGTAGGTCTAATAATCACATGGGTCTTCTTATTAAGCCTAGCACTTAATACCTTCATGACACGGAATGTATATCTCGGTGTCACACAAAACACTTAGATCACTGGTCGTAGCTTTAAAAAATCAATCGGTTGTGCCCATCAGAATATGCCTTTATAAATTCTTGCCTTAAAATACAGGTTGATATGAAGAATCAACACCATGATAGCCAGTGTCATAACAGGCTAGTCTATGCTGTCATAACAGGCTAGTCTATGCTGTCATAACAGGCTAGTCTATGCTGTCATAACAGGCATGTCTATGCTTTCATAACAGGCTAGTCTATACTGTCATAACAGACTAGTCTATGCCCCAGATCAAGGAGCACATCTTGACCCAAGCCCTGTTCCATCTATGAATACTTGCGGGTCTGTTGAAGCCACAAGGAAAAGTGAGTTGCGTCAGGATGGTTTTACGCCGTCTTTAGCAATATTCCAGCACTATCCTCCTAGCGGGGGACGCCAGAAATGAGCTTCTCACATTGTGCCATGCGCACTGGGTCTTCGCCGTGACTACCATTTCACTACCCCACCGCCCCCACAATACAAAGGCCCGATTTTACACGTCCAAAGTAAGCAGAGTAACACAGCCAACTTACATAGCTTTTATAAAACCGGATCAGGGTTTTACATCTATATACAATACACTTCCATACACAACACTCTGTGATGGGATGTTTGAGACATCCAGCACTTAAGACAGAAAAAAAAAACACGAATTATCCTTTGATAAAAAATACAGAAAGAACGGAAACTGCACAATAATTATTCTTCGTGCATTTCGGAAAGTACGCCTACACACAATATCAAATACATGGTTATTTAACCGAATTACCATAACTCTTGGCTGTTAAGTCATCTTTGGTTATTGTTGCCTGCGAAAGACTAAAGCTGAGACCTACGTTGGCTTGTTGGAGAAGGAAATCCTACCTCCCGAACTAGAAGATACGCTAAGGTTACATCATCATTTAGTTATGACAAGTATACATCAAGCCACCCAACATATCCGGCCGGCGAATCAGCGAAAGGAAGAACGCTGTTTCTCTGTTGATAATTTCCGGTTACTTCCGGTCGGCAGGTGGCGCTGAGAGAGGAGGCTGGGAGGAAATGTATACCCTAAGGCGCATGTCAGGTACGTCAATTTCGACGGCAGAGGGCGACAGTTGGAACATGCGCAATGACAGTCACCCGCGGCTACGTCAACGTCAGCGATATTAACGTTGTAAAAACGGCATAAATGTCAAATAATACTCGTTAAAGCCGAAGATTCTCTGTGTAGTAATCAATGATCTACATAAACAGAAAATTAATGTCAAAGTGTATGATAGTACGTATCTACATACCTAATTATCTTTTTTATATACTACTGACATGTCACGATGTAATGGTAACGTTATTGTTTTACAGTCGGAAAACTCAACGTTCGCCCTCCAAACAGACGCGCTGTATCATCGACCCGGTAGTGACGTAAATAGGACTTAATTACAAAGGCACTAATACCGTTATCGCGTAGTGCACTTACTGTATATCAAGGACAATTCCCAGGAGGTGTTTACCATCTATGTTACATATCACATGTTGTTAAGGTATTAACCGGCCATAAAGAGGCTGTTTGTTCCAAATTTAACACAATCTTGCATCCTCATTCACTGCAGGTTCTTGGACTAATAGAGCTTAGATACATTGTTGACATTTAAAATTTCATTTGGTATTTGTATAATTTGATTTTTTTTAAAAATGGTGTTGCTTATCAGTTCCATCAGTAATTTCTGTTTGCATAAATCATAAATGACATGGAGTTGAGTTCGTTAAATGACCCAAGGGTGTGAAGTGAGAGTCCAAATATAGTTTAATTCACGGTTATTGTGTACAAACAGATATTTAATCTCGTAAGTGTTGAAATCAAGTGCAAAAACAATGTAGACTCTCTGACTAAAATTATCTCCATATGTGGTCAAGACGATATTACCAAATATCCCCCATGGTTTAACAACGTCACTTCAAAAAAAAAAAATAATAATAATAATCCATGAAGGGTATACAATACGCCTTGGTCTAACACTGGCATTTCCAACTATGAATGACTAAGAACTGATATATTTTCAGTGTTTTTTTCAAGTATAAGATGCATAATGTATTACAATTATTAAGTCCAGTAAAATAATTATTGTTGTATTAAATTCCATTTAGAATCATAACCTTATTCCATTATGTCTGTTATGTACGTTAAGTACAGGGGTGTGTCATATCCCCATCAGAGGATACAGGAACAATGACTGAAGTTAAAGGAATAGAAATTTAGTGAGTTAGTCAGTTCGTACCATGCAGAAACTCGTTTCCTCAATAAGTGTTCACATGCCGCTCTCATATCCGAGATCCAACTAAAATCGAGTGACAGCTCTGACTGCTGTCGGAAGTGCCCGAGGTTGGCAGGATATAAATACCCGGATGTCCCCCTAGGGCCCTGCGGCCGTGACAGTGATGGCCGACAGAGATTGTGAGGCCGCTTCCTACGCCGTCTGCCGCGGTGCAGGGAGACGACAGACGTGTTGTGAGAGAGTCAGTGGAAAATCAGTATCGGCAGCGTTCTATGAAACATGGGTTCTTGTAATCATGCGGATGAAGTCTCTTGTATTCAGCTGCTGTGTTTGAGTTTGTTGAGCCGATATAGCGTACTTTGCCCTTACAATCGCGGATACAGCCTAATGAGACAGGAGGTGGAGTGGGGGTGGGCACACTATTGGGGAAGGATTTGTGTGTGTGTTGCACACTTCATGTTCACCCTAGTTTCATTGTGATTAAACAAATTTCAGGACATGGATGGAGGGAGCGGGGTGGGGGGGAGGGGAGAGAGAAGATGCGCACTTTTGCACCCCCCCCCCCCCCACACACACACACACCCCTCTGGATCCGCCTATGGCTAACGTAAACATGTATTAAATTCATAATTCATTATTTAACTTTACATTCACAGCACGCACTGGTCAAGATACTAACTAGGTCAGAGATTTCGGATATATTACTTGGTGATCGGTTGGCCAAAATGGTGACTGGCTGTCATCACTGCCCTGAAGGGTAGGTGGAAGGAAACCAATGTGATGGAACAATGGTCACGTGTAATATGGAAATGAGAGAGTCATGTAATAGGTAACTTAGGGCAGAGACCATATACGTGTAACAGGCTAGTATATGGTCTCTGGATAGAGCATGGATGTGAAGTACTGTGACTGAATAATGACAGTGAAGCTGAGTTGAAGGGACAAGTCATCGAGAAGGCAAGCGATTGAGACCTGAATGAGAGGTTGCTTGTGAGCAAAGTATCACGGCGGGGGACACCAGAAAATAACCTGAGTGAGAGGTTGCTTGAGATCAAACGAGTGAGAGGTTGCTTGAGAACAAATAAGTGAGAGGTTGCTCGAGAACAAATGTGTGAGAGGTTCCTTGAGAACAAATGTGTGAGAGGGCAAGTCAACAAAACCCGAGGAGGGGTTGCTTGAGAACAAATAAGTGAGAGGTTGCTTGAGAACAAATGTGTGAGAGGTTCTTTGAGAACAAATGTGTGAGAGGGTCAAGTCAAGGAGACCCGAGGAGAGGTTCTTTGAGAACAAATGTGTGAGAGGGTCAAGTCAAGGAGACCCGAGGAGAGGATGCTTGAGAACAAATGTGTGAGAGGGCAAGTGAAGGAGACCCGAGGAGAGGATGCTTGAGAACAAGTACGTGAGAGGTAGAGTGAGGTACAGAGTCGGTGACAAGTGAGTGTGTGAGTGAATGTGAAACCTTGTATGGACGTTGACAATGTTGGCTCCTTCATGGCACTGTTTAACAACACACTCTGACACGAGCTCACTACATCTAGTCTTTGAAATTAATAACACATTTTACCGAAATATATCCTTAAATCATCTTCATAGAAAATGCATAAGGGGAGTGAAGATACATTTTTTCCATTTTTAGGAACTTTCATCGCAGGAATCTGCAGTACCCTTGACTTACCAGCTATGATATACTTGCATTGTACTCGATATGTTTGTTTCCGATTCTGAGTTCAGTGAGACAAGTTTTGTTTATAGGACGTTTTCCTTAATGCCAGTTCTGTCCGTAATCATTTTACGCCACCGAGTAACACCTCGACACCCACCACTCTTCAGAGCTTGGTACCACATCCTTACGACCGTTTAATGGCTTTATAATCACCGCTATTGGAAACTAAAACTAGTTTTAAAACTGAAAACAAAACGTTTTGCATATTTTCACTTGTTTAAATGATTAGCTGTCACATTGCAATGCAACTAAACTAAAAACGACAACCATCCCTCTTACGTTTGAGGAATTTGAATATCGCCTGTTTTGGTTGCTAAATTTAGACCACGCATGAGCGTTACATAGGCAGACCTTGGTGAAACTTACATCTCGCATTACTTACACCCCCTACCCCGAATTCACTAAAACAGATGAATATTATGGGTACAATGTGTCCCCCGCCGTAATATTGCTGGAAAGTTGCTAAAATTAGCGTAAATCTGAACTCACTTATTCTGCCGTAATGATCAAAGCGTTCGCACGTCATACTGAAGATCCGGGTTTGATTCCCCAATATGGATTCAATGTGGCGTGAATCCCAAGCGGCGTAAAACCTACTCACTCATTCGGTGGTAACTCAAGTGTTCCTTTTAGTGATAAGGGTGAGGGCGTTTGGACGCTTTAACTACGCTTCGAAAATTGCGGTTATTTTAAACATAAGCGATGGCAGTTCAAAGTCTGGTATAAGGTGTTTCTACGAAAATGGTGTTCAAAGTGACTCTTGGATTCGACCACAAGGCCATTATTTCTGCATACCAGAAGGAAGAGATTCTCTTCAGCGACCTCCTTTGTCCCATCAGACGGCTAGGGCTGTCATGCCTCCCCTTGAAAAGTGACGTGTTGTCGACTAAACAAATACCATAACTTGGTCGAATCTGGGATAAGAACTAATCATCATCGGATGCTGTCACGTATAAGGGAATGAATTTCCCAAAATTCGACTACCGCGGCCGTTTACCAAAACCACAGATACAAAAATGCGTGCGTATCGCCACAAAAACATGAATACTTATACACAGGAAGGTGTGCATTCTCTTCATAAACCGTAACGAAAATAAGATGTGTGTTTAAACACCCAGAAATATTATATGTTTAAAGATTGACAAAGAACACCATAGTCATGTCAGAACTAGCAACACCAGAGGGCAAAACGAAAATTTTAAATTAAATTTTCAAACTGTAAACTTTAGGATCTAACATGCGGTAATTTGAAATCACGCCTTGAAATGCTATTTTAAATTTGCACTCAAGCTCGTGATATTCCGAAAATACTATATTCTCTAACGTGATCGATTAATGACGACAAGGTCTGGTTTTCTTGAGATACTACATTCCCAAAGACAAACTAGTAATGATTGTGAGTGGATATAATTTAATTATTTCTCAAAGACTAATTGGCTTAATTGCACAGTGCGTGACAGGGTAAGACGGTTGCGCCCTTGATGAAAGTACTGCTGTAATTACAACTAATTGAAGCTGACCCTGGCGACCTTCAGATCAACTCAAGATGGCGCGTTGGGATATTTGGAATGTGATTGAAAGGTTGGTGCACAACAAAATACTCAACTCATAAACAACAGTACTAGCAGCTGAACATGTACCTGACTGCAACGACATATTACTTGACAGGGAAACATTATGAGACAAAAGTACCCGGATCAATAACACGGCTAATACAACATTCTGGACAGCATTTTTCGGTTAGTGGCACGAAATGAGCGTCCTGCTTCGAACTATAGGAGTTCTGATTGGTTGTGTGAATGAAGCTTAATGGAAGTACACTTACAAATAATTACTCGGCTATCCAATTATGTAGCTTTCAGCCCTCTCCACATAAAACTTAATTCAGTTGACAGCAGTAACCTTTAATATCAACTGCGATACCACAAAGGGAAACAATCTCCGGTAGCATTGTTGCTAGGGTTCGTAGCCATGGACACTCGTGATTTTTACATTACATTACGTAAAAAAACACATTCTGTCCAA
Source organism: Haliotis asinina (assembly GCF_037392515.1). Lineage (NCBI taxonomy): Eukaryota > Metazoa > Mollusca > Gastropoda > Lepetellida > Haliotidae > Haliotis > Haliotis asinina. Next base: position 21,274,028 of record NC_090294.1, on the reverse strand, counting down.
ATGTGTCACATTAGGGCCACCAGAATAGGCTCAAACTGACGATTTGATAAGATTCTAACTTCCGGAGTAGGCACATTCTCAACACTGGTATAGCCAAATTCTGACTTTTGCAACTGCCAAATTCTGAGTACTGGAATAGCCAGATTATGACTTTTTTGTTGCAGTATTATTCAGCAATATTCCGGCTATATCATACCGTGAACATATCGAATCTTGGCAAGCCGGTAATTGGCAGGATGAACTACGATCTGAGACTTTCGCTCACTATGACACGTAATATACAAGGTTAAACACATCTGGTACAGTGGATTCGAATAATTGATTGTACTTTTGGCAGCTTCGTCAAATTCACAAGTAAATGCATAGACATGCTTGAAACACAGCTCCGCAGTGCAAAAAACTAATGGGTGAACTCTGAACAGCAGAGTACCGGGTGTGTACCAGACGTTAACAGCCAGCGACATGAAGATTGACTGCGGTCAACTAGGCGAAGAAACTCATCTTCTGACTGCAGCACCTCATCTTGACTGTCACGATATTCGGAAACGTTTCTGCGCAGTGCGTAAAGACTCGATTGCGCAGTGCGTAAAGAACCGGTCGCTTTGCCACAGAGTCGACAATTCAGGCAGACCCTCTTGGATTGGACTGAGCGTGATGTCCATTGAACAGATTCCACAAAACGATCGTAGTTCTTTAGCGGTCGAATGTGCTTATACGTTGGAGAGGTGCCAGACACACAGCAACTTACAGGAATATAGGAACACGGCAATGCTCTTGTTGAAGAGTTCTAATCTAATTTAATCATTTTGTATAGCGCTGAAAGGTTAAAGGTTGACTATTCACTGGCGCTTTGCCCTTTCACAGCATGTACGCAGAATGTATACATGTCTCTTGTGTTAACAGTCATAGGCAATTTTGAAGAGATGAGATTTAAGTTTGTACGAAATGTTGATGGCGTTTCTGATAACTTGAGGTAGTCTGGAAGAGCATTTCACATAAATGCTGTCGAGCATGTGAATCTACGTTCACCCATAGATGTTTTACAGTGAGGCTTTTGGAGAAGGGCGTCGTCTTTGGAACGCAATGTCCGGCTTAAGGGTGTGTGAGGCTAAACAAGTTCTTTGTTATAAGAAGGAGCAGAGCCTGTCTTGAGGCACTGGAAAGTGTGGAATTGAATTTTGAACCTGATTCTGCTGGAAACTGGTAGGTAATGGAATTGTATGATCTTCCCTTTCACACTTACTGGAAACATCAGACGCCAGTGACAGACAAGCTGTGATCACCACGGTAACAAATGCATCTTTTGGGTTTTGGTTGTTGTGTTTTGTTGTTGCTTCGTTTTGACAATACATTTATTTTCGTAATTCTCGACGTTTCAGTTTTAGACATTCTTTCAGTTTGATGTTATTACTGATCACATATTATTTGTCACCGTTGTGTGGCACATGACAATGGACTTTTGCTCACGCTAAACTGTCATTTCAAAAGATGCATACAGGCTGACGTAAGAGTTCATGCCATACTTTAAGTAGTATATGTTATTACCCAGTTTCTTGGCGACCTAGTCTAAGAATCACTTTGACAACCAATGTCACCTTTGAGCGTGAGAATGTGCCCCTGCAATTAATATATTAACCATTTAATATACAAGACCGGGATGAATGACTTGATCCAAACAACCAAAGGCTTCCCTTTTCAACGATAGAATAACGAAAGGATTAAAATCTGCTTTCTTGTGAACTGAGACATTTACTTGTGAGGCAAAACATTGTTTCGTCTGCCGATGGTACAAACCAGTTTGGGATGATGGAACATCCCAGTGGTTAAAGCGTTGAAACGGAAGTATTTATAGTACCGCTAAACAAGACGGGATGGTTTGAGAGCGAAAAGTCTTGGATGAGCTATGAATTTGACACCCGACCAGGCTTCAACAACAACAACAACAACAACAACAACTATTTTTAAATTTCGCGCGAATGTAATGAACTTGTTCTGGAAATATTACTTCCGTTCAGCGGACCAATGAGATCGCACGAGAGGCTGCGAGTGCGGGATAACATTCACCCCAGAGGTGTTTTGGTTTGATTTTTGAGTTTGCGGACGTATTTAAAGTTAATAAAATGGGTGTTATGTCGTGGACATCAGGCAGGATGTGTGCTGAAATGTATAATAAAGAGGTATTAGTGCATGGTTTCGAATGTCACCGAATTCTTAGCGTACATTTCAGCCTGAAATCGGATGTCGACACGACAATCCAATATGGCAGCTGCTGCTCCTTTACGCTATTAATATATACGACGTACGTGTAGGTCTATGGTCACAGTACGATATCGGGTTCCTATGCCTATATAATGTAATTAATGTTTTGGCTTTATTTATTTTTTGTTTTTGTAATGTGGTGCGACCCTATATATTGTAATAATGTTTTGGGTTTTACCTTTTTTGTGAGTTGTCTACTAATAGGTGCGTTTGGTTGTGTTGATAATTTTACTATACATTAATTTATAGATATTATTTAGGATGGGAGAGCGGGAAGAACTGTTACCTTTTTTGTAAGCCTAAGCCACAACCTGAGACTCGCCCCACGTTTGGGAACGTTTCGGACATTGACTCTCTCCATTCCCTCTATCTCACCCACCATTCGCCATTTTATCCGTTCAAATACTGTCTCAAAGGCATATTAAGTGTGTGTGTGTGCGCGCGCTTTGCTCAAATGCATTTGTAATTGCGATTACCCTCCAGGCGCACACGCTTTGGCTTCTGTGTGCACGTGCACCACGTGCTTCTTATGCATAACATGAAATTTCATGGTGATTAGACGTTGCGTTGGCATTGTAAAGGTACACCGAAACGATAGCCGCCGCCCAGGGTGCTGTTGTACAAAGCGATCTTAGCGCTAGGATGATCGGAGCTACCATACCTTAACATATCCTTACGACTGGCGTAGTGCTAAGATTGTCCTGTACAATGGTACCTAGATTATCAGGTCCCTTATTCCGTGTCCGTACTTTTAGAATGATTCCATATAAACAGGAGTTTGAAAATCACAATTACAGTCACAATTAGTATCATGGGAGAACATAACTATTTCTGAGGAGAATAATATTTCAAACGCGTAGAACAATATCTCGTCTCAAAAATATACATATGTCCTGATGAAGCCCAGAACTATGCTTGATTTCAGTATGAAGCTGAGACAGTCTTATGACTTGTGTTGGATTCATTTTTTATTCATTCTCCAAGTCCGGGAGGCAGACTAGACTATCACACAGTCCCTAACCAAAATGTTACGCCCCAACCTGACCTTACTGTACTGCAAAGTCTACATTTTCTTCAAGTCCTCCCACTTCACTTCCGCTCCTTTTCAGTATAGCCTATCCTCAAATTGTTTCCATAGACATGTATTTTCGGAGACTACGGGTAATTTTAAGAGACGACATAGCATATCAGGAATCCATGAACATGGTACTTTGGTAGGGGGGTGTTGAATCGGTAAACAAATCTAAAGTTATTTCTTTGCTATCACGATGTCTCCTGACAACACTCGTGAAGTTTCGGGTAGAATTTGTCACCAGGAACCAATACGCGTCGCACCGACCCTCGAAGACCTATGCTTGTCGCCAGAGGTGACTTACGGGATCAGGTGGTCAGGCTCGCTGACTCGGTTGACTCATGTCACCATATCCAAACTGCGTACATTGACGCTCATGCTGTTGATCACGGGATTGTGTGGTCCAGACTTGAATATTTACAGACCGCCGCCATATAGCTGGAATATTGCTGACTGTGGCGTAAAACCAAACCCACTCAGTCCTCCTGACAACCGCGTTAGAAAATGTCTTGATCTGCTAACAACCACAGTGTAGCAAGGAAACACCGATCCTGAAAACGTTTGACAGGTCAGTATTTAGTGTCAGTCTAACACTGAAGTGATTCACTTGGCCATTCTTCTCTTCTTTCTCAAATGTCTTTCCAAAATGTCTTTAGAGCCATACTTTAGCACAAAGAAGCATGAACACGCACGTGTTTGTCAACGGTCCATGATATACGAGGTTTAAAAAACGAAACTGTTCAGTTTATTAAGTTAAGGACAGCTTCTTTCAGTGTCTAGATTACAATTGCGGTTTCTTGGTTTTCTACAAAAGGTGCCATCAAAATCTTCCAGTTTGGCAGAATTCCTGTTTGTAGGTAAGCGTCCTGATGACAGTGAACAGAGCTAACGTCCACTAGATCATTGTCCCTCCACCAACATTACGCAAGGCATCGCCTTATCACCGTCACAATCACGACGTGTTTTCCCTCGGCGTTTCACACGTAATGAGAGAGGAATGAAATGTTCCTGAATTTGGAAACCATTTTATTTAATGCACCTGTCATCCAAACCGAATCCAACGCTCGCGAACGTTGTTACTCTCCAGCCGCCAGCCGCCGGCGGTCGAACCGTAGAAACTCGTAAAAGCCAACGAACATTTCCATAACAAAAACACAGCGCATAACGACTACTACCCACGAATAAAGGCTCTCATTCTGAACAAATCACAAATATGCTCCCTCATAAATCCCCAGGGAGATGAGCATGTCCCCTATTAGCCTTGCTTGAGTATTGAGTCTTCATTACGCAGCTATTAAGGGGGTCCTTCAAGCCAGGCGAAGCTCAATTACATTCTCATTAACCAGTCTTGCTCTCGTTAGCGTGTTGATTTACGCATGATGTGTGGGGTTTGGTAGAGGGCGCTGAATAAATACATGCCGCTTACATCCTATATGAACTGGAAAATGACGACCAAGAAGAAAAACCACTCAAGGGATACGAGTTAGGATACGGGCTCTCTTCCATTGGCAATCGTCTGAAAATAAAATTCAGTGTCAACAACACGATTCGATGTTTTTGTAAACCAGCTGTTCCACACAGAGGCGTTTCGTCCAAATATCTCCGCTCTGACTACAAACTTTGGCATTTATTTATGTAGATCAGGCAGGTATGTTTGTGTTGTCTTGATCGTCTTAGTCAATTAAACTTCTTCTCAACACGTGAGCACGTGCCTTAAATCAATTTTTCAGCTTGGAAACACAAAAAGGTTTGGGGATGGCACAATGGCACGTCTTCATTGAAGGTCAGGCAGTTTTACTGTGTTCTGTGTTTGAAAATCGTTAGAGGACGCACCGCAAACTCTGTCTTGGAAAATCTCATCAATAGAAAAGTTTTAAAGGCTTTAAAGGTATGTACTTTTGTTTGTGACCCGAAATGTCGACAAATAATGAATATGAAGAGCCTTGTCATGGTTTTCCATTTTCAACTCGCAATTTTCCAAATAAGGAACTACCTTGTCACCATGGCCACGTATGATGAGGTTGTAACATTTTTTAACTCTCTGCTCTCTTAAGCCCGTTTTGTTTGTTTGTTTGTTTGTGTATGTAACAGCACCGTGCATCGACCAACGCAATTTAGACACGATGATATGCATTAACCAATTCAGCGAGACTGACCATCACATCACGTCACAAGCTTTTTTCAGCCAGTATGATTTGCTGAAGACCACCACTAACTCGGATGTTCACGGTGCTCTCGTACGTAAATTAGGAACGATGGCCATAAATGAATAAACTAAATCATCCCCATTATCTCATTCATTACGACCTTCTCTCTTCAATCCAGGACACGCCCACCTTCCTGGCTCCCTTCAGTCAACGACACGCCCATATAAAGTTTCTACAGTCCAGGACACGTCATTTCACGCCTCTCCCTCCAGGCTCCCGTCAAGGACACGCCCATATTCATGAACTTCGTACAGTCCAAGACAAGCCATTCCATGTGACGCTCTCGCCTGGCTCCCGTCAAAGACACGCCCATGTTTATAAATTTCCTACAATCGCCATTTCACATGACTCTCCCATCAATCCAGAACACGTCTACCTTCTTGCTTCGGATTAAGAACATACCCATAATAACTTTCTACAACCCACGACACGTCAATCCATGTGACTCTCACTCTCCCTGGCTCCCTTCAAGGACACGCCCATATTCATGAATTCCTACAATATAAGGCACGCCATTCCACACTACTATCTCTTCAATCTAGGACACACTCAACTTCCTGCTTCCCGTCAAGCACGCGCCCAAAATGAACCTCCTACAATCCACGACACGCCATTGCACGTGACCCTCTCGCCAATGGACGGCATCATCATGACACTTCCTTTAATCAACCACGCCCACATTCATGACTCCCCGTCTGCGACGCTCCACCTTCTTGGCTCCACGCTCCACTTGACGTCAAAGTGTCAAATTAACAGACATCTTAAGCGTTGGTTCGTTGGTCAGAGTTTGCTAGAACATATTATAGCAGGTTCTAATCCCGGTTGGCTCCAATGATGGGTTCAGGTCCGTCAGCAACAAACCCCTGTTCAGAACGTTTACTGCAGTGTTTAATGGCACACTAGAATACCGTTTAAAACCAATTCACTCACTCACTCCACCACTTCTGCTATAGAATCCATGAAGCTCGAAGTGATGTCCCTCCCAGGCCAACAAGCTGACACGAGCTGTCGATTTTCTGACTAAGGGTCAGCTGGGAATGGTCTGTAAGGATTTCGTGGGTAATAAGAGGTCATTAAGTGCGAGTTCATAGGGTTAAATCGCACCTTGGGTGTCTCCTCTGAGCATAGGTGTGTACTGAAATCGAATAAACAAGGAAGCAATCTATTCTGAGACAGTCTAGCACTGGATTTACCAAACTTTTATGGGAATCGACACACCGACAAAACCAGTCGACACGACCAGAGCAGTTTGGGACTGGTATATGAGAGGACGTCGAATTTTTGTCTCTTATGCTTAAAGTACCAGAACAGAGACAGCCCACATACTCCAAATATGCGAATTACATACTTCTAAAACCAGCTTAAACATTACACTCGTGCTCACAGGCTGATTTGTGCGGTTTGTTGTTGAACGATGCAATATTCCAGCTATATAGCGGCGGTATGTAAATAATCGAATCTGGACTTGACAGTTCACTGATCAACATCATGAACATCGATATACGCAATTGGGGATACGATGACATGTGTCAACCAAGTCAACAAGCCTAACCACCTGAACTAGTTAGTCGCCTCTCATGAGATGCATGGGTTTTCACGGGTCGGTGTTAGTGTGGCATTACCTTCAGTTAGGCAGTCGTCAGTCAGGAAAGTAATGCATTTAAGTTTTGTTGTTTTGCGCCAGTAACACTCCATCTGTGCTATAGTGGTCGATCCTGGGACACAACAACCAGTCATAAGTTGGACGAGCAGTCAGCAATGTTGTCGACTTTAGAACCTGCCACACACCTTTCCCGACCAGCGTGCGAAAAATTGGGACATATTCTAATTAGGATTTTCATTGGGTTGATGTATTAAAAATGTAGGCGTTTGTGTCATCCAGTGGCCTTGGCAGAGGCGACTCAGTCCAACTGGTGTGATAAATGTGTCTCTTTTGGTAGTATAAGCAAGTCAAAACCACACCGTCCAGATCCCGCAGTTTGGAGCGGTCACCGCTATTCCGGATTGGTCAAAATCCAACATAGCGGCCACATCGCGCTTCCAGTCTTTGAATGGGCAAGGGAGATAATAAATATACATTTTAAACATTTTTCATAATTTCAGACGTCGAGAACTTCGCAGATCAATTGTTGAAATAGATGTTTAATGGCAATTGCTCTATTAAGTCTTCAGTTTCCTAATGTTCACACGGTTTTCAAAGAGTCACCAAATCACGCCTAGATTGTCACGAATTTCGTCGAAAAATAGTAATATCGTCATTAGCGAATTATTATTATGGCTTGACAAAACGCTCTTTGATGTCTTACCATTCCGTGCGCAATATTCAGAGTTACCACATTTCATCTCAATTGTTGAAACTGTCCGTCTTGTGCGGCACGCTAGTCTGTCTCTCAGTCCATGAACCACATTATTTTGCCTAATGCCAAATCTTCTCTGCAGTGCTAAAGCCTTAAATGAAACAAGTCTAGATTTCCTCAGGTCGGGGTCTGTTAACAACTGCAAGAAAACTTACCCACTTTGGAGCTCTGGTTACGAAGTAAACATGTCTAACTGCCATGGCTGGCCGGACTAGCATCCTCACCAGTGGTCCGGAATCTTGTCACACATTTTCATCTATCAGCTCTTAATCAAGAAGCACATGGGGTGACACAAGCTATAATGGAGGCTGGGCATCAGTTCCGGTCTTGAAGAGACAAATCAAGGAAAATGTTGGGGAAAGGTTCCTCCTGAATGTTATGTTGTAAAAAGTATTATTTCATTGTTTGACTTGGTTCCACACATGGCAGCCCAACTGTTAATGTGGTTATGGGTTCAACTGTAAGTAACACCAGGATAATAGTTTTATTTCTTGTATAGGATTATTGTGTGAAACTCTGTTGTGGTTTGATAATCTCACTGTATGTAATTGCTCAACAGTACAAATCATTGCCAAAATATGGCAAGGATCTAATTGCGCACATGTCACATGCATGGTGAATCTGACTGATATCTATTTTCACATTATACATATGGAAACTTTTGAATTTTGAGATAAGTTCAAATTATCTTAATAATTTTGTTGCTGTTCTGATCCTTGGCCATACAGTCTCCAAGTAACATAGTTGGTTGCAAGTTTCCAAACTGTAAACTGTTGGGCAGTAGGGGAATTTGACTGGCCGACAGCAAGGAGAATTCGAAAGGACAGGGCTCTTAACATAAGGGCCAATAAATATGAATGTCACTTTTACCGTTATATGATGGTTGTGTGATATGACTTCTGATTGGTAATAACCCCAGCAGGTATAGTCCCAATGCAGATGTTCTTAGTCTCAGAATCTCTGGTCTCCCAGGGGCCCCGTTTGAAGTAAAATGGGTTTGTTTGTGACAATCAAACTTATATATATTCAGAGACTAAGCCTTAGTCTAGCGGCACCCGTACACGTTGAATTTATGGATTGGTCACGCTTTATATTTTAAGTAGTGAGTGGGTAGGTCCTTTGACGGTATACAGTTAGGTCATAGCACTTGGATGCGTTGTCATTCAATAACAGTACATTTCTTGAATCCTCCAAAATTGGGACTGTGAACGTGAAATTTACTGGGAAAGAATAATGGCTGCAAATAGATTTGTTGATGTTCTCTTAGTGAAATTTGTACAGGTGTTTGGATTTATGAATGACAATTAGGACAAAGACACAGATAGTATTTTTACGGACTTCTGAATCGTTGTAAAGTCATTTCAAGAGTTGTTTCCATTGATGTGTGACAGTGAATCTCTTGTCACATTTAATGTATCCTCATAAAGTATAAAAGATAGATCATTGAAAATTGTTCTTCTATTGGTGAGAGTGCCTTTTTGTGTTGTAGCAGTGCAAAAGGTGTGCAGACCTTTGATGAATATTTACTTGAGCTTGACGGGCCCCACAATATGAACTTTGTAGTACATGTGGTTTTTTTTAGTTTACTTTTTAAAAATACGGAAATATATTTGGCAATTCCAGAGAGTAAAATTTGGATCGAGTGATGTCTGCCCATGTCTGTTTCTCTAGATAGCGTAACTTTACAATTAGTTTCCAACTGCAGTATAAACGAAAGTTTACCGACATTTCACACTTTCATTCAGTTCGGTTGTATAATTTGAAATAAGGTAAGGGCAGAAACTGATATCTGTGTGAGTTGTGGAAAGTATCCTTGAAGTAGCTCAGATCACTTTTGGTTTATGCAGTATCACAAACATGTCTTTGAATTCACACTTAACAGTAACGCAGACAAGTATCTTTAGAAAAGTAGAACAATCAACCCCTACACCAACTGTCTAGAAAAAGTGACCAATCCTGCAGTGTATGCCAAACAAACCTATACACAAATAGCATTGATCGGAGCTGGAAAACGGTCAAATGCAGACGTTTGTCTCCCCGATGAGGTAACGCTCATGTAGCAGAGGGCTCCTCCAACAGTTTCCAAATGTCGCTGTCATGAAGCAAAAATACACTGATTTGTTTGTGGTGGTGGTGGTGCGGGGTGCGAGTAGGGGGTGACATGTGAAATTAAATACGAAATAAAACTGACAATTTATCTATGATAGTGAACATAAAACCCCGAGTTCATAAAACCGTATGATAGAAAAGCATTCCAATGAATGATGTAAACCTAACCTGGCACTAAGACCAACGCCACATTAAACTCCCTGAGAAAAAAAACCCGGCATGTCGTTAACACTGTAAATCCGAATTCTTATCAGTATTTGCCATAATATTCCAAGTGTAAGCTGACATATTACAAGTGTAAGCTGACATAACACAACCGTCCTGCGGCAGCGGTTGTGTACGCATACAGTTATGACGTCATATCTTTACAACAACTATAACTCGTTTACATGTCGATGAAAGGAGCTGAGTAATGGCCATGTAGTGCGCAGAGCTTCCATCCCAATCCCTTTTCTATTAAGCAGACAAACAGGCGACTGACTTGTTAATTAGTAGCCACACCAATGACGTAATTAAGAAAAATATTTATAGTTGTTACGTCTACAGCCCCCAGGTTGGGTTCAGCATGCGTTCAACCATGTAATGTTGTTACGGAAGCAGTACATTTAACCTGTACGTACTGTTTATCATAAAGGAAGGTGAAAGGGAATTCAACACCACGTTCAAGATTGATGCACTTATAATTACATAACGCGTCCATGCACTAGTCTGTCCCACAGTCTCTGAACTACGTAACTTTCCCTTAATGTTCTTGGGCTCCTTTCACGAATAAACTACATCTAAGGTTAGCCTTAACTCCCGTTCCTTAACACTGCACTAAGGTTACCTTAGTGCTCTGTGAAAGGAAGCCCCGCATTCGCGCGCAATAAATGAAATAAGTATATTCCCAGGTTTAACGTCCCCAATTTCGTTGTGATACCTTTAAAATTTTAAAGAATTTATTTGCTGCGATAAAATGAAATGTATTTAAGGACTAGGCGTTAGTAAATGGGTTGGTTGATTAATGAGTTGTTGTTTTACGCCGCTTCCAGCCTACTCCATCTGTATGGTGGCGTTCTGTAAATCAGAAAATCAAGTTATCAACAGTATGGACACTGAGATACGATGGCATGAGTCAAGCAAGTCAGTGAATCTGACCACTAGAGCCTGGGTAAACAGAGGAAGCACACCGACACGCCGATGCTGCAGTTTAACAGCAACCAGTCTTGTTTTATGAAATGGTGAACTGAAATGGGGCGGTGATTAAACCGTTCGCTCGTAGACGAAGACCCGGGTTCGATTCAGCACATGGGTACACTGTGTGAAGTCCATTTCTGGTGTTTCAAGCTCACTGGAATATTGCTAAAAGCGGGATGAAACTATATTCACTCACTCATAATTTAAGAATAACATCGTGTGGTGTCTTTGGGAACCAACCGCTGACGTTCGCTCTCTCTCCCTCTAGCTCCCCCACCACCCACCCCCACACAAGAAGGTGGTTTCATTTCTTTAAAAGCACGGTTCTCTTATCCAAACACGCCGAGAATATGTCCAGATTGTAAACTAGGGTCAAGCTCAGAGATCTCAAAACTCCCTCAGTTCGTCACTGTTTCGTGGGGCATTGAGTTAGTCAAGGCGATCAAGTGTTCGTTTGTGACACTGACGACGATTTCCCACATGGGTAAAATGCTTGAAACCCATTCCTGGCGCAATTCGCCGTGGTATTGCTGGAATGTTGCTAAAAGCGTCGTAAAACTGACCCCCCTCACGCTTTCAAAATACCCGAAATGAAACAAGCCTAGATTTTTCCCATGACAATAGGGCTAATTTTCAGTTTAAATGTAGGTTTTAAAAAAATATTATTTTTGTTCAGAAACCAAACATTGCGTTCGAAGAATATCGCAATATTAGCACTCCATTTCAGTCCGAGATATAAAGTACTTGTCGGAATGAGCCGAGCGGACCCGAGTGCTACTAAACTGAATACTCGGACGTCAAACTGATATACAACCATACTACTTTCCCTCAGCAAGCCATATAAATGTCTTATTTTGAATGTCAAATTGCCACTGACGCTTGACTCAAATCTCTCATGGCCATTTTGATCAATGAGCCTGAACACAGCAATCATATTTCGTTTTATATCAAGTCCGGAAAAATATCCGACTCTCATTTTAGTACTGCTCTTCGGCTGATGAATGTTACACGCGGGTTACGATTCGGCGGAACTTCCTCTTGAAATCTCCAAGGATCTATATGCCTATAAAACGCTCTTCGAGACTGTTTTTGATGAAAAAGCACATCAATATCGCTCTTTTGTGATGAACTGGGCAGACTATTCCCTAACGTACTTTGTATCCCAAAGAAGATTTGTTGGAAGGAAATCACTGTTTTTATCCGTAATCATTTTCGTATGGGAGATTGAACACTATATTTCGAATTTCATTTTTTTGGAGATAACAATGTAGAAAATAGTTCAATACAGAAAAGAAAAAAATAACGATATGTTTGCAGGCTAAAATAAGGTATATTTCACATTAGATCTTTGTTTCCTCGCGACAAAAAATGACTTAGTGCCTTGTGAGTTTAAACATTATGTCAGTTTAATGTAAGTCAGTTCGGAAGTTTTACTGCTCTTATGTTTTTGCGAAAATCGTGCTGACCTTAAAATGAATCATACTTACGTCACGAATTTACTTTCTCCTTACTTACAAAATCAATATTGTTTTCGCAGTGAAAGTCACTGTTTGTAGTTTTTACAGGTTGAAATCCCAGTGCACAAGGGTTTAAAATACCGCGCGGCTGATGTCTTGTCAGTGAAAGCCGAATGTAATTTTTGCTCCTTAAGAGAGCTGTTGCGAAGTAAATGATCCTTATTACAGAACTACATGAAAACATCGCAACGTTCGCTCTCTGTAGCAGGGAAGGATACAACCTATATAAGCTACAGCCTTTAGAGAAAGGAAGGGGTAAGGGGGTGCACGCTATTGAGTAAACGTGGGTTGCACATTTCATTTTCACTCGAGTTCCAATGGTCAACTGCTAAACTTTCAGGGCGAAGGTGTGTGTGTGTGTGCGTGCGTGTGTGTTTGTTGATCTTCAGTAACCTATGCTTGTCGTAAGAGGCCACTAACAGGATCAGGTAGTACCCTCACATGGTTGCCTGTAGATCTATGCTCATGGCGTTGATCACTGGATTGTCTGGTCGATTATTTACAGACCACCGGCTATGGGGTGGTTAATGGTTTAAGCGTTGGTTTCTCTCTAGGAAGTTCCAGGTTCAAACAGTACAATGTGTGAAGGCCATTTCTGATGTGCCCCTCTTTGATACTGCAAGAATATTGATTAAAGGTCACGTGCAACCAAAAAATCAAACATAATTAAAACACAGTTATCACTTATTCATGATATATAACATGTACGGCTCACTTAGGAAAAAAACCCAAATAAACAAATTTATAAACATATAATTGGAAATGAAAAGTGGAATGTTTCGTACTTGGGTTTACTACCCTCCAAACCGAACCCAGTCAGAGCTGGTGGAGTGCACTCAAGTGTAACAAGGCCTTTTCATTGGTCACTGGTTCATTTGCCGATACGCTTAGTCGGCTCTTTGTCCGATGGGTGTTAAATTCCAATTGCACGTGATCAATGATCAATGATTCAAGGTGTACATTGCATAGTATCATTAGTAGGAGGCAGACATATAGGTGTCAAACCAGACATTGAGTATTCTCTGTGGCAGAGTCTGCTTATCACATTTAACATGTTTTTTTATGTAAAGAGTAGATAATTTACTTGTCTGTGTGGACAGCCAGGATTAGACTACTGCTCACGACCTCATACTCCTCAGGCATACTGTTTCAAGCTTCGAGAACCTATTCACTGCGCATGCGTTATGAGCAGCATAGCTGTTGAAACCACTTTTTCCTCAAGCGCCGGGGGAAAATTAGTGAATCGTTTGAAATCCGATTTCGCGGGCTTTTTTCCATCGCTTTGTTTTCAACTTTATAGTTTGAAATGGCATTTTGATGATATGTTTTGGTAAGTGCATACCGAAAAATATCAGAATCTGCAAAGTTGTGTTTTACGTTGCATGTGACTTTTAACTAGGCATACGTTCGTGCACGTTCAGTCTTTTGTAATCTAATCTGATGTCCCAAGATGTAATGTGATTGAGTATGTTTCACAAATATTCCGGCAAGTTGGCACAAGGCTGATGACACAACAATGGGACAATACGAAGGTACCCATGTAGGGAACAGAACCCGGACATTCGCTACGAAGCACAAACGCTTTAACCACCATGCTACCGTCATAACTTTCCAAGGAATGGACAATGTAAATGTTTAGTCGTTGCCATTACGTTCATGCATACCGCTATGGCGGTGTACTCACTCCACGGTTTTTAAGGTGTTTTCATTTTCAGCGTGACCCTACTTATTTAATCCCTGCTCCTCTTCGCAACACTCGTCGCCATGGAGGACAGTGAGCAGGAAACAAGTGCAACTCACAAAGGCGTCGACGATTTTCATGGCCATTGAAAAATAATTACTTTCCGCGGACTTTAGACTCGGTGTCAAATGTGCCATGTTGACGGTCATTAGCCTCATGAACACGCTAATTAACACCGACAGATGATGTGTCATTAACACCTGTGTTGCTAATTTGGTTTCCGTCCCTTCGTAATATACACCAATATCAAGTAAGGTGACGAAACTGAGAATTTTACAACCATGGTTTTCCACGAGAGCGGGGTAATTGTGTCACGTGAAGTGTCGGGACCTTCAGCAGGGAGTACCAGTACTCATGGCTGCGCGATTAGTCTCGGACCAAATGGTCATTGCTTCGCCTAGTGCCCGGATGAATCAGATGGGAATTCACGGTCTCGCCGTGACCTTGAGGGGGCCATTAAGGTATCTCGGTGTGACGGTTTGAAGCACTCGACATTTAAAACTTGCTCTCCATGCTGTTTGTGAATTCCTTGGTCATCTGGTTGTCATATTGCGGCAGATAAGTGCACTTATGTACCACCATCCATGTCATAAACATGTCTGATAAATCGACAGAGCTGAAGGTGGGCAAGCACTTAACAACGCTCCATACTTCTCTTGAAGAGATTGATTCCCCATTTTATGATCTTTCTGGAACTGTTATTAGGGAGAAAAGATACACTTTGGCATGAGCACTGGGAACGGTGCAATTGTTATTAACACGACACCCACTGTCATCGCATACTACTAAGCGATATGAAGAATACCTGATTCATTCGTATTACTATTGTTAACCCGTCCTGCTGTGACATAATAATTGGATGTTTTTCAACATCTTAAGAGGATTGTATTTGAATTACATTTTCGTTAAGGCTAATGTGCACATTGGGCCTAAATACGTCTCGCTTCACTTTAGAAGAGCGAGTTAGGTTTGATGGCACCTTGAATAGTATTTATGTCAACGTTTGTCAGCTTAACGCGGTTGCCGAAGCCTCTGGCGACAATATGGAAGACGTTACCACTTCAGTAACACCCTACCACTTCAGTAATACCCTGCTGCCAGGCACGAATAACCATCAGGGCGGACCAAGACACGGATATTAAATATATATGCCTTATGCTAATCATTAATCACATATGCTGCTCGAAATAAGTTCAAGACCACCTTAACGACGTTGGTCGTAAAACCTGTGGGCAATTGGGAATACCGCTTCCCATGCTTTCCCCCACCAATGACATCCCACTATGTTCAAGAGGTTCCAGTCCGATTTTCAATATGACCGCCTTCTTCGCCATATTGAAACAAAAACTGTTTTGGACAACAACTCAGCAGTTTTGGCACAAGGTGAAATAATATTTGGATCCCTGTTTTGCGATACTTGATTTCCTATATATTTCATCTTTACTCAGTTTAAGTTTTTACCAAATATATTTCCACACACTGTAAACACTATCTCCCGGCAAATGCCAAACCTGATGAATTTCCTCTCATATTTTATCAGATGTATGAAAGTATATGAAATACAATCCAGACAGAGCCGAGATCAACGCATAATCAAAAATCACCTGAGATTTGATTAGGGTTCCATTCATAATACATTCTGTACAGTCTTGGGGACAGACAAATGGTACACCTGAATGAATAAGGTATTTTTTTTAATGAGTTTGGAAGCAATATCCGGCCTTGTCATAGAAGGGGCACCCGAAATGGGTTTCTCAAAGAAATATAATTAACATATTTAATTTAATACGGAATTATGCAAATGACCAGTTCCAGAAAAAACAAGTCCTTGAACGACCCGGCACTTCCTTTCCTGACTCAACATTTACCCCGTTTCCTGATATTTACCTTGTCAGCTGTGTCGTGTTCTGAGCAGGAGCGAGTGAGTGAGTTTAGATTTTAGCTGCACTCAGTAATATTCCAGCTATATGACGACAGTCTGTAAATAATCGAGTTTGGACCAGACAATCCAATGATCACCAGCATGAGCATCGATCTGTGCAACTGGGAACCAATGACATGTCACAACCAAGTCAGCGAGTCTGACCACCCGATCCCGTTAGTCGCCTCTTACGACAAGCATATTCGCCTTTTATGGGAAGCATGGGTAGCTGACAAGCTTCTAAGAAGGACGAGCACCTCCACACCACGTGTTAATTCAAGTGATATTTGATTACATATTTTGGGATAGGATTATAAATGAGCATATTATTCGGTATAAGCATAATTCTCTAGGCGTGTGATATATCATACGAAAATTACTCACCCACCGATTTTTGTGTGTTTTTTTGTTTTTGCTTAAAAAAAGCCATATTCCCAGTTGTAGTGTTGCCAAAATGTTACTATGCATAACATGAATATTTTCTTAATTTTTATGAATGACTATATCAAAAACAAACTAAATTTAAAAAGCAATGCATTAACATTTAAACAAGAACCAGTCGACGGTGACATCCCTCGTCAAACCATAGAAATATTTTGGTCCCTGTAGACTTGGAATCGTTCCCCATGGTCGCTGTTGAATATTCATGTTTGTTATGGCCATTTAAAGTGTATTGGGATTGTGGATTACGGAGGGAGTTCAGAAAGCTCGACATAATTGAACAATAATCCATGTGTGGTCACTCAAGCCATGTTGGCCTCATTTGACTTTCAAAATATCTCCTGTATCGCGCATGACCATCACAGACAATGGATAATCTGAACTTCAAGTATGATATTCGCATACTTCCGTTGTGTCATTCATTTTTGAAAGAAGGGAAAACGTAATATTCTACAATAATGAGACGGGGTGTTTTGTCATTTTAATGGTGTCCGTCAACTATTTTTGAGGTCCATTACTGTAAACACGCAAAAAACAAATCGTGTTTGAGATGGGGATGGGATATGTGTCGACTTCTTATGCAACGCGGATTGAGTGATTGATTTGAACATTCAACTGTCGTAGTTTTAGAGCAAGCAGAAATGCTGTCTCAACTCCATGACGCGGCCATCAGTTTTCTTCATCTTCTGATGGCTTTGGTATAAGTACTTGAATTAGTGGTCCGTATTTTATAAAGTGACAGGAGTATATGAGAAAGAATGCACCTTAAAAGATCACATATATTCAAGGAGGGTACAAATGCATAAATCATTTAGTGACATTGTTATAAATGAAACTCCGTCATCAAAACTACTCATTTCGACATTTAATTACCTTAAATCGACCTTCTTGACAACAATGCACAAATCTCCCCCACGAACAAAATTTCAACCAATCAGAGGGGCGCGCCTCCGTGACGTAATGTTTTTCAGCTCTATCTTTTCACAATCTACTGCCATTTAATCTTGTCGCCTGGTTTGCTTATTTTCCGAGATACAACGTGTTTTCATAAACGATTCTGTCAAAAATCGCGTGTTGTCACAATATTTATATATCATTCTTTCCAGTTCTGTTACAAACGGTGTCAACCAGAATCTGTTTGGTCATGATTCAAAAACATATTAAATATGAATAGGAAGTAGTTTTGAACTCTCAACTTGATGAAAATGGACCATAATCTAACTGATTCTCAAACTGACTGTAGACCGTGACGCCATGAGTTTAAAACCTGGCGGAACCCTGTCGGGGTGTGTGTGTGTGTGTGTGTGTGTGTGTGTGTGTGTGTGTGTGTGTGGTGTGTTCCACTCCGATTCCCTGCAATGGCTCGCCATAAATTAATCACGCGTTTTTTAAGAGTGAATTTGGTGTTCCGCTAAAGACAAACAACAATTCTTTCATACGCAAAGGTTAAAATAGAAACGCAAAATGTGAGTTTATTAGTTTTTTTAAACGTCAATAGAATTCACTAGTCCAATTGATATAGTTGATATTGAGAATGTAGGTGGAAAGCTTAAGGAAAACTAGTGGCTGCCGTTTACCAGTGAGTGGGTGAGTGAGGTAGGTAGGTTTAACACAGCGTTATAACATAGTGTTATGAGGTAATCCTAGTAATTTGAAGACCCCATGCTGGTTTTGGGACACATGTTGAACAGTGGTCTGAATTACAAAATGTATATGGTCATTGCCCGTGGAGAGTTGTGTCCCTATAACAAGTCAAAATCTGCCTATGATCGGTTCGAATCCAAGATTGCTAATGATGTTTGGTCTCTGCATCGTGCAAGTCAGTATATGTTGTTTAACGTTACAATCAGTATTATCTTACCTCACACATAAAAGTCGCTTTCTGACTGCCTATGCACTCTCCAATTATTTGCCCGTGGCAACTCGAATACCATTGAATCACGCATGATGCACGGAAATTACCGATGTTTTGCGAATGCAAATCGATGGAAGCGAGATAACTCTAAATCTGTTTTTCTTGTGTCTTCTGCAGATCTAGCGATGGCTAGGAAAAAACCTGCCTCGCCATCCAATAAATAAATTTTGACAAAACGTAGTCCTGTGAATATTATGAAGGGGAATCACACCGTGGCGACTTTATTAAGACAAAACCTGCAGGAAAAAGAGCAAGATGCAAGATTGGCTGAAGTGTACGATCCCATACTTCAAACAGTTCAAAATCAACACCGATAAATACGCTGTTCACTGTTCCCTCGAGGCTCAGAACATAAACAAACATCGAGGGTACATCAACCTGTTTTGAATATTGTTATCAATTTTACAACAGAATCTTAATTATATCATAGTAAGATCAGTTCACAAACAGCACACATCACACGGCTATCCATGTCCGTTTCAGCACATAGCTCCATGACATGGAGATATATATACCCCGCTGTTTCCCCACACATATATCACACACCGGGACATATGCAATGTATACATATCAACCACGTGCTATAAACACCGTGGTCGGTGCAATACATCAGGAAACACCGACCTGGACGTACACTATCAAATACATGACTTCTGTGACTCAGGTGACTAACTCAACACCGTTTTGGTGACGGTGAGGATTTTATCGAGATTATAGTTAAACAGTGAAGCATTGTGAAGCAGCTTAAAAAATGACCCAAAAATGTGAAATAAACACGTCAACACTGTTCTAGTCCTCCACTCGACGACAAGATAAACTGGAATTTCCACGGTCTGGCGAACGCTAGTCCCTGCAACTTAATAAAATGGCTATTGCCAAAATGTAATACTCGGAAATGATGGAATTCTTTGCAGATGGTGACGTTTTAACGTTACAGCGTCGCCATAAACACGACCATACATCTATAAAAAGGGAGAAAATCCTGACGCGTTTATGATTTAAATCCGAGGAGAATGGTTCTAATTAAATATTTGTCTTGCAATTTAAACATCTAAAACATAAAATAGGCTTAATTCGAAAACAGTTTAAAATAAACTGAAACAATTTAAAAGTACTAACAATCGACCAGGTGATACGGAGCCCCACGTGATACCTGGATAAATAAACGGGGTGGTGTTCAGTTATACTTATCATGGCAAGAGAATTGAATCTTTACGAATGTGGATGAAAGTTTGTGCCGCAGAAACATTGAAGGAAACCTATAGTCACACCACCAGAACGAAAACCACTTGTGTTATCTCGTTTTCAGAATCTGGTCACTAATTGAGCTTTTCATAGTGAAAAATGATTTACGGAGAAATGAATCACACATATTCAACGGTAAATAGGACGAGAATAATCCATGGTGCAAGCTATTGTGTTTCGTAACCAATCCAAGAGCCAGAAATCGGATCTCAGTTCCAATCCCTGATGCCCCCTTCTGTGATATCTAATATACTCATGGAAACACACATGGGAGCACATAAACGCGCAATTAATATTGTTCCTGTATTCTCTTCCAGGTTTGTACACAAGGTATGTATTGCACTGTTGGTGATATTGCGGAAACAAAATAAAGGAACACTGGTACTTTCATGTGTTCCCTTATTTGTTTCCATGAGTATATTCAATGATTAATAGCAGTATGAGGATGCCTGGAGATTAAGCAGGTTGCGTCATTTACTGACTACACTAATTTACTAGACAAACTAAACGAACAGTGAACAGATCAATTGAAAAAAGCTGGCATCAAGGTGTATATCGTCACTTGGTCCATATACAAGTCATTTATGCAGAGATTAAACAATATATGCATTGATGCTAGTGTTTTGCGTTACAAGCCTCGTGAGGGATTTGTGGTTAAAGCGTTAGCTCATTATGCCGTGGGTCCGGGTTCGATTCCCGACATGGGTACAATGTGGAACCCTTTTTTAGGTCCTCTGCCATGGAGTTGCTGGAATATCCCTTGAAGTAGCTTAAAATCATACCCATTCACTCACTACAAGCCTCGTGATCCGGGGAGCATGTTATAACAGTATTCACATTTAGTAGATTGATGCTCATGTTGATCTTGACTGCGCGGTCCAGATTGGTCTATTTACAGACCGCCGCCACATGGAAGGAGTATTGCAGTGTGCGGCGTACTACTGAACTCACTCAGTTGAAATACCCTCTCCAAATGAGGATGGAAGGGAGACGGCGAGATGTAATCGGAATAATGATCATTGAGATACAAATTTACTAATACAAATTTACTAAGCGACTGCCTGAGACTTGATAATGTGATAGGAAGAATACAAAGTGCAAACACGGAGTATAGCAAGAGAACCATCGCGAGGTATGTCCACTGCGATAAAGATTTCATAATTGACGTCCAGCAGTCATATCCCCTGTCAGCTTCCATATACTTACATATTCTTGACATTCATGGTGAATGTTATGATCGTACCAGCATTAAATGACACAGTTGACGATCAAGTGATAAATCACGCGGCTGCCTTGAGTCGTGAACACACACGCGTGGAGCCCGGCGGAAATATCCATCTTGAAAGCAAACCTGCTGGCGTGCATGATATTTCTTCCCTATTATACATGGTAGCGTTCATAGTCTTTCCTTCATGTGTATCTCTGCTTGACATCGAGATAGGTATTCAGAATAAGCCCCAAACAATATGAGTTTGATGTTCGCGATTTTCCAGGGTCTGCCAATATCGAGTCTGGGCCAGACAATCCAGTGAGGGCCACACAGTCCAGTGACTGACATCATGATGAAATGGATATTCTTGGATAATTTGATATGACAGACGATTGATTGTCATCACGGAGTGTTGTTTGCTCATGACATCAACCATCAGTTTTAGACTTCATTACGATGAATTGTAAGGAATTAAAGAATGAATTTTGGCTATCACAACATGAACAACACACTCAGTCAGATTAACCAGGGTAGCTACAGGTTCCATCTTTGACGTCTCTCCGTGGGACACAATGGAAATACAGAGTTTCCGCTTTTCAGGCAAACACCGTATCCACTGGGCTACACAGGCGGTTTCTGGTGTAAAATCCCCTGCTAGACTCTCGGTGAAAAGGGCCTGTGGAGAATGCCATGCAATACTCCATAGGAGTTTGTTTTAACGGACCCGTGAAGGGTAGAATAGGCCTTCAGCAACCCATGCTTGCCATAAAAGGTGACCCTGCTTGTCGTAAGAGGCGACTAACGGGATCGGGTAGTCAGGCTCGCTGACTTGGTTGACACATGTCATTGGTTCAAAATTGCTCAGATCGATGCTCATGTTGATCACTGGATTGTGTGGTCCAGACTTGATTGTTAACCGCCGCCATATTGCTGGAATATTGCTGAGTGTGGCGTAAACCTAAACTAACTCACTCACTTGTTTTAACGCCGCTTTGATGAGAACTTCAGGTATGTCATGGAAGTGCCAGATTTAAGTGTGAGGAAAGCCGGAAGTGGTGCCGGCCATAAATGTTTACCATCTTGGTGAAATCCACAGGTATTGGTGCTGTAACCATAGTCAGTGGGAATATGGAGCACACAGTCTTTGGCAAACTTTGGGGACACACCTCTGCGAGGATAACTGCAGCACCGTAGGCGATAAATGAATTATACGAGACCAATAGACAACATTCAATTCCGCAAGGTCTGCTATTCTAACCGATTGGGTCCCTTTCCTGAGCATTACATACTGATCGTTAGAGACAGCTTTCAGCAATATTCCAGCAGTATCACGGTGGGAGACGCCAGAAATGGGCTTCACACACTGTAACTAAGTGGGGAATTGAACCTAGGTCTTTGCCGTGAGTAGCAATCGCTTTAACCACTAGGCTACTCTCCAAGAAAACTGAACAGATCGGGTGGTCTTGTTCGGTGATTTAGATGACTGCGTGGTATCACACAATGAAACCGTGGTAGGTTTGCACACAATATCAATCAGGGAACATCCTCGATATCTCCAGGGTATACGTTCCGAAAAGTCTCCACTATACCCTGGATGCATCTAGGGTCCTGGATGCTCAGCCCGATAAATTTATTACCTCCCTTGGCTGGCTTTTTATCCAATCAGGTGTCTACGCTGGGAAGTTGAGAGAACCAATCACAACTCACTTTCGCTTTTTTAATTCTCTAACCGATTAAACTTGGCAAACAAACCATGCAGAGGTTCTCTGAAAGAGGTAGATGGATTTCTTGCATATGTTTTTAAAAAGGTTTCGGACCTATAAATTTGCCTGTATGATTTCCCTAAATTGTGAGTCGCACGGCGAGCAAACCTTCGCAGTTGCAACTGCTACCTTTGTTGACACTGGCAAGTTCGGTCATAACGGCGGCCTTGCTGATTGGCTACTGTGAGAATGCGGAGCCAGCAAAGGGAGGTAATAAAATTATCGGGCCGACCCATAGATGCGTCCAGGATACAGTGGAGACTTACCGGAACGTATACCCTGGAGATATCGAGGATGATCAGGGGACTGCCTGGTCCAGATTCAGAAACCCCAGCTGGGATACTGCCAATTGTGTCGTTATACAGCAAGCAAACAAACATTATAATTGTGAATTATCTGCTTCTGGACAACCACCCAGTTACAAATTCCCAGACGCAAATTCTGAGTCAGTAACCATTTTTAGACTGTAGGGTGACACCTGAGAGGGAAACTTTTGCCACCAACTATTGAAATAGTCCTTCTCTCCTTGAATTGTCTCATTTGAAATGAATGTATAGCTTATATGAAAACAGAACAAGTTGAAGTAGTTTCAGTCTCTTTAAATACCTGACAAGAAACGTGAAGTCCAGACAAAAAATATTTAGATTCCACTACACTATATCAGAATCACATATTACAACTCAAACGGACAGAAACCTGTGGCAGTTGTGATTGGAAGAAATAGCTATAGTGTAAGATGTTTATGTGGTTTTAAAGCACATCTATCCAGTAATTAAAACTGACCACAATTGTAAGTATTTAGTGCTGTCATTTTATCACCATGACGTACGCTTATGTGTGCACAGATAGGTGACATTTGCTGCGGAATGGAGGGTTGATGTGTTCCGCTTCCTGTGCTCAGAAAAATCGCCGGAAAAGTTGGACAGAATTTGTGTTTTATTGTAGTTTAAAGGCCAGACTGTACTCGTGTGTATCTGGAATGGCTGTTGACAGCCTGGATATATTTTCTAAAAAAAATTTATAGGTTTACTATAGACGTCTGTGGGAAAACATTGGTGTCATGTAACCTGTAAGAGGCAACAGGGGCGGATAACTCTAAATCAGAGTGAACGAACTGGTTCTTCCTGTATTTTGCACTGCGCATTTATCAACGAAGTCAGTTACTACCGATACTCACACTTACTATTAATTGCCATCGGAGAGTCAACTGCAATCCAACGATTTTAGTTCGACGCACTGTTACAGCCTAGACTGCATTCGAGGGATGTGGACTTCGTACACATATCGAGGTGTTGCCATGGTGAATAGAACGAGAACGTTTTGTACATCAGTTTGACATTCATGTGTAGCATTGTCATGTGTCACGTGGTCACAGATCAGCGTTAAAACAAGCGTTAACAGCAATAATTCTCTTTCCGATCAACCCTCGCCATGACCTCATTAGCAAGGTGGGAACTTGAAAGAGGAAAGGACAAGGTGGCGGATATTGCACGAGCATGACATTGGACTTTTAGTCAGACGGTCGAGGTAAGAGGTTAAGTGACTATAAATGTCCTTTCTCCCGAGAAGATGCATCATGTAGACAGCATTATATATGTGAACACAAGGTACATGCCTAAACATACATGTACTTTCATCTATCCGATTGTTCATATTTGCAAGATATGCCACTACTACAAATGTCTGCATTAATTAACAACACCCATCTTCCAACACAGGAAACAACTTGCTGTTTTCGGTTGAGAAACACGCATTGCAACTCTGAACTCGGACTAACACTGTCAGCCTCAAAACTGCATAACATGCGTGCCTCCGTCCTCAAGTTATTACCCATTTTTACAGTCATGTGACTTACTCTAAATCACATGATCTGAATCTAACTATAACTAAAGCCTTTGACCGCAACAAGAAAATATCACTGATATTCACTGGAAACCTATTATTCGTTACGGTTTAGCCAAATTTGCTAACACGGTTTCAAGCACTTTCGTGTTCGGAGCAATTCTACAACATGTTCGCCACTAAAAACATTTATTTTTTAGGCCATTTATCAATAGGCAAATCCCAAACGAATTGAAATTAGCGTAAACATTTGCTTCTTGTCTTAAATATTTGTTTCTTGTGAGTTTTCCCATCACGTTTTTGATTTTGTAATAATAATAATAATGTAGGTGGCCAAAATATAGTAACGTTGCACCTAATTATCTTGTCATTTCAGACAACAGGAGTAGAAAAACAAGCCAGTTCCTTTCACAGCAAACCAACGCAAAACGGAAACAAGACGAAAACGGCACCTACCTGATGACGTCACGGCAGTTCGTTCGAACTGAGTTGATGCTGAATTCTCCAAACATTCAGTAACGGTACAAGTGGTGTGGACGGTATCCAATCTTCCAGCCAAACCTTATGCAGGTTTGCACCACTTATTCAAACTACAGTATCGTGACTCTGCAAGTTTTAAGGCGCCCTTGAGAATACCGGAAAGGACGTCTCTTTAGCTAAACGATTTACTGTTAGCAATATCTCTTTATCTCCACCATGACATCAATGGATGTCCATATGTTAATCAAACTATCAAACTTAAACTGCTCCACGCATGTGTAAGCTGGTCGGAATTAAAAACACGGAAAGCTCGTGCAGCGTCACGCTTACTTGACGACATATGGCACGTGCAAAACGAACTGGGCGCAGTGTGGGTTGCGGTACGAAGAAGCGTCATAGGACTTCCACTGATACAAACTTCACAAACATCACGAATTGCCTCTCGACATTCGAGGATAGGCGGGGATTATCTGAAAAGTCAGTTCAATTAGTGAATGTTCCGTTGAGAATAATGTCATATTCTTCATAGCACGTGCAGTCCGTGCGTTCCGTACACTGTGGAATAGTCTAGCGGGATACTGGTTAATTCGTAGGTTTTTGAAGCGAATGCTTAATTCTAAACATTATTTGAGTATACCGCACCAAATACTTGCTTAAATATACGAGGACGACAGAAAATGACGGCTTAAAGCCGCCCGTATCCCACCTAAATTTTAACTAGGAGGAAAAAGAGAGAAAAAGATGTTCAGGTAATATTTGACTAGAATGGTAGATACGACCTGGGTTTTTATTCTCGAAACGTTCGTAGCCCTAAGAATTCGTAACTTTGATCGTACCCAAAGTGTTACGAATAGGCCTAAGACGTTCGTAGAGCTACGAACGTTCGGGAATAGCTAGCCAGAAGTCTTTCCAAATGACTATCATGGACATGGTGCTGATCACCAAAGGCACAGAGAGCGAATGTAGATGCAAACCAGATCCTCTCGCGTGTAAGGGACGTAACTCTTAGCATCAATTCTGGTGCAAGACACAGGGTTATCCGTATCATCGTTCCAAAATCAAGATATAAACCCAAGTGCATTTTACAAATGTTCGGAATTTTAAAAAACCACATTTTATATTTATGTATAATGCATAAATATAATTAGAAATTACTAAGGACCACTAAAAGATTACCACAAATACGTTAAAAAAACCCAGAGCCCCTGAAGAGAAACCTTAATGCGGTCAATTTCTCCAATGTCATTGTCTGATTGTGGTAACAAAAGAAAAAGCAGTAAATGCCAACTGTCACAGATGAATACCTACACTACGTATCTGTCAAAAGACCACTGGTGTACAAGAATGATATATAGCGTCATTCACTGACCACTTGGACATCAGACACGCCCCTCCCCGTCAGTGCCGATACCTCCCAGCTGCTGCACCCCGCTGGTGTCGAGGTAGCTGCTTTGTCTCGCTACCCCGGGGTATCCTGATCCGATACCGTGCATACGTCAGGGAAATAGTATATGCCAATTCCATAATCTCATGGCAGGCAAGTCGACTTATATAGCAGGATTGTTTTACATCCTATTGTTAATTGTTAGGGCCAGAAATTCGAGAAATGCCAATAACTGGATGATATGTATTTCTGATGCTTCAATGGGGTGGAGACTTCAGTCTCAGTATATACCCTTCAATCCCAGTATATACCGTAAAAGCGGTTATTGATTATGACTTTTTGGGCGATATATTTTCAGTGAAGAGAGTACAATAGAATACAATGCAATACAATACAATACATACCGTACAATTTCAAAATAATTTTTCCAGGTCGAATTTTAGAGGAGTTAGGGGGGAATGAATGAGTTTAATTTTACGCCGCTTTTATCAATATTCCATTAATATCACGGCGGGGAACACCAGACGTTGCTTCACACTTTGTACCCATCGGAAGAAATGAACCCGGGTCTTCGGCGTCACGAGGGAAAGTTTTAACCAATCTGCTACCCACCGCCCCACTGTTGAAGGGATAATCAGATATGACAGACAAAGTTATCTCATGTTACCTTTCGGCAGAACCAGTTTTTGTATACTGAGGAATATATGTGATAGGCTACCTTGGATTAGGTTTTATGTTCACTTGTAACGAGAAAAAGGAGCTTTTCTCTTTATTGCCCTGTCATCATTAATATAATGTGCCGACTTAACCCCCATACGCCAATTCATACGATATTAACAAAACATTGCAAAATATATTACACAGGCGCTCTCGCAGTGACAGCCGTTCATTCAGACCCCTTCATGCGTAGGTGATAATTGAAACATCATGGGGCATTTACACAATTACTAATAAGCTGGTACATGAAAACACCTTTTAGTAAATTTGCAAGAAATATTATTTGTATGAAATAACGGGATACATATAACCCTACGAGATCTATGATTGATCACAGCTCAAGGCCACACTGATAGCGAAAATAACAGCTTGTGTATGGCTTGCATGGGCGCATCGATTCCAGCATTGAAGAAGATCCAGTTTCCCAACAAAAACACGCCATTGAATGTTTTCAGGAAAGCATCGGAAAAACTGTAGCATTGGCCTCTATATTCAATTTGGGAATTCACCAACCTAAAAAGTGGTGAAAAATGAGTCGTAAACTCGACAGTAATCTATCATGCATTTAACCGTAGATGTTTTGTGAGACGGACGTAATTTTAGTGCAGCTTTATAGACGGGCGTTAGATGGATGTTTTAACTGTTTCGGCGACAACACGTATATAGGGTTTCTTGTGTTACTGCAGGTGCTTGACAATGACTTAGTGAAACGGGTTGCGACCACTTTGGAGTAGACTAGATTTATGTGTAGCTCACGCAAGCGTTGTGGCGCAAACAGGTAAAACACCTTTTAACGATGAAAGCCCGTTTTTTAACCGACGGATGATTATGATTAATTGGTCATGGTGGTTTGAGTCGAAAATGTTTTTAAAAATATTTTGATTCGCTGGTAATGCAAACTTGTAGGGAGGACTGGAGGAAATGCATTAATAAAGGTCAATAATATTGAATGGACTCATGCCGACAGTGTGCGAAATGGTTTCCAAATTTTGCTAGCCAGTTGGGTTACCTATATCTTAGAGGTACCCGTCCATAAAATGACTCGCAGGCTCGAAATTTGAATGTAGACACGGGTTTCGTCATTTCGCTGAACGTTTTTATAAGGCCATAATCTTGCATGATTTAATAGTGTTTTATAACTTAACAAGTCGGAGAAAGTGATATATTTACAAACTGACCCCACGAAAATTCATTAGCCAGTCGTGCTGTTGACATTTACTGGTGCGACTGGATTTTTACTTGCCACGGGCCAACGGGCCAGTGTCACTATTCCACACACGGCATGGGGAAAGTATTTAGCACAAAGGGAAACGCACACCAGTGTTTGATGGTGACTGAAACGGAACAAACAATAATTGTTGATTCGAGAGCAATGTATTTGATGCATGTGTTGAAGTTTTGTTTGTGGGTTTGAGTGTCTCATTTGGGCAGTTATTTTCGTTTTGATAACGCATGTCATTCTTTCGTCAAATTACCAATGCTTACTCTCTGTCGGGGGCTCTCTGTTATACACTGATAGAAACAAGTAAGGATCATACCGAAAATGAGTTCTCATTAACATTTCCATACAATGACCTACTTTTCAGCCGATGTTTCTCCAGTGAAAGTGAAAATATGCACCTCAAACAACTCTGAATGCACTGAATTCCAAGAACACCATGTTTCATGAGAAAATGGTACTTACAAATGAATTTGAATTTTAAACTTAAATAACAAAATAACACCGTATTTCGATATTTTATGTCGTGGTTTAGGCAGCATACCTTACCTAAGAAATCACATGCTGCCCCTGATTGATGAGGTCGCAAAATGATTCACAATGCATCTGGCTCACTGGTTACACCTGTTGTATTTGGGGTCTTGTTGCTTATTCCGTACAGTTCTGTAACACACAATGAGATTGACATAATATCACTCAGACCGAATACCAATTCCTTACCAAACCGCTAAACCTATCTAGAGGCAGGTTTTGAGGTTTTGATATTTCCACGATATCCAGGTTTCCGTTTGTAATATTTTCCAGTTTTCGTCATGCATATGCGGGAAATAGAATTGCGCTTTTTGTGCCATAATGCAATTTGACAGTGTGCAACTATATTAGAATTCTATTGAGGGGATAATTAGAGGTAGCGTTTATAGCGCCATACACTATTGATACATGATGTAAGCGGCTGTTCCGGAAGCACGTGATCGGAACCAGATTTGAATAGCGCTGTGGTGATGAAAACTGGAAAATATTAAGGAACACTTGCATTGTCTTGTTATCCTTTATTTGTTTCTCTCAGTATATTAACGTTTTTCATATTTTTCGAGGCGTTTATCACTGCATAATCCTATACAAGTTATACTCTAAGGGGAACGTCTTTACACAGAAATACAAGTTTTCATTTGTTCTTTTTTTTCTCTCCTCGTTCTTTTTTCTGATAAAAGTTACCACACACTGTTATTTACCATTTTATGTTCATACATTTTCTAACAAAAGTGACCCGTGAAGGTCCGGGGTAGAATAGGCCTTCAGCAACCCATGATTGCCATAAAAGGTGACTATGTTTGTCGTAAGAGGTACGGGTGGTCAGGCACGCTGACTTGGTTGGCACATGTCATCGTTTCCCAGTTGCGCAGATAGATGCTCATGCTGTCGATCACTGGATTGTCTGGACCAGATTCACATATTTACAGACCGCCGTCATATAGCTGGAATATTGATGAGTGTGGCGTAAAGCTAAACTCACTCTCACTCATTCACTCACTCTTACAAAAATTTGGAAACAAAAACGAAACTTTCCTTTCCAAGCGGCATGACAGCAGACACGGACAGAAGGAAAATGTCAACTTTGTAAGGTCATGAGATGAAATAGACATGTTTGTTAACAGGAAGATGATTGTTCTTCTACTAACATTTATATTTGAATGGTAACAGTGAAACCTACTGTTGCTATGTGGCATGAAACAGAGTGAGCATAAATGTTTATTTCGCTCCATGACGAGACTGATTTAATATTGTCAGAATAATATCAGTATTCTACATCGTCATTTGCTATTAAATCGCCTATATCACAACAGTATAGTAGTTGATGGTTCTGTGTAAAACGTTCCCTCGTTACAACGATTCCATAATGACAAATTGTGAAAAGGGTCCTCACTGCCCCTGGACGTATGGTAAATTGAGACGGTCGGGGTCCGAACCCCACAACGACAAAACCATCTTTCCTAACCGATCGCCCCGAACGTCGAGACTATAGTTGTTACAGGCCCGTCATCAGTCGGCAGCCATGCCATGTGATAGTGAACGATTCCATAATGACAGATTGTGTAAAGGGTTCTCACTGCCCCTGGACGTGTGGTAAATTGAGGCTGTCTTGGTTCGAATCCACAAGGGGACAAAACCATCTGGCCAAACCGATCGCCCCATTAAGCAGGGACTACAGATGATACAGGCCCGTCATCAGTCGGCAGTCATGCAGTGTGACAGTGTACTACAAGAAAGTCCGCTGTAAGTACGTGATGGTCGCAGTAACGTCGTGAACTGACAGTAATGGAGTGGTCACTCTCCGCCACGTCTAGCAAGGTTAGTGCTGCCTCTTCAGCGCGTTGTTTCTTCTACCAAGTCGCAATCTTACTTCATTCCCACGAGAACTTTCTTCTCACGTTTTTGTTCTTAAGTACTCGCGGATGTTGTCACAAGTCAGAAGATATCGCATGACGATACGTTACCTTCAGTAAAACATAGTAGATGAAGTAACTAGGGAAACAAGAATGAGATGCCTCCTTTCGCGTCTCACTTGTAGGGCCGCCTCGAAGAAAGGGGGGCTCTCCATCAGTGTTACTGGCTTGACAGCGTGGAGAAACTTGCCCACAAAAACATGCAGTTAGGAGCGGATGCTTGTGAAAACAGGTTTTTATTTCAACAAAGGAAGGTGAAGTACAGAAACTGGTACTTTTCAGGAAATACGAATTTTGCTCATTTTGTTTGTGTTGCTTGTTTGCTGCATTTTTTTCAGTTAAGAATACAGAAAAGTGAGTAGATCCCGTTTTGTGTCACTTGTCAAATTGCCCAGCGAACACCCCAACCGCTGAGCTAACCCACCACCCTTGTCACCGTTAACAATATCCCAGCTATAATCTTGCGGTGATGCTAGTCAGAGATCGCCTCATAGCTGGAATATTGCTGAAGGCGACGTTAAGCACCAAACCAACAAACAAACCAAGAGTAACGTTCAACTCGTTCATGTCCCCTCATCATAATGGCGGCAAGTAAATAGAAATATTAAGAAGGCAGAATGAAACCCACCTGCACAGGTACCACAATGACATAGACACGAATCTGGGATTCGAACAATGATCGGCAGGCCAAAACAGAAAGCTCTAAAGTGCAATTTGGACCAATCTGAACCATAGATATACATCAAGAGAATCGATCTACACAATTAAGGTACAATTAGACGCATAAACCTAGAGCACAAGACTTAAAAACAAATCCCGTTAGTCGTCCCTTGTAACAAGCATAATTTGCAAAAGACAACTTCTTACCTGTATCTTCATGTTGTCAAAAAGGTGTAGATCTCTGGTGAAAAAACTAAATCTCCCGAATAACATGTCAGCGTTTTACCTGTGTTATATCACCATGGCTCGTTACACGAACATGAAAAAATGCCTGGAAAAAAACCCACAAAAAACGTTTGAGTGAAAGGTTAGCATAGGTCTAACGACTTTACGCTGTCGTTATAATGACATCGATCTTCAAGATGAATCATTCCTCTGACGATTAGTCAAGTCTTGAGTTGAAAATTCTGTTTTACAAGGTTAGCACGACGCCAAGCGATGACATTTCACCATGTACTGCATCTTTTGAAATGATCTCCTGTTAAATTTCCGTCAAACTTTGGCGTCGTGAGTACATACGTGAAATTATTTAGTAAATTACAAAAATTCAAAATCTCAAAATTTACATAAACTAAAAACATGGAAACTGTGTCATTTTGTTGTTTAGATGATAACGAACTCTGGGGTTTTGCGAGATTTCTAACTGCTAAACTGTATTCTTTTAAAGTCGGTTTTCAGGTATTAGTTTGTGAGAAATTGTGCCACTGAGTGAGTGAGCAGGTGCGCGAGGAAATAGAAAGGAGAGAGGGGAGGGTGGGGAGCAAATGTAATGTTGTCTAATAGTAATATAGACAGCAAATCAATACACGTCCAAATTTTACACTAGGTTTGAAACATTACACGTTCGCGCCCACGCACTCGTTCACAAAAACATGTGTCAGACGAGCTTATCCTTTCAGATTCTGTGGTCTCAAAAAGATTTTTTTTCTCTTCATGATTTGTTATCCATAACGTACACCATTTCCTCTCATCTCAAAGAACCTTTAGTCAGCGTCGTTAAACTACAAAACTGCCCCACCCCCCATCCCGTCCCCGGTTCTCTGTCCGCGTGGACGCAGGTGCGTGATGCCGCGTGTTGTAGTCGAGCTGTTGCCCGTTCAGTCGTATCAATCAGTTCTGCCAGATGAGAAAGGTTCAGCATCTTTTCAAGAATTCTTCAAAACCATTTGACATTGTCTTGTTTTATCATTCTCGCATTTCCGAATCGAAGCCAACTTTCAAAGGAGCATTCTTCTCAAGAGGATTATATGAGCGAACCATAATTGACAACTTTCTGTTCAGTTTCCATCAGTTTTCAGTCAAGACTTATAGGATGCGCTTTTCGATTTATGTCAGGTAGAATCCGAACAGCATGTGGGCAACGGTTGCTTAAAACCTTTAATCTAATTTTTTGAGACTTGCTATCTTTATCCACTCAACGATACACATTGCATATTTACTAACCAACATATGTAATCAATTTTTTTTCTCTACAAATACAGGCAATCCCACTCTTTGATCTTTTGCTTCGGCGAACTACACGCACCTGTCCCCAATCACGTGGTTCCGATCACGTGCTTCCGGAACAGCCGCTTACATCATGTATCAATATTGTATGGCGCTATAAACGCTACCTCTAATTATCCCCTCAATAGAATTCTAATATTGTTGCACACTGTCAAATTGCATTATGGCACAAAAAGCGCAATTCTATTTCCCGCATATGCAGACGCCAGTGGCACAAATACATTATTTTAAACACGTGGCATTGTATGTACGTTGCAGATATTATTTGCTACACGATGGTTATGAAATAGTTCTCGGAGTGGGTGAGGACCAGATCACCAAGTGATCAACAGCATGAGCACGATGATATGTGTCAACCAAGTCAGCGACCTCTTTCGACAAGCATGAGTTATTGAAGACCAATTCTGACCCGGGTCTTCAAGTTACCTCACTCACACATGGCTGTCGTTCACCTCCTATCATTCAAAACGAAGGCACTGCAGTTAGTTTATTATTTTGACTGAATGGCGAATGAATACACTGACTTGAGGTGGGAGTATATAGAACCATTCCTTCACGCGAATTACCATGAAGAGGTGGTGAATGGTTAACCACATGCACAAGAAAGACTATGCTACAAACTAGCATATTTGATGCCAGTTAGTGCTTGCACCGCTATTCTTCTATGATATTGAAAAATAATCTAATTTTACTAAATTTGGAAAGTTATTGAGCGATTATTACTTCCGATCGCGTCACTGCACTGACGTAAGAAAATGAATTGGGGTTGAAAAACAGCATGATTTTAATTTTAAATGTTAAAGTGGATAAACGTTGAGGAAGACTGAACCATCTCGAACATGAAAAAAAACCCCTGATGGATCTTTCTCCAAAATAGCTACCAGTGAGGCTCACGTCACCTGCAAAATATTATTTTAAATGAAATACAGACCGAAGGTATCAACGATGCTCTACTAAGTAATCTTTATACGTACGCGAAAGGACCAATAGAACTATCGAGTAAGTAACTCAGTAGGTAGGTTTTTAGCAATATTCCAGCATCACCACGAAGGGGGACACCAGAAATGGGTTTCACACAATGTACCCATTTGGGGAATCGAGCCTGGGTCTTCGGCGTGACGAGCGAGCGCTTTAACCATTGGGCTAAACCTCTGCCCTTAGAACATATAAGAAGCACAGTGAGTGATAGACTAACAGCTAGTCTCTAAAATGAACATATTTTACTGAAAAAACGTTCACAGTGAAAAACATAACATAATGAAATGAAGCCCTGAGACTTTCTTCATTTCTGAAGCTATGGAAATCTAGACTACATTTTCTAGACTTGCATGGGCTTTCTTGGATATTTATACTTCAGGGTCTGTACGACACACTAAGTGAGTGAGTGAGTGAGTGAGTAAGTGAATGAGTGAGCGAATTTTCTGTCGCTTGCACCAATATTTCAGCAATATCACTGCGGCAGACACCAGAAATGGATGTCACACAATGTACCCATATGAGGAATCGAATGTGGGTCATTATCGCGACGAGCGAATGCTTATATCAACAGGCTACCCCACGGCTCCCTAAGAGCACAGAACTATGATGTTCAATAAAACTATTTAAGCCTATACGTGACAATATATTGTCTTTGATGCTCGGCAATAAACTCGTCAAAGCATTGCTACAATCTGTTATACCACGCGCACTTCAGTTGTTACTAATATGCTTTGGTAACTAGTTTACAACATATGTGCGTGTTAACCGACGTCGCCTGCACGTGCGGGTCAAGTTGACACTTGACTTCCGGTCAGGAGGATTGCGCGAGCAGGTGACGTGTGTCAACCACAGGTGGGATGTTGTGTTATGGCTCGACTGCGATGCGCGATGGGAAGCACTTAGCATGACATCAGGGCTGAATGAGTGCAGTTCGCTTTGATGGGAAACACAGTCATGATGGACTGGGATCCTATCTACGTGCTAACACGGACGGGCGGCCACGCATTCAAGTAGCTGTGCCAGTCAAGATTCAAGAGCCTGATATTTGAATGAAGGCTGTGTTTCTCATCAGCCGGTAGGTGGCGCCAAGGGCTGTTGGAAACATTCGTGCTCACACGAGCTTCATGTTTTTTTTCTTTCTATTCACGTGCGTGTGTAGACAGAAACGTTTTGTTGTTGTAGTAGAACGAGCATGAAAATGGCGAATTTCATGTTTGATTTGGATTTAATATGAGATGATAGGGTTGAAATTTTCATGGTATAACACGTTACGTCTGTTGGATGTGTTTGGTGTTTGCTGTGGGTTAATTCTTTTTAAGTGCCTTAAGATGCACATTTGTCAGGGAATTGTGAATGTTGAGAAAATCTGTTTTGTTTCATACCGTTTTGAATCGTATTTCAGTTACATCATGACGTGTCATTTTGATGGTTACTCACTCACTAACTAACACACACACACAAAAAGCAAAAACAAAACAACCAAAAAAAAACAAACAAAAAACCAAAAAAACAAACAAACAAACAAAAAACAACAAAAAACGAAAACAAAAAAACCCAAACATACAGACAAAAAACCCACACACCCCAAACAAAACAAATGAAAAAACTCCTGAAAACAAAACAAAACTAAACAAAAAAGCCAAAAACAAAAGCCAAAAACTCAAACATTTATTTAGCCTTTGATTACAATAACGTTATATTTTTTGTCATTAGCTAATCCCTCAACAGCTATTATATGTATATGTGCGCATTGTCTACTCTTAAAACAAAAGAAAACTATGACAACCTCAACCACTTCCGATTACCGGAAGCTGGACAGACCACCCCAGTTCCGCACAAAAGGTCACCCGGTTTCAAATACATGTGGTTACATTCAGCAAAAGTCATCATGTTAAAAAAGCAATATTTGATATGGAAAAATAATTTTAATCACTGGATTACAAAACACAAAAATCTTTCACAATATCAGCTAATCACAGCTGTGATATTATTCTGGACGCAGGTCAGCGAAAGGTGTGAAAAACTACGGATTATAATTGCTTCAGGTTTAAACTGATTGACGGATTGAGTGAACGAGTGAGTTTTACGCCGCTTTTAGCAATAGAAACTAACATGATCGAATGGTCAGGCTGTCCTACTTGGTTGATGCATGTCATTGTGTCCCAAATGCTTAGACCAGTGCTCACGATGTCGATCACTGGATTGTCTGGTCCAGATGTCATTATTTACATACCGTCGCCATATTAGCTGGAATAATACTCGTTCACTAAACACCTTGCAGGGTGATATGTTTCTGAAAGCAGTTCTACACAGCGAGTTTGTACTTTAGGCGATGGCCCCACGAGAGTTGAGGTTTAATTTCATGTGCAGCCTGCATTTTTGTGTGACATATTCGCGAGAGCTGTACGTTTCGCGTTAATGAGGTTCATGAAACAGCGTAAATAATCAAAAATAATATATCGCCATATGTTTAATGCCAAGATCTTTATTATAAAAAGTCACCTAGGCATCAGGTTACATATGTCATACTCACCTTTTCCCTGAAAAATGCATTTTTTTTGTATTTCGTAATGTCAACAAGGCTGTGTGTTGAAAACAAGTTGAAACTAACGTCAATGATGTAGATGAAACGTATGATTTCATAATTGTGTGGTGGTGTTCAATAAATGGGTAGGATTATTTGTATGCTCAAATTTTGGTGTTTGTCAATACTTTGGTTTTGAATTTAATGATACCATGTCTGAATAAGCAGTCGTCTTGGCTATTTGCACCAGCATATGTATTGCTTGACATTATCCCAGACCGCTCACAATCCTCTTCTGGGCATGCGCACTACTTTGATCAAGTCAAGCTGCACGAAATATGCCGCTAATCAGGCCTGAAATATCTGTTATTTTGATTATTGAAATCAAAACAAAATGCAGTAATCACGTCTTATCTTTATTTTCCCGGCATTCCTCGGAAGCGGCGTGAGGGTTGGCTGAGGAAGATACTATTTCCCCGACAGCTGGTCGTGTTATGGCAGGAGACGACCGCCGTGGGGCAACACAAACAAATATTATGTTGTCATGTGAGTAGAATCTAGATCGTGTTTGTCTATACGAGTCGCTAACTAGAAGCATCCGACGGTCTCGCTCGGGCAGGAAGGGGCCACCCCGGGGTCTGTCAGCGGCACACCCTGTCAGCAGATCCTGTTAAATAATTTTAAATTCAACAAATTGTTTTCTTCAAAGAAAGGCACAGGTGTTTCATACAAACTGAACATAACGCGGGTCGTATGGATAACACCTGAAGCAGGAGCAGCAGCAGCAGTAGTAGTAGTAGTAGTAGTAGAAGTAGTAACAGTAGTGGTAGTAGTGCTAGCAGTCACGGTGGTGGTGGTAGTAGTAGTAGTAGTAGTAGAAGTAGTAACAGTAGTTGTAGTAGTGCTAGCAGTCACGGTGGTGGTGGTAGTAGTAGTAGTAGTAGTAGAAGTAGTAACAGTAGTTGTAGTAGTGCTAGCAGTCACGGTGGTGGTGGTAGTAGTAGTAGTAGTAGTAGTAGAAGTAGTAACAGTAGTTGTAGTAGTGCTAGCAGTCACGGTGGTGGTGGTGGTGATAGTAGTAGTAGTAGTAGTAGAAGTAGTAACAGTAGTTGTAGTAGTGCTAGCAGTCACGGTGGTGGTGGTGGTGATAGTAGTAGTAGTAGTAGTAGTAACAGTCGTTGTAGTAGTGCTAGCAGTCACGGTGGTGGTGGTGGTGATAGTAGTAGTAGTAGTAGTAGTAACAGTAGTTGTAGTAGTGGTAGCAGTCACGGTGGCAGTAGTAGCAGTAGTAGCAACAGTAGTTGTAGTAGTGCTAGCAGTCACGGTGGTGGTGGTAGTAGTAGTAGTAGTAGTAACAGTAGTTGTAGTAGTGCTAGCAGTCACGGTGGTGGTGGTGGTGATAGTAGTAGTAGTAGTAGTAGTAGTAACAGTCGTTGTAGTAGTGGTAGCAGTCACGGTGGTGGTGGTGGTGATAGTAGTAGTAGTAGTAGTAGTAGTAGTAACAGTAGTTGTAGTAGTGGTAGCAGTCACGGTGGTGGTGGTGGTGATAGTAGTAGTAGTAGTAGTAGTAGTAACAGTAGTTGTAGTAGTGGTAGCAGTCACGGTGGCAGTAGTAGCAGTAGTAGCAACAGTAGCTGTAGTAGTGCTAGCAGTCACGGTGGTGGTGGTAGTAGTAGTAGTAGTAGTAGTAACAGTAGTTGTAGTAGTGCTAGCAGTAACGGTGGTGGTGGTGGTGATAGTAGTAGTAGTAGTAGTAGTAGTAGTAACAGTCGTTGTAGTAGTGCTAGCAGTCACGGTGGTGGTGGTAGTAGTAGTAGTAGTAGTAGTAGTAACAGTAGTTGTAGTAGTGCTAGCAGTCACGGTGGTGGTGGTGGTGATAGTAGTAGTAGTAGTAGTAGTAGTAGTAGTAACAGTAGTTGTAGTAGTGCTAGCAGTCACGGTGGTGGTGGTGGTGATAGTAGTAGTAGTAGAAGTAGTAGTAGTAACAGTCGTTGTAGTAGTGGTAGCAGTCACGGTGGTGGTGGTAGTAGTAGTAGCAGTAGTAGTAACAGTAGTTGTAGTAGTGCTAGCAGTCACGGTGGTGGTGGTGGTGATAGTAGTAGTAGTAGTAGTAGTAGTAGTAACAGTAGTTGTAGTAGTGCTAGCAGTCACGGTGGTGGTGGTGGTGATAGTAGTAGTAGTAGTAGTAGTAGTAGTAACAGTCGTTGTTGTAGTGGTAGCAGTCACGGTGGCAGTAGTAGCAGTAGTAGTAACAGTAGCTGTAGTAGTGGTAGCAGTCACGGTGGCAGTAGTAGCAACAGTAGCTGTAGTAGTGCTAGCAGTCACGGTGGTGGTGGTAGTAGTAGTAGTAACAGTAGCTGTAGTAGTGGTAGCAGTCACGGTGGCAGTAGTAGCAGTAGTAGTAGTAGTAGCAGTAGTAGTAACAGTAGTTGTAGTAGTGGTAGCAGTCACGGTGGCAGTAGTAGTAGTAGTAGTAGTAGTAGTAGTAACAGTAGCTGTAGTAGTGGTAGCAGTCACGGTGGCAGCAGCAGCAGCAGCAGTAGTGGTAGTAGTAGTAGTAGTAACAGTCGTTGTAGTAGTGGTAGCAGTCACGGTGGCAGTAGTAGCAGTAGTAGCAACAGTAGCTGTAGTAGTGCTAGCAGTCACGGTGGTGGTGGTAGTAGTAGTAGTAACAGTAGCTGTAGTAGTGGTAGCAGTCACGGTGGCAGTAGTAGCAGTAGTAGTAACAGTAGCTGTAGTAGTGGTAGCAGTCACGGTGGCAGTAGTAGCAACAGTAGCTGTAGTAGTGCTAGCAGTCACGGTGGTGGTGGTAGTAGTAGTAGTAACAGTAGCTGTAGTAGTGGTAGCAGTCACGGTGGCAGTAGTAGCAGTAGTAGTAGTAGTAGCAGTAGTAGTAACAGTAGTTGTAGTAGTGGTAGCAGTCACGGTGGCAGTAGTAGTAGTAGTAGTAGTAGTAGTAGTAACAGTAGCTGTAGTAGTGGTAGCAGTCACGGTGGCAGCAGCAGCAGCAGCAGTAGTGGTAGTAGTAGTAGTAGTAGTAACAGTCGTTGTAGTAGTGGTAGCAGTCACGGTGGCAGTAGTAGCAGTAGTAGCAACAGTAGCTGTAGTAGTGCTAGCAGTCACGGTGGTGGTGGTAGTAGTAGTAGTAACAGTAGCTGTAGTAGTGGTAGCAGTCACGGTGGCAGTAGTAGCAGTAGTAGTAACAGTAGCTGTAGTAGTGGTAGCAGTCACGGTGGCAGTAGTAGTAGTAGTAGTAGTAGTAGTAGTAGTAGTAGTAGTAGTAGTAGTAGTAGTAGTAGTAGTAGTAGTAGTAGTAGTAACAATAGCTGTAGTAGTGGTAGCAGTCACGGTGGTGGTGGTAGTAGTAGTAGTAACAGTAGCTGTAGTAGTGGTAGCAGTCACGGTGGTGGTAGTAGTAACAGTAGCTGTAGTAGTGGTAGCAGTCACGGTGGTGGTAGTAGTAACAGTAGCTGTAGTAGTGGTAGCAGTCACGGTGACAGCAGCAGCAGCAGTAGTAGTAGTAGTAGTAGCAGTAGTAGTAACAGTAGTTGTAATAGTGGTAGCAGTCACGGTGGCAGTAGTAGCAGTAGTAGTAACAGTAGCTGTAGTAGTGGTAGCAGTCACGGTGGTGATGGTGGTGGCGGTAGTGGTAGTAGTAGTAGTAGTAGCAGTAGTAGCAGCAGCAGCAGTAGTAGCAGTAGTAGTAGTAACAGTAGTTGTAGTATTGGTAGCAGTCACGGTGGCAGTAGTAGTAACAGTAGCTGTAGTAGTGGTAGCAGTCACGGTGGCAGTAGTAACAGTAGTAGTAACAGTAGCTGTAGTAGTGGTAGCAGTCACGGTGGCAGTAGTAGCAGTAGTAGTAACAGTAGCTGTAGTAGCTGTAGTAGTAGCTGTAGCAGCAGCAGCAGCAGCAGCAGTAGTAGTAGTAGTAGTAGTAGTAACAGTAGTTGTAGTAGTGGTAGCAGTCACGGTGGTGATGGTGGTGGTGGTGGTAGTAGTAGTAGTAGTAGCAGCAGCAGCAGCAGCAGTAGCAGTAGTAGTAGTAACAGTAGTTGTAGTAGTGGTAGCAGTCACGGTGGCAGTAGTAGTAACAGTAGCTGTAGTAGTGGTAGCAGTCACGGTGGCAGTAGTAACAGTAGTAGTAACAGTAGCTGTAGTAGTGCTAGCAGTCAAGGTGGCAGTAGTAGTAACAGTAGCTGTAGTAGCTGTAGTAGTAGATGTAGCAGCAGCAGCAGCAGCAGCAGTAGTAGTAGTAGTAGTAGTCACGGGTTTAAAGTTTGAACCCCATTTCTGGTGTCTCTTGCTGTCATATTGCCGGAATATTGCTAAAAGCGGCGTGAAACCACACTCAGTCACCACTCAACAACCACTCATTGTCGGCTCCATACTCGAGTGAGCTTCTGTCTTGTCATGAAACTGCATACCGACATGCACACAGAAGTAATGGAACCAGTTAAACAGCTGAGTTGCATGTCACGTGATGACATGATGGCTGAGAATGTTGCACGGGCCAATTAGGGAGAAAGTGCACTGTTTTCACAGATGCCCGTTCATGTTTGCGGGTGATCGAGAAAATGAAGACTCCCAACAACGTCTACAGGTGAAAGCGGCACTGTCTTACTGTCGGCAACAACATCGTCAACAGCATCAATAACGTCATATCGGATAACCAGCATCCCTTTGCCATTCCAGCTTGTCTGAGATACTGACTGATTGAACAAATGTTTTATGCCGCATTCAGCAATGTTACATCTTTATGACTTATCCAGCACACTGCTCTGGTGAGTGAGTTGGGTTTTACGCCTCTTTTAGCAATATTTCAACAATATCACGACGGGGACACCAGAAATGTGCTTCACATATGATACACATGTGAGGAATCGAACTCGGGTCATCGGGACAATATATACCGTGAGGCTGAGTGAATACACTTTTACGCCGCTTTTAGCTCTATCAGAACTTTGTTTCACACGTAATACCTTTGCTGAAAATCGAACTCCTACGTGCGGTTCACGTGCGGAAACCTTAACCACCGGGCTAACCCACCGTCCCAGTGGAATATTCACATATGCATTTAATGTCATGTATAAAGGTAACAGGAATTATCGGTGGCCCTCCCTGGTTTAAAGAAAAGGCACTCATCGACCTTGAAATTACTAATGGTACACGTGCTCTCTTGTCAAACAACACCACTCAACAGGTGGCGCCATGAACTAACAACGCCGCAGAATATGCTCGCGTAGGTGGATCCATCTAGGAGCAGTCACCTGAACTCACGGACCAGTAATGCCCTCACACGAGAGTTGTTCATTCCCATATGTGCGTCGGCATTCTCGAAGCTAGAGAACCATCATAATCAAAAGAACAAAAACAATGGAGGGATAACTACGATTCTGGCCTTTATTTATATTGGACAAAATTCGATATTTGCCCACATCTTCGCCTTTTAGTCTATTTCATAATAAATCCATAAGCACAACAATAGTGCTATCTATTGTTGTAAGGACATATGGAAAGAAGATGCGATTCTTTTAATAGATTCTGGGACGGTGGGATGGCTTAGTGGTAAAAGCCTTCGCTCGTCACGCCGAAGACTCGGGTTCTATTCCCCACATGGCTGCAACGTCCGAAGCACATTTCTGTGATATTGATAGAATGTTGCTAAAAGCCAAGTAAAACTAAACTCCCTTTAGTAGATTCTGTTTAATGGTACTGTCGGATGCTGAGAAAACTACTCGGCTCTTTAGCCTCTTCGGTGCCAAACATATTCACACGGCACCAGTAAAGCGTTTATGGTTGGATATTGATTCGTACAGCAGTTCACACAAAACCTCTCCCTGTGGAACACAATGTGTTCTAATGGCTTTCCGTCATATATATTTTCTGTCAAATTATGGTGAATTTCCGTTTATGTTTTAAAAAGCAAAAAGCCTCGTGTCGTCGCCATATCAGTTTGACCTAGAAAAATGATTTCGGTAGTAAAGCGAACGAGTGACCGTAGAGTACTAATGGATACATAATTGGTAAATTGTGTTGTGAAAATAAACTTTGACCACAACGTGTCTACCACATTCCAAAACGCCAACTAAAATAAACATGATAAGCTCCAGACAAGGGACCGTGTGCAGAAGGTCCCCGTTAGGCCGCCATAACCGGAAGTCACGAAAGACGGCCATCTTGAAATCAGATGTGAGAGGAAACGAGAAGCTAGGTGAATCCTGCCTGCGCAGACGAAGGGGAAAGATGGCTCGCATTTTTTGCCGGATTTCATCCCGGAATCCGTGAGAATGGCAGCCCAACAGCTGGAGAAAACAATACAAGATCTGGTTATCCAAATGCTGAGCACATGAATAAATACAGCGACTTCCAGTCAGAAAATGCATGAGGTGGTTCAAATGTTTGTAGAAGCAATCATAGTGCGAAATAATGCACTTTGTGGACTTTGTCGTCATTTTGACACATGTATGTCTTTCTAGATCTTCTCACTGGAACACCATAGCCCCCCACACGCTCCAACCTTTTATTAGTTAGGCCTGGTAACGCAGAAAGCGTATGTAATATGAAACTGTGAAAATCGAGACGGTTTATGTAAACAACACATGAATTGATATTTTGCATTTTTCCACAGTAAACAGATTCATACAATATTAAATTCGTACTGAGTACAGATATACTGAATACATACACTGAAAACTTTGAAACCTTTCACAATCTGGTTTTACACTGCCAACGGAATATGACATCAATGACTGATTCTAAGAGAATCATTGATATTTTCAAAATTATAATAGGATCAGAAAATGTTTTTATTCAGTAGAACATTCGCAGGTAAAGAGCCATGTATGTTGTAGTGAAATTAACTGTTTATTCCTGTGTAGTATATAGTTATGTTGGAACAGTGTCTTTGATTTTAAAACGACTCGTGCAAACTCATCGTTTAC
Organism: Haliotis asinina; assembly: GCF_037392515.1. Taxonomy (NCBI): domain Eukaryota; kingdom Metazoa; phylum Mollusca; class Gastropoda; order Lepetellida; family Haliotidae; genus Haliotis; species Haliotis asinina. The sequence goes on along the minus strand of NC_090294.1, from coordinate 21,230,340 downwards.
GAAACTTGGCCCAGAAAAAAATCTGTCCAGACTAAAGAGTTCCGAATGAGTGAGTGAGTGAGTGAGTGAATGAGTTAACAGGCAATGTTTCAATTCAAATAACCTTCGTTGTAACATTACTGTTGATCATCTATAATATTATGACTTCAAATATCACGATAGATTATGATCCTAGTTATTTGAGGATAACTTTAAATTCAGTTTACAAACTCTGTTTTATTTATTTTTCCCATTAGAAAGTGTTTTATTTATGTCATATTTTGGTCTAAAATACAATGGCATCCGGATTTTTCGACAATTTGTTTAATCAAAAGTATTAAACATTACACATTGCACACGGTTCCTTTCGGTTCGTGTGTTCAATTAACACATACAAAAAATATATGAATGATTTCTCCCTTTTCTTTGTTGTTGGTGATTTGGTGCAAAGTGTGTATGATTTAATTGCATCAAACCTTCTCCTCCTCAGTGAGACTATCTTTAAGCTGGAACAACCCACTAAAATAAATGATTACCCTTCTATAATCGAATAAACGAATATTATCCTTGATGATTGCCAATGACAGACGTCAGTCTTTATTTTAATGCTCCAAATCAGCGTTTACTGGAGACTGAATGGCCCCAAAAATTAACCCGCATAGAGGTCGCGAAAACATTAATTATCAACAGTCTCTTCATCTGTCACTTAAATATTGTGTGATCCTGCCCAGTGTTCGGGATGTTAATCTGACCAAATCCGTTGTAATTCAACCACAGTCGTTGCCAACCACTCCGACCCTAATTATAGATGTGCCGGTGGACGCCATTTTTCAGTGCACGTAACCTGATGCAGATCCCCCCCAACATCCCCCGTTCTGAGAGGTCAAATATTAATTTACTAGAGTCGGATTTGAAACAAGATTGACGGGTTCAAATTAAATTTTGGTGCGAAAGTCCATCTGAGTCCGATGGGACTTTTAGCCGAATACGGTTTCATCAAGGGATTATTTTAATTATCAGGTGGCCATTATTGAGGAGTGTAGTGGTGGATTATCTACCCTTGGTGGCATTGTCGTCATGTTGAGAACAAAGAGAAGCCTCACAGTCGTTGAGAAATGGTTTCAAAATAATTCGAATCATATTATTTGTCACTTAAAGGTACATTTGCATGGCGGGTTTCAGTGGGTACAATGTCAGCTTTGGGGACAAAGGACCAAACTGATACTGCGGTCATGAATTATTTAAAGGGCCGTTTCATCAACACTTCCTTGTGTGCAGTTAACATGGAAATGACCTTTGTGCCGACACAAAACACTCATTTGTACGTTGACAGGGACGATGTTTCTGCTGCAGGCGGTTTTTGACAATCGTCATTCTTTCGTTCCATTGTATCGACGTTCTGTACAATATCTCAACATGCAGAGGGTACATATTTATTTATATGACACGATGATGTCATCTGACTGTGACGACAATTGAGACTTATTTTGATGTTAGGGTATGTAAGGCATGATGTACGACTGGAAGTGAGTAAATACATATAACGCTGTTTTAACGTAATTTCATTTTTTTAAAAAAAGTGTTAATTTGATATAAGAGGGTGTCAGAAGTGATGCAAGATTTATGCTGAAACCCAGAGCACACGTATTGTCACAATATTTCATTTACGATATTATCGATTTTTATATCGTCAATCATTGACCAACCATCGATGATATTTATCTACATTATAGACAACCCTAATATTAGTGAGTGAATAAATTTAACGCTGTTTTGAACACGATTTCTGTGATATCTTAATAAGGGAGGGAAGCCGTTTACCTCTATGAAATTTCGCGTATTGTGGTAGCATATCAAAGGATGTTAAACATTCTTATCATACAAATGCAAGCAACATGGGTAATATTCATTCTCGCTTGAGTACGCATGAACAGAAATGTATCCTCTTTGTTGAAGCCTTGCGTCCAATCGTTACGCTAAAGACCCGGCAGTAATGGTACAATGGTACATTTATCACCGCTATGTAAGTATGCATATGAGCGATGGGGTAGCCAAGTGGTTAAAACGTTTGCTTCTTCCACCAAAGTCCCGGGTTTGATTCCCGACATAGGGAAAATGTGTGAAGTCGTTTTCTGCTTTTCCCCGCCGGGTTATTGCTGAATATTGCTAAAAAGCGATATCTGACCCGGGTCTTCTTTTATCTACTGGCGTTTGCTAACTGGACAGGAATGAGGCAATGGTTTCGTTACGCTGACGGTTATCAGGCAATGGTTTCGTTACGCCGACGGTTATCAGGCAATGGTTTCGTTACGATGATGGTTATCAGGCAATGGTTTCGCTACGCTGACGGTTCTGATGCGATACGTTGCTCTAGTCATGGACTCGAATACAAATTCACAAATCCCTGGTTCTATATTTTTGATGGTACGAAGACTTAACAGTCCGTAGATCGGGCAACAATAAAGAAAAATCCTCATGCTGTTAATCATTAGTGTAACAGCTGGATATTGCTGCAATACAACCACAAGGCGAAACGTCATTGCCCACAGACAGTCACATCGAAAATTTTGCAAAATGTTCTAGATTGACTTTTCAAAGATTTATTTATACCAAACAGGTAATTTGGGGATGGAAAACAATTACCAAACCCGTCACCTAACCATGTTAATGTTCCTTATGTTTCCACTTAATATTTACATAATCCGGAGAGGATACAGTTTTTAGAACCAAGGCTGATGTGTATTTGATTTGAGATGCTTCCGCGAGTAAATATAAAGATATAAACTGATGGAGTTTTCATATTTGCATGCAAACAAAACGTAATCTATGCAATTTGTCCAAATTCAGTTTTCCAACATGCATCAAAATGTCATCCACAATTACATCTAGGAGCTAAATGCATTTTTTAACGATCTCTGAAATAACCCAAACCATTGCAATGCGACAGTACTTGTCAGAAATGCATGTTTGAGGAAATAAAACGCCACATTTTTGTCCGCAATTGTGAAAGAACTTCAGTTTTGGGGAAATCCATGTGGCGTTAAAACAATTTTCTCTTTGATGTAAATGAAAACGTTCCAAGAAATTCGATTTAAATATCACGTGTCATAAACGTAAGATCATTACGCTCATGTTGTCATGGATTTTGTCGTCAGGACATAATTGACATTGACATATTAAATCAAGTTTTTTGATACGGCTACGGTAATTGCGTATAAAGTTTCCGTTGACGGTCTGCCAATCAGAATCGTTCTCTCATTACACGACCTTGTGGCCAAACTTTGGAAATCCACAAACACCTCTATGGATTGAAGATATTTTTGCTATTTCGACATTATTGGCATTCATTATGTTATTTTCATGAACTTTCTGATGATACCGTAAATTCAGATTTAGATCAAATATAAATTATACTCGAGAAAAATCATTTACAAAGTTTTAAAAGTGATTTATATGACATGTGGAATGTGTATTTGGAAGGGTATGATATGAAAAACTTTAGAGAATTCGTCACATGTTACGTCTCAGTATCAGTCACGAAATCGCAAAGCCAAGGGGACAGTGGGGGTAGTCTGGTGGTTAAAAAAATTAAAGCCTCACACCGAAGAGCCTGGTTCGCTTCCCCACATGGGTACAATGTGCAAAGCCCAATTCTGGTGTCCCTCGCCGTGATATCGCTGGAAAATGCTAAAAGCGGCGAAAACTATATTCAGTCATCACACAGAGTCCTCTCAGAACTGAGATCCGCCGAGGCCACGTTATTGGTTCTCGGTAAATCAGTACAGACTTGTGCGTTTGGAATCCAGCATTGTCAAGCTGGACAATACCGCCTATTGCTTTCAGAACTCAGGCAACGTGAAGACCTATGAAGCTTGTATATTTGTACCTGCGCCCATTGGAGGAAGTCACCACACATCCCGAGACTTCCTCTATCGCACCAGTGCACTTCCGGTACGCAACTTCCGGTATAACACTCCCCGTCGCATATACACATGGAAGCAAACGGTAGTTGTCAGTAAACAAAACTCAACGCCAGCGTTACTGATGATGTAATCAATACCACTGCAAGCGCTGAAGTCGATTACGTTGAGGTAAATTAACGCCAAACGTGGGGGTTTCAGGCTCATCTTACCGTAGTTCGGAAATAGTTACGAACAGTTAGTGCATATTTGGGACGTAAACTAGGAATTTATATAGCTGTGGACATAACAGTGGATGTTTCGAGGTTTCGCGATCCCTGGTTGCTATGGTGATGATGAGCTGCTTGATCTTGGACAATCTCTTGGGCTGATAAACTGCAGAAGTCAGGAAACTGTACTCTGGGTAAAAGTAGAATTGCCTTCTCACAAATACTTGCTATCCAACAGTGTTTGACACAGTGTTGTTGAAACGTATTATCAACTTTCCCCAAACAGAATGACAACTTCCATGACTTTTTTCATTTCTTTTTTTTTCACTTTCCTGGGGAAATGGATCATGGAAAAGGTCATGAATATTACGTCAGTCACAGGAATCAACAGCTGTTCGTTATACTTTATGAGAAACCTTACTCACTCTCGGCGGTTTCGTCATAGTTGCTAGCTGCGTGGATAACTGCGTACGGCTCGTCACTGGATTGTCTGGACTGAACCGCCACCGTATAATAACCGAACAAAACAAAAGATCTCCACTTTGCAGTGTTTCGGGGACTGTGGCATTAAACAACAAACAAAACTTCATCAGAGTAATGGATGTTTCAGATCTGCATCATTTTGGGCTTTTCCTCCAACACTGATAAGCATATTGGCCGGGTTATAAATGGTACAGAGTTCAAACCGGCATGTAACCCAGCTTACTCACAGACACAATGAACTGCCTTGGTTCCATGCAGCATGAAATCTTTGAATGGTATTTGAGGAAATGAAGTGTCACGTTTAAAGATTATCACACCGTTGCATGGTTACATCTTGTCATGTCTTACATCAACTAAAGTGTACGAGGCCCCTTCTCATTCAACATCCTTGATATTTATTACACATGTTCCCCATTTTGTACAACACCATACAATTACAGATCTTGAATAATCTCTGTCACATGCAGATGCTTTATTTTGAATAATGTATTCTTTTCTATACTTTATCGATCTCTTTATTCAAATTTCTTCTTAAAAAACCCAAAAAAACCCAAAACAAACAAAACAAAAAACAAAAACAAACAAACAAAAAAGACCCCAAACACATAAACCGTCCTCAACATGCTCATCAACATTCACAGATATACGTGATCTGAATTCAAACTTGTGTGTGTGTGTACATCCATTCGCATGTGTTACACGCATGCATGCAAAGTCAAACATGCATGAATATACACTACGCACACTAACAGATACATGGTCAATGGGTTCGCGCACACACCCAAGGTATGTATACCGTCCATTAAAGAAAGCAGAAGGATAACTAAGCAACCACATGGACGTACAATCCATCAAACAGACATATACAGAGAGCCAAACAAACAGACAACCGTGTATGCACACGCAGACACACACAGACAACCGTATGGGCACACGCAGACAACGTGTAGACACACACAGAGAGACAACCGTAGGAGCACACAGACAACCATATGGACACACACAGGCAACCGTGGGGACACACAGACAATAGTATGGCCACGCTCAGACAACCATATGGACACACAGACAACCGTGTAGACACACACAGACAACCGCATAGACACAGAGAACCGAATGGACACACAGAGACAACAGTATGGGCACACACAGACAACAGTATTGACACACACAGACAATAGTACGGACACACACAGACAATTATGTGGGTACGCACAAACAACAGTATGGACACACACAAACAACCATATGAACACATACAGACAACCATTTGGACATACACAGGCGACCGCATAGACACCTACAGACAACCGTATGAACACATTCAAACAACACTATGGACACACACAAACGACAGTATGGACACACACAGACAATAGTACGGACACACACGGACAATCGCGTAAACACACACAGGCAACCGCGCAGACATACAGTTAGCATATCGACATCGACATACATGGACAATAAATAAGCGTAGTGGCACACAGAAGAAAGAAAACAGACTCACACAAGCATATAGAAGCAGGCATAGACTTACAAATGTAAGCATACAGACAAACAGAAGCAAGCATTCAAAACGTAGAAACAGGTTTACTAATACACACAAAAGGAAGCATTCACACTGAAAGGGCCATGACAGACACCGAGAAGCAGACTTACACACTGCAATACAACTGAGCATAAGGAGGCTAAAAGCTAATAAATATAAGCTTCATAAAATATAGACACGTAATTAAAGTGATGTGACACACGTGCGTACATACATTGTATATGCATATATAGACGCGTGCACATTTGTGTGCACACATGCACGATACAAGGCAAATGTCTTACAACGTAACATTGTTTTCAAGTTAAATTCAAATTAATTTCACCTGCCGCGCTAACTCCCATTTAGGGGCAACATACCTCGTTGTTATAACAGCTAAACAGAACAACCAAAAGTGATCTCCAACTGTTCAGCGGCAATTACTTACAGAAATCACACACAGATTATACATTTCCTTGACTTGTAAACTTTACGGCATGTAAATCTGGTTCACGACATGTCGGAAGTTTGTTAACATTGAATGTAACTCATTCTAATGAGACGCAGCTAAAGTTCGACCGAAAAAATAAACCTGTTTCAATTCTTGCTTATTAAACCATTCAAGGTTATGCACATATGTGGAGCATTAGGCCACGGCTGTGTAGCAGTTTGTTCAGCTTACGGCAGAAATGCCGATTGTTTTCATACGTTATGAAGTTATCGGGTCCGAAGGTAAACAGCCATCTTGGTTAATGGGGAGGGCAGATGTGCACGCTTCCATCTGCTGTTGACGACGTCCACGTGTCGCGAGATGATGGGCAGACGTTGCCGTAGCCTGATCGTCTAAGTCGATATGTTTATTTCTATGCTGGTTATGTGTATGGACGCCTAATCAGTTTGTTTCTTTCTCGCAACCATCATTAAAACAGTTCAGTTACGCAACAGTAGTAAAGCGATTGTCAGATGCATTGGGGATCTTGAAAACATCGAAAGATCGTAAAAATATTTAAGGCTTACTAGCAGACTTGGATTGCGCGATACGATTCCTAAAATAGCTTCGTGTGACTAGCTACATAACTGCTGATGCGGAGTGAAGCTACTTCACTCAATCTTCCTGAAATAGAAGTTACGGAGTGCGTAGCGTACGAGCGCTACGTAGAGTCAATGCGTCGCTTTACCATCTCAGACCGCCTAAATGGCGCAGTGGTTAGTGCGTCCGCCAGGAGAGAGGAATGCTGTGGGTTCGGGTCCCATTCGCGTCATACCAAAATTTGAAAGACGTTAAGATTGAATAGGGTACTTGTTGGTCCCTGTCTGGCGGTTGGCATTGATAGGTACAACAAGGCCTGGTCGGCTCGGAGTCAGTATAATGTGTCTGTGTGGAGTATTCATGCTTAACTCCGACACGGTATCTCAGTGAACTAGCACTATAAAACCAGCTTAAGTCTGGACTAGCACAAGCAACCACACATCCACATGCTTGTCATGTATGCGAAATGTACGACGTTAAACCTCAAGTATGACGTTAAACCTCAAGTATGACGTTAAACCCCATCTTACCTCACCTCACCTTTACAATCACCAAGAAACCATGCTGCAGTATCAACCTGTTGTCTGGTAGAAAACTAAAGAACGGCACATGACATGATTTAAAGTCAAGTCAAAGGAGATTATTTGTAATGAGGCCAAGGGCCCATATACAAAATATACTCTACATTATTAAAAGAGTATACAGATGAAGTCTATATAATACTTCCACTATTTTTAAACAACTGCATAAAAGAGAATTCATCACCAGCAGTTTGGTTAATCCAGATGTAACGAAAGCCATGAGAAGATAAAATATATTTTTTATGAACGATACCCAACTCTTTTTTTCCAATCTCATCAAAATATCTTAACATGTAATATGCTTTCTTGGGTAGTCTACACTCGCTTATTCTGAGCAGTTTTAGCCCATAGCGTGAAAGCCGTAGGTAAGTATTTATATATTTTGGATAGCGACCACATTCGCCACAGACAATGGCATTAGGAGTTTGTTGACTCCATTTCTTTGAGTGTGGCTATAGTTGAAATAAGTGGCAATACTGTCCTGTCTACAAAGCACAGCGGCGTGAAGCACGTCAGGCTAATGTAATAACCTTCTCATCTGTACTTCCACCTATAAACATATTCATATTTCTTGAAAAAAATATTTACCTGTCAGTTTGGTTTGAATTTCTTCAGGTGTCAAACTGAGAAATGGAAGTTTGGTTCGATTTATCGATTTCTATTGCAGACTAGGGCAGGTGGATATCCAAGTGGTTGAAGCGTTCGTCTTCACGTTGAAGGACCTGGTTCGAGTCTCCTTATGGGTGTTTGAAATCCTGTGTTCCTTGTGTTTATATAAAGAGAATATTTCTGTGAACCCACTCACTCCCACATTATGCAATAGTCCTTGATTTGTAATACCATTTCACCAAGCCTAATGCAGTAATTGATATCCCAACGTTCCATACAGAATAACAAAACACAAAGCCCTAATAACCTCTCATAAACTGAAGTTCCAAAGTTCCCATGACAAGACTAGATTAACCGTCTTAGGAGATAATCCCTATATTTCACATGTGATGGTGTGATACTAAAAGAAGCAAGCTTACAGTGGGATACGCGATTAGGGACGGAGGAGTTACTCACCTTGGACATATCAGGAAAGAAGCGTCATAAAATCTCCTTTTCTCGCTCCTCATTTTTTATCATGTAAACTCAACGTTTAAAAATCGTCTATCACAAGCTCATTTCGGGTGAATAGGAAGGGCAAAGCCGTCAAGTTTCGAAACACAATTGAGGTTTCTCAATCCATATGCTGTTCATTACAGCGAAAACAGTTTTACCTCATAAACATTTGGTGCCAATCCATTTCTGATAAACCACGGGAAGCACTTTACTCGTTCATGGCAGTAATTGGTTCTCCGGAACGTTCAACAACCAAACCGACAAACGATATAGCTTCTGACGTGTCACTCAGTCCTGTTTTAAATGTCAACGCGTTAGGGATTTTCCACAAATAACGGTTTTAAAATATGTTTGTTTAAATCAAAGATGTGTAGAGCTTGAACTCGGGCCCCAGAAATACCACATCTGTCTGATGTTGAAATATGAACGCAGCGATAAAGACCAAAGGAGATTGTTATTGTAACATTGGAATTATAATGCAATAATTCTTGTACCTCGAACGATGCTTTGAGTGGGCAGTTTTCTCTTTCTTCATCCTTTCAGTCTTCTTTATCACGTATCAGATTACATGGCTGACATTTCACGTTTTTCCGACCAGCTAACGTGTGAGTTTCACATTACAGAATGGAAAGAATTAGGTGCACAATTCTTTTCGGCCTGCCTTCATTTTTATCGTTAAAGATTTAATTTCATGTTCGCTGTGGATCTGACCATTACATGAATAGAGACTGACAGACAGGCACACATGCACAGTACAGGTGAGACACACGTGCATGATCCATCCTGTGACAACCTGTTGCTCTAACATCTAGGAACCCGTGAATATATTACGTGCTCATGCACACACAGGGAGTAGCCTAGTGGTTAAGTCGTTCGCTCCGTAAGCCGAAGACCCGGGTTCGAATCCCCATATGGGTAAAATGCGTGAAGCCCATTTCTGGTGTCCCCCGTCTTGATATTACTGGAATATTGCTGAAAGCATTCACTCATTCACTGTAAATGCACAGTTCACTTTAGAAAGTGCTAACTTCGTTAGATGACTGTCAGTGCTGACGATTAGGTACCTGATTTTGAAAAAATGTGTTTGGATCCCGGATGGGAATTAACCCCTTTCTAACAGGCAATGTGCATTCATAGCCTTTATTCACAAGTACAGCTCAACGGGGGAAAGACAGAATGTGTCACGAACTACGTTTTGAGAAGTGAAAGAATTACATTGGGCTTTGGTAAAAATAGGAAATCATAGGCTGTAAACGCACGAAGTGTAGATGGGAAGAAACGATAATGACTTTTCAGTTCTTCTTTAACAAAAACAAATGTCTGGAAATTAATCGTCGAAATATTTTGTGAGTTAATTATAAATAAGCCAAATTCAACACGACATGCGGTAAAAGGAGAAAAGGTGAAATCTTTCTTCAGACATTCGTGATCACTCGTGTTATTCCGGGACAAGTCGAATAGCGACTCCTGCCCCTCTCGAAGGATTTCATATTGGCGTGGGAACATCAGAACTACCTCAGACAGGAACGATAACTTTAGTCCTGTTTGATTCCAATGGTACTTAATATCACTCATGCATAGTATTGCTGTTTTTGTTTTTCCTTGTCTATTTCAAAGAATTAAACCTCCTTGATACACTTAAAGGAATGAGAAAACATTTGTTAAAGACGTATTCGGACGTAATTATTGCCACATGTTCACCTTGTATTTCCAATTAATTTTCTAAAAAGACTTTAATAATTACACACGGGATTTGTTTTATTGAATATGCAAATAACATTTTTGACTTGTATTGAAAAAGAAGCATACTGCATTAAATCCCAAAGCGGAAACTTCAAAATATTTCACAAACTGCACGTTCGTGTAACCTTGCCACCTTGTTATATACCAAGGTGAATTTTAACTAAATTCGCTGAAACATATATCAGTGACAACACCACACATCCAAAATATCACCACAGATGTGAAATATATGCTTAGTATTAAAGATCAGTTTTGAATTGGTATACAGAAATAATATTATTGTATAAACCCAAGCCTTTTATAATGACATTTCCTAACTGTTGGAATCGCACATACAATCACCACAACAAGCCCGCAAGGTCGTCAGAAAAACACTCATATTATAAGTAATAAGAACGTAGCTAACTGGATGTTAGTGTCTATTGTTAAGCTTTTAATAAAAATCATGCGATTGATGGTGAGAGATTCAAATACACGATCGTTAACTTTGTTAACATAGCGGCTCTCACTGGTCCAACTGGGTGTACTTGCTTACGATCTTACGGGCTTTTGTGTGATGATTGTATGTGCGTTTGCAACAATTACGTTTTAGGAACTGCTTCACTGAATATGCAAAAAAAAAAAAAATGATAAAAACCCAGATACACTAATAAATCCGAAATTAGAAACCAAACTGACCTTAAAATATATCTCGAATTGACCATTCGTGTAACCTTGATGTCACACCCTACGTGGGATTTTAAAGAATTCGCTCAAAAATATATAAATGACAAAAAAGTTCCCCGAAAATGTTCCAAGAGATGTGAAATGCAAGCCCAGTGTTAAAGATTAAAGTTGATTAGTTACAATGTTATTGTCTTGCCATTTATGATGAGAGTGCCAAAAACTGTTCGAAGCGCACATACAATCACCACAACAAGCCCGCAGAAATACACCAGAGAGTCTTTAGGATCGTGGACACCATCGTCCTGGAGGCAGAATTGGACCGCGAAGTCCCCCCAGAGACAGCACGACTGCCAAGAAGACATTCCATGGACAGAAGCGAACCAAGGAATCTTCTGGAGGCAGGCCCACTGCCACGAAGCTGACGTAGGTCCAGGGAGTTTTTCCAAAAATGCTTGAGGAAAACATAAGAAACATCCTTTGTTCACCATGACGTCACGTGAAAATAACAACTTGTGTCAGGCTACAATGTTTTGTTATTTTTTGTTATTTTTCTTTTCTTTTTTTTTAAAGGAATGATCATAAACGCATATATTTGGCATTCATTAACTATGTATTGATGTGAAGCATTAAACCTCTCATTATCTCCGTGAAGTCTCCCAGAGGCAGGGTGACTGCTAAGAAGACATTCCATGGACAAAGGTGGACCAGGGTCTCTCCTAGGGGTAGGACGACTGCCACGAAGACATTCCATGGACAAAAGTGGACTAAGGTCTCTTCTAGGGGTAGGACGACTGCCACGAAGACATTCCATGGACCAAGGTGGACAAAGGTCTCTTCTAGGGGTAGGACGACTGCCACGAAGACATTCCATGGACCAAGGTGGACCAAGGTCTCTTCTAGGGGTAGGACGACTGCCACGAAGACATTCCATGGCCCAAGGTGGACCAAGGTCTCTTCTAGGGGTAGGGCGACTGCCACGAAGCTTAAAGGGGACCAGACAAACTCATTTTTCAGGAAAACATGGTTCTTGCAGCAACAGACCAGCTAGTTAGGGTTGGTACACTCTGTGCCCCCTGTATTTCTCAGCATTCCCCAGTAGGCCCAATGCTGACTGCGCTTGACTGGGAAATTTAGGCGGATAGGTAGATAGGGACCCCTCATGCACGCTCTGCATGATGCTGTCATAGAGATGGCATAACTTAGTGCTTACCCACTATTTATTCCTTCCCAGACAGACCAATTCCCATATGGTCACTCTTGGCGGCAGTGTACTGACCGACTGTGACCACCTTGTCGTGAAGTTTTGCAATATTTCAGTTTGATAGTCTTGTTAAATCTTGCAACGCTTTCATATTTTAATCACTGTACATGTAGTTAGAATCTGTGTAAAATATTCTTTACCTTCTCTTGTAACAACCCCTACATAAGTGAGAAGTTTAATTCAAGATGGTTATCCTTGACGTTTCAGACACATGAACGTGAGCATGTGCGCGCTCTGCGACCCTGCTTCCTCCGTGACTATCTCGGCAAATGGATGCTGGGACCTTCTTGTAACGCAGGACTGAGGCATGGAGCGTCCTGGGGGTAGGTCCCCTTTAAGGGGGACAAAGCCACGATCCAGGATGAAAATGTATGCACTTCCCAACTATGCGAGTGGGAGAGTAATGAATCTGTAGCTGTTTCCATCTCCAGATATGTACATATATGTATATGCTTTGTAATGTGCGTTCTGCGTGTCCCAGGCGTGTGAACATTTGAAAATTATGGCCGTCTTATTGTTATGATAAGGATCAATTGTTTCTTAATTAAATGCTTTGCAATAAATATCTTATCTTACCTATGTTTTCGCGCATAAAAAGCATCAAGAGAGGTGCGAATCTTCCTGGAGGTTACGGTAAGGAGCGAGTAGTGACGAAAGTTTCTTCCGAGTGATTTCCGACCTTTTACGAGAAATACCGAATGGAACCGGAAGTGGAAATTGGAAACCATCGTCTGCTTCGCACCCCATTGTCGGTCATTTGAGGTTTACTTTCTGAATTTTCATGGGTGAATAGATTGTTATGATATACGTCTCTGAATGTAAGGATACTAGGAGGTCAAATAATCCTCATATTTCGTCATAATGACAACATATAGCAAAAACCATAAAGATAATAATTAGATTTATCAACAAACACTTGTGATACCTTAAGACAAGTTAAGTTGGCTTAACTATTGTTTGGTAAGGACTACGGGGCAAGTGCCAATTCTGGTTTCTGGAAATGTATTAGAACGTGTGATACACAAGTTTTAACTTTTTGAAGCTCTTATTTCTTTGTAATTTCAGATATTTTATGAAGCAGCCAATCCAATAATGTGTAAATAAGACGTTGCAAGCACTAGTGAACTGCATTCTAGCCTCTGCTTATATGTAAATATATTCAGACCTTTATAGCTTTCTCTTATAGCCTTACTCATAGAATGAACTGGTTTCATGCAATAACAAATCTGCATTATAACAGCTAATCAGTATCAGGTTAAAATATTTTGTTTCAGGATGAATATGTCATGTAGTGAGGACTTACTTCCCCTCAAGTGGTATGACAACCTTTCCCGAGATGCTCAGCAAGTCATGTTGTCACTACAGAGGAAGTACAGCAAGATGCGAGACCAGTATCTGATGGCACAAATGAAAAAGGAGCAACTTTCTCAAGGTGAAAGACTGTTCTATATCATTCCTTGTGGGGCTTTGTTTTTTTTTTATGTTTTTAAACAGGTGATATTTTCCAATCATGTTTTTTTGACTGTACAACACATTATTTTATAGAACATCCAGCACTTCCAGCAAACAATGTTTTGTCTTAGACAGATCATGAGAACAAAACGCTTGTTTCTAGCATTGAACAGAATCAGTCAATAAATCAGACTATGCTTAACAAGGGATGAAAATGCCCTTAGTCTTCAGAGTTGGAATGTTTCGGGGTTTTTTCATTTTTACTCCTATTTTCAACCTTAAGGGTGCATTCAGAGTATTTAGTGGAAGTTTGATGGAGTACCAGTAATCTTGCGTTTTGTTTTATTTATCCACCACAGCATTGCTTCTCTCATGTAAACAAGTCAATAAACAATAAAACAATACTTTTTTCAGATAATAAGACCATACACCACTGCTGTGGTGCGTATCTGCTACTTTTTCTTTACTACTACTGCACATATTTTTTCATACATACGTTGATACAGCCCTTATCTGGAACCCTGTGAATGTTATCACTAATCATCCTAGAATTTCCACTATATTTATCATAAAAGTACAAAATCTGGTTCCCATTTTACAACTTCTTGTAAGGCTATGACCTTGCGACTTTTGTTGTTGCATTCGTACTAACTATACTGTAAAGTTGACTTCAAAACTTGAAGCACTATGAGAGCTTTAACCTCTGTGACCCAAGGATTGCTGTGTCTATTCTACACATAAAACAATTAAATTCTGCTCCCCATAACTATATTGTCTATGAAAATAAGTAATCATTTTTCTGCTTCTGATAATAGTGTTTTATGGCCGTTCATTACAAGTAACCTGTTCTTCATTTCAGACCCAAATGAATACTACAGATCAATCTATTCCAACCAGTTCAAGGCTGAACCTCCTTCTTGTCGGTCTGTCACCAACTCCAACAACTATCCACTTCAGAATCTGAGAAATATCAACAAAGTCATTTCTCAAAGAACTGGATGCCAGCTGAGCCTAAATGAATCTATTCACATTAAAACAGAACCGCCAGATTCACCATTTGTCACTGAACAAATTTTCAAGAGGGCTTTTGAATTAGCTCAGAAAAGTGAAATTAATTTCTTGCCACCAAATGCAGGCAAAAATGTCCCTACCATTAACCAGGATACATTTTATGAGGAGATTCAAACAGAAAATGAAAGTCCAGCTAACACATATGATCTTGATGCCATGAGTCTTTTAGCAGCTAATGACCGAGAAAGGGCAAAATTGGAAAAAAGGAAAAGACTAGAAGCACCATTATTTGATGACTTTCACAGCACAAAGAAACTGAGGGCATACGATTTAGATATTAATGACAGAACTTGGAAGGAAAAATGTTCAGAGACTGTTATGGAAAATCAGCTTGTACATTACAATTCTAAATGTCCCAACATATCACAATCAGTGGTGGATGCCATACCAGAGACATCTTTCAACCTTGGCTTCCTGGAACAGGGTGAGTTGACCCTGGTTCCTACAATGACTTTAGAAGCTAATGGCTCCACCCTGACAACTGATGATGAAGATCTGTATTTTGCATCTCAAGATCTTTTCACGTCCCAGGTAGTACCTTTGGAAATCAGCAGTGAAGAGATAGCCATTGAGCAAAACAAGGATGTTGATGTACAAAGGATGCCTATTCGGGAGGAACATGAAATGAACATTGGACATGAAGAACATGACTCAAATATGAATCCAGGTAATCCATTTGTTCAGGTTGACCAAAGCAGCAAGAATCTCAGCCACTGTTCCAAAGAACAAAATACGGACAATACTGTCACTTATGGAAGCACAATCCAAAATAAAACAACAGGGGAAGCTGTTTCAGCTGAAACAGTAGAAGGTATTTCAACTGACAAACAAAGTGCTCCAAGTTTGCAGCGAAAGGGATGTCAGAGTCACATTGAAAGCTATTTTCAACAGCAACCATCTGCTGTTGCTAGGAAACTGGAATTAAACAAGCAGATGAGGTACTGACATCCAATGATCTGTTGATGTTTCAAATGTTACCCCTTTGCAGCATTAATTAAGCCTTTGGATAGAATTTTTCACAAACTTTCTTTCTATATTTAATTGTTTAATCCTTAGCTCTTAAATACATAAGGAGAAATACATCATTGGTATTTCAAATTAACCTTGCACAGAATATTTGTTGGAATTTGAATAGGTAGAAACTAAACATTATTTTGAACTCATCCTGTACGTAAGGATATCTGAATGGACTGTCATGCAATACTGAATGGTATGTTTAGTACTATGAACAGTAGATGCAACATAATTTCTTTTGAGAGAGCCGGAAATATCTTTGCAGGGAAGCAGGGAGAAAGATGAAAGCATCAACAACCATGCCAGGTATGACCTGATTCCACATTTGTAGATCCTGGTATAAAACAATAGTTATCTCCTAGAGTTTAGCACCAGTGGCTGACATGCTCGGTTTTACAACCCAATATTGCAAAATCATAACTAGCAAATAATACTAACCCACTTATTCCAGTATCAGCTCCTTCTTTAAAATTAATCCAACAATAAATAGATTTATTAACAAAAGGCTATGGTAGAAGATGAACTGTTTACATGGGGTATGTTCTATGAACTCATCATTGTGCAATCAACATTCATGAAACAAGAAACATTTCATCTCATGAAATGCTCCCTTATGATATGTAGGAGAAAGAGATATCTCTGAGAAGACCCCCAAGATTCCAGATTTTGGCAAAGCAAAGAAGTCTAAGATCTCCAGTGGAAGGCAAACTACCGCTAATCAGGTAGTAACTGGTCAATATATATGTATATTCGAATCATTATTTTGAACTATACAGGCAGAAGTGTTTTTTCTTTATAAAAGCCATATGACATAATGTCTCACAAGAATAATAAAATGCCCAGTAAAATTCACAGATACGTTTTTGGCTTCATAGTATTTAGCAGATTTTTCCCAACTCTCAGAAGGGATGAGTATTTGAGTCATTTTACTTAATTGTGGTCCATTAGTCCCTTCCCAAATACAAGAAACCGTAATGTATTTTCAGATCATTATCAAGAAGTTGCAGGGGATGTAGAGTCTGGTTTGGTCCGTCCGTCCATCCATCTGCATACTTTGTCTGAAGCATAGCTCCTAGACTACTTTTTAAGGCTTAACCAAACTTGGTACACACGTCAAGCATGATCCCTATATGTGCTTTTGGGGGATTACAACCAGACGTGAATTTTATTTTTGCTGTTTCTATGGAAACATGACTTAGGCTGTGACTATGAGGATGTCTTCTGGTCTGGAACTACACATGCTAGCTTTATAAGACTCAGAACATATATCAAGCATGATCCCTAGACGTGCCTTTTCGGGATTAGACATTGACATGAATTTTGGTTTTTTTTTTGGTTTCCATGAAAACATGACTTAGGCTGTACAGTGACAGATGATGAGGATGTCATCTTGTCTGGAGCAGATCTTCCAAACTATACATGCTAGCTTTATCAAACTTGGTTCACATATCAAGCATGATCCCTAGATATGTGTTTTGGGGATTAGACCAACATTTTAATTTTAATTTTTGTGGTTTCCATGGAAACATGAGTTAGCTGTGACTTTGAGAATGTTATCTTGTCCGGAGCAGATATCGCAACCTTTTTGCTTTATCAACCTTGGTACACATCTTCCTGTGTTCAACATGATCCCCATATGTGCCTTTTGGCTGCTACACTAGTGTATGAAATTTATTTTTTGTGGTTTCCATGACAAAAAGTTTGACTTTGAAATCGGTGGTTGTGCTCTTTTCTGGAGCAAAACTTTAAAACCATTCACTATTTCTTCACCAAACTTGGCATATAGATAGGCCTGGTGGTATAGTGGTGCCTTTTGGTAGGGTTGACTTCTGAATAAAATATTTTTGTATTTCCACGGCAACAACTTTGACCTCTACTGAATTTGGTGGTAGTGTTCTTTTCAGGAGCAGAACTGTAAAACCTTACAATACTCTCCTTCCACTCTGCCTTATTCACACCAAAACGCTGACATATTATATCATAATCAGTAGACGTATTCATGTAGAATATTTTGCCATTGTGGGGGATATTGTTGACTTTGTCTTCTTGCTACTGATGCAATATGGCCTACTGATTGGAGAAACTGTCTGCAGCTGGTATCAGGAAATGGTATAATGAAAAAAACCCAATGAGACCTAAGTACAAACTGATCTTTGTTTGCCCCCTGTTACATGACACACATACTGTTACCATTTATAAAACAAGATTCTACTGTGATATTCATCTGAACTATTTTCCCATTCATCAATGGAATATGCTTAAGTGAAACATGAACTTGGCTGATCCTTTCAGAAACAGATCATTTCTGTTTTTGTCATTGTCAGTCTTTACCTTTTTATATTTTGATAGATACAATATTTTCTGCATCATTGAAGTATCAACTCTCTATTGATATTCATAAGTTTCATGACAAATTAACCAATACATTTTATGTGATGACAATCTTTGTTTTCAGTTTGTATCTTTTAGTTTATCATGTTTCCAGTTAAATGAAGACTATGCAACAGTTGGGCATCTGTATTAATATTCATAAGTGTGATGACAAATGAACCAATACATTTTAAGTGATGACATTCTTTATTTTCATTTTGAATCTTTTAGTATATCTTGTTTCCAGTTAAATGAAGACTACGCAACAGATGGGCATACAAGTGTCATAGAGATGCATCACTTGTCAGAAGAGTCAAGGAACAGGATGAAGCAATACATCTGCAGCAGTCAATCTGTATGCATTAGTGTTGTGTATTCAGACAATACAACTAGCATGAGGTGCTTCCAGCCAGCAGGACTAAAGGTAAAATAATGGAAGGGTTTTGTGCCAGATGATCAGATTCACACTAAAGGTTATACATGCCAAATGTGAAATTCAACCAAAATGTTCAGTTGTTAAGTATCCATACAAATTGAGATTACTGGCTTAAAGAAACTGTAAATTATTCAGTGGTGTATCATACTTAGTTCTGTAATGATTCACTTGTGTATTCAGTCACTGGAGTTAAATAGTTATGAATATTTTTAAAAGATTGTTTGTTATTCATGTAACTGACACACGCAGAATATATCCAAGCTATGCAATTGTGTAACTTGAGCTGTTTAACCAAAGCACTGTTTGTGATGTATTGCTCTTTTGCTCTATAGAAATTATTGATAAGTTTCAACCTAAGCAATTAAATGACATGTTTGCCACATTAAACATAAAGTATTCATGAATAAATATTTGTATCTGTTACTATATATTCATAAAACATATCATAATGGCCCATGCTGTATTCATTACCGTCCTAATCATTATAGCATTATGACAGTCTGGAGTGACTTATTTTTACTTAGTTGACCTGAATATTGTAAAATCATGATTACACAATCAGGGCATGTCTTTGTTTGTTTCGGCAAATGTTTGATGTGATAGAGTATGTGCTCTGTATGCTGCAATCAGCTATGTCAGATTAGCAGAAACTGTAAGTGGCTAAGTAAGTGTTAAGCAGAATGAACAACGAAAGATAGCGGTAAGAACATGCATTTGTCATCATGTAAGTTTAGTTTCTTTAAACACTCTTGGAAACTTCAGTTAAAATCTGGATCCTGACATTTTTATTTCAAACACCTTATCTAATTTATGATATCTGTAATGCAGAGAAAAACATGGATGATAGGATCATTAATGGGATAAATGAAATGGATAATAAAATATCTGTTAGTATCAGAACACCCATAAAACTTGTTCATTTCAGCTCAAGTTTGTAGCTATGAAGGCATTCACTATGAAGTCCCAACCAGGATCGTCTGTGGCTCTGTTTTCCTGCACAGCAGATGATAAATTCTACATGAACTGGTTCAAGTACATTGAATAAACCAAATGACTGCTTAAATGCTCAGATATAGTGTCTCTTACGCCTTTCTTTTCTCTTTCTGGTTTAATATGCCTAAAGTTCCAACATAATCATCCTTTGTATACAGGTTATTTATTCTTTAATTATGTTGTTTTATATACTTACATAATTCTTACATGTTAATATGACACTATTGATAATTATCGCCTTTAAAGTACAATATATTTATATTTTCAGAAACTTTTTCTTAGATATAATGGAGAATAACAGTATTGAGAAAATAGTGATGAATGGAAAACAAGTATGCATTGAACTGTTCAAGCTTCTTGAAGAAACGTGGAATAAAGGTATGATAGATTATAAGAGTAAAATCAATATGTGAAAAATATGTGCTGATATCAGAAACAATTTGAGATTTAAGATTAATTGAAAACAAGAACCAAATACATGTATGTTGTAAATGAACAAAGCTTGAAACAACAATTACAGTTTAGTTCCATAAACATTATTTCAGGTAATAAAATTTCATCAAGGTTTACAAAGCAAAAATAGTGTATGAAATTGTGAAACGTTCCAAACATCCTTTACTTAATTTTCAGATGTTTTACCGGTACTTGAAACATCTTAAAAAGTGTCATAATATTCTACTCCTGGAATGAAAATTAGATAATTGCTTAGCTTTTCCTCCTAAACTGTCAAACGCTTTTTGCATCTCTTGGCAAAACATTTAAGACAATTTTTTCTAATAGTTTGCTGAAACTGGCCCATAAACATTATTTCAGGTAATAAAATTTCATCAAGGTTTACAAAGCAAAAATAGTGTATGAAATTGTGAAACGTTCCAAACATCCTTTACTTAATTTTCAGATGTTTTACCGGTACTTGAAACATCTTAAAAAGTGTCATAATATTCTACTCCTGGAATGAAAATTAGATAATTGCTTAGCTTTTCCTCCTAAACTGTCAAACGCTTTTTGCATCTCTTGGCAAAACATTTAAGACAATTTTTTCTAATAGTTTGCTGAAATTGGCCATATTATCCTTTTTGTTGTTTTAAGGAAAAATATCAACAATGCAAGCTGGAAGTTATTTGTTTTACCTGTCGGTCTCCCTCATTGAAAACACTGGTTAGTTTTGACATCCAAAGTTATACTTTCCTTATTATTTATCAGTTATTCTTAAAAATATGTAGATTATTGTGGAAGAGCAATTATTTCACCGAAGTGGCAAAGCACATCAAGGGAGACAACTGTATTAATTGTCATGGACTGTTATCCGCTTGGTTATCATATTCAGTATGTTAACAGTTGTGCAACATTGCACAAGTGGGTACAAGTGATATTTGAAAGTAAAAACATATGGGCTAGGAGATTTGAATGATAAAAAATACAGTGAGTGATTAGTGATACAAACAGGTGTAGTGTCTAGGAAGACTTGAAACATCTCATTCAACTTAAAAGGTGATAATTATGGCTTGGACTAACAGAAATGTTTTGAATGCTCAAAATATTTTTTGCAGATTGTTCTTCATGGAGACTCCTGGATCCAGTAGTTGGTTCCTGGTTGCTGAATTCTGACAAACCACCTAGGTGTCTACAAGATGTCATTAAGGAGTCTGGAGTTCGACACACTATCAGTGTAACATTTCTGTAGTCATATCGGTTGATGACTGTTTGTAATAATGTATAGGTGAATTCATAAGAGGTGAGGTGAGGTAAGGTGAGGTGGGGCTGGCGTGGGGGGAGGGGAGGTAAAACCATGTTTAAGATTCCATGCAGAAGCGTAGTCAGTCAATTTAGTATGGCCAGGAGATCAGTCCACAACCTCTGAAAAGCACAACCAGTTTAAACAGAAGGATTCAAAACCAAAGTGAAAAATACAAAGAGTAAAATAATGATTTGTGGTACCTGTCAATAGGGTCAAATGTGGCGATGTGCATTGTTCTTCAATGACATACTTGTATTCTTGCATTTTTCTCAATGAACCTTACTCTTGTTATATGTCCTGTGATTAACTGACTTTACTGCACTGAATGAACATTTACAAGGTGCTCACTTTAGACCAGAGGCTGACGTAAGTCTCTCAAAATTCTAAATTTAACATTTAATAGGGAGGCTAATTGTCAAGCTCTTGGCAATTAACATTTCTGTTTTTGAAAGTCAATGGGATCTATATTTTTTCACTCAGTTTTGTTAATATTTTTATAACATTTTGGAAAAACTGTCTGTGTGTTAATGACATTACGCTTAAGTTCTATTCCTTTCTGCCTTTCTGTACACAGTTATGTATGAATGTAGGTGATTCACGATGGTGTGAAAAGTCTGGACTATGATCTAACCCTCCTCCAAGACATCATGATCAAGATGAGAGAGCGGCTGTGGTCACATGATCTCTGGGGGTTATTCAGCAACGTTGAGACCAGCCTGATTCCGTTGTTAGCACACCTCGAGATGCAGAGATTCAAAGTCAACACAGCCATATTTGTTGCTTCTTCTAATATACTAAAGGTAGAATGCAATGTTTATCAAGACTTTAAAAGATTTTATAGGTCGTTTCCACTGAAGGCATTTAAATTTCATCTCGTGTTTGTTGATCTTACATCAAAAGATCTATGACAGGAACTTCCCTTTGAATTGTCAATCTGATACATGCTGGTTTGTAGTTATATTTTAGACTTTGTTCTGTATTATTTTAACTGAATTGTGATGATATCTCTGTGATGGTAATATTTGCCTTAAACTTATAACTTCCTGACTTATTCCTGTCAAACTATATACATTTGTTGCAGCTATTAATAGATATTAGTATGTTTTCTACTTTTGTTTGTAGAAAAAGCTGATAAATTTGGAGGAGAAAGCCTTTGCTTCAGCAGGGCATAGTTTCTGTATCAACAGTCATCCCCAGCTCAGACAGGTAGGTTGTCAACACATGGAATCCACACAGACATTTTAATGTCAGATGTGGAATGTGCCATTGACCAAGCCATAACTGTTTGTGACATTCAGAGGAAAAGAACTTTTAAATAATTACTTACTATGCTTGAAGATAATATTGCTCATTGACATGGGTCAAAATTCAACTTAAGCAATGTTGAAGTGAAGTTGAAATTTCTGGCCAGCAAACACAACATCTCTCCTGCAGTCATTAGATCAGGGGATCATCTGTGCCATCAAAACGCTAGAATAGATAGATCTAGGATAGAATGTATTGATATTGAGGATAGAGGACAGTTAAAATGTCAGAGAACTGTGCAAAACTGTGACTGTGTTGGATTGACATTGCCCTGTGTGAGACTACTAATGATCCCATACAAATAAGCCGATCCCAGGCCAGTCCATAATAGACAGATTCCAGGTGATTTTCATGTATTTTCTCTGGCAATAGGTATATGTTATTACAGACTGATTGGGATCAACTTACATACCTTTTTACACTCTATGTAAAATGAATTAAAACTGTCTATAAGTAATTTTTATCAATTTTTGCAAATTTGTCCTGCTTCATTAAAGAAAAATCATTCCATTAACAGTGTTTATTTTGGAAAAAAATATGTACCAGTCAGCAGTCATTTGTATGTATCATTTTCAAATTTAGGGACTTTTCTGTTCAGAATTTGTAAACTTACTTTTTTTGGACATCTATGTGTCCTTCCACATCTTCCTGCCTATGCCTGTAAATATAATTTCTTTGTTTCAGCCATAAGTCATCTGACATGGTTACATCCATATATAGTTCCATCAGTCTAGTACCATATTCAGTATTAATGATACCAAAAATGGTTATGTGGAATGGTTGGATTTTTATTCTTCGTGCATTCAGGTTCTGTATGAAGAGCTTCGACTGGATGAGAAGTTACCAAGTAAGAGTAAGATAGCCAAAACCACTATTGCCCATCAGAAGTCAACCTCTGAAGCCACCCTGACCCAGCTGAAGGACACTCACACTTTACCTGCAATAGTGTTGGAATATAGGCAGGTGAGTTATTCCTAAGATACATACATACAGTGTACTTGTTTTGTGCCTCAGCAAATTTCCATCTTTATCACTGCAACTGGCAAGTGATGACGTCTTAGTGGCAGATGCTGCTCTTTGAGAAAGTGGGGTGCACACTTTTGAGAAAGGGTGGTACATGCTTTATTATCACCCATTATCACGGGAGATTCAAAGGTCATTTAAACCAGTTGTATATATTGTGAGTAGCATCCTAAAATCATGTGATGCATTTTCATTTCATCAACTCAGAACAGATTTAGTACCTCCTTACAACTTAGCAATGTCCATGTGCTATTTTCTGACACAGGTCTCATGGAATTTCAGTTGATCTGTTACACACTGCCATGAGGCAGTTGCTAAGGCATTCATACATTATCATGAAGACAGGGGGTCAGTACCTCACATGGGTGAGGGGTACCCTGCCAGGTATTGCTGAACGCAGCTTAAAACCATACTCACTCTCTTTACATGAAAGGTGATACATTTGGACTGATTGTTTGCCTATGTAACCATCTATAATGTTGGTACAGTCCTGAAGAATGCATGTACAAAATATTGCAAATTTTATCAGAGGAAGACCAGGAAAAAACCCAATAAATTTTATCTTGTACCTGTGATACTGACAGCTGCAGAAACTGAAGTCTACCTATGTTGATGGGATGGCATCGTGTGTGAAGAAAGGCTACCTGGCAACCCACTGGGACCAGACAGCTGCTGCCACAGGGAGACTCACATCATTCCAGCCCAATATACAGGCCATACCTAAGGTTCCAGTCACCATCACAGATGTTCAGGACAACTTTATTGTTGGTAAAGCAAGAACCTTTTTTTCAATTTTTTCAAATGTGATGTTAAACTTATGTTATATATGGAGCCCAAACAACTATCATCCAATAAATTAAGAATTCATCAGTCTTTTTTCTTAGTTCCTTGCACCTTCTTTGATGATAAAACAGAAAGGAAAAAAAGACTTGGGTTGGTAAAAGTTACTATAATAACACTTAAACAGAATAGTAATCAATTTTCCCCCATCACACCAAAGAAATTATTATTAGCTTTGATATATCTGTAATAACTATTATACATGTACTTAGGATGTTACTGTTTCACATGGCCATCAGCCATTGATCACTGACAGTGATCTACCATTGATAAGGCAAATGTAGGCTAGCAGCTAGTCTCTGAAATGAACCTATTTTACTGAAAATAAATGTTCATAGTGAAAAAAAATAGTGTAATGAAATGGAGCCCTGAGACTTTCTTCATTTTCAGAGACTAAACAAATCTGCAGAGTGATAATTTCTTGGAATTTCTAAACACGTGCAAAGATTCTTATCACCCATTACTGACATGCCACTGAAGGTGTATGTGAAGCTAAGGAAATCTAGACTTGCCACATTTTCTAGACTTGCATGGACTTTCTTGGATATATATACTTCAGGGGCTGTACAACAGACTAAGCCAAATGTTCCCAAGACCCATAATACTTCATACTACCTGGACTTTCCTTTGACTCACTTTACCCATGTTTTCATGTCAGCCTGAAGCTTTGAAATGTATTACAGAATTTAAGAAATGTTTGAATCGTCAAATCTGTGTGTGCAAGCAGTCACTCCAGACATCTTAATGAATGTTGTATGGTTGTTTTGCCAGGTAAAGTAAGTGAACAAGCAACACAGATCTTTGCTCGAGAACCATTCATCAGCCATGATGGACACCTGTTACTGGCAGCAGGTAGAGAAAGTCATTTTTCTTTCAAACACTGATCAACAGAAAGTATTTGTATTCAAGATTTGAATTTATGTTTCCATCCAAACTGAGTTAGATATAAAATAAATGGCCCTCCTATGATGTGCCTTGATATCACATTGCATGAGTTTGTCATGGTAGAAAAAATGTGCTCTACATGATCATAACATGTCTGAGTGGTACTTCAGAAACTGGGAAGTACAATATAGACACAATTTTTGTGATGTATTCCTGCTTGACAACAGAAGAAGAATCTGTTTCTTGAGAAATGTTGCCCTCAAGAAATAATGAAGTTGTTATCCCTATAGTACGTCTATATTGTGATCATAACAGTCATTTCATTTTGAGCAACTAGCCTTGATTATCCAACACAAAGGGAAATGAATTCTTCTCACTCTGCCAACGTATATTCATAAATTCCTGGGGTGGTGGAGTATCATAGTGATTAAAGCATTTGCTCACCACTCAGAAGACCCAGGTTCGATTCCCCACATGGGTACATTTAGTCAGTCTCACAGTCCCTGAACCACATTATTTTGCCCCCTGCAAAACCTCCTCTGCAGTGCAAGTCTTAAATGAAGCAGTCTAGTTTTCCTCTGAATCGCATCTCCCTGGGTCTCCTTTTCAGTTAATATGGGTTAGTTGGTAGAATCAAAATAATATATATTCAGAAACTAAGCATTAGTCAAGGGTACATGGTGTGAACCTGTTTCTGGAGTTCCACACTGTGATATTGCTGAAATATTGATAAAAGCAGTGTAAAAGCAAAGTAACTCACTCACTCACTTATATATTCCAAGTCAATAAATGAATTCAGATGAAGTGTTTGTATATTATTTTTTTTAACCAATATCTTAACAAATGTTTTTAGACTTTCAGCAGATAGAGTTAAGACTGTTAGCTCATCTGGCTGATGACCAAGTCCTTCTGGGTATCTTCAACAATCCTCAACTCCATGACATCTTCATCAAACTCACATCACAATGGTTTGGACTACTTTTGTTTTTTTAAGATTGAGGTTTAGAGGGATTCATTGAGGTTATAAAAAATGATGTGCAAACTGTATGTAACTGGACATTTTACTAGAAGTGATTGTCTTTAGAAAAAGTACACATCCTGGTACACTGTATTCTTATGTCTGTTGTATGTTGTGAGACTTAATCGGTCGATTGTCACATGTAGGTTGGGCAAGTCTGTTGATGAAGTCAGTCCATCCGAGAGAGAACAAACTAAGAGAATAGTCTACTCAGTCATGTATGGAGTAGGTGAGTTGCAGCTGTCATCATCCAGTTGTGAGGAAATTATGCAGGGAGTATGTATTGATTTGGAACATGTATTTTGCTGTCATGTTCAAATATCTTCAACCATTTTGTTAGATGTTTGGCTGAGTAGTGATTAAAGACATTTTGCACAATATTTTTGTAACATGGTTTTAGTTGAAGAAGAACTGTCAATATGATACACACCAGTTTCAAGTTCCTTTATCCACCAATGAGCCTGATGATCCCTTGTCTTTAAATCAAGTCACAAATCGTTTCAAGTTCACTCACTGTGTTGCTTTTCTTATTTAAGAACAAAAAAATTGAACCACTTTTCTCAATTTACCAAAAATGAAGTATATAATTTCAAAATACATTTTGTGTCTACAAGAGGAAGCTGAATGATATGGAGTCTTTTATATTGTTTATATCTTCACCATAATCTAGGTTTCATGCCCAAAATCAGTAAAACCAACAAATACAAATTTCTTGCCCAAAAAACCAACAAATATGAAAGATGGCATTATTTGGTTATAGTGTAACAACCTTGGCAAACATTGCTATGAATTAAATTATAAATAGTTCAAGAATTATGTACAGTATGTATTATTTATTTTATCACCATGCTCATGTTTGTGGGTTGTGCCATTCTGTCATATGCCTGACATGCCATGATATAACTGGACTACTGTTCATAGCAGTGTTGAAACCAACAATCATTCTGAGAATAGTACTTCAGTCATATCCTAACTATCCTGATTGTTTTCATGTTTGAAAACCCAGCACCAGTCTATTCTTCCTTTTGGAAGCATATAACTTTGAACAAAAACCATTGTTGTGTTGTAGGTAAAGAAAAGTTGGCTGATTATCTAAAAGTGAGCCCCAATGATGCCAAGGCTATCATGACTAGTTTCCTCAGTATGTATTGCAGCGGACTTTCTTGATGATGATGATGAAGATGATGATGATGATGATGATGATGATGATTATGAGCATGATGAGCATGACTGATCATTATCAGTATTTAGTGGTTTCTAAGGGTGCTATTATTGGTACTGAATTATTATGTATTTACTAAGCTAATTTATTTTAACAAGATTTATAGGGGAATGCTAGGCCTAGGCATTTTGTCTATCGTAAGATGCTTGATTAAAGTAATTCACACACTTGTCACAAGTTGTGCTGTTTTGAATACAACCACAATGATCAATGCTCGATCCTAGATTGGAAATGGACAGCATGGCATGGAACATGGTAACTCTTCAATAATAGATTAATCAGATCAAATGGCAACTGTACCACTGCTCTCCGTGTTGTTCATTAATTTGGATTACCTATGGTTTCAGCGAAATTCCCAGCTGTAAACAGCTTCACGAAGAAGTGTGTCGAGTTCTGCCAACAACATGGTCAGTGTAATTCATGTTTATCTTTAAGCAAAAAGTAGACTATATGACATGAAGGATGATTTTCAACTCTACCAGTACAAATGTTTCAAGCTTCAATGTGCGTATCAACAAGAATAATGCCCATGCATATTTCTGCAATTTGTAGGTTTTACACATACAATTTTCAAGAGGAAACGTCTCATCCCACACATTAATCATCCATCTCACCAGCTGAGGGCACAGGCTGGGAGGCAGGCTGTTAACTTTTGTGTTCAGGGTAATCATATTAAAATCAAACTTTCTTTCAAGTCTTTAAGATATATCACTTGGACATGGTTGGAGAGTTCTGAAAGTAATCAGTAAACAGGAAATACCAATAATGTCAATGTCTTGCATGAGATTTAGTGCCAACCATTGTTAAAATGGTCAGTTTGCTTGTGGCTTATGGCAATACAAACAGGTTTAGATTTTGAACTATTTGGAGTACAAGTTGTGCAATGCTGCTACAAGATGTTATTACATATTGTATGTTTACCCACACACAGGATCAGCTGCTGATTTGTGTAAGGCAGCAATGATACAGGTCCAAAGTCATCTCAACAAGCATGGCATGAGTGCAAAAGTTAGGTATGACAGACATTACATGAGTGATTCTAGTTACATAATTTATAAAGTTCATAAATATTATTGTAGCAAGTATTTATTCAAATACCTGACAAGTAGACACTTCACCTTTATGATCCTACTTACTTTGTGTAAGGCAGCAATGATACAGGTCCAAAGTCATCTCAACAAGCATGGCATGAGTGCAAAAGTTAGGTATGACAGACATTACATGAGTGATTCTAGTTACATAATTTATAAAGTTCATAAATATTATTGTAGCAAGTATTTATTCAAATACCTGACAAGTAGACACTTCACCTTTATGATCCTACTTATCTGAGCACTATTCATACGTTAATGTATCAAATATTTTTGGAAATAGGACAAATAGACATGCTGCACCTTTACATCCCACTTATTTAAACTTTGAGGTCTGAGCACTGACTCCATGGTCAAGTGAATTGAGCACCTGTCTGGAAAGCGAAAGGTTGATCCCATATCATACCAAAAGTTCAGAAGTGAGGCTTCTTTTCACGTTTGCTTGGAATTGTTGGATGAAACAAGGACCTCTTGACACTGTGTAAAATGTCTGAAAGGGGTCTTCATTTAATTTTTTTCCTTAATTTTGGACACACTGAAATATTAAACCCCTGTGAGATTTTGCACATGCTGAATGTATACAGTACAAACATATTTGTCTCACTAATAAATAATGTGGATTTCTGCAAAACAGTTCAATCTTTTTGTCTGTAAAGACTGAAAATATTTTACCTTGAACTTGTATTGATGTTTATCAGACTTCTTGCCCAAATCCATGATGAACTGCTTTATGAGGTGGAAGAGGAACACTTAGACAAAGTCAAAGGTCAGAGAAATGTTTGATGGGACAATAATGTACACACCATTCATTTACATCTCAAATACCTTTTGTCTTCCTGCCATTAGAAATAGAGAGTGTCTAGTCACTAACGTCAGTTGTTCAGTGTGTAGTATCTTCATTCTGTTAAGAAATACTGTTAACCCTTATGCTGACAAGTTGCCATCTTCTTTTCTTTTCATTACTAGATTATCACTTATTTTATTGGAAATAAGA
The DNA here is from genome assembly GCF_037392515.1 of Haliotis asinina. NCBI lineage: Eukaryota > Metazoa > Mollusca > Gastropoda > Lepetellida > Haliotidae > Haliotis > Haliotis asinina. Next base: position 21,200,381 of record NC_090294.1, on the reverse strand, counting down.
GTAATTTGATTGAAATGTTATAATTATTTGAGTGATGTGTCTTTCAAAATGGGAAGGCAATGGTAAAGTTTAGGTACAGGGTAATAATAACCACATGCTTACTGTTCATATCTGAATCTCCATATATACCTCCAGGCGTTAGATTTTCAAAATTATCTTGTGTAGATACTAGTAGTTGTAGGTGCCATACATTATCATTAATGACTATCTTAGAGCTAAGAGAGCTTCTAAAATATAGGTCCATGACATTTTCAGTGTTTGATTTGGAGGACCCTCAAAAAAGTATTCACTTGTAGTATCAATAACTTCAGATTGAAGATAGACATGTTAACTTGTGCCAAAGTAATTGTAATATTGAAGCATGTGTTCCTCTGCGTGATATGTTGCAGGTATTGTGAAAGATGTCATGGAAGACAGCACAGCTCTGTGTATGGACATGGCCAAACTCAATGTCCCAATCCGAGTGTCTCTCAGTACTGGAACATCATGGGCACATCTACAATCTTCTGAATAAACTTGTGACTATCTACCATCAGTTCAAGCCTTGACATACATGGGAATGTCAATTTAGTCTGGAGCTGAGACCATGAGTTTATGACATTAGACAATCATATGATGATCAGTTTAAGCTGCTGTGCTGACACATGAGCATTATGATCAGCCAGTGTGCTGAAATGTGGTATGAACAAAAGTGAATTGGTGCTTTTGAATTTGGAATGTATTTTATGCGGATGAAAAATAAATTTTAAAGAAGTTTCATATCTGTTAAGATTTTCTCTTTTAGATGTGGTTTTAGATTTGCCTGGTTATCCCAAAACCTGGACGATGTTAATGCATTTATCAAACATTTTCGTACCAGGGCTATTGATATCTTCAAACAGGACTGGCATTCATCTCTGTATGAAAGTTCAAGATATGACTGTTATCATGAGTTTAAATCTCTACTTGAACCTGAGTCGTATCTATACAACCTACGTAATACAAACCTTCGTAATGCTTTCATACGCGGGAGACTTGATCTAAATGAGTTATATATCAATCAAGGAAGATGTTCATCTATTATAAAATCACAAAGGCTCTGCCCATTCTGTAACACTGTTGAGAATGAACTTCACTTTTTATTTATTTGTCCTGTATATAATAACATAAGGCAGATTTATTTCCTGCCATGGCTAAGATCACACAAGAATGCTACAAAACTTTATTTAATACTTTCAAGTAAAGCATCCCTTTTCCAACATGAGACAGCTCTATTTATTCACCACATGCTCATACTGAGAAAAGATTTACTGTAATGTGTGTCATACGTTGTATATGTTGTACATACTATACATATATATTTTTATATGGGCCACTGGCTTTCATGCAATAAACTGATTGATTGATTGATTGATTGATTGGTTGATTGACATTAGACAATCATGTGATGATCGGTTTAAGCCGCTATGCAGACACATTAGCGTTATATATGATAAGCCAATGTGCTGAAATGTGGTATGAACAAAAGTGAATTGGTGCTTTTGAATTTGGAATGTATTTATGTGGATGAAAAATAAATTTTAAAGAAGTTTCATGGTTGTCTGTTCTTTATCACTGCACTCAGCAATATTCCAGCAATATGGCGGCAGCCTGGACCAAACAATCCAGTGATCAATAGCATGAGCATTGATCTACGCAAGTGGGACATGATGACATGTGTCTACCAACTCGGTGACCACCCAGTCCTGTTATAGGCCTCTTACAACAGGCATCGGGTACTGAAGACCAATTCTAACAGATCCCTTCACAAGAGAGAACTATTTGGTTCAGCGATGAGACAACATGTACGCAAGCTGCATCGAGTTGATGGAGGATTGCAAGGGGACCCCAGTTGCAGTGAATAACGTTTTTGCGGCAAACAACAAACCACATACGGAAAATCAACAGATTTTCAGGAAGCCAGAGATGTACATGTATATACAATCAATCAATAAGGTCCACCCACAATCCTCCATCAGTTGGGATCTGTGTGTGGTGTTACTCTCTCTATCCGTACTTTGATAACATCTGGCCCATACCGGCAATCAGCAGCATCTGAATCCTCTGCCATTCCTTGTGGGGTGACTGTGACAAATGCACATTTTTAACAGAGGGATTTACGTATATTACCGTAGATAAGCCGAATTTTGAGGACCAAAAAATCAGTCTAGCTGTTGCAGGGTGTCGGCTTATGTGTGAGACACAATGTCACGAAAGTATTTTTCAGGTCGTCAGAGCCTTTTCAGGACGATCTTACAGGCAGGGATAATCTAAAACACAGTCTCCCTGTTACAGGTTGGCGGTACACCTGCCTGGAGGAAGATTACGGCGATTACAGCCACTTTGTTATAAATGATCATTAATGATCAAGTATACAGTTTTCGTTATTTCAAAATATTTTGCTCTTAGTCATTACTAAGTTTCGTACCTATCTATTTACACAAGAGAGACTACATATGTGGTAGATTAACCCTGATTACACTTAACAATAACAAAGGTGTAATCCTGTCCGGTCGCCAATTGCAAAATGACATGTGCCAGTGCGATCAGCTGTTTCCTGTGACTTCATATACGGTGATTGCGTCTATCCTGTTGTTTTTGTAGCCACACAACTTGTGTCACAAGTGATAACGTGTAGCTTGACCTTGGATTTTGCGTCCAAGCTAGTCCTAAAGAGGTTTGGTTGGTTCATTTGGGTTTTTGTTTTGATGGTTATGGTAATGCATTGATGGCATCGTTCTGCAAACAGACAGTGAGGTCTCGTGATAGGTGAGGTCCTGGATCAATGTCCGACGATCGGCAAGGGGACAGCCATCAAAATGTGGCACAACAGAGGTATCCAGTACTTCCTGTTGATAACAGTGTTTGTTGTGTGTCTTATGTAGTGAAATCCAACTCGCAGTCATCACTGAGCCACTGCCAAAGTGTTTATTATGATTTCCAGTTGAGGGGATTGGGATTTGTCTTAAGACGTTAACGAAATCAACCCCATTTTAATATCATCGTTGTTAAAAAAACCCACACACATAGGGAAATATGTAGATACAATCATTAAGTTTTCAGTACACGGCAAAAGCGCCCACAAAACAGCAACGACCCTTCAGCTTTCAGACAAATGATACAATGATTACAACTCCTTTTCCACCCATGTTTGGTTGTATAAATCTACTCCAGTGTCAGTGTTTGCCCATAACTCTCAAAATCTGTAGTACGTAAGGACCCTGTGCCTAGATATTCAAAGCTCTGTTAGCGCCAAGACAATCGAAAGTGTTAATGTATGACACTTACGACTATCTTAACGCTAATTAAGGGAGCTTCTAAAACGTGGGCCCAGAACAATGTTGTAGGTCCTGATCAGAATGTGTACATCTTAATGTGAGAATAATATTCTTCGTTATTGGCGATGAGGCCATAAGGGCCTGCAGAAAACAAAAGCTGTAGGTACGAGTGGTTTTCAATCGGCTTTGAGCCTAATATAAGGAACAACCTTAATTTCGAACGCAGCACAGAAAAGAGATGTGCTGTTTCAGCACTCTATAACCTATATACTCATACATGAATCTTTTGTACAGTTACATTTTGTAAAGTCTCTCATAATACCGCATGGACTGGTCCTATATCTTAATCTTTTAATGAACTATATATGTGTATGTGCTTTAGTTACTCTATACTAGTATATATGAGGGCTGAGACTCAACTGGCTATCTGTCTGCTTGCCTTTTCCTTGCAGGTGTGTATGTGTAGATTACTATTCACTTATAGGAAATTTATAAAATACCCAGATGTTACATGAAATTGATGATCCTAGGTTTAAAGTCCAAAATATAAACATGTACATTGACTTGCATGTAGGATGACACTGAACTACATGGGAATATCTTACAGATGGCTAGGTTGTGAAGTAACTCAATTATGAAAGGGTCATGGGCTATCAGTAGTACTTAATGGGTTGCGAAGCAGAGCTCGCAAATCCTGGGATATTATCAGTGTTCCCTCGGGGTTAAAACAACAACAACATGCATTGCCTAAGCATCAACCAGCCCCAGCAGAGATCATATACATGTGTTATTATATGGTCTCTGGCCCCAGAGAATCGCTCTAGATTCGTGCCCCTGTGGCATGTATAATATTATCAATTCTCAGTCGACCCTGCTTCTGTTTTCAAAACAGCACAAGGCAAACTAATATTGCAACAAAGGATTCAGTTGTAGTCCATTTTTCAACAAGCGAAAGTTCTCTTAACGGAAAAGCACATACTTCAAGAAATGTATAAATAAAGAGAAACTTTGCATACTGACTCTCACTGGTAATTCTCTCTTTAGAAACGTCAAGAGTTTTAAGAACGCCAGGTGCAATGTTTCAACAAGGATCTATCAGCACCTTCTAATTACGCTTCAACAATTTCAGTTTCAATTTCAAATTAACAACTGTATAATTTCACGTAATACATGTTATGCTACAGTCTCAATTGTAGCGCAACTGGAAAATCGCCAGAGGTCAATGAAGAAGGTTATTGCAAGAGTTGTCTTTTCTTGAATAGAAGCACTTCCGTTTTGACATTCGATGGCAACAGCTCAAGAATGTAGACCTTTGTAACTGCCTAAACGATGTTTCTTCATTGGGAGACAGGAGAAGAAACTTAACATGGTAGGTAAAATAACATTATTCTTCTTAATATCAGGCCTGAATACACGATGACATATTAACTTATCGTCGCACTGGTATCCAAACGCACAGCTGGTTAGATCTATGCCTTTTCAGACCCAAACTGCCAGAGGTCGAGCAGACGTGAATTTGTAACTGTTCGTGTGCAGATATTTGAGTGAGATTGAGGAGTCTAATGTTCCTTTCGCAGCCACCTTGTTTGACACTGGCGTACATCCTTGTGCCTTTCGGTAACTGGGCTTGGTTAATGTTACTTACCGTATTTATGTTTTTATTAAAACATGAGAGAACAGCATGCAGCGATGAAAGATACCTGTGCCGGTGTTGGATTATTTCGAGAGAAATGTTGTTTTGGGGCAACTTCACTGCTGACTGGATCGTGGTATTTATTGTGCTTTCTTGTAAATTAAGTTTCGGAAGATGTTATAATTCTGTACTTATGCTGTTCACACACTGCCTTGGTGACAAAAATGTTCCAAATCTCTTAATTACATGTATGTACTCTGAATCTAATTGTCAAAAGATGAGATAAAATAGCCCAAAATCTTAAATGCAAAATTTTATATTTATGATAGGATTGGTGAGGTCCAAGAAAGGGAGATTGTTCTGCTGCTCTGTTACATTGTAAACTTATTTCTAGGGTGTTGATTGTTGGTCTAGAAGTTTATATGGTCATGATGGTTGTCTGGGATAGAAAATGTATCATCATCATTCCTGTTGAAATAGCCAGAGCAATTTCCTCAGTGTGTACAAGTATTTCTATTTGCCAAAGTACATTTGTTATTGCCACAGTACATTCTAAAAAAAATTGTCATCAACATGGTGCAAGCATTATCATCACCATCCACACAAAGAATCATCATCACGTGTTCAGGGTGAATTTACTGTAATATACCTGCTATGTTTACTCCAGGCTAATATGCATACAGATATTCAGATGTACTGTCAAATTGTGTTATGCTTTTATAACATCTAAATTGGTGTAATTTTCCCAAGGTGCATCGAATGAGGATTAGAAAGCACAAAGTTTTACTGGGTTTGCATGAAAGAATGCTGTATATTTGATTGCCTTATAGTAGTTAGTATATCCCTTTGAAGCACTTTAAAATCTGGCTTTATGTTTATGGTAGTTTTATATAGCATATTTTTCACTATTAAAAACCCCAGATTAAGTGGGTTGTTGTTTTAACCTCTGAAACCATAGATAGTATTTTCGTGTGACAAGTTAATATTTCCTTCAGACAGTATATCAAGGCAATCATCATACTTCCTTCCATACTTCATGGTATAACAGCAAGAGTCAGTAGGTTATTCAAAGTAGGATGAATGCCTGTCAACAGCTGACCAAAATTTGCAGTGTGTCAATTTATTCCAGAGCTGTGTGGCCTCCCTGGTGGAAGATATGCCCAGTTGTCTGGTAGTAGAGGATATCCGTAGACCGACTGGTTTCCTGACATATCAGACAAAGCACAAATAACACATCTTGTCTCTGTAGCTTTACGCTGGCAACAGGTTAGATAGTTTGCTTGTGAATGAGTGAGTGATTATTTAATGTCACATCTGCAATATCTCAGCCCTGTTGTGACGAAATATACAATAAAAAATGAAAATATTTTGACGGGTAAAACCTGTCGATGATGGACAGTAAAAATACTAGATTATCACAGATTTGAATGTAAAACTAGCATGTAAAACTAAAATATTTTAATTAAAGAAGACAATACAATATAAAACATGGGCTATTGCTTGCCAACAACTAGTTTGCTTGTGAATAGAAACAACTTTATACCAGAGCTGTCTACATACTGCCACTGAAGACGCCCATCTGGTACAAACACACATTGTACCTTTTGAATTTAAAAAAGTACAAGCAGTGCGTGAATTAATAAAATCCTCTAACATTTTGAAATCCTGGGGTAATGTTATTATTCAGTATATTGTAAAATACGTTCATTGTATTGATAGAGATTGATAAATGCGCCACTTTGCAAAAAAAATTGAATTTTTCACTCATTGACCTTTGACCTCAATTAGTGACTTAGTTGGGTATTTTTGAGCTTAGCAAACAACAGATTCATATTCAGCGCAAAGTATCTACCCGAGGATATGTGGTTTGCTTGCTTTTACTCGGAAATGTCTCATGCATCCTTAAAATGCACATTTCTGAGAAATTTGACAAGGCTATTAGATTGTTTCAGAAGCAGATTCACAGAATGAGCACACTAATGAGTCTGTGTAATTCATCAAGTATAACTTATGTTTAGTCATTAAGATCTTGAATTTCCTCAATTTTGGTCATGAATATCTCAGTTAGGAGAGGTGAAAGGATATGCCATGAATCTGCTGATACACCTTGCCATTTAAAGTGGGATGTTTCAAAACAGCTGTATACATGGCTGATGATGCTGTTGATGCTCACGTAAAACCTTCCATTGACAGCATCATATCAACCCGAAACATCCTATAACAGATTATATCAATATATTCATCACCACTCAAACCACCATCACCAAATCAAGAGAGCAACTGCTGCCACACTTTTTTACCATCTTATCCCATGAGGCTTCTTTTTTACAAACTGTTTTTCACCTTTTATCGCAGCATGTTAGTCCTATCTTACTGCAACATCTTAGTGCTCTTTATATGGTATTTATCTATATGTGCATGATTTTAGCGTTCTTGTAAAGTGCGTTGTGATTCAGTGTTTTGTTTACGATGTAACCAAAATTTCCCTCGGGATAATAAAGTATTATCTTATCTTATCTTATCTTATCTTATCTTATCTTAAGATACACAAAAACAATCAGTACATCTGACATATTGCAGCAACAAGTAGATCATGTGAAGACAACATTCATCATACACAATGGTTTTCTTAAGAAACTTGTTGAAACCATTATAAAGAAAACACTAGAAGATCAAGTTCAGTGTTCTCCGAAACCGGAACCATCTCCCATCCAATTCAGCATCCCGTATGTTGGGTCCATTATCCACCAAGTCAGTAGACTTCTAGAGAAAACGTCCATCACTGACACAACTTTCTCGTCTGGCAAAATGCTCAAAACTTGGTTATGTGCAAATGGTAAGGATTGCTCTCAGACTATCTCAAACCCCAAAGGCTGTGTGTATAAACTAAAATGTGATATCTAATTTGATGAGGCAAGCAGACCAGTAGCTACAGGAGTGAAAAAACACAAGACATCAGTCAACAAATCATATCAACAGTTTATCAACACTTTGTGAATAATCATAATCATGAAACTGCCCAAGGAACTGAAGTCTTCGCAAAAAGAGGGAAGCACAAGTTGATTAAAGCTATGTACATCAAACATACAAAACCAGCAATAAGGAGGAATCAGGGTGTGTACCTCCTGAAAAATGGTTCATAAATCAATACACAATACCCTACCTTCATAACTGTACCCATATTTAAACCATTATTTCTATGTATGCACTGTAATTACTAATTTTCAATACATGTATGAATAAGTATCTGTACATTTCCAAATTAATCAATAATTGCGTTAAAAAAGTATATGTACATTTCTAGATCAGTCCAATTGTCAGTAAACAATATTTAATATATTCATAATAATATGTATCTCTAGTAGCCCTGTTACTTAGCTCAATCCACATGCATTGCATTATCATAGCTTTGCAACATCATGGGCACAAGTAACAGTTACTGTCCATTAGTTTTACCTGATGATGTTGCTAGAAGAGGCCCTGAAACATATCCAAGAGATGAAATCCAGAAAATTCTTTATATACTGTATATACTGTGCACATTGTTTATTGATCTAGATTATGGTATAGTAGTGATCACATGGATAAAACCATCACATTGAAATGTTTAATGAATGGAATGACTGGAATGTACTTTCATCAGTTGATGAAGGAGCAAGAATTAATGTGTAATCAGATTACTGTGCATAAGCTGACCTCCATAGATAAGCCGACCCCCTAGCTTGACCCTTAAAATCAGTGTCGAAATGGTATGTTTGTAACACTGTGATGAAAAAAGCTTGGCCATAATCCAGTCCCAAGTGATGAAAACAGTGTTCCAAGAAATCCCAGTTAGTAGAAGCATGTACACGAAGCAGCATGCCAGGGTGGAAACACGTACGAGGAAGGCATGAGCGACACTCACCAGTCATAAAAATGAAGTCTTGGATCTGCTCAAAATGTAGCTTTCAAATTATGCATTGATAATAAAGAAGAGCTAGCTTTCTTTGCTATTTATCACTTTTGGATAAATAGTCCAGTAAATGTTAACACCAAATAACATGAAGATTTATTTTTTCATAATTACATCATCATGATTGTCTCATAAAAAAACAGGGCAAGTGGAAAATTAGGACAAGTTGCTTTCTTGAAGTCACTTGCCTTGTGGCAATCTGTGTTCTGATTTTTAGAAGCCAGGGCACATTTCAGTATTCTGAAGTGGAATGTAATTGGGATATTTTTGTTGATAGCAGTCCTTTACCTCAAATCGCACCGACCTCTGAGCTTGTGCAGGTGCAATTCAGTGGGCCTATTGTTTAGATTACCCTGTTGTAAGTATATATATATATATATGAAGTGTGATGTACAAATATACCTGGTATTTACAAATACATGAATAAGATTATTATGTATGTTGTCTTATGAAGCAAATGTAGGCCTTTTAAGATATTGCCGGGATAGGTATCGCATTGAAAGGTTTCCAAGCAACTTGTCACGCATGCTAATCATCCTGACTTACCAGTACTGGGTCAGTATGTGTTACACTAGGCTAGATACTGTGAAGTAGTGTAAGTATTATCCAACCTGTCCAAATTTAATTCAGGTTTTGTGGATTATTTAATATGAGTAGACCTTTTGGAAAAGCTCTTAATCTTTACAGTTTTCACTGGTTTGGACTAGTTGCCTGGTGATCTTGTTAAATGGTTAATTCCTTATAAACTGGGTAGACGAATCTGTATGTTATCAATTTGTTTAACCATAACTGAACATATACCTTTTAAAACATCAAGACATTTGAACATCTATTAGGAAAAATGTTTTATTTAAATTGTCATTTAATAAAAGTTATGTTATACTTTCCATATGAAAGTTTTATTTTTCTGCATGGTCAGTGTTCAATTAGTTTTTCAAAGAGTTTTGCTCTTCCTATCATCCATATTTTCACTTTGATCCAGTACAGTTTCAGAGTGAAACTCCTGTTGAAAATAGTTCATTAGACTTTGCAATTACTTCTTGAACAATTACAATAACAGAAATGAATGGTATCTCTGGGGTGGCTGGACAAATCCGACATTTCTCAACGATGCGATCATCATACTCCAAGTCAGGTTGGAAGATACAAAATGGTTACATAGCTGTTAGTGCTGTTGTGACTTCACATGAAGACATCAGAACACAAGACATATGAACATGGGAAGGTTACAAGTACAAGTGATAACCATGATACATGATAACAAGATGTTTGTATGCAGGCAGTGGTAATGAGGTCTCTATTTGAATAGTGAATGAATAACAGTACTATTCTTGATATTTTATGAAACCTTTTGACGATATTCATATGAACTAGTCCAGCTGATACCTGTCCAGCAGTCATAACATAACCATTCATTAAGATTAGGCTGATGACCTTATAGTGGCTTGGATTCGTTCGAAAATCATGGATTATTTGGAAATATCTTGTTTAACTAGATGGTGAAGTAAAAACATTCAGGAATCATCTTTTAGAACCATGGATATTGGATGCTTAAGGTGCTGAGAGCTGATATGCATGGTCAGATATTCTGCACTGACATGAGGTTCAAATTTTGTCATTGCAGTTTCATGGAAAATTTGTTACTTTTTTCTAACATATTTAATGAAAATTGCATAAAACGAAAAAGTATGAATTGGTATTGCTGATTTGTGTTAATGTACAGTGCTTTATAGTAATGCAGTTCTTTATAGTGATATCATTACGCCATATTTTCTTTGAAATTGACAGATCAGTGTGGACATGCACCATGAGTTATGGATAAAGATGTTCCAAGACCTTCCAGTGTGTAGGCTCTGACCACATCTTGAGACATGGAAGGGAAGGAGGAGCTACCAATTCCAGGTATCTGGGTGAATGTCAGCTCTGCAGAACAGGAGGCTGCAGGAGGGCCACACTCCCCCAGGGTCAAGTTCATGATAGGTGATGACTTTGAGGAGAGACCTCGCAGTCCAGGTTGCTATGAGGTAAATATGTAGATATAGAGACTAAATGTCTAAGTGTACATTTCTGTCTTGTCATGTGAAATGATGTGTTACATTACTTGTGATAACTGAATTCTCCATTTTCCAAATTAAATTAAAGAATTCTTTTTGGATGATTTTTACTATTCATCGGCGAATGGTTTGTTGAATATGTGGAAAGTGTATGTGGGTGTACATTGATTTGTCAGATCTTTACTACCTGTTGCAGTAAAAGTTATGAGACATTTGTCAGGTATCGGATTGAGAGATTATTTGCGAATGCCACTAAATTAACCTGAAGATGATGTCTTGTTCTGTCTTGTTCGTTTTGAGCCAAACTATGTATTATCAGTGTCCCGTATATATTGGGAATCCTGTGGTCCATTTTTGTTCCATGTGTATACATGGATTGTATCAGAATCATGGGACCATGTGATCTCGTGATCTTTACATTCAACATTAGGATTATAGTAATCATCAAAAGAGGTTTTAAAGAAGTCTCATTTGTATTTCAGCGATCTGATTCTAGTGACAGAAGAATTGTGGTTGGGGTGTGTGCAATGTCAAAGAAGGCCATGTCCAAGCCAATGAGGGAAATTCTTCAAAGACTGGAACATTTTGAGAGAATACAGGTTCTTGTTTTTGAAGAATCTGTGATCTTGAATGAAGCCATCGAGGACTGGCCCATCTGTGATGCTCTGATATCATTCTACTCACACGGCTTCCCGCTTAGCAAAGCCATTGCATATGAGAAGCTCAGAAACCCTTTTGTAATCAATGACTTGGAAAATCAGTATTGTTTGAGAGACAGGTAAGTTTTGTAACTTGCTGAAAACATGTAATTAATTAATGCTAGGGGTATAGAGGAATTATCATATATATATACATGTAGAAGCTTATGTCAATGTCCATATATATATGTATATATGTAGAAGCTTATGTCCATAGAAGCTTATGTGTGTGTGTGTGAGGGTAGGGGGGTGTGGGTTGGGGTGGGTTATGTGGTGTGGGTGTTGGTTGGGTGGGGAGTCTGTGGGTGGGTAGAAGCTTATGTCCATGCTGACCTCGTGGCTGGGGAGACAGGATGATGTCACTCTTCATACATGATCCGCCATTTTGAAGAGCAGAAAGGAGGGGGAGAAATACGTAGGATTGTTTGTTTCTGAGTATTTTACTGGATCTAACTTCTTGATACATTTTTTTAATAAACCAGATTGGAAACCTATTCTTCTAAAAATACCTGATTGTATTTAAGTTGGATTGGGAAAATCTTTCAGGAATCACCCTTACAGAACCTGCAGACAAGAAGTACTGACCACACAAAGAGATCAAATTATAAAACAAAACACAATGCAAAGCATAGTATCCCAGTAGTGCCAGCCGACACTTGTCATATATCCACAAGGTTCTGCTGTCACTGGGCGCCTGTTTTATATCACTTGTACGCTAGGAGGCTATTACACCATTGCTGACATAAGAGTGAGAGTTTCAAATATTAGCTCAAGTATCATCATGTCAAAGAGTCATTGCAAAAGAAGACTTGGTGAATGTTTTCATCTCACCAAGATTTAAATTGAGGTTAATTTTTAATTGCACAGTGTCATTTAGAAAGTGGTCAGACATAACATATTACATGTTATATTTCGGGTTACACTTACAGTCAAGCACAGATTCTGGTACTTTTGTTGGGTTGAGTCCCATGAGGGATTTGAACCCACACCCTCAGAGTCAGGCAGCTAATTTAGTAATTAGCATCATACAAAGTCACATTAGTTGTTTTATTAACAAATTTTTTTTTATTGTATTTTAGGCGACAAGTGTACCAGATTCTAGTCCGGGAGGGCATTGCTCACCCAAGATATGCTGTCCTCAACAGAAATGAAGAAAAAGCTATCAGTCAGTGCTTTTGTCTTGAAGAATACTGCTCTAACTGTTCTTTTCATATTGTCACAGATGTTATCCTCTGGACTCAAGTTTTGTGTCTAGTTCACAGCATTCCTTCTATCATGTCAGAGTAAACAAGGTTTGAACAAACTGTATGGTTTGAACTTTGAGTATTTCTTGCCTCTTTTATGTTTACAGTTGTGGTGCAAATAATGATCAATGGGTATGCAGGCCTAAAATTAGTGGTCCCTTTGAGTTCTTGACAAGAGTAGTTTACTGTATATTGCAAAGAATTTGAATTCTTCCTAAACCGCATATGTTGGCATTTCGCATTCTCATGGATATTGGCTGAAAAAATAATACAGACAATTCTCCTCATATGAATGCTTGTTGTTTTTTAAATGAAGAGAGTCCTCTAACAGGAGTTGTCCCCTACTGACTTAATGAGGCATCTCCCATTCTCATGGCATAACGAGCAACTAACGTTGTGAAGTGTAAGGAAGAGGAATCCTGCCAGAAAGGCAGCAACAAGTTATGATTTGTCCAAGTTGGGGAAAACTCACATATATGTGTTATGCTGCCAAATCATTACCATTCGCAGACTTGGGCCACCGATCAGTGATGTAAACAACCGCTAAGTATCGTGCAGTGGTGACCTCAGCAGGAGACGTGTTTACAGCAAGAATAGGAAACCCATGAGACTGGGAGATAGACCTATACCTATTTCTACCATAACAAACACCTATACCACAATAAATGAACTGCTGTATTTCTGTTCCTTAAGTAGGCATAGAAAACAGTACACTTCATCAATTAGATGTCATTGTACACACAGTATGTTATGTGCTTTGAAAGATCCTTGTCATGGCCTAACAGTTAAAGTAATGAGTTAAGTGGTCTCAGTTTGTATGTTATAATTCCTGGAAGAATCCTTCACGACCACTTTTAATTTCAAACATTGTGTAGCGATTGGGTGGATTGATTTTTGGAAAGATGGATACGTTTCACTTGTATCATTATGTTTAGCAATTTTCATGATAAAAGGCTGATAGCCAGCAGCTATGTCATCAATAATAATGTTATACATCTTGCTCATAGCAAACATACAGTGGTTTAAGAGTTGAGTTAAGTGCTTGCAGGTTTTTTTTAACATTTAGTGACAGTAGGTATTCTTTTTTCAGGTAAATATGTACAGACTGAAGATTCAATAGAGATAGATGGAGTCCTGTTCCCCAAACCCTTTGTTGAGAAACCTGTAGATGCCGAAGACCACAACATTCACATCTATTTCCCTATGTCAGCAGGTGGAGGTAGCACACGTTTATTTCGTAAGGTACGACAGGTATGGTGTTTCCATGTTTCTGACTGCTCCAGGTATGCTTTGTGCTAACAATCAGAAATTTGCTCTGAATGGTTTGAACCTGGTCTCTCAACAGTTTGATCACATCTTTAAACAGGAAAGAGATGTCAGTCCCGCATACCCATATGAGGATCAGGTGGTGATTTGGATCTAGTTATTTGTTATGGTATCTCAGTCCCATGAAGCTTTGATCATGCAGTCCTTGGTTTGTCTTGACCACACCAGATTGTGTTTACAGACAGCCTAGCCTTTTAGGGATGGTAATTTTCCGCTGATTTGGGTATTTGTGCTGATTTTATCTCCAGTTGGTCAGTTCAAAACCCCATTCAATGACACAGACTTTTCAGCTGAAAATACTTTTCCCTGTTGCAATCCCTGGCCTTGAAATGTGGGATTAATAAATACCATGATAACGGCATCAAGCTCGACATTGTCAGCTAAAACTAAAAGAGATTCATTACAGCTTATTCAGTTTGACCTGAAATACTCTACATAGGCTGGACTCAGAAGTCAATTGGCACAAATAGCAGGTCAAGTTACATAGGGGAGCAGAGAATGTTATGCAGCAACCTTGTTTGGCTGTTAGAACATGTTGACAATCAACTTACAAAGGTAGACAAAATCAGCTCACAATGATAGACCCAACCATTTGTGACACGGCCACGCAAAACATTAGTGTTCACTTGCTCCAGTTCAAGCTGAACAAGCCTTAAAGAATCAACTGCCATACACCTCATGAACAAATATTCATGTACAACCAGTAATTTGTTTTACTGAAAATTGGTTCATTAAATGTTTCATGTTTTTTACTCTGGATTATTTGCGTAGACAGATCAGCTTAATAAATAAGTCGCCGCTATGCCTATATGTTTTCTTAGTGCATTGGTGATTCTGAAGCTAAACAGAAGAGGCCAAAATATCAACTGCATGCATCATGCTTTTTGTTCAACCCCTTCTTATGGATAGCATTTTACACCCATTTTTGGGGCAGAAAGACCGACATCATTTCCAAGTGAAAAATACTTTGGCTGTTGTGATGTTGAAGATCTGTGAAGATCCAGGTTAAAATTGATGTTCATTAACCCATGCTTGTCATAAGAGGCAACTAACAGCATTGGTTGGTCAGACTCAATGAACTGGATTAACATTTCATTGTATCCTAGTTGCTTAGATGATGCTTATGCTGTTGATCACTGGATTGTCTGATCCAGGCTTGATTATTTACAGACCACCTTAAAACTTGAAACTTAACTCACTCATTCAACCTATTTCATGTGCTCAAAGAAAGAGATGATTATATGAAACAACTCTTCTTTGATAACTACCACATTGCAGGTTTTATGAAAGCATTCTGTGTACCCAGGTATTTTCTGTTTGGTTATTTTTGCACAAATAAAGACTGTACTAAGTTTGTATTTTTAGTAGTGGATTATGAAAAGAATGCATATGATTTTTAGGACATAAAGTATTTCGTTGGTGAGGTATCTGGTCATGTTTGTGATCTGTCATATTATTGTCAGTACTGTAGATATTGTGTTATTTTCTGTATTTATTCTCATATGGTGTTTACTGTGTTTTCTTAAAACTGATTTCAGAATGTTCTTAAAGTTCAAAATATTTAAGGATAGTTATTATGAGTGTTTCATCTTTCCGTCATGATCATAGTAGTTAAACAACGATTAGCATCACAACTCTCCCTGACCTTGTATTTCCAGGTTCATGACCGCAGTAGTGTGTACTCTGTCATGAGTCGTGTAAGAACTGCTGGTTCCTACATTTATGAAGACTTTATGCCAACAGATGGCACTGATGTGAAGGTATGTACTGATCCTTTGACAAACATAAATAGTCACTGAGGAAGAAACTGAGACTATATTTTAAAATCTGGACAATTTTACTGGGATTGGTTCAGTCCAGATTCAGTTTTTCACAGTCTCATATGTTAAAACAAGTACAAATAATTAGTACTATAATTTTTAAAATGTTTATTTCTTAGACTCATTTTAGACTCTCTTGTAATTTCAACTTGTGTTGAGGGGTGGGGTAGGTATGATGGCCTGAAACAAAGTTTCCACCCTCTTGTAACACTTTGCTCGGACAAACCCCTGCTCTTCCATTACATTAGCAGTATTATATTATAAGTTACAAGAGCTGTCAGTGACTATGAACTTGTTGTCATTCAGGTGTACACAGTGGGCCCTGACTATGCTCATGCAGAAGCCAGAAAGTCCCCAGCACTGGATGGGAAGGTGGAGCGGGACATGGATGGGAAGGAGATTAGATATCCTGTTATTCTTAGTGCCAAAGAGAAGATGATTGCCAAGAAAGTTTGTCTTGCTTTCAAGGTAAGAATATTTTATGACAAAGCCTGAAATGAGAACAACTGCAGCAAATCAAGTGAGGAAGGATGTTGTATCTTTTGAAAAGGAAAATTCTTCTTGTAATGATCTTTGATCTTTGTGTACAAAAGATTTGAAATATCATTATAGTAAATTCTCAAATGAAGTCATTAGAATAAATATAGCCTTTGAATGAGGTGATGTGAAATGGGGTTAATGTCTTTGTTAAGAATGTTTTTTGCTCATATGACAACGTGCATGTGTGTGTATGTGTTGCTGTTTGTACTAGCCTAGACTTTAAGCTGGTTTTGTAGTGCTAGCTCACTGAAATACCATGTCGCAGTTAAGCATGAATACCCCACTTAGACACATTTTCAGACTCTTGTCCTTGATGTAGTACCCTTTAATGCTGGGTGCCAGGCATCGACCAACAACAACCATGTTTTAATGGTTTTTGGTGTGATGCGGATGGGCATCAAATCTGTGACCTTCTGGTCTCTTTGTTGACGACTACACCACGGAGATGGTTGCCTCTGAATGAAATGCTTACAACATCCTTTATATAGTGCTTGTTAATAGATGTTTATTTTATCCTTTCAGCAAAATGTATGTGGATTTGATCTGCTGAGAGCTAGTGGCCAGTCCTATGTGTGTGATGTAAATGGGTTTAGCTTTGTGAAGACTTCCAGTAAATACTATGATGACTGTGCCAAAATACTTGGGTAAGTTATTTGGTGACGGTCATTGTTAAAGTAGTTTGCTTTCTTTTTGCCTTATAGATAAATAAGTCTTCATTTGTTTATATACGTATCAAGTACAGTGTTACATAGTCTAGTCCATGAAGTTCTGGGCTGAAATTAGTCTTCAGCAACCTATGCCTGTCATCGGCAGCTAACAGGTTCAGGTGGTCAGACTCGCTGACCTGGTTAATACATGTCATCATACCCATTGCTCTTGCTCTGATCCAAATTTGGAAACCACTGCCATATTGCTGGAATATTGCCCATATTGATGTTAAGAAACAAACACACATAGCCTTAAGCATGTCACTTGATCTGTTTTTGCAGCTTTCATCAGACAATGCAAAATAATGATCATCCAGAATCACCTCATAAAGTGTATTCAGGTATCTTAAGGTCTCGACATGTATTTTTCCTTAGCAGCACTCCTTTGATGAAGATTTTATTACCTTCCCTAGTTTATATGGAGCTCAAAGGCTCAGTCAGTAATATTGCTCATGGTTTTTGCAAGAAACAGTTTCTACTGTGGCTTGAGCATGTTGAGTCTCAGATTGATTGGCTTCCAACTACACTAACAGACATACCATATATTATATTTCTCAGAACAATGATCATGAGAGCCTTAGCCCCTCAGCTGCAGCTTCCATGGGTGTTAGGAGCTGGGCCTGAAGATATTCCCGTGGTTCCTACGACACAAGGACCCATGTAAGTACCTAGTAGCAGAGATGGCAGTTAGATTGAGCATTAATGTATATTAGAATAATATATTAAATTGGATGGAACATTAATATATTTTCTTAATTTGCATTGAAATTAGGATGGAGCTGCGATGTGTAAGTGCTATTATTCGTCATGGTGACCGGACGCCCAAACAGAAAATGAAGATGGAGGTGAAACATAAGAAGTGAGTATATATTTAAACCTTTAGTATTAATGAATTTCCAATGTTATGGAACAAGACTACAAAAGGTTTTTGATGACAGCTCTGTGACAAGAAGTAATGTGAAATTTTCATTTTCAGTTGAGAATGTTTGAATTTGAAGATGACATAATTGGTTAGTATATGTATGTTCTTGCACATATAGTATAACCAGAAATTATTGAGAATTTAAAGATTGTATATTTTATATTTTTTTAACTCATTACTCACGTATTAAATATGAATGTTAGTAGAACATAAATCCATATTCAAAGACAGTTGAACATTTAGTATTTTGTCAAGTCACCATGGACAGCAATGCATGCTTCAATGCAGCAGGGGACACTACTGATCAAAGAAATTAGAAAGTCCATTAGTGGTCCATGCTGTCCAAATATTGGACCACCTCTTCTATATTAGCAATATTAGTTTCAAGTCCCCAAACATTTTCTATTGGATTTTTATCACGTCTATAGCTCGGCCAATCTAATAATGTTATATTTTGGGTCTGAAACCAGTCCTGTGAATGCCTCAACAATGTTTTGGTTTGTTGCCCTGCTGGAAAAACAGAAAAAAAATCCATAGAACATGTGAGCAGATGGAAAAAAATGGCTGTTGAGAATATCTGTGTATTGATATGTGTTCATATTCTCTTCAAATACACAGAGGTGCATTGCTGATCTGATGTCCTTGTTATAATACACGCAGGGAGGTCTGGGGTAGAACAAGTCTTCAGCAACCCATGCTTGGCACTAAGGGTGACTATACTTGTCGTATGAGGCGACTAACAGGATCAAGTGGTCAGGCTTGCTGATTTGGTTGACACATCATTGGTTCCCAATTGCACAGATAAATGCTCATGCTGTTGATCACTGGATTGTCTGGTCCAGACTTGATTATTTACAGAACGCCACCATATAGCTGGAGAATTGCTAAAGGCGGTGTGAAACTAAACTAACTCACCCAATCACTCACTCACTCACTTGTTATAATACACTAAAATTAACTCCTCCTCTTCTCACTGAAAGTGTCATCTGCTAGCAAGTAAAGAAGGGGGAATAACTCTTCACAAACAAATGAAAAAGGATTAACAGAGTTTTCGCTCTTGAATAAAACCAAGAACCTGATAGCTGGTTAAGGTTGTTTATACTAGAAACTCAATTAAACACTGTCCTAAAATTCTCAATAATTTCTGGTCATACTATGTAGCCTCTCCTGAGCATCACTGGGCGTAATTAAGGTTATGACATGGACACTTATTTTCATTACACTGTCAGTAAAGAATAATAATTTATACTTTGGGGTGCTCTTGCTCCATTTAGCTAATAATTCACTAGGCTTGACTATTTACCCACTTCACAGTGGTTCATTATCCCCAAAGCATAAACTAGAGCTCAGAGTACAGTGGGTCTGCAGACCCATATTACATCCCAGAGTCCACAGACTCAACAACCCATACCTTGCACTGTGAGAGCTGCTGCAGCGGCCCCAGGACATAACCTAGCTCTCAGTCATGCCCCTATCCTATCAGTCAGCTTGCAAGTTGTGCCAAATGTTTATATACTGAAATGTGTTTTGTTGTGTTTGCACAAAACCTTGGCTAATGGTCATTTATCTGATTCTTCCAGATTCTTTGAATTGTTTGAAAAGTATGGAGGCCTGAAAAAGACTCACCTCAAGCTCAAGAAACCGAAACAGCTTCAGGAAGTGCTAGACATTGTGCGCCACCTGCTGAGTGAGAGTCAGTACAAAGTGGATCCAGAAGTGGAAGAAAAGAAGGCCAAGCTACAGCAGCTAAAACTTGTGTTAGAAATGTAGGTCTTATTTGTCAGTGTGTATGGTTCTATTTATGGCTGAAATGAAACCACTGAATTCCAGTGTCTGGGTTGGACGTGTCTTGTCATATCAGCTTTCAGAAAATAGTTGACAATAATAGATTGCATCAGGTACTTACAGTAAGGAAAAGTAATGGCTGACAAACAATCTGTAACCAGAAGATTTATTTTTAGTTTCTTAAATTGATATTCTGACTCCCTGATGTATTTATTTGTCAGAATGTTTTCAAAATGAAATTTACACAATATTAAGCTTGTCACTTAAGAAGGAAACTGATTTCATAAGCATACGAATGGAACATCAGAACTTCCATGGATTATTTGACAAAGCCATTTCTTGACATGCTGTAAACACTGATGGCCAAGTTCCATTTACCTGAGGAGTAATTAATTAAAGGTCACATACAACCAAAAAGTCAAATATAATTAAAACACAGTTATCAGTTATTCATGACATATAATATACATTGCTGCTTGTAAAAAAAACGATAAACAAAATTAAAAGCGTACAGTTGTGATTCAAAAGTGCAATATGTTGTACTTCGGCTTACTGCAATTGAAACGAAACCCTCGGGAGATCGAACCCAGTCATAGCGAATGGGTGTGCACACAAGTGTAACGATGGCTTATGATTGGCTGGTTCATTTGCTGATACAATAAGGGCTCATTGTGTATACAGAAAGATGATCAGTTTGATGGACATTTTAGAAGTATGGCGAGTCACAAGAAAAAAGAGATTCTGTATGGATAACAACTTCTTTTATTGTACTTGATGCGTCGTCTCAGTATGGATTCATATACTGTCGTCAAACAAAATCATATACCGGTATACTAGAAGAAGTTGTTATCCATAAAGAAAGTTGGGTTTTGTAAATACATGTTCTCTACTGGTGAACTACTGCGTGGCTGGAAACTGTCATTCGTTCAAGTACAAAGCAGGACTTGAAACTGACAAGAGTTTGTACCAGTTTCCGTCAGATCCAGTCATCTGAGAAAAATTGATGTAGTTTGTTTTCAACCCACAAGCATAAAAAACATGACGTGTACAGGTATCACACCTGCCTAACATACAAAATGTGGCAGAGACAGGACTCGTTTGCACAAGTGTAATCAAGTATACTGTTTATAGCGTATAGCCTGATAGGTGTTAAGTTCTAATTGCACATGGTCAATGATTGAAGCTATGTATTGCATATTGTCTTCAGCAGACAGGCAGGCAGACATGTAGGTGACAATAAACCAGACATTGAGCTTTCTCTTTGACAGAGGCTGCTTACCACAATCAACAAGTTTTTTATGTAATGAGTAGATTATTCACTTGTTTCCACACACAAACAAGACTACTGCTCATGACCTCATACTGCAGGTATGCATACTGTTTCAAGCTCCGGGAACATATTTACTGTGCATGCGTTATGGGCCACTTTTAAATCACTTTGATTCATTAAATTTTATGTCATCAAAAATGCCAATTCAACCTATAAAGTTGGAAAAAAAAACGCAATGGAAAAAAGCCCACGAAATCGGAGTTCAAACGATTCACTAACTTTCCCCCAGCGCTGGTTGAATTGGCATTTTTGATGATTTGTTTCGGTAAATACATACTGAAAGGTATCAGAATCTGCCAAGATGTGTTTTATGTTGCTTGTGACCTTTAAATATCCTTGCCATGACTGATCCTAGTAACGTGAAATATATGAATTCAAAATGTCTTGAAGATGTTTTACTGTTTTGGTGATTATCTATTATAATGCGATGTCTTATTGATTTTTTTTCTGAAAAAAGTGTCCTAATGGCATTTGTCTTGAGCCAGATAACTAATCTGTTCTTTGTTTCAGTTTGATTTTGAAAAAATATTGGTAGAATTATGTCTGGGAGTCCTGACCAGATTAGGTCACCAGTACCTTGTGCTTGTTGTAAGAGCTGATTAAGAGGCCATTACAATGTATGGCGTGGCTGATTAACATGACTGCCCAGATGGCATGAACCTTTGTGGATTGATCATCTGACTTGAATAATTCTTATTTCTGCTCATATTAAAATGCCTTTAGTCAATTATTTTCTCATTCTCATTTTATGCCCTTCAAAATTATCCCCCAAGTTACAATTTCTTACTGTTCTCTGTTTTGTCAAAACTTGATTTGCTGTGTTTAATTCTGGTAATACTGTTAGTGATTGTTTGACTCTTTGTCCACATTCATTTGCCGCATGTAAATGTGATTATACAGTTGATTATTGTCCCATTTTCTGTCCACACTGTGGCATGTAATTGTGCGATTACACACACTGAAGGAGATTAACAGGTTGATCTATTGTTCCAGTGACGTCATGATGGAGAATGTGACTTCATCAAAAAGATATTGGTTTTAATTGGCCCACTAATGTGTGTTGGTCACGTAATGTTTCAGGTATGGACACTTTTCTGGAATAAATCGCAAAGTGCAGATCAAATACCAGCCTCAGGGTTGCCCCAAGAAGTCTTCCAGTGAAGAGGGTGTGTAAATGGTCTTCAGATATGTAATCCAGACTCAATGCTGTTGACGCTCTGTGTTGTTTTGTGTGGGGACTTTGGCCGAATTGCTAGCAGTGCATGGTCAGTAGAACGCTTTGTGAAGCATGTGTAGTCTGCCCAAGTGATGGGGACAGGTTTTTGTTGTACAGTGTGTATATGTGTATATAATCAATTAAACAGGAAGAATATAGTTCACGGCTGACTCAGCATATCTGGTTATATAATGTGTACACTGGACAGCTGGAACCCCTTCTAAGATATATGTTTACGTCTGGTGATTACAAAGCAAACTTTGTAGGACACCAAAAAACTACTGAATAAATATGTTGCCTAAAATAATTTTATATTCCTACCCCAATGCTGGTAGTTAAATGAACATTCTTGTGTTTCCTGCAAACACCCTGTAGTACCATCCTGTTTATTAGAATGTGATTATTGTAGGTGTCTATTTTGCCAATTCCATAAATTCAAAATGCTCCCCAAATTCCTTTTGCATTGCTACTGCTAAAGAACTTAATAACTAACAAAAGCCCTCATAACAAGCGTCCACATAAATCCGAGCTTTAAAGCGGTATGTCTAATCCAAGTTTCTTATTTCTTCTAGGTTCAAGATTTCTAACTAATTTTTTTTTTCTCTAGATTATCCTTTAGAGATATATGAGAAATCATCTGGTGATCCAGCATCTTTGCAGGTTTCAACTGGACAGTCATGGAATCCTGGTACTTGTTGTTCACTGTTCTGTGTTCCGTTCTGTTCATTGCAAGGTGGTAAACTTGATATATTTTTTGTGTCATCTGAGTTCATCAGTGTCATTAGGCCTCCCAAATTATTTCTTGTCAGACTTGTGAAAAGAGAAATATACTCAAAAAAATAATGCTGTTTAACATGTTGAGAGACTTTGTATTGAGATGAAACTATATTGAATTACTGAGTATATTTCATCTTCATTGACTGAAATTCAGGCATTCCATCAAGTCTAGGATACATCAGTATTGGGTAGTCAGGGTTTTGGTGGTCAGGTTGGTGTTGAGTCGATAAGGATAGAACTTTCATATTCGAAAGAGCAGAAAGAGGAATATTCTAGGATTCTTACTGGTATGTCTTGATTTGTCAGGGAGAATAAGACATCTTTTTGGTGATGAGACATTTGATATTTTGAGGGATTAATTGTCAATTTTAGTCAAGATGAAAAAACCCCAGCGACTCAGAAGAATAGAGAAAGTTGAGAAAATGAAGTATGAAAAGAAAGCTTGACCCCGATGATACACTTTAGATTCAAGTCTGCCATCTTGCACGGCTTCTTTCTTGCTCTGCGTGTTGATGTAAATTTTTCTGTTGGACACATATAGGTACGAGTTCACGGGCATTCATCGTAAAGTTCAGCTCAAGAATCAGCCATTTGGCCATCTACACAGCTCGTCCAGTGAGGGTTTGTAACCTAGATGTGATCCAAGTTGGCTTCTTGTTCGCTGCTTGTTGTTGGATTGTTCCATTGTTTGTATTGCTCTGTTTGACCTGAATAAAGAATTTGACATGAGTACACCAATAGCTTGACAGCGTTATATTCGGATATGGTTACTTTGTGTAAGGGTAACAGGTTGGTTGTAACTCATGTTAAGCTCCAAGTAACATTAGGCAAGGTTTACGTTTTGTAACCTGGGATTTTTGTTGGTTTAATCTGTTAGTTTCATGTATACTGTGGATTAATAGATGTTCTAAAACCAAGTGAGTTGTTGCTTCAGGTTTTTCAAAGTTTTGCTCTGTAAGTTTTTCCTTTATTATTTGATTGCATGAACTCGTCATCAGTATAATAGTAGAGGAGGTATGCGGTAACAACGCAATACCTATAATGGTTGTATGATTCTCATGTCAGTCTGTATTTCATCTGAATTCTTCATCAGTTAATGATATTGACAACCATTAACATTGAAATTGATTGTTGATGCTGCACAAAATTTAACCATTTGAGACTTATTTGTGATACATGCCTTGACAAAGGATTGATGTTACTGAATGGAAATTGATAGTATTCTCATGATTAACACAGTGTAGCTATCTAATAAAAATTCACTGTTGGAGGGTTATATATGCATGTCTTGTCTTTGACATTTCTTGTATTTTACCTGTTAAGGTGAATAGTCTGTCTGAAACATCAGTACTAACAAAAACTGAAGTTGACATCTTCTTGATGGAAAGACCTTACTGATATTCAATAATGCCTGTGATTAGTAAAATTGTACCTTAAAAAGGTTAAAGGTTTATTCTCTTTATACAGGTTAAATTTGTTGGTTAGCAGGTTCATGTTTAGTCCACATCAGGTGTTATACCAAGTGAGCTTTTGTCATGGGCTTCTTGTCTTTTGCTGTTGTGAGTTGTGTGGATGTTAAAACTTTGCTCTTTGTTAGATGGTATAAAGGTGAAACCTGCCACACGGATTATCAGTTGTATTGGAAATTCTTTGTTACTAAAGCTGAGTGGTTTAATGATATTAAAGTTTTTAATATTTCTCCCAAATTTGGTATTTATTCTTAGTTGACTTTGACAGCTGTAGACTGCACAGTGACACATTATTCTGTTTTATGGGGTTATTGAAAAATGGGTCAGTTACTACTCAAGAAGTATGTTTGTGATTGGACTGGTTTAAGCTGTGAGGGTTTCCTGAAACATTTTGAAACATCATGAACAGTATTATGGCTGTTAAATCAGTTTGGTTGTTCTGAGTTTGTTAAAAAGTCACTGCATGAGTATCAATACAGTACACCAAACTTCCCAACTTCAGTGGTAGCTCAGTTCTCCATGTTTGATGAAAAACTATCACTGACCCTATGCTAGATTCCAATATAATGGTGATGACATCCGTTGCAGTTGAGGTAAGTATTTTGGAGATGTTGAGGTGCAGCTGTGAAATTATTGAAGTTCACGATGTTGTTTTAGTTTCTATTTCCCCTGCAAAAGTACTTTGATTTAGAACATAAGGATTCCCTTACACAGTCGTTGGCCATACATATTTGTCACTTTCAAACTCACCATAACTTTGCAAACGTGTGTACATGTATATTGAATGATGACATTTTGAAATAAATATTTATGCCCCACCTCCAACTGTGGTAAGATTATACTACATAAGAAAAACTTCAAGGTTCCTAGATGAAATTGTGGAATACAGTTACTAAATATTTTACAAGCTGACATTAATCCAAATTTCATAGATAGGCAGGAAAAGTTAGCAGTGGAACTGATTGTTTGGGAAAGGGTTTAAAAACTTTGATGTTAAGCCAAATGTTATTTATTATGTTGAGATCACTCACATTTTTGTCCATGTGCATTCACACAGCATGTGCCCACCATTCATGAAAGTAGTATTTTTTTTGTAAATGAAATCTCATGGAAAAACAAGCCAGAAATTATTCACTGGAATGTCAGTTCATATATTTTGGAACATTCGTATGGGCTTTGACAGCAGTCAGTTGTGGTATGACATCACATCATAATGGAAACCTTTCCTAGGTGTGCACACTAGACTAATTTCACTGACAAGTTACTGGAATAAATTGACAGTCAGAAAATATAAACAATCTCCAACTTAATTAACAGTACATAATATCACTTCTCTGAACTACACTCTACAACATTCTACTGACTGCTATATCACATTCTTTGCATTTTTCTCTGTATTTTCTGTTTACAGAGAGTTGCCCCCTTTTCATTATATTATATTTTGGTGAGTTAAGTTGCCTCACTGTTTCTTTTTTGTGAAAATGTCAAAGCCCTCCCCAATCTGTGCTACCAAAAGATTTCTTCAGACTACTTTGAATCATACTTCTTACTCAACCCACATGCAAGTAGGTACCACTGATTCTGTTAATGGTGGCCGAAGGCATACCAATTCCACTGTTTGTTGGCTTTTTCTGATCCATTCTTTCTTGCATTGTTGATGTAAAACCCATAACCTCCACATGTTACATGTGGGATAAAAGGCCAGTTGATGACTTCAGCTGAATATCACATTGAATGGATGTTAAGAAAACAGCACATATTTTGACTGGGATATACTTATAACAGAACAGCAGAGGGTTGTTTTGTAACCTGTTTTGCTGAACATTTTTGGAAGTGACGAATATGTATGTTTACTGACTGGGGATCTCTGAAACACAAAAGTTCGTTTTCTGCTATGAAATAATTGTGATCCAAGGTGGTCAAGGTTTCGTCTGAGGGCTTGTTATATGTGGCTGCAGCTCTTCACTGAATGGTATAGATAGTAACTTAGTGTCGTATTGACTATTGACCAACTTACCTCGCTAACAATGCATGGTATAACAGTAGTGTTTGCTGTGTAGTGAGGATTTGTTTGCAGTGGGCTGACATCATCATATATCCTTGTCATCAGCACCTTAATGCAGTCATTTTCATACTTTGTTTGATTTACAGGTTTCTTCAAAGAACTCATGTGATTTCATGATTTATGTCATTGTATGTGTGGTCACAACAAATTATTTATCAGGATTATTCAGTCTTTCCTTTGATTGACAAACTGTGTGGATAACAACTTCTTTATTACGATACAGATTCTTGTATGGTTGTCAAGCAGGAATGATATTCCTGCTTGACAGCTGTACAGGAATCTGTATTGAAACAAACTCTCATAGTAAAGAGGTAGTTATCCATAAAATTTGTCATTTTTGCACTTCCCAGCTTCTAAAATGCCACTGAAAGAAGTTGACTTTCTTTTGATGTAACATTTGTTGTCTCTATTCAGTTTATTAATATATGAAGACCAATATTGTTTTGCAAGCTTCTGTACTTGCTTTCATGAGTTCTAAGTAATATAACATGTTTAATCGCTTTGGTAATTTGTTGTGACTAGTAGTTTCAGTTCATGATTTAACATTTTGAATTGCTTCAAGAACTGTAGTTATTTGCTCTTAATAATGACTGACAAATGTTTCTGATAGCCTATAAAAGGTTCTTTGATACATTTCAGTTATTAGCTTTGATACCATCCTAAAAATCATCTGATGTATTTTAGTTTGACTTTAGACTCAATAAGTGTGTGAAATAGTTTCCAAATGTTGTTAGTCAGTCAGGCGAGCTACGCCTGAAAGTTACGAGACCACAAAATAATTCACTAGCCAGAAATTTGAATGTATTAGGGGATGTCCAAAAATAGTGAGTCTCACCAGGACAATGATATAAATGCAGCTGTTTTATGCTTTATTTTTCTACATAACATCTGTCAACTGCAAGCAAATTGGTTACAGCCTCATGATCCCCATTTTGTTTTTGACATTTTACCTTGGTACCCCCAAATAAACATAATATCTGCAGTAAATGCATCACAAACTTCAGGGAACAAATATGCAAGAAACATTTGATGTATTTGAGGTAGGTAGTAGTCAATTA
This sequence comes from Haliotis asinina, assembly GCF_037392515.1. Lineage (NCBI taxonomy): Eukaryota > Metazoa > Mollusca > Gastropoda > Lepetellida > Haliotidae > Haliotis > Haliotis asinina. Next base: position 21,172,489 of record NC_090294.1, on the reverse strand, counting down.
AAGTCAAGCTTATATATTAAAGTGCATGAAAAAGCAATTTGAAACTACAGTCACTTGTCAAAGTGACTCCCTCCTTGTACTGATGTTTACTGAAAGAGCTTATTTTGGAGACATTATTATACCCCAATATGTTATGATGACTCATATCTCGTGAACCACATTACCCACATTTAAGTAACTTTGGATATGACCTGCTAATGATCCATTCACAATAAAATGGAAACTTTGCAAACATTGGACACAGAGTATAGTAGGGCTCACTACTTTTCAGCATCCCTTTGTAGAAGCTGAGCAAAAGAGTGCAAAAACAGATGAAAATAGATATTCTTGACATGCTGCTAATATGATAAAAAAATTTAAAAGCCACAATCTTGCATAATTTAAAAGTGTATTATAAATTAACAAGTTAGTAAGAGTGATGTATTTACAAACTGACTCTATGAAAAGGGTCAGTCAGGCCAGTGACTTTGGAGATTTACTGGCACAACTTAATTTGTACTATCCAGGGGCTAGCAGGCTAGTGGCTATTTTTCACACTGTACACAATCGGCCATTGAAAAACTATTAACAACCTATCAGCCATGCCAGCCTGATAACTCAATATCTGTAGCCATTTGTTTTGTGTATTCTAATACATTCAGGGTTATTCTACAGCTTGTGGATTCTGCAGGCTGTAAAAGTTCCCATAATTATGATGAAAAAAAAAAAAAAGTGATGTTATTTTGAATTAATGTTATCTGCCTTACCTTAAATTCATTGATGGGTAAGAAAAAAACACACAGACAAGAGAACACAAGAACATGATCTTACCAGAAGTTTAACTTGAATCATTCATAAATCTGATGTGCATTAAAAATAATCTCTTAATACTTAAACTGCCTAAGAAAGGGAAAAATCCGAATATAATACATGAAAATGTTATTGCCCAAATAACATACATTCAGCACTTTCAACAGAAATAGAATGTATTCTTATGAAATGACCACCTCTGTCATGTATTGGTTACAGCATCCAACTGGATTCCAGCTGTCTCATACCAAAAGACATTAAAATATGGTATTTGTTTTGTCCCTGCCAGGCACTCGGCATTATTAACAAGGACTGATCAGCTCAGAGTTAGTATAATGTGTCTGAGTAGCATTTTTATGCTTAAATGATGCATGGTATCTCAGTCAGCAATATAAAACTGGCTTAAGTCTGGGTTAGTACAAGCAGCCACACATTACACGCATGCACATCATCATGTAAGTGAAATAAGCTCAAGTGCGACATTAAACCCCGTTTCACCTGACCTCTTATGACACGACCTAATCAGCGTCATGCCAGTATCTATAATGAATGTTATCATGTTGTAGATATTGAGCTTCATTATTGTATTTGAAGGTACCCGAGATAACACATTACAAAGAAACAAAACATTGTGTAGCCAAATGACTAATTTCTCTATTCAACCTAGCAATTTACTTGAGCATAAAATAATACTGACTTCACGTCAGCCTGTCCTATCACCATTTGAAGACTAAGTCATTGGTATATTCATACAATAAATGAGATCAAGTGTGTTTTCTTGTTTCCCTTAGATGATGTGCCCAGAGATCCATCCCTTCTACTGATTGTCAAGTGGGGTGGTGAGCTAACTCCTGCAGGCAAGATTCAAGCAGAAGATCTAGGAAAGGCTTTCCGCACTTTATACCCCGGAGGTCAGGGTCAGTGCATGTTTTTAGCCATGTAGGAAGGTGTAGGTCAGACTTGCCTTGTTACATAGAGATAGCATAGTTCTTAATTGTATTCTACTAACATAGCAGGAAGATGTAGGCGAGGTGTGCCTTGTTACTCACATAGAGAGAGCATAGTTATTAATTCTGTTCTAATGTTAATGTAGCAGGAAAGTGTAGTCAGGGTTTACTTTGTTACATAGAAATAGCATAGTTATTAAGTATATTCCAGTTTGCAACCGAAGGTGAATCAGATAATTAGCTTGAGAGGATAGAATAGAATTGTTGATGGTGTGGACGCCAAAGAACCAACTCCACTGACATCTTACTATGTGCTGTAACTGTGACTGACTGAGGTAGTTCCCATCTGACCTTTTCTCGTGTAATGATGACATTATTTGAGTCTATTTGGTTATTTTAGAGCAATTTAAGCGTACACATTCATGTCATCTCTTCTTTTGAGGAACAACTGGTTGTTATAAGGCTGTCATTGTAAATGTGAAGTAACTCTTACTACATCCTTTGTGATATAAAATGGCGATGTATGAAGTTTAATCAATAATGGGTGAATTCATTTGAGTGAGGGTCAATGTTGTGTGAACGTCATGACGACGCGGCCATCAACAATTTGTTGCCCCTTTTGGAACATTTGGAATGTCACAGTAAAATATCTTACCCTCAGTTTAAGCTGAATAACCACCTTTCACATAGATTCACTTATGATATAATAATAATAACTGGCTATTTATATGTGCATATATCCATGTCCATGACATGCTCAAAGCGCACAAAATGAAAATTTCCTGAGTCACTATATACAAGTAAAGAAAAGAGATTGGTGGGGATCATTGATGAAAAGATAAGTTGTAGAGTTATGTCTTGATTTGGCTCCTGAACAAGGAGAAATCAGTACAGAGGTGGAGATGCTGAGAAAGATTGTTCCACTCTACAGCAGCAGAGTAGGAGAAGGTTCTGTAATAATTTATTTCATTCCAGACTTGGATTTTTAACTTTACTCTATTTCACTGAAAAGCATGGACCTCTTGCTGTATTGAAATACAATAGTGTGATAATAGAGATGTAGTTTTTTTTTCTTTTTGGAAGTGTTTGCATCTTTGAAGTTGAAATTTCAGAAAGAACAAGGTAACTTTCCTCATGGTAATTTGTACATTTTCTATTCACAAGCTGACACCAATCCTGTCTTAGTAGAATATATCTATTCTTGACCCTCTCAAAGCATGTCAACCCATGAAGGTCCAGGTTAGAATATTGGCCTGCAGTAACCCAGCTTGTTGTAAGAGGCAACTAACAGATTACGATCGCTGATTTGGATGACATTTCATCGGTCTTCTGTTGCGCCGATTGACGCTCATGCTGTTGATTGTCTTGGTCCCAAATGGATTATTAACAGACCACCAGCATATTGGAATATTGCAGAGTGAGAAGATAAACTAAACTCACTCATTCACTCTAAGCATGTCACAATTTGAATAATCAGTTTAGTCTACAGTGGAGAGACATGGTCAGGAAGCCTCACCCAAGTTTTTTGGCTGTTTAGTATTGTTGATAAGGTGAAAACAGACCAAGGCTTGCAAGGAGTTATGTTGTTAATATTATCATGCAGGTACATTTCACAGGTCTTCCCAAATTGGACAACTGTAACTATTCATTAACCCCTACGCTATGCTATGTATTTTTGGCATGACAGGTCAGTTCGAATCTCCTGGGTTGGGTTTCTTGCGACTTCACAGCACCTTCAGGCATGACCTCAAGATATATGCATCGGATGAAGGTCGAGTCCAGATGACTGCAGCAGCCTTTGCCAAGGTAAATACAGCTTGTTCAGGATCTTGTGGATGAAACTGCAGAGAAGTGTTATTCCTTACTGCATCAGAATCAAGATTTTATGTTCCAGTTTCGTCAAATATCATCTATCTTTGGACATTAATGCTCTTCTTGTGTTTCAAAAACACACATTTATGTAGTGTAACAATGCATTTCAGGGTTTGCTGGCTCTTGAAGGGGAATTAACTCCAATACTGATGCAGATGGTGAAGAGTGCGAACAATAATGGACTCTTGGACAGTGAGGGGAAGGAATCCAAGTACCAGCTTGTGTATGTTCTCATTTTTGTGCTTGCACTCTGTTAAAACACTCAGCATGAGATAGAAAACTGCAAATTCTGACATCTGATTAGAACGGCTTCAGAGTAATCTGGTAGTTACAGTAATAACAGAATTAATATCAAACAATTTCTAAGGAGCCATTTGCTTATAGAAACAACAGCAAACTAGCAGCACCAAATAACATAGAGTCAACTATGACTGAACGTATTTGCATTTTATCTGCTCACAGGGTAGTGTGATGGCAGTGCTTGTTTACCTGTATGTGGTTTCAGTTTTGAATGAATTAGGTATTGGAATTATTTGTCATTTTCATATGGATGAGGGTTGGCATTGTTTCAGTATGATCATATAGAGAATGCTTATTTTGGTATTCAGAATGTTTTTTGATGCATCATGTGTGAGACAAAACTAATAACTAGTATTTAGGATAGTACTTGTAACTAGATATTGCATGTCTGCACTTATATTGCCGTAATATTAGAATAAACAAGAACATGTAATGAGTTGCTGAAAAACCTTTCAAAGTGTTGAACCTAGAACCCTTAAATAAATCCTGAATTTATTACAGGATGTTCTTGTGACTTATTCAGTACATGTTTTAAAGGTTTGCATCCTCCATTACAAACTTAGTTTCTCTTATACATCCCTTTTTTCCATGAGACAAAAACTTGTGTTTTGCTTCTGTCCCTCTCTGTAGATCTTCCCAACTCATGTTCTACCTTGTGTTTATCAGTTTTAGTTGATTTCCTTTTAATGTAATGATTTAGTTAGATAAGCAGTAGCCTGACTGTGACAATCATAATACTTGATAGAATTGTGTCACTAATTCCAAAATTATAGTAATTTGTTGTATGTGAATTATTTTAAGTCATGTATCAGTTTTTGAATCTGATTTGTTTGGTTGATTTTTGTTGTTGCATAATGGGTAAAGCTTTATATGTACAGATTTTATGTGTTGTCTGAATTCTTGAACTTTTGGATTTTCAAAACCATTACATTCTGTGGAAGGTTTTTTTCATGCAGATGCTATAAAAAGAATATGCTGTATTCACCTGTGAGTTTCATGTATTGAATAATTTCTCAGAGGACAATTCAATTTGCTCATCACTCTGCTGATTAAGTAATTCCAACTCACCTTGACCCAAGGTCTGGGCAGATATTTGCTGTGGCTTCTTTGTCTGTTGCTGGTCAAGAAGAGCTTCTCTGTAAATTATGAACTGTTCCATCAATAAACCAAAATCTACTTCTAAATTTATGAGTGATTTGGTCGATATATATCATGTTATCACAATTACCTAGATAAATGAACATAATGTCAATCACTTTACTGTCTGGTCCAGATTTGAATATTTACTGACAGCTATCATGTTTTGCTGTGTGAGTTTCCGTTCGCGACCGACAAATCATGGAAGTGAGCCAAGAAATCTCCGAAAACGGCCGAGTGTGTTTCAAGTATTACCGACATTGCTTCTGATATGGCCGATGTGTTTCAGTTATTACCGCTAAATTGCCGATATGGCTGCAATTGTTTCGCGAGTGGGCTGCGTTTGTTTACGTTTGAGATGCAATTCCTTCAAATTTGCTGTAATTCCTTCAATTACTTAGGGGGGCCTGATACGGAGACAACTCATTTAGCCATTTGGATGACAATTTTGCAAACTGGTTTAATGTGTTGATCTCAGATTAGTTACATCCAACTTGTCTGCATTTGTTGTGTGTCTGTACAGGCCACAGCCCAGTAGACAAAACAAACTGTTAATTACTGAACGTTTGAAAGAATTTTTGATTTGTTATGTACTTTCACTGGCTCTCACAGTGATGTATCTATAATCGGGGACTGCCATTATAATGATAGTTGGATGAGCATGGTTATTGCTAGGTGGACAGACTGACACATCGCCATGTCTTAGACTGGGTTGTCATGGTAGTCTTGTGTGTCTACTGTTTTTGGATCCAGTTTGGGACTGTGCACACCTGTCAGTCCACCATGCTGTAGTTTGTAAGCTGAGAGTCTCTCACTCTAACCCTTCCAAATGCTTTATCACATCAACGAACATCAAATCACTGGTGATTTGAATGATAAAGTCAATGCTTTTAGTCAATCAACAGTGTCAAAAGAGCACATTTTGAAATTAGAGCCATTGGTTCATGACTATACCAAGACCTCAACCAAATACTCGATCAACATGCTCCATGGGTCACTAGACTTACCTCGGATCGCCCTGAGATCCTGGATAATTGGATTGTAAGTTGTGTTTTTGGCGTCACAGATGGGCTGAAGATAAATGGAGAAAGAGTCATCAAACAGTGCATAGAAACATTTTATAAATGTAAGGCACACTACAAGAATTACATTTGAAAATCCTAGGGAAAACATGTTCATAACAAAATCACAGAGAGTTTGTCACCAAAGCAACTCTCTCCTGTTACTAAGGATTTCATGGGAAAAGGAAGACTATGCCTCAGCCCAACAACTTTCCAAAATCTGATCTTCCACAGCGATTCTTTGATTATTTTTCAGACCTTGACTCATCTCCAGACAACCCACCAACATTTTCAAGATATGGTGGCCCTATGTTTTCATTTTACAGTCGCCAAACAAAACTTGTAGTGTAGATCCAATTCAAACCACTATCACAAAGCAACATATTGCTGAATTGACTCCTGTGATAACTGCTGTTGTCAACATATCTGTCTCTACTGACTTTGTTCCACAAAAATTTAGGAGGGCAGTTGTTATACCCCATCTGAAGAAGGTTGGACTGCATACAAACAGTGTGAATAATTGAATCTGAATCATAGCACCAAAGAGCTGTACTTAGTGTTTATCAACAACCTACTACAAAAGGATAGCTTTGATAGCCCTATTTGATCTGAGTGCAGTGTTTGATATACTACACCACTCTTTTTCAATTGAAGCCGATGGAAATAACATATGCCATTCGAGGTACAGTTTTAGTATGGTTTAAATCTTATGTCAGTGGATGTACACAGAGAGTTTAAGTTGATTCCATGCAGTTCAACCCCAGTTCCCTCACGTATGGAGTTCCACAGGGCTCTCTCCTGGGACCAATATTGTTTACTTTATACATACAACCACTCTCATTTGTCACCTTTTCCCATGACAGTGAATTTGAAAAATATGCAGATGACACCAAAATGTCAGAAAGTGTTCTTCTTCAGGATTTAGGCACTGTCAAACATGGTATCCAATCATGCACTGATGATGTTTTGGAAGAGATGCTCAGTAAACTGAACACTGACAAAACGGAACCTATGCCAGTTGGTGCACCCAAGTGTTTAAAACTCATCAAAGATGAGTCAGCTGTTGTCGGAGAGAGTGGTATTCCCTTCCATCCTTGTGTGAAGAACCTTTGAATACACTTACATCAATCTTTAAATCTCCATAACCACATTAGCAGTTTGTCCTGTTTCTGCTTCTTGGAGATGCGCCAACTTGCCTCTGTCAGACCATATCTCACTGATGATGCATCAGTCAGTTTTATATGTTTGCTTATCACTTCAAGGCTGGGCTACTGCAATTCAGTTTTCTTTGGTCTCCCTCTTGATGAGATCGCTAATCTCAAGTGAGTACAGCACAGTGCAGCTCGTCTTGTGATGAAGAGATGGACGTATAATCATGTAACTCCCATCCTGCAGCATCAACACTGGCTGCCTATCATGCTGTGATGCATGTACAAGATTGCAGCAGTTGTGGTTCGCCACATTTATGGTTCACTACTGCCATCCCTGTCCCCAGATCTCTTGATTTACAAGGCTCCACGAACTTTCCTCTCTTCCAGTGAGAAACTGCTAATAATTCCAGAGAACAACTTAAAGTCAGCAGGTCAGCACTCTTTCAAATACAGGGCACCCTCAGTTTGGAATGCTATCCCAAGTGAACTCCACCAATTCCCTTCCTTAAGTTTTTTCAAGATTGGTTTAAAAACATTCCTATTCAAAAAAGCTTTCCTTTTATGTGTAGTTTTCCATCCATTTTTGTGAGACAAATGTGCGAAGAGTCCTTTTGGAGATTAGTGCTATATAAATGTTATCCATTATTATTATTATCATTAAAATTAATCATTGTGTAAATCTGGGTAGCTCATCTGTATGTGTTGAATCTTTATGTTTGTGTATTTTACAACACAGTTGAATTGTGTTTCAGATAATGCTCATCTTGCTGTTTGAATGTGCCAAGTTTTATGTCCATTCATTATGTAAACTGTGTCTTAAGATTGAACTTTAACACATATAATTATAATTTTTTTACGGGAGTTAAAGAGCGGCGTGTCCTGGAAGTACTTGAAAAAAGTGTTCTAGTGCTTTCAGTCTTTGCCTAAATTGACTTACTTTAAGTGATGACTCATGAGGCCAGTTTTCTCCAGGCCAAAAATGTGATGATACAAACTTTGCTGTTTATGGTTAAAAATGACTGTATCTTTAAATACAGGATATTAATGTAGTGACATGACCTAAGTAACTGGTGTCTTCTTAGACAGTTAAAGTGAATGTGTCTTTAAAAGGTGAGCTACAGTGCTTTAGCGCTGTGTTAATACCTCTCATGTGTATGAAATCCTCCCATGCTGGATTTTAAGTAGGCTTATTTCTTCCAGGTGGAACAATCACCAGGCTTTGTAAGCACTGCACTCCATGACTTTATGGTTCTGACCCTGTTAAACTGCTACACTAACTGACAACAATCAGCTATCCTCCCTCTAATGCCACTCAACAATTTGGTCTGAAGTGTGGCTAACTCAGTAATATTCCCATCCCTCTCCAAATTCAGATAGTTTCACTCAACTGAGACCCTGTTTTATCAGTTAGGAGTTTCCACAATGCAAGAATTCATATTTGAAGCAATGTTAAAATAACATTCCTTGACAAACTCCTTGTCATTTCCTCTCATGAAAGTCTGATAGATACAGTGTCTTTTTGTTGGCTATGTTATGTCAATTTACTCAGACCCCTCGGTTTCAGTTTTGCAGGATTTATTCATATCTCATAACTTTGGTAGTTTCACATTACTCAAACTCATTTGTGTAAGTTATTTAGCACAGTATGCTATTATGACAGAAAAAGATCGACTAAGAGGTGAGACTGTTTGCTAAGGCACTGACAGAACAATACTATAATGTGTATCTTCCCTTTTATCTGTTTTCCCAAGGCATGTCAGCATCCTTTGGTCATGGGTTTGACTATTAGCCTGATTGTTAGCTCCATATTTGTACCATGATTTCAATACCATGTAATGGGTTACATATCTGCTTTATGTATGTCATCAGTTTGATCAGATTTTGTGGTTTGCAATAACTTGTATGTAGAAAGCACAGGTTTTAGAACTTCATTAAAGCAATTTCGTACTCATTTTTCATACTATTTGTACCGTAAGGTATTCTAGTGGTATCATCAATCCATCTTGCAGGATGTTAAAAGATACTCAGTTCTACTGGATACCAGTGGCATGCTGGCTTTTATCATGACATGCTGCTCAATAGTCATTCAATGCACAATACACGTGTCACATCAGTCGACAAAACTGGGCACGTTTCCTAAATTAACAGTTGGAAGTGGACGTTTTTTTTGTTATTTAGCTAATTAACTCTTGTCCATATCTTTGGAATAATTTAGGTACAGTTCATATACCTAAGCATATTCCCTTTTGTATACACACAGTTTGAGATAAACACATGACATGTGACACATGCATTTTGCATTTCATACTTTACTTAGGGGGATAAGGGCAGTGTAGTGTGAGCCTCGGAGGATGTATGTAGGATATTGATTTGTTACCAAACAGTCTCAGTAATAGTTGATCTAAGTGCATGCTTCTGCTAAATAAAGATCTCGGTACACTCCATTTCCAGTCATGTTAGAATGATGTATTGCAAAGTTTGACTAACCAGTGATATGACTAACTGGTTATCATTATAAAGTGTATTATAAAGCCAAAACGCTTTAAAAAATACTCCCTGGAAAGATTAATGTATGGTTGATGTTGTATGACAGCGCTTCTTGCTGGCTATGCAACATCTCTTCCATTGGAATGGTTATCCCATTGAAGTAAGAGATAAATAATAATTTTGTCTGAATTGTTCAAACAGGCTGTAATGACCCATGTCAAAGTCATCACAGTTGCATGATTAGAAAACACTTTCTGAATGTATCTTTTCCTGATCTGTTAAAAGATATATGTTGGTTACAAGGTTGTTCTGATTGTGACATGTGAAGGAATGACCTTGTTTTGTTCATCAGCAGCAAAAACTAAGACGTGACTTTGATGAGATTGTCACTCTATGACCAGTGTATGAACATAATGAGAGGCAGCCTCATCCATACATTTTGTAAGACTTTAGGATTATTTCAGTGTCGTTTCTTTTCCAGTGAACATGAGGATATTTCCAACTGTTCCTCTTCACCTCAGTTTCACATATGATATTTGCAGCATGCCAGTGCTATGTTTCCCTGATGTGATCATGCATTATCAGGAACAGTAAATTCATATTACTACCTTTGAACTCAGTATCACTTTGTACTAAATTCTGATATGGAAAACAAGTTCTTTCAATGACCTCCTGCTAAAGCCTGCATGGATTTGCTTACGCTAGTTGCCTTTCCCAGATTCAATGTTCTGGTTTTGACGGAAAGCTTGTGCGACCAATACTATGTGTATGCCTTTTGGAAATTGTGTGGTTGCTATTGCTGTTTGAAACTTACCAAAATGCCTTGAAATGATACACACAATAAGCAGTAGTTACATTGTTACCTTAATTTCACTGTTGCTGTTTTTGACCACTCTTGCTGTGCTTTACCCACAATGCACCTTCTAGTTAGGTTAATCTGCCCGAGAGTTGTTTACTCACAGATAGTGAGAGTTCTTGACATGCAGTATTTGAAGCAGATACTTTAAGAAGGAACTTGAAAATTTTCCATCTCTTGCTCATTCACCTGAGGAGTTAATCAGTTGTTGGACATATTGTATTGTTTATTTCTGCTTTAGTTCTCTTTATTTTCCTTTTATCAATATTTTGGTTGATGCTTTCATTCTGTCGTACTTCTGCTCGTATTCTTGACGTTCCTTTTAATAATTTACCATCATGTATATTCTGCTCTACGCTTAAGTTTGTTTTATCTTTTCTTACATCTTTATTCCTTCCTTACAAAATATTCTGAATATGTTCTCAAATTTACTACATACACTTTTCATATGTTTTGCATTAACTTTTTAATTACTTTCCAGTGTCAAGGAAAAATTGAAAGATATTTTTAATGAGGACAAAGATTTCTCTGATGAAGATTATGAGAAGGTGAGAGGTTTCTTTGTCTTAGGTGAAAATATATTGTTAGATATGATATTGGAGTGTTAAACTCTGTTTAAATGACTACTTGTCAGTCAAAAGACACCCATTCATTTTTGTAAAGCTTACTTGCTAAGAGATACAAATATTCCATCACCCGAGGCCTGGGACAAGTCATTTTTCAAAAATATTTTGACCCCCTGCTTGCTTCTAATAAAGACGTATGTTCTTTCAGCTGGCTCCAACATCCAGTATATCCCTTATTAATGCCATGAAGTTCGTCAAGAATCCCAGACAGATGTGTGAACGTGTTCATGAAATGATCCATGAAATCACATCCAAAATCAGAGCTCTCAAGGTGGAACTCAAGTCTCGGGGTGAGTGTCTTATGATTTCATTTCTCTCTGTCACCAAACAGACGACCCATGTTTGATGTGCCATATGGTGCAGTGTGTAAAGTCTGAAATATATAACAATTCTTTGTGGATAACAGCGTCTTTATTATTATATGATGCAACATTTTGGTATGGATTCATATTTGACAATGGTATAAGGATCCATACCAAAATGTTGCATCATATAATAATGAAGAAGTTGCTATCCATAAAGAATTGTATTCTATTATGGCTCACCAACTTCTAAAATGCCAATCAAACAGATCGTATAAAGGTAACAGATCGTATGTCTGGTAACATCATTGCAGCGTAATTCAATAATTATGGTAACGTTACAAATTTCTGGTTATGTCTTTTTTATGAAAAATTGCTGTAACTTTTACTGGAATACACACTTGCAATCTAAATTTTATCCATGCAGATCTAAAGCTGTATCATGGAGAATCTTGGGAGTTGCTGATCCGAAGATGGGCCAAGTTGGAGAAGGATTACAAAACGAAGACCGGGAGGTTTGACATCAGCAAGATCCCTGACATCTATGACTGCATAAAGTATGACCTACAGCACAACCAGAAGACACTGCAGTTTGAGAGGGCAGAAGAGCTGTTCATGTGTTCTAAAGCGCTTGCCGACATCATTATTCCCCAGGTGAGGACAGCCATCTTCAACACAGGCATCATGGGTCTACTAACTCTGATGTATTTTGGGGCAGTGGGATGGTCTAGTGATTAAAGCGTTCACTTGTTAAACCGAAGACCTGGGTTCAGTTCTCCACATGGGTAAAATGTGTGAAGCAGATGTCTGGTGTTCTCCGAGGTGACATTGATGGAATATTCCTAATAGCAGCATAAAGCTGAACTCACTCGCTCAGTGATGTATTTTCAGTGTACAAATGAAACAAGTATGAGCATTGGTTAGTTATTGAGTGTATACTCAGGTTAAATTGAAGGTTTTGAATTGGTCTTCAGGAACCCATATTCATGATTGGATTGTCGTGATCTTGATTTGATTATTTACAGACCATTGTCGTGCATCTGGAATATTGCTGATTATGGTGCTTAACGATTGTGAGAATGGTTTCTTCATAGTAAGCCATAGCAGATCTATTATTTGGTACTCAAGTTTAGATTATACAGAGTCTGTCACAGAACATTGTGGAATAGTGGGAATGATGTCAACTGTGTGACTTATTAATATGGAGATTTGTTACCTCAGGAATATGGTATCACTGTGGAGGAGAAACTACATATAGCCCAAAACTACTGCACCCCATTGATGCGGAAAATACGCAGTGACTTGCTTCAGTGTTTACACTCCAGTGACTCCACAATGGATGATAATGCCACAAGACTCGACTCTCGGTAAGGTTTCACCATTGATAGAAATTGCAAATAAACATCTGAAACTGCATAACAATATCTTAATATTATTAACAACATGGTCAGATAGGAATGTTTTATCAAGTGGTAAGTATCAAAATGTTGAACTTCCTGTGTACTTTGTATGTTGTTGCCCGTTAATTCAGTATATGATATTTGGAAAGGAAGGGCTCCTTAATACAAAGTAATGATTGACTGACACAAAAAACTGAACTGACTTATTTCACTGATCACTGTTATTTCCTACCGTTCTGTTTGTAGGTATTCTAAAGGTGTTGCATCCCCAGAGAGGTTTGTGCGGACACGCTTGTATTTCACCAGTGAGAGCCACATACACTCACTGCTCACAATGCTAAGATATGGAGGACTTTGTGATGTATGTATTTGTTATGATTTTGTCAGATCAAAAATATCAGGCTACTTATAATGTATATATTTACTTAACAATTTACTGAGGTATGGACACCATATATGTGATAACTTGTTATTGAGATTATGTACAAGGTATTATATTTATGCTGTCTATCCACAGCCATATTCGGCAGTAAGATTTTGCTTCATTGACGTGTTTCCACTGCTCTTTATAAAAATATTTTACCCTGAACATCAAATATAGAGAGGCAGTCGGTATAAGAATTCAATCAGATTCTTTTCCCCACTGAATTCTATTACAATGATGTTTGAAATCCTGACAACATAATTATGATGAATTTCTTCCTCTGTAGCCAAAGAAAGATGAACAGTGGAAGAGGGCTATGGACTTCCTCAGTGCAACAGCAGAGCTCAACTACATGACCCAGATTGTCTTAATGATGTTTGAGGACCCTAGCAAGGTATATTTCATATTGATATAGAATGTAAAATGTAAGTCTTTGATGGGGCATATTATTACTTTCTTCCTTACATGAAGATCTGGTTAGAATTGGTCTCCATTAACATTAACTTGTCGTAAGATGCTTCTAATGGGATGGGGTGGACGGGTTTATACTGACTTAGTTAACACATGTCATCATATCCTAATTGAATTGATTGATGTTTATGCTGGTAATCACTGGATTGTCTGGTCCAAACTTGATTATTTACAGTCTGTGGCCATATAGTTGGAATATTGCTGAGGGTGGTGTTAACCAGCAAGCGATCAATACTTCATTACTTTAGGGCCATGACTATAGACACTGGTGTTTTATTCAAATTCTAAGATTATGATTTTTTACGTAAACTTACGTGCAGTCTTATTCATTACACAGCTTTACTGAATCTAACAAAGTGAAGGTCGCATCTGCTAACCTATTGAATTGACCAATTACTACATGCCTTAACAAATTTGGAATTCCAACATTTGCACATACCATTTTAACTTCCATCCAAAAACACAAATGATTCTGAGTACTATTTCCTCCATGATCACTCCAGAGTGATATATGTGGAAATGACTAAACTGTAGCTGAAAAGCCATTTTTGTCAATGTTTCAGGATGTCATCTCAGGTCATCATCATGATCATACATGTTAATAGTAACTGTGTTTTCAGAAACCCCATAAGCATATATACTGCAGGTCAAATATCTGTGTTTTATGCAGATTTTTGTTTGCTGAGAGATAAATTTGGGTAAGAGAAAATATGAAACCCATTTTGTTTGTCCTGACAAACCTTGTTGTTTGATTGGTTAAATCTCTTCAGCCATCTCGCTTTTGATTGGCCGGTCATAGGTTGCTGAAAGGTTCGCAGTTGTGACCTTCTTCAAGGGTTTGTTAAATTCAGTATGGCAGTATAACAAATAATACTGAGCCTAAGCTTCCTTAGACTGGTGATTTTTATCCTCCCGCCATGTAATAGTTGACCCCTCGTCTGTCTGTCCGTAATCATTTTGTTTCCTTAGCATAACTTCGAAACCGTTCAATATTTTTAGACCAAACTTGATAGATATACTAATCTATGGTTGTACCTTTTGCTGTTTACAGTTTCTTGGCATTTATATTTTTTTTTGTTTTTCCATGGAACATTTTGGTGTTAGTCTTCTGGTGGGATGGGCTTCATTTCCGGAGCAGAACTGAAAAAAAGTTCAATATTTTTCTGCAAAACTTGGTAGATATATCAATCAGAAGCTAAAGTGGTGCCTTTTGCTATGTACAGGTTTTTGTGATTTATTTTATTGGTTTCCATGGAAACGTTTCAGACTTACTCTCAAAAGTGAGAGGTGTGTTCCGTTTCCAGTGCAGAGCTCTAAAACTTCTTAATAATATCTGTCAGTAAAACTTGGTAGATATGTGTGGCAGACCCCAAAGTGGTGCCTTTTGCTATTTACAGGATTTTGTGATTTATTATTTTCTCGGGTTCCTTGGACACGTTACTGACTTAAAATGGAGGGATGGGCTTCATTTCCGGAGCCGAACTCGAAAAGCATTTGATATCTTTAAACAGATCTTGGCAGATATATAAGGCAGATCTTGAAGTGGTGCATTTTTCTCTTTACAGATACATGTATATGGCACTTACATTTTTCATGATTTCCATGGAAACGATTCAAACTTAGTCTGAAAAATCATCAAGTAACCTTCAGATGATTTGTCCTACCAAATATGTGGGAGCTGGGGGATATTTCATCTTCTGATGACTCTTGTTTAAGAAACACATTGTCAGTGAAATGTTAGTAAATGTTAAAAAAACAATGATCCGAATTCCATAAATGTTCAGTTCAGGTAATTATATCAAGAAAACATGTCTTACACAAAAGGGACATGCATATGAAGGTACAACTATCATATACACTAATGATAGCTTTTTACTGAAATGATTTGGAAATTGTGATGGTTTCAATTTTATTGCTGAACGTATGAAAATCCTTTTTCAAGATTGATTTTGAAGAAAAATGAATACTTGTTTGAATCAGGATCCCAACTCTGATGAACGGTTCCACATGGAGCTCCACTTCAGTCCTGGTGCCTATACTTGCTGTGATACCAGTCTGGCTCCTTCGTGTAGTATGGGATACAGGCCTAATCCCAAATCAGACAAGGTAACATGAAGATCGGATGATTCATGTTATGTACCAAACTGATAACTTCAAGCTATATTCCCTTGGTGCAGTCACATGCTAGATCTGTATGTCTGTCTTGTCTTTCACCTCAAAGTTATCACCTATATTTACAGACAGGTTTTATGGCTGCAATAAGTCTTATCTGAGGCAGATATCTGATGATATCACAAATATTTTTAAATGAATATGAATATTGGACAATGAATACAGTAACAAGTCCATATTATGTATTATTTGAGGAGTAAAACCGGGAACGCATACCAATATTATTGTGAGCCTTCATCTCTTTGAAGTAATAGAAAACATACATAAGATAATATTAATATTGTTTTATGTTGTCAATAATCTAACTTCTGATTCTCTTTCATGACAGAAGGAGAAGGGTTTTGGAGAATGTTCTATAAAGGGCTCCGCATCCTGGCAGAGTTACACTTTACCTCCTGACCCCTTCTTGAAGCCGCGACTCTCACATTCAGAACATCAAGCAACCATTATGGAGTCCCTGGAGGTAATAGTCATCTTGAATAGCATTCTGTGATAGGTGTCCAGAAATTATAGTGCTTTTGAAGGGTTGATTCAGAACTCTTGTAAACTGGAGCCATGAGTATCTACTCACAAGTCAACATTCACTTTGGGTATCCAGTATATTTTTCTCTTTTGTGTTTAAGGGTTAGGTATTTCTAGAAGCTTCTTTTTTCTTTATTTTTCACTGCAATAGAATTTATCAGGATGTGATATGTTTATTTCATCAATATACATGTACAACTATTTGTAAAGAAATGCTGAAAGTATACATTGGGCACTGACGCGGAAAATTGTTATTCTATAATTTTTTATATAGGTTTCTGATTTCATGCACATTTGGACAGATGCAACACTAATGAACTGGGTAATGTATTTTTGTGTTTTTGACAGTTATATATTTGGATCTCTTGCAAATCGACACAGTTCATTGTTCAGGTAGATTTCCCACATTATTGTTGATTATGAAGCTGTATTTCAACAGAACATGTACCTACAACAAGAATCGAAGCCAAATGAGACAGCAGAGTCAAACATGCCAGAGTGGGACTGGGGAACAGATGATTCTACTGAGGTAAGATGTGGCAGGTGATATGGTAGCAGGAGTCATCTTTAATTTAATCCAGGGCCTAGATTTTTTAAGCTCTCTTAGCTCTAGGATAGTCGTAAGTGCCATGCATAAACATTGACTTATGATTATCTTATTGCAAAGAGAGATTCGAAAATCTAGTCCCTGGCACTGACTTCTTGAAACAGACTTAAGTATTAACTCAAATTTCAAACTGAGTTTGACAAATTGAAACAGCTAACTGTTTAACTCAACTACATTGTGAAAATATAAAAGCGCAAACATTAGTAGTAATCTATCCACCAAACTCAAATTGTACTCTATGTAGGTGTTTTAATATCAATTCTGGGACATGCATTTTCCCGTGTTTTCTCAAATTTGAGTAAAAACTATATCTCAAGGCAAAACTCAAACTGAAGTTGGTTTCAAGAAACTGAGACCAGGATACCAACAGATCACACTACAGACATTGTGGCTGTCTGTGGGATCTGTTTGCTTTCGTGTATTCATGATACTGATACACCTCTTCTAAGGCAAATGTTTTAAAGTCCACCCTGCTGTCTGCTGTATGTGGGGTTTCAGTAGTTGTCAGATGAGAGGAAGGTTTGGGTTCAAGGGGAGATAACAGTTTGGTTACCTGGTGTACAGAGAGGCACATTTTGGGTTCTGTTTTATTTGATCAAAGACAGAAGGGAAAATACTTCATAGTATGCTTACCATGTTCATGCCACACTGATGAATTTATTGAGTGTCCTTGTAGTAGGTATAGTAGGTCACTGGATAGGGTCTGTAGATTCATAAGTATTTGTTATTGTGTTGACAGACAAAGGTTTCAAGTCCTGACACAGATGAAGAAAAGCAAGTGCCTGGAACAAGTGATTCTGATGAGACTCTATCTGCAAGCAGTGTCTCGAGACCCATTGCCATCTCAAGAAACTCCTCCAACAACAAACTGAGTGGTAGCTGCCCATCAGGTAAACTGGCTAACATTAATATCACCCTATCTCTACAGATTCTGCATTCTGACTGGCTGTAACCATATTGAAGGGCTGATTAGTTGTTAAATATTTAGTCTTCATCATCCCTTGTCTTCTATCCTAATGTGGAAATGCACCTAAGTTTCACACATCAGAACGTCTAATCCCAACATGCAGTTGTCACATGATCTCCCCATAAACAATGGCTTGAACACACTAACAGATTCTAGATTACATGACATTCATTTTATTTTTAATCACCTTGATGTATTGGTGATGTTAATGTACTGAAGAGCATTGATTTTTAGGGTAAGGAGTTTGGGTTGTAGATTCTAAGGAGTCTCCTTCATCCTGAACCCGCAGCTTCAGTGCTGTAGTGGCATGGCTTGTAGATCAGCTTTTTTCCTCGAGGGTGATCATTTGTCAGGATTTGTGATGTCCATAATGACTTGTAGGTGTATGTCCTTAACCTGCTTAGAAGGGGAATGAGTGTGCTTGGAACATCATGTGATCAGGTTTTATGGGATACAGGCAGTGTTCTGCCCACTGTTTATGGGGCGACAAAGAACATGTTAGGATGAGATGTTTTGAATGTGGAAACTTGTCTTAGGAATTGAATACACAGTGTAGATACACACATATAAAGTGGTCAAATGTAACATATGTTATGTTGAGGATTACACTTTCTTAGTAAAGTACAAATCCCAGTACATTTGTTGGGTTCCATCTGGGATTGGAACCCACAACCTCAGTCAGACAGACACCTAACCCATTCAGCCACTGTGGCTTACCTGTCATGTTGTCTTATGAGTGTTTCCACTCTGGGTCGAAGAAGGAAGAAATACAGGTGTAAGACAGAATGAGTTTGTAAATGTGTACAGTTAATATATTACTTTGAAGCAGTTATAAACATGGCCTAAAAAGTCATGTGTTTCAGCTCATTTTGGCCATACTTAATGGAATTTTAAGACCTGTTACTATGTGTTTGGATTCAGAATGTGTCAGTTATCAAGCCCTGATGTCTCTTACAGCCATCAGTCTTTCCTTCCTCTCCTCCTGCACAGTGTTCGATATTAATGGAGGTCCTGGGGTCCTTTTGGTTTACATCCGTAGTATCTGAACCTAGGGGCCCTCAAAGTCTTTACCTCTTTACATTAGGATAATTTGGAAGACTCCTCGACTTCCACACATAATTTCGAACACTGTATAGCTTCCGGAAGGGTATGGTATTTTTTATGCTTATGACATGGTACCTTGCATTTTCTTCTGCTTCTTCTTTGGCTTTTACCACCATTTTCTGGATCACTGTGGCACTCTCATCATTGTGAGACATATATATTATTCACTTGGCAGGAACAAATGGTGGACAGAATTTGGATGACAAGAAGAGTCGTAGCCTTGATGATAAGTCTATTGACACTGTTAGAGACCCAGGTATGTTGTCATGCTGCATGCTAGAGTATAGAGTTAGGTAATTTGCATGGTTTTATATCATGCTTGAGTACATTTTGAAATTGCTTGTTTCCAACTTTCCAATGTTGGTCAATAGTAATTGTTTAATGACCCATATGCATTGAATATTTTCAAACATTTGCATAGAATCATGAAGGGAAAACGTTCTACATCTCAGTCTCAGAAAAAACAAATTAGAAGAATGCTAAAGGGTGTTTGTTGCTTCTACCTTTCATGATAACAAACAAAAGATATATTTGCCAATTGAACTGCCATGCATTTGGTTTGTGTTTGTTTGCTGATTGCATAATGGGTATGGTTTCCAGTGTGACAATAATTAGATGTGTGATTTTTTTTAAAGTGTATTTTAGCTCCCTTAAACGTAGTGATGTTTTATACAAAATGCTCTCTTTCTCAAACAAGAGCTATCAGAACATTTCAGAATATGAACTTCCTTAATGGCCTGGGACCCCTTCCACTAAGTTATCATAGTGCTACGACTGTTGTAAATCAATGTTAGACTATGGGAGTTATGGCAGTCATAGAGCTATGATCGCTTTGTGGAATGGAGCCCTGATCTTGCTATTGAAGAGGTTAACTTATTGATATTAAACTTATGGTATCCAGAAAAAAAGCGCAGCCGAAGTCTAGAGGACAAAAACTCTAATGGTGATAACACATCTGAACCAGGTGAGAATTGAGCTATGACCTGCTCATGTTGCCTGCTTGATTTATACTTGCTCATTACCCACATTCACCCTCCCATTTGGAACTTGCCTTGCTGTTGTACATCTTCTTTCATTTCAGACTCTGTGCTTGTACCTATTAAGCTGTTGTATACCCAGTAGTTGGCACACTAGATGATTGTAGCTGATTGATTTTTTTGTACATGTATTATACTTTTATCACCTGAACGGTGTTTGCTTGTATTTCAGAAGTTATTTTAACACAATGTTAGTCACTCCTTACCCAGCAGTAGTCTTGATAGGTTTTCTAAATGATGAATGAAAATATGAAAACTTGACCCTAAGCAAATGGTATCCTCTTTGTAAAAGAAAAATAGAGAAATCTTGGTATTTTTTTCTGTACTCTGCTAAACATATTTAACAGGAAAGCTTTAGAACAGCCGTGACATTTTTTTCATGCTATACTTGTTTCTCCCAGATACACACTAAGGTGTTGAATGCTCATACAAATACAGAATTGATACATTGTTTTCACATTACCAGTCCTGTGGGCTTAAAAAGGATGGCTGTTTGTATCATTAAGACAAATACAATTGTAGATTCTGGTAAGACTGATAATTCTATTTTGGGAAGTTATAAACTTTAGCTTCAAAGTGGCAATGGCTGAGTTTTCTCAGTCTGACATTGGAATGGCCATTTTGGATAGCCTTAAGGCATTGGAATTAGTGTATTGATAAAAAATTATTAATCAGAGTCACCATAGATTCACCTTGAAATCCCAGCTTACATCACGGTCATTCATCCTTTAACATATAGTGTCTATAGCATACATGTATTTAAAAAATACAGTTTGCTCTGCCACTATATGTAGTGTAATAAATTACACTTTTGCCAGGACAAAGACTCTTGCACATCTTAGAATTAACAATAATGGTTTGATAATGAATTCCTCTTAAATGAAAATAACATTCCAACATACTTGTCCTTTTGTAAAGGCAGACGAAAAAGATATTTTTTGTTCACAAGGTACTGCTGAGAATTATTTTTTTATGGAAGGGTGACAACAGTGAGTCACTTTCAGTTGTGACTTAACTGTGTCATGTTGTTTGTGGTGTGTAGAACTGTATAGACTGCTGTTGTGCCTGGTTCTGACTACTATGATATTGCAGTGGCATTACTTCTTCAGCATAACCATAAACACGTGCTGTTCACTCACTATGGTTTGAAACACTTGTGTCTTGTCTGGTCAACAATAGCATGTGACGTCTCTCTTTGTTCATTTAACTCACATTAATATTGGGGAAACCCTGTTTGTCAATCACACTGTACATGCCTTAAGCACAAGAATAAATAATGTTGGAACCATTTAACTCACCCAAACAGGTATTTACAGTGGAATTTGTCAAATTCATACTCAGTGCAATGCGTTTTTCTCCACAAACTGGTCTACTGAGTCCCTCCAAAATTGTTCTTCATTTGTCATTAAAACTTTCTTTATAGTGTGGACTCTCTCAATTACGGATTACCGACTAAAATAACAGTCCCAACAATTAATTTGCTACGAGAACAATGCATTGTAATCCAGACTTGGCTGACTAAAATAACAGTCCCAACAATGAATTTGCTACGAGAACAATGCTTTGTAATCCAGACTTGGCTGACTAAAATAACAGTCCCAACAATGAATTTGCTACGAGAACAATGCTTTGTAATCCAGACTTGGCTGACTAAAGTAACAGTCCCAACAATGAATTTGCTAGGAGGACAATGCTTCGTAATCCAGACTTGGCTGACTAAAATAACAGTCCTTTGAATAAACATATCTGTTACTTCTTGCATCCTTATCACGGCCAACTCAGACCACAAGAAAGGAACCTTTGTTACTGGTGCAGCTGGATGATCACATGTTAACAAGCACTTTTCGTGATATTGCTCAAAACCTCATCGATGACAGGTCAAATTATTCCATACCTTAAACTACTGGGCAAATACATCCAGGTGCTGTCTCATAACATTAGTTATGATCACAAATATTTTACATTTATAGAGCATTACCTGCAGTTGACATGACACAATGCTGGAATTTGTTTCTTTTCGTAAAATTATATTCTTTTTCATAGAGATCCTCCTTGGGGTACTTATAAGCATTTAAATGTTCTTTAAATTCTCGCGACAGTTGTAACTATATTTTTTCAATAAAATATATACAAAACGAAAAACATCGTTTTTGTCTTGTGAGACCACCCCTACAGGGCCCCTGGCCCCGTGACAGCCAAGAGCAGGTAACTCTTCAGACTATAGCCTCCAGCAAAACACTTCCTTTTCTGTCGCCCGCCTATGCAGACGTGCTTCAGCGTTCTCAGAGATTCTTGCTACAAAGACAAAGACAAGTACTAAGATGAGTACCTCAGAGGCTCAAACTGTATGTATGGTTTCTTTATTAGATGCATGGGCGCATTAGGAATCATTTTTACAGTTTACTTGTCAAACTGTTGTAACTTTTGCCGTCCCTGTTGGTAGCCACGTGGTTAGCGTAATGGTGGAAGGCAAACCTTTTTTCCCGCCAAAACTTTTTAGTTTTATGGCGGTCTTTTTTAAAAAATAGTAAGCTTGTGTAGCTATGCTTTTATGTACTTTATTCTTGTTATCTCCATATTTGCTACTATTTTTTATAAAAATATGTCGTAAACTATGGTGTCGTGGCACTTAGCTTTTACCTTAACTATGTACGTAGTTTTAGTTTTAGCTTTGCGCCCATGCGTGTCTTGTTTTATTGTTTTTTATTATGCAACACTAGGAGGTTATTTGTTGCCTTGCAGTTTAAATCCTGCTCAACATGCAAATCCTCCATTCCGGCTAAAGACCTGCATGATGTATGTCTAAGATGCCTAGTGGAATGTCATCACGACGATCAGTCTTGTGACCAGAAAGACCTCAGACCAGAAAGTCTAGACACGCGGACTTCTTGTTCTATTCCAACCTACTGAAGGCGGGGGGGGATATCTGGGCTCAGGACCCTCCATCTAAGCGCTCCCACAAAAAGAAAGGCGCAGCCTCTTCTTCGGAGGGGTCGGTTAAGAAGGCCAGGGTGTCTAGGGACCCTTCCCCTTCTTCTGCCGTTGTATCCTCAGCACCTACCCCTACTTCGCAAGCACCATTAATCTCTGTTGATTCAATTAATGCCTTGTTTCAGCAACAGATGTCTTCGGTACAATCAATGATAGATTCAGCGCTGTCCGGTTTCCGAAAGGAACTGGACGCCCGATCTTCATTGAGCGGCCATGGTGGTTCAGTGGAGGGAGGCCCCGGCCCGGGCTTAGGCTCGGAGAACGCTCCTCCCTCTGGGCAGCCGTCCTGCGCTTCGGGCGTTCAGGCGGATGTACCTAGGGCAGTCGACCCCAGCTTGTCCCGTGGGGCAAGTGGGGCAACGACGCCTGGTGTCGGCGGCTTGACCTCGGTCAGCGCGCCTGGTGCCACGGTGGGCAGGCAGCCTAGTGCTGCCCAGCCGCTGGGACATCGACATCCTATCCATTTCCTGGGCTCTCGGGTCACCCTCCGGTGGGGGGCTTGCCCCAGTTGCCCAGGCGACCTAGTTCGGGCTCTGGCAAGGGCGAACCTAGCGGCTCGGCCCTTCTTAGTCTCTCTGCTCCTGCGAGTTCCGTCTCGGTAGCGCCCTCGGTAAAGGTAGCCCCCGCTTTACGGTGAAGGTTCCCTGTCCGAGGAGCGTGAGGAGATATTGAGGAGGAGGGGATTGGGGAGGAGTGCGAGTCGGAGGTCACGTACTCGTTCGGTTCGTCCCTCAGACAGGTTAGAGAAAAAATTGCCGAGGTCTTACCTCAGGTTTCTATTCCTGTGTCGGAGCCCGACCCCTTGGAGTTTCGGCTCCCTGGGGAGGCGTTCGCGCCTACTAAGGTCGCTGAGGCGAGGTTGCGTCTGCTCCCATCGCTGGTTGGGGAGGTAGTGAATCCGCTCCTTTCGGGTACCCGGTCGCGCTTTGATATCCCGGAGATTAGCCGCCGGTATCAACTGGATGAGGATTTGCTATTCGAACCGCCAGTGCCGCTCCAGTGCTAAGGTCCGCCTATCGTTCCTTTGAGGAGCAATATAGGTGTGCGGCCCAGCAGCTGAGAGTAGTGGTCCATTCAGCCTACCTTTCTGCTTTGCAGGGGCAGCTGTGGCTATCCGTAGCCAGGTACTCTCCCGCTACCCAACAGGCACTCCTGGCTCTGCCCTACAGGTTTGGATCTTCCCTCTTCCCTGGGGCATTACAGGTTGTGCAGGAGGCCGCGGAGGCTGTTAGCACTTTCAAGGACTCTAAGCCCTTGTTAGAGCAACCCTCCTCGTCTCGCCAACGAAGGAAAGTGCTAAGTGGACTGCTCCTCTGCAGCACAAACGTAGCAAGAGGGCGAAAGGCAAAGGCAAGGGGCCTGCGTTGCAGCAGTCGCAGCAACAGCAGCCTTTTTGGGGCAAAGGGAAGCCGGCCCCGGCTTCCCGTTAAACCTTTGCCCGGAGCCTTTGGTGTCCCCCACACAAGCAGGTGGAGAACTGTCGTCGGTGGGGGTACATTGCCTTGCGCCAGAGGTCCCTGTATGCGGCAGGCTGTCACTATTCCTGTCGGAATGGCAGGCAGCTACTTCAAATCCCTGGGTCCTGTCCACAGTCAGGGATGGCCATATGCCACAGTGGAAGCGAGACCCTCCATGCTTCTCAGGGATTCGGCACACGCCGGTGCCGTTCTCCCGGGAAAGAGCAGAGGTCCTCCGTGCCGAGGTCCAGTCGTTACTGGACAAGGCTGCCATCGAGATGGTTCCGGAAGGTCAACAAGAAGACGGGTTTTATTCCACGTACTTCCTTGTGACCAAGAAGGACGGAGGGTTCAGACCGATCTTGAATCTCAAAGGGCTGAACAAGTTCATAGAGGTTCCGTCCTTCAGGATGGAGACACTGCGGTCAGTGATCTCTTCCGTAGAGACAGGGGATTGGCTCACGTCAATCGATCTCAAGGACGCTTACCTCCATGTTCCGATACACTCCGAGTTCAAGAAATACCTTCGGTTTTCGTTCGACGGGAAGTGTTATCAGTTTCGGGTTCTACCCTTCGGCATCTCCACGGTGCCGAGGGTGTTCACCAAACTTATGTTGATTCCGGCTCAGCTAGCCAGGTCACAGGGCAGATGTTGTCATCCGTACCTGGACGATTGGCTTTTGAGGGCCCTTGGGCTCCTGTTATCACACGATGCCACACAACAAGTGATGGACATCCTGTTGAAGCTCGGCTGGATCATCAATCTCAAGAAATCAGACCTGACCCCTACGCAGGATCTGGTGTTCTTGGGGGTATGGTTCAATACGGCTCAGGGGATTGTTTCCCTAGCCCCAGACCGCATCGTCAAAGTTCAGAGAACTGTATTTCAGTTTCTCGAGTTCCCCAGAGCCACAGCAAGAACTTGGCTTCATTTGCTGGGCACTATGGCGGCTACAGTGGACGTGGTCTGGCGTGCGAGGTTGAGGATGCGACCCATTCAACAGGCATTAGCCCAGTTGTGGTCCCATTCGGAGAGCTACGAGACTATTCTCGAGACTCCCGCTTGGTTGATTCCTCACCTGCGGTGGTGGACGGAAGTCGGAAATCTGTCCAGGGGGATCCCCTTAGAGACACCGACACCTTCCCTCTCGATTCAGACGGACGCCTCCCTCACAGGCTGGGGGGGCGTCCTGGGCGAACTATCGGTCTCGGGCCGTTGGGCCGAGGACGAAGTTACCCTACACATCAATGTGTTGGAATTGAGAGCAGTTCGCCGGGTGTTCGAGAGCTTCGTGGAGTCAGTTCGGGGTCAAGTGGTTCGCCTAGAGATGGACAACCAGACCGCTATGACGTATATCCTGAAGCAAGGCGGCACAGTGTCTCCGTCCCTCCTTCAGGAGGCATGGCAATTTCTGACTTGGTGCGACCAGTTCGACATTCGGGTGCTCCCTGTTTATCTTCCGGGCATAGACAACGTCCGCGCAGACGCGCTATCGAGACGTATACTAGCCCCACACGAGTGGATGCTGCATCGGGGGATATTCGGGATTATTTCCCAGTTGTTAGGGTCGTTCCAGGTAGATCTGTTTGCCTCTGGGGCGACGAACCAGCTTCCTGTGTTTTGCTCAAGGATACCGGATCCGAGAGCGATAACCAACGACGCCTTTCTGCTCGATTGGACAGACAGAGTACTTTGGGCATTCCCGCCAGTGCCTCTGATCTCACGAGTCCTCTCGCAGCTGACCGCACAACCGGCTCGGCTGCTTGTGCTTCTAGCACCGCTTTGGTCGGCTCAAAGCTGGTTTCCGGTAATTCTCAGGTTTCTGGCTCAGCCTCCTGTACTGTTACCCTTTCGACCGGACTTACTATCCCAGAACGGAGCGCCACACCCCAATCCCAGGATTCAGTGGGTGGCTTGGCCGCTGTCCGGAGTCGCCTCCATGCGAGAGGAATTCCTGCACCAGTTGCAGACACAATTCTGGCTTCGCGGAGGGATTCGACGAACGTTCAACATGAGGATAGATGGGCCTGTTATGCGCGCTGGTGTGTCGACAGGGGGATTCTCGATCCCTTTTCTGCAGATCTAGTATCTGTGTTGGAGTTCCTGCAATCTAAACTGGAAGCCGGTCTGGCCGCTTCTACAGTTAGAGGTTACTCCATGGCAATCTCTGCCTTCCACATTCCTGTCGATGGTGCATTATTGGGGCAGCACCCTCTAGTTCAGCGCTTTCTTGCAGGCGTGGACAGAATCCGTCCGTCTGTCCGGCGGATTAGTCCCCCGTGGGACTTGCCAGTCGTTCTTGATTGGCTGTCCGGTCCTCTTTTTCACAACCTGTCGGCTCTGTCCCTCCAGCTGTTGACATGGAAGACTGCTTTTCTTGTGGCGGTAACCTCTGGCAGGCGGGTAGGCGACATACACGCTATGTCCGCCAACCCTGAATTAACGGTGTTTCACAAAGACAGAGTTAGCATTCGATTGCCAGATCCTTACCGTCCTAAGAGAGATAGCGTTTCACGTTACGGCGCCTATTGAGCTTCCCGCTTTCACGCAGCCTTCGCCGCCCGGTACCTCTCTTCGACGTGCTCACGTCTTAGATGTCCGTAAGGCCCTTATGGCTTATATCAAACGAACAAAAGACATTCGGAAGAATGATCAATTGTTCTGCTGTTTTGGTGGCGGCAAGGCTGGCCTTCCGGCGAACAAGCAGACCATATCTAGGTGGCTTGTCTCTGCCATTTGTATGGGATACACCTCGAACGGTCGTACGCCCCCTGAGGGTTTGAAAGCTCATTTGGTTAGGACTGTGGCGACGTCTAAGGCATATGCGTCTGCCTTGCCCATTGAGGAGATCTGCTCCGCGGCTATTTGGAGCCGACCGAGCACGTTCATCCGTCATTACCAGTTAGATAGACTGTCAAGGGAGCGTGCTCAGTTTGGCCAGTCAGTTCTCACCAGTGGGCAGGGCACGAGTGCCCTAGCCGATTGAGCTACCCTTGCATTTGACGAACGATCATTTGACAAACGATCATTTGACATTGTAGCTGCAACAAGTAGACTGGTGGTGGTGTCTTACTGTATACTTTCCATCTTTTATCCCGGTGGTGGGCTCTATTATGGTGGTGGTATTTTTTGCTTTACCGGTCTAGACTGTTTCAGGTCTTCCCTAGCACCTTGGCCAGTGCACGAGAATGGACCCTGATATATCGGTCGCCTGTCTCGACTCCCGTTTTTTGTGAAAAAAAAAGGGGGGGGGGGGGGGGGGCATTTTTCATAAGCACCCTACGACTTTCTCATAGAAATGTAAGGTTAGACCGTGTAATAGCCTGGCCCTGGTCCGCATCCCCGCCGCAAGGCATAGAAGGTCACGTGACCAGGTAAGTTTGATTCCTTGTTACTTTCAGTAAATGTAATAAAGGTTATCATCTTATGTCAGGTTTATGAGCAGACAGAATGCCTCTCCCTAAGATCAGTCTTTTGGAGTCTGTCTTATGCTTATAAGTACCCCAAGGAGGATCTCTATGAAAAAGAATCGAACAAACCTGTAGAGGTTGCAGATTCTTTGAATAGAGTCCTCCTTGGGGTAAGGCCACCCACCTCCCCACATTCTGTCTGTATTGCTTACAGAACGGAAGTGTTTTGCTGGAGGCTATAGTCTGAAGAGTTACCTGCTCTTGGCTGTCACGGGGCCAGGGGCCCTGTAGGGGTGGTCTCACAAGACAAAAACGATGTTTTTTGTTTTGTATATATTTTATTGAAAAAATATAGTTACAACTGTCGCGAGAATTTAAAGAACATTTAAATGCTTATAAGTACCCCAAGGAGGACTCTATTCAAAGAATCTGCAACCTCTACAGGTTTGTTCGAATTTCAGATACCATAGTGGTTCGATCACTGTATTGGATTTCATATCCTTATATTATTGTGTATGTGTCATCAAAACAGCATGGTGGATCAGGGCAGGTTGTATGCACAGCTGAGTGCTATTTCTGCTTTTTATACGAGACAAATACTCACAGTAATCTTAATCATTGCATATTAGAAAATGCCTAGGCAAAAACAAATTAGAACTGAAAAGGTAAATAATCTTGTCTAGTGATCTTAAACTGCAAATTTGATGTCTTTAGTGACAAAGTCATCTTCAGTTGTTTGTTTACGTATGGCGATACAATGTTCTTTTCATACCCTGAGAAAAAAGTTTGAAGTGTTCCTCACAGATAAGCTGATGAGTATCTATGGTAACGAACAAAACTTGTCTATTCCAGACCTCTTTTTACATTCTGGTCAATGAGTCAATCCAAGGCAAGTCCTAATAGACAGATTCCACTGTACCTCCCATCAACAGAAAAACTTACTGTAATAAATTATCATAAACAAGTTTGATCAACATGACAACTGTGGTCCCATTTAAAAAAAATATCAGGCTTTAATATCATTGCAGGTACTATTATTTGTTTAATATGTACATAACTAGTGCAACATTTTGACCACTGAACATAGGTAGATTATGTACTTCGAGAACCAGTATGTGCATTTTATGTATGGTCATTTTCGACAGGGTAATAGTGTCTGCTGTGTGTGTTGTTAATGTTTTCAGTGGGTATATATGATGGACAGAACTGTGGAATCATTATGAATAAACTGATATTGGGACAGTGTGGTCAAGTATCATGTGTGTTAGAGGTTTCACGTATCAATTATGATGTAGTTAAAGTTCTTCTTATGCTCTCGGTAGCCAAGTGGGCTTAGCTTTTGCTCATCATGATGAATTTCTGGGTTTGATTCCCTACATGGGTACAATGTGTGAAGCCCAGTTGTGGTGTCGACCACCTTGATATTGCTGGATGTAAAAACTTTGTCAGTCAAAGATGTTGTCTGATTATTAGGATCCTTCAGGTGAACATTTCTCGTTCCTTTTTTCTGCTGTTTCTGAAGTGGAATTGTGTTTGAAATGTGGCATCCGCTACAGCCCCTTTCATAATAAAATTAATAAAACAAAACAAATCAAAAGTACACTTGTGAGTCAACTGTTGTGGCATGATTTTTAGCAACTGAATAAGTGGATAAAGAGTGCCTTTAATACAGACAAGACTATGAGCAGTCCTCAGTTCTTGTTTCTATGGATTTGACTGGTGGGCACTCAAGGAAGACCCTGTCTTGGCTTGCAAGGAATGGATTCATGCTCATGCTGTGAAGCCCTGTCACCAAATGAAACCTCTCCTGGTCACTCACTCGCTCACTCAGTGACCTTCCGCATCACTGTCGAAAGGAATTAACATTTTGTCACAAAGAGATATTTTCATGTTATGA
This sequence comes from Haliotis asinina, assembly GCF_037392515.1. NCBI lineage: Eukaryota > Metazoa > Mollusca > Gastropoda > Lepetellida > Haliotidae > Haliotis > Haliotis asinina. The sequence continues at coordinate 21,142,501 of NC_090294.1, read as the reverse complement.
ATGTCTTTAAGTTACAATTCTAACAATAGTTTTGTGTTATATTTGAGTAACATTTGTTGGACATCATGTTCTAAATACCATGAGTCAGTAACATAGATGTTTGTCTTTAATAATCATTAATTCCTTAACATCTTTGGTAGTCTGTTTGATAACTAAGCAAATATTGATATCAAGTCAAGTCTCCTTTTGCGAATCTTGTATAATGAAATTAGGTCATATTACCAGAATCTGGCCTGATGAAAGTTTTTAGATGGTAACTCACATAATCTCATCATCTTATGAAAATTATCTATAGAAAAGTTTCAAGTAACCAGAAAACAAACTCAGTAGTGTCAAATAAGTAGTAAAGTCTTAGAACTGTCCTTATAAACTGGCATAATAAGTGTCTTCAGGAATAGAGAATCATTACTTTTGCACACTGTTAAATTTTACATTGTTATGTTGGGTTCAGTGTTGCCCTAAAATGTTTTAACTTGGTGCAACATGTCATTGCACTTATTGAGGAACCCACATATCAAGTATGAGAAAAGGTTTTAAACTTGTTACCATAGGTTGGATGAAAATTATCTCCTTGAATGGGAATGACTGTCAAGTTGTCAGCGGCATCCTTGAAACACCCAAGTCCTTTGCTTTTTAAGGGTGTCCTGTCACTTGGTGTTAGATGCTTGTCACTTGTCATGGTGGAAATAGTCTGGCTTTCTTTATTGGATGAATAATCTTATGATCCCTACCCCACCCTACCTATTATGATTATTTAAGCGTACGAGAATGACATTCTTATTAGATGGGTGAAAAAATACTGTTCCTTAGTTAGTCAAAGTTGAGACCCTGATTGATGTACTTTTAAAAAACAAATGTCAGCATTAACATACAACCCACTTGTCACTTCATGTTATTTTGTATGGACTGATAATCAGTGTATGATAATAGAACTCACATATACACTTGACATGTTTAGAAGAAAATAAACTTCGCAATGACACTTACCAAAGTGGAGAATATATATTTACAAAAATATTTGCAATGCATATATGTAATGATGAGGAGATTAGTTAAGAGTATTCTACAGGTATTGCAGTGTGTTTTGTTATTAGAGAAACTATTTCTAATCATAGTATTGATTTGATTAATGGACAATTTGTTTTCAATTACCTGTAAACCACATATAGAAGGTATGTTGATGGGTTTACTTTTGATAAGAATCTGATCATGTACAAAGATCTGAATTTACATGTGTAAGATTATTGATTCAAATAATGTGTCCTAATGATCCATATTTACTGTACCTTGTAGTAAAGTATTTCCTTTAAATATTGTTTTGTTGGTTGCAATAATACAGACCATAAGCCATATTTATAGGCTGTTCTTAACACATGCTTATTTCTTGCAGCATATGTACAACGTCACTACAAAACTGTCAACCTACCGCTGTCGTCTCGCCAACATCATTCCTTTTCCAGCCTTTTCTACCTCAGCACTGATGTGTTTAAAGGTAAGAAGATGTATTATCTTTGTTTAAGTCGGTTATCAGAAGCACGGAATCATGCATTAACTTAGCTTGCTCTATATCTACTCCTTTAATCCAACATTATTTGAATGCTGTTTCATTGCATCATTTTTCATCCTACTCAGTGAATGCTGTAGCTTTGTGTATTTTGCATACATTTCACATGTGACATTAATGAAGCACAGAATTATCACAGAAGTGAATGCTTTGGTAGACAAACTAAAACATAGTTTTTTTTCCATGCTTTTTTAGTTACAGTGTTTTCTGGTTTTTTTTCTCCTTTTCTTCACTCTCACATTGATGTATCATTTATAATTTACAAGTCAAATATAGTTGTGTTTATGCATATATATATATATATATATATATGTATATTTTTCATGTTTTTTTCATTTCATAATTAGTGCACCGATCATGGTTAGGTTTTCAAATCAGACATTTGTACTGTCTTTTATGAAAGAAGATACGCAGACCATGTTGAAGAGAACATACTTTTCAATACAACTTGGTATCAATTGACCTATTGTATGTGTGTATCAATTAGTTAATTCAAATGCATTAAACTCTGTAAGTTTCTTATTTATTGTAAATTGTTAAACAGTTTCAATTTCACTTGTTTATTGTTACAAGGCCAATTGACCCATAATACGCTACATTAAATGTACATGAATATATCCCCATGCACATCATAGGAGTTCTCCACGGACATGAAACATGTTATAAAGATATTTTGCTAACATCAATTTATGATCATTGGAATTCTCTAAGGATGAATTTAAGAACAGATCAAAGAGTTGTATGTCTTGATGTATGTGAATAGAATTTATGTTACAGTAATTAGTCCTGTTTGTGTGTCCAAGATGTATGTATGCATTCCCTTTTACACCATATTCCTCCAAATACAGACCCATTCTCGAAATTCTTCAAGACAATCAATAACATCCGTGAAAGACATTTCACATATCTTTACAAGACTTTAAGTAGGCAATGAGTGTTTTATAGTTCATAAAGTAGATCATTTTCCATGTGTAGACTTACTTTCAATTTATTGTGAAAGTAAAAAGTGTGAGAAACTACATCACTGATATAGTGGAAAACATCAAAAACCTGAACTATCTCAATTCTTCCTTTTGATGCTATTGGGCATTTGTGTTCAGTTTCAGAAAACACTTTCTGTCTCTAAAACTAAATACCCAGGACCACCCTTGCAAAAATATCATCCATTAATTTCCAGTACTTTTTATGCTGTCTGTGTCTGTTTCTTCAAGAATTCTGCAGACATGTTAACATTAGTATTGTCAATTTGTTTTTGTTGGTTTATAGATTTTGTTATGGTGATAGTTTAAAGGTGTTTGAAAATAACTAAGTGAAGATCTCCATTTTTTTCGCCAAAGTAGTTTTCAAGCATTGTCACCCCTGTATGTATATTTGGAACTTTGCACATTGAACAGCTTCTAAACCTTGTAGAATATTTTTAGGGTGTAGTGCCCAAACAGTCTCAGAAAATATGATTTTTAAACAGCTTTATGTTAATTTAAGTTATTTTCAAAGGACCACTCTTCTGTCATCTAAATCGGTTTATTACAGGATGTGAAATTGAACATATATTTCACTGGTTCTACAGACTCTTTTTTCTGACTAGTTCAGTTACCTATCCTGATTGAATGTTTCAATAACCAAAACATGCATTCAATAGGCAGATGTTCGATCATACAGTGAAGACCACAGGCGCCCACTGTGGGTCCGAAAATCGATAAACTAAGTCCTGGTTTACTATCCAACCCCCTTACTATATAATCTGTAAAGGTGCATCACCAAATCACGGCAAAGTGATTGAAAACTGGACAATTACGTACTCGTCATTGAATATATCGTATTTTAAAAGTCTCACGAGTATCAAATGCTTCTGTCCACATTTCTTATATGTGTGGGAGGCCTATACACAGACCTTTCGAGGGGATGCACTTGTTGTTTTTTATTAAAGGGGCACTGATGCAGAGCAATTTCCGTGGACGGATGTAAACGTTTGTTATTGTTTTTCTCCAGTGAGTACCCAGATGATATCCCAGAATTTGTGACTGGTTTGTGACCTCTGCTGCGCAGTCCATATGCGCAGTTGAGAGTTTAAATATAGACAGATCAACTAAGGTGAAGTCATTTTTACTTCATTACAAATGTATTATGAAAACAAATGAAACACTTTGAAGGTTAATCATCTGCCAGTGGTAGAAATGGTAAAATACTATTAGGACGCAAAAATAACGAAGCCAATGGACGTCTCTGTATTGTGTCATAACCCTAATTAGTTTATTGTCATATTTCTATGAATTTGAAAATTAATAAAAGAACACACGGTCTGCTTATACTTATAGTGAATTTCTAACATGATAGCAACATTTATACATTGTATAGATTGCCAAGGTGGATCCTATTTCACACACATACGGGATCTAGTGTGTGTTTTCTGTCATATAAATTCTGCTAAATGCTACAACAAATAAATTAAAACAAAATGCAACTAATGAATGTAAAACAGACTAATTTTATAGCAACAATGTCAGGCTACTACCTTGTTCAGGAATGTATCCATCAATATCCACATAAAAGAACGATATTCCATTCATCTGCAGCTGGTAAATAATCCTGCTGTGTGTCTTACAACAGTCTAATTTTGCGAAAAAGTAACACATCGTTTTATGTCTTTCACATTGGTGAAAACCTGATAAACCTCTCATTGATCACCCAAGAAAGCACACCTGGCAACTAATTGTATGATGTCCGCCATTCTAAGTAATTTAGTTAACCAGTAATGAGGAATCAATCAATCAACACAAGGGTGGTTAATTCTTTTAAGGGAGGGTGTTGTTTTTACACTCGCACTTTATGACAGGGTGTAGTCAGTATAGATTAGTACATCTACACACCTTGCCTTTTGACAAATCAGCTGTAGAAGATAAAAGTAATTAATCAGTGTGTTATCGGTTAATCCTTTGATTGATGTTTGTTTTTGTAACTCAGCTGATAAACCCACTTGCATCACTTACATGCACATATTACATAACATACAATACATTTGCCATTACAGACCTTAATTTATAATGTTGAGTATTTACTCCAGACAGGAGAAATGCCAAATGGGAACCTTTGTTGAGTAACCGAAGTGGTGTTACTACTAATTATACCTTTTATAAATTCATTAATTGACCATCCAGAGAATGATGCCAAATAACATGTGTAGGTTTACACCATCAAACACGAGGAAGATGTAATCTCTGTGTCGCATGTAGCCTGAAAACACTTATGGGCCGAAACTGTTTTGAGGATACCAACGGAACTTTGTTACATAAGGAATACATACAGGCATTTGCTGTGTACTTGGGTGAATAGGTGTAATAAGTTTTTTTTACGTAATAAGATTTTCAGATTTTTCTACCAAAGGCAAAGTCATCGTTTTTAGTTTACGAATTCAAATGAATCAACTGTGTGTTTTTATTATCATAAAAAATACACCAGGGTAGCTACCATAGATAGCTACCTCAATTTACGTATGATATTTGCTATCACAGCTGAACCAACACTCAAAACTATCTAAATATAAAGCTTTGCAATCTTTCGGACTGAAACAAATGGCTTGCTATGTGCCTGTAGACATCATATTTTCACATAACATGATTAAATATTGAGGTTAAAAACACAGAAATAGGATCAAATTGGATCAGTCACTATACCATCCAAGAATCCCAAAAAACTACACTGCTTGGATATTTTGATATGATCATGCAAGGAATGCCATGGATATTTTTAAATAATGGTATATGATGGGCATCTGGCCTCCTGACTGTTTAGGCGAAGAAATTCTGTCCCTTTGTCCGTCACGGTCGAGGGAGCGGACGCTGACCAATTTGCAGTTTGGTTTCGTAATTAGACGTTTGGCAAGAAACTAGGTGTAATAAGTTTTTTTCACTCCGCATCAGTGCCCCTTTAAATCGCCAAAGACCGAGTTGCTGTGCTGGAAGTATACAAAACTAGGTTGTCAGTGACAGGCTCGAGGACCTCCAGCAATCTGATTGGCTAACACTTATGTGTACAAAACACACTCCAGTATTTTCACCCACGCGAAGTTGTATAGTTTGCATTATTAACCAATCCAATTGCCGAAGGTTCTAAAGCCCATCGCTGACAACCTAGTTTTGTAAACTTCCAGCACAGCAACTCGGTCTTTGGCGATTTAATAAAAAACAAGCATCCTCTCGAAAGGCCTGTGTATAGGCCTCCCACACACATAAGAAACGTGGACAGAAGCATTTGATACTTGTGAGACTTTTATAATAGGTTATAGTCAATGACGAGTGTGTAATTGTCCGGTTTTCGATCATGTCGCCATGATTTGGTGATGCACCTTTATAGAGGTTGTTCTGACAGGACCAGTAATAAGATTTCCCTCATATCTTTGCAAAGAGGTAGTAGGAATTAAGATAAAATTTGAGATTGTCAAATTGCATGCTTCTATTATCATTTTGATTTTGAAAATTTTCCACTTCAAATCTCCCCCAGAAAGCTTTATTGTTCAGTGTGTGGTCACAATTTCTTATTCTTGTGTTTAATTTATTTCTTCATGTCAGTTTAATCATTTTGCAGATGACCCAGATATGATGCAATTCTGGCTTGCTTTACAAATCAATGAAATTGGTACCGTTTGTTTATGTTAATGATACATTCTTAGCTAGTTTGCACCTGTCCTTTGTAACAAAATTCTTAACTCTGCACACAAGAGTGTCTTAACTTCTTTTTGTTTTTCATATGCATGGTTATTTAAATAATGTGTGCATTAGTTAACTTGGCCCCATTTAAGATATGCTTTGGTTTGAAAGTTTGTGTTAATATTGTTCTGTCAGTGTGTAATGCTGTTGTTTGCCATGGTAAACGTCCTCAAACAGAATCCTGTACTTGGTTCCTCCACCCTCCGAGTTCAACAATCAAAACTCCTCAAACTACCCTCATACCCTGTAGCTTTTCACCAGCTCATTTATGTCTCTGGATAGTTATATTCTTCTAAACTGTGTAAGTCAGTTTGCTTTTTTGAGTTTTCATGATTGTTTTCTTAAAAATAAATATCCCCTTGAGGCTTGTGTAGGGATGTCACGATTAACTATTGTGTTGATAATAAATTTATACCTGAATACTTATTTTGTAATAACATGCTTGATATCTACTCAGGCTTGTTTAACCACATTCATTCAGGAAACTTTTGATTAAATTGATTGCCAAAGGATATCATAATGAGTCATAATAGGGTTAAGTTTATCATTCATGTTACCAAATGTCATACCAGTTGTTATGAACAACCTCATGTGCTGCAGATAAGTGTAATGAAATGTACATTTGAGGTAGCTCTGTCGTGACACCCCCAGTTCTAGGACTAGATGAATCCACATTATCCCTGCTTCTGGTTAAATGGGTATGATCTGCCTACAACTGCTTCAGGTATATTTTGTTTACAGTACTTGAATCACAGGTGATAGCCTGTAACCTCAAACTGAAAACAATTTTGTAATAATGGAAACAGCATTTATAATATATTCTTACAATTACTTGACATCTCCTAACAAATCCTTTCTAGATATGATTAAATATCTCATTTCTTACAGATCTTATGATGCCTTAAATAGTCCGGGATTTTTCATTCCCACTATAGTTATATGCTGATTCACAATATGTATAACATACACATAGCTAATATATGTATCTCTGAAGACACTGATCATTTATTTATCAAAGCCATATGCTAACATGCATTTACGTACATTTGCCAAGCTTTGAATATGATGAGCATTAATATACTGATACATGTCAACATGATCATTGTATCATCATCATCTTCATCATCATACTCCCATCTCTACTTATGATTTCATCCATTGGAAATGTCTCACAACATTGAAAAGCATATGTGATGTACCTTAACTTATACTATAATTTCATTTCTACAAGTGTTCTAATGATATTCTTGTCTACTCTTAATGATTTTTTTTGTTAATAATTTGGTTATCTTTCTGTCAGGAGGCTCTATGCTACTGTGCAGTGTTTTGTCCGGTATCTTTTATTTAACTTTTATCAATAGTGCCTAATATGGGATTACCTAACATTTAACAGGCTTTTTATGTCCAGGTTATATGAAAATATGCACTGGGAACTAAATATGCTTCTAAACTCAAAAACTTACAATAGCTATTATTGAAATAGCCTATAACACTTTGTAATGTTATGAGCACACATCCAGTTCACACTGATAGTAAATCACTTTCTTAGAAGTTAATAAATCTTTGAAAAATCAAGTGATCTTATAAATATTTAGTGCTGTCATTGATAAAAAATGTCAGTATGTCAACTAAAATATATCAATATACTGATTATTAGTAACATTAAATATGCTGATTGTGTATAGGTAAATATTACCATGTTAGACCTGCAAATTTAATCAGTTTATCACTAAGTATTTATTTGGACTGATTCGTTCATAACATAAGATTAATTTTCTAAATGCTCATTGTTCTTCCTACCCATGAGTTATGAAAACCACTGTTCCAGCAGTGAATCATTTCGGTCTTATGTGTACAATGTGAAGAGAAAATTTATGGAAAAGAGAGCAAAATGTTTTCATATAGAGAGAGATGTAAGAAGATTAACACATATTTTTGAGAGCTGAGATTGCTGAGAAAGCATAAACTCTGTTTTGAGAAACTCCTTGCAAGTTATTGTTCAAAACAACCTAAGCACTGAGACTGTTGTAATTCCTTCTAAGGTATGGTAGTTAAATCACCTCAGCAATACAATCACTTTGTACACCCAGATCTAGCTGTTAGTTTTTACATAAATAATTTTGAGTGTGATAAAAACAAAAATATAACAGAATATTCAGAAAGTGATTTTACACAATCACACCACCATGATCACAATCACCACTTACAACATCAATAAGTAGTAGTTAGTTATGCACAAACTGTATGTAGATAAGATTAGTCTTCTTTTCATAGAAAATATTGCAACTCAGTGGTGCAGTTTGCCTGATTTCGTAACTTCAGTGTATCCCATATAAGTACTCACATCCTATTTTTCACAGGCTTATTAAGTACTAGTTTACTGTTGGGCTCAGCAAGCACGCCCGATCTCATGACCTACCAGCTCAAGAATGATGGTGGTATGTCTCATGGTGCTGTTTGTTATAATTTGGCTTTGCTTTTCTTGCCTTAGTTATCACTACTGATTGACTTTTCAGTCCTATTGCATTCTTGTGTTATTGTGAAATGATGAAATATCAATAATATATAATTAATCCAAATACATATTTCCATTTGACTCCAGATTGCAGTGTCAAATTTTTGGCTTGTGCAAGTTTTATCTCAAGAATCATGAATGCTGACACTTTTGACATTAAGCTCACATGTCTGAGAGTCAAGCAGTTATGTTGTAGCCTGTGTGTATGGTGTCCATCATGCTTCATTTGCCACCTGTCATAAACATTTTCCCACAAAAATACCAGGATGTATGAAACCAAAATTCACACACTTGTTCCCCAAAATGATGACACCCCAGTTCAAGATGCATTGAACCCAATTTTCAGTATGCTTTTCATCTTTGGACATTGTTTTCAGTGTACAGTCAATCAAAACATTTTTCTTTTAAAATATATTTTTTCTTATTACAACCTTATTCACAAACTACAGTTTGAAATACCGTTCAAGAACAGAGAATATATTATGCATGTTGGTGTCAAGATTGCAATAGGACTGTCATGTTTCTTGACTAACATGTTTACTTAACTTCAATCACTCACTCACTCTCTCTTTCTCTCTCCTTTGTTCATCATCATATTGGATTATTTTGCAAAGTTATCATTTCTTTCCCCACCCAAAGCATCCAAAAGGAGCACATTGGTAACAGGTTTGTATGTCGGTGCAGTATCCCAGTAGATATAGGGTTAAGGTGGTTATCCTGTTAGTATCCTGTTGTATCAAGCATCATGTTGCAGGGACTTGCTTTGTTGCAGCATGGACATGGCAAACTAAAATTACAAATATAGAAGTATATAACGCTGTGGTTTTAGTAAACCACTACTGAACAAACCATAATAAAAGATATTCTGGCTATATGCTTACATTATTACTTTATTGCATTACAAGAGACAACATTTGTTTTTGTACATTTCTGATGACCTTCATACACTGCAGTGTTTTCGCCTGTAATATATGGATTTATCAAGATACTGATAAAAACATGAAGCTTTTGCTCTTGTGGCATTGTGTATTCATTTTGGTTTTCTTTAGAAAATGCTGTCAGCCTTGAAATTTCCATGCAGAGAATAAGACATTTGAATTTGTGAAAAAGTCATCTGTGACAAACAGGAATTCAGTTCATGGATCTGTGATATCAATTTGCCATATGTTTACTTCAACAAGCAACATTGTGTTTTTTCTTTTTGTTTTCATTTTAAGAATAATTTCTTATGTTTGGTAGATTAATTATGTGAAGCATTCTCAGTTTGTATTTTATTTGTTATGTCTTTTCCTTTCATTTTTGGGCAGTAGGTTAGCATAGTGGTTAAAACATTTCCGTTTATGGAAGGAATGGGGTCGTTTTCTCCTTTTTTCTTTCTTTTTTTTTTGTGTATGTGTGTCTGTGTGTGTGTGTGTGTGTGTGTGTGTCTCTGTGTGTGCCTATGTGTGTGTCTGTATGTGAGAGAAAGAGAAAACCCATTTCTGCTGTTCCCTGCCATGATGTTGCTAGAATATTGTAAAATGTGGAAAACCTCCCTCACTCACGCTATTCAGAGCTAGATACACAAATATTATGTTGATGTTGTATATGTTTGTATGCTGGCACAGTGTTCATTCAAACTGATAAGAATGAAATTAAAAATGAGCTAACTAGTGACAAAAGAAGTGATGTCATTTTTACAAAAGGGTCCGTTTTTCAAAAGAGAAGCTCCAAATTATTTCACATCTTGTGTGTGTCAGGATGTTAGGCATTCAAAATTTATTTGTTTTTTTGTGCTTTCAATTGTCTTTGAGTTTATGTTCATTCAAAACACCAGAAGAAAAAAGACAGCCAACTACTTCTCTCAGAGCATGTAGAGGTGGAGTTAGTCTAGATTGATGTTTTATCCACTCTCACAGCAAAACTGTACATGGCTGATTACCAAATTCATAGATTTGAAAATCTGATCGTTCCGTTGCAAATTATGCATTTTCAAGAAGTCGTTTCACAAAGTACTCTCCGGTAGTTGTTTATTTAGACATGTGACACTGTTGCTTTATTGTTATTTTTCTTCACTTAGAAAGAAACGTCTGCCCATCATACAATTGTGTATTAAAAACCAAAGTTTTACATGACAAATATTACACCAAAACTTCCAACATTGATACACTTTCTTTGTGCTCTAATGCGTGTATAAACACATTGCAAGTGAGACACAGTCACAAATCTTAATGTCATGACATGATGCTGTTGAGCTTTAAAAGATGTCAAACTGGTGCAAGTGGGGGTATTTCTTGAATCATCTTTGTAAGAGGTTGTCAAGAATGAACTCTGCATTCATACATGTATTAGGCATGCTTGTACATCTTTGTGGCATTACAGGACAGTTGTGCTTATGTTGCAGAACATACACCGTACTAACCAAGTATGTTACATAGACTTGTACTCATCGTATGCAATATAAGTGTCCTCATTACTTGTCAGTAATAATGTTGACCGCATGAAGTCATAAACAAATGTTATGAAAACTATTGTTGAAGAGGTTTGCATAAAGAATGACATTTAAAACATTGAGGGGTGGAGGAGTAGGGGACGGGAAAGATGGTGTAGCATTCATTGTTGTTTGGTATTTTGTGTTTTGTGTGCATGCCTAATTATTTGATATTGTATGAGAAAATGGATGTTTGATAGTCTGTGGTTTGTATTTAATCTTTTGATGGAATAGGACAGTTTCATATTTTATAAAAACAGTGCTCTAAAAGGAGAAAATCTTTTGTCACTGAACAATAGTTAACATTGATAAATCATTCTTATAGTTTAGTGTGCAGCTGATTCAGTAAATAATAGTAGCAATTAATGTTCGAAGATATGAGAGAAAATCAATAGAATAGGGTTTAAAATTAGAATGCACCAAGTTACTAGTAAAGTACTAAGAGTGATGTTTAGATGATGAGGTTGAGAAGAGCAAAGGACACCTATATGATACATACTAACTGCTGATGTTATTGTTTTAAAGCATTTTATGTCATTCTTTTTTTTTTAATTTTCATGACAAATTCTTTCATTTATTATTCAAAATTGTGATATTTGACTGAGATGTTTAAGCCTGAGATCTTTACAAATGTGATATTCTCTGGGTTGTGTTTGTGAAGATAAAGCATTTTACCATTTCATCCACAAAGTCTCTGTCTTAACTTACTTGATATACTTATTTCACAAACGATAAGGGTTTAAAATAATATTTGAAGGTTTTTGTACTTAAAAATTTCATGTTAAATCCATGTATCAGGGTCTGCACCCTTCAGCAGTGTTTTGCATATCTATACCACACCTAGATAATTGTGTTCCACCCCTCACAAAATATGCAGTCCCCCCATCCACAAATATCCTCTTTTGTCTTCTTGTATAATACATATGCATGGTTAGATGCTAATATTATTCTTCATTACTTTCAAGTTCACATTCTTAACTGTTTTGTTTTTGTCTTAATATAATATTTTGTTTAAATCATTTTTTAAATAATGCATCAGTAGTCTCATACACTTTTCTATAAGTGCTTGTCTCTAATGTGTATCCAAGATAATTTGTTTCTGTTTTGAGTTTGTTATAAACATGCAAACATTTCACTGAGCCTATTTTAATGATGTTTGAAAGAACATTTCATGCTTCACTAATCAGTATTCTGTTACAGAAACGTTCAACATAGAAGAACCTAGTACTTTGACTATTGAACAGATTTACAAGGCTGAACCAGGCCTTTTTCCTTAGTTTTTGTTTTGGACTTAAGTGCAAACTAGACAGGCATCATTATTTATTCCATCTATATGCACATATCAAAACTGAGGTGAGTATTTTCAAAATCCAAAGTCAGAGTACTCAGGTGTGAACAATCCAGTCTGTGTAAGTAATAAGCATGTGCAATTTCATTTTAGCATTTGGTGGATTTGGAATGGTTCCATCACTACGGCCATTGGAGACTCTACATAACAACCTAACCTTCAAGGACATGGATGACTTTCTGGGTATCGCAACCAACACCAAGTTTGTGACCCCGATTGCATCACCGCCATACAGCATGGTCGGCCCCCCTTCCACCCATCCCGCTGCCACCGCCTCTGGCTTGCCCCTCAATGTCTCTAGAGGTTCGTGCATGCACCATTAATATTGCCAGTGGCACTAATAGTCAGCCTGGTTCATCCAGTACAATAGCACCTTCAACAATTATTCTGAGACCTTTTCCTTTAGTACATTCAAAGGCTTTGGCTACAAGGGAACTAAGGATAAATCTTATCCGAAGGCCTGGGTGTTATTCTCCCTTTGGGTTATGATGTGTGAGGGACATTTCTGCCCTACCCTGCTGTGCTGTTATTGAAATGTTGATGAAAGTTGTGTGAATCAGAGTTTTAAGTCAATGTCAGGTTGTTCCCAGACAAATTTGTATGATTGATGTGACAGATGTGTGCATTAGTTAGATGAAGCATGTGAAACCTTCGAAGTAAGACAATGGTAAAACACTTTTAAAAAAATACAATTAAGAATGTAGCAAGATTTCACAAATTGTTCATTTTCACAAAATTAAAGTCCATGGAAGGGTTTCTCTGATTATGTCACTAGTTTGTTCTGGGAGACTTATTTGATAAAATTCACTTGTCTGGAATAATGGTTTCTTATTTCACTAAAACATGTGCCTGTGCCAGAGACACATATACCAGTTGACTAATTGTGTATGTTGATGTATGTCATTTGCTTGGTACCAAGTTTGATATACATCATGAGTTAACATGAGTGAGATCCAGAGATGATACTAACCCCAATAATATATCCTACTATTAATAGGGAGTGACACTTAACCTGATTTTACACCCTCTCAGACTCTCAAATGTCAACAACAGTGATCTACATTACCTTTTTTTGTTTTATGAGTAGATTGAGGCATGGCTGTCAATGTTTCTTCACATGTATGTGAAAGTAATAAAATATACCATCATCTGCACTATTAGGTTACATGTCAGGTATCATCTGAACAGTTTTACTCTTGACCTACATTTAATATGATATAATGATGAAATTCTGGTATAATAGTAGATCTAATCAAATTTTTTTTTTGTAGATCAATTTCTTTCTTTTTTTTGGTTTCCACTCCCAGCTTGGAGGTGAGACATGACATTATGATTTTGGCTTGGTTACTGCTGGTAACAGACTCTCCTTTGGTATGGACGTTGCTGCTCTATTCCGTGCCATAATGTGTAAACCATTCAGTTTTTTTCTACAGATCTTGTGACATGCATAGATTGCCCATTGACATATCTGGTGTTGTGTGCTATTGTAAAATAGTTAAAAAATTGATCATGTTTTGGCTTCCATGGGAACAATTTTGATTTTGGACGACTAAAACAAAAGTAGGATTTGTTTCTTGGACATAACCATTTCAACGTGATTCTGTGTTGGCATTAATCATCAGCTCAACTGGTGCCTTGCTAATTTAAAAGTGTTCTAACTCATATTTCCTTTTGTGTCCACGGAAACAGTTTTGACATAGACTTAAACAACTGTAGGCTTCATCTCCAACCCATAACTCTCTAACTAATGAATATTTTTGCATGAAGCTATACATGTGCAATGACCATACTCCACTACTGTCTTCTTATTTTTTCATACATATTTTTTTTATTTGTTTGTCTTTAAATTTCGTGTGTTTCCATAAAAACAAATGACATAAGTGTGTCAATAAAAATGTTGGCTAAACATAGCCTTTTTGAGTGCAAACACTTTCAGGTACCCATTGAGGAAATATATAAACATATAGAATGTAGCTTGAGAATTTGTAAACAATGATCCCATAATGGCCATTTGTGTTGTTTCACCACTTCCTGACTTTACAAAGGGTAGTGAATTCAGTGAACCGAAGTCTGTAATGCTGTTTAAAATATTCTACATACTGATTATATTTCACCATGTTTCTTAAAGTGCATTGCCGAAATTGCCTGTTATTTCAGTTGGACACAGTCTCCCCTCCTCGAGCAACTCTTCTGGTGGTCCATCATCCCCGACAACAATGTCAACACCAGTTGACATAATGCAGAAGCTGAAGATGTATATTGACAGTCAGACTGAGAGCATGAGAATTGAAGCCGAAGCCGCCAAGGCTACTGCATCACAAAATAAGAAAGAAGATGTGAAAGATGACTTCGAAAATATGTAGAATTTTACTTGGAAATATTGTCACCATGTCAGCACATTATTTGTGACAGTAAAGATGCAATGCTTTGAAATACCTCATGGAATGCTGATCTCAATGCAACACTGATTATGGTTTAATCACACAAAACCACATAGCTATATTTGAATAAATGATGGTTTATTGACTATTTCTATCCAAGAATACATCTTCATGACTTTGGTCGTGCAAGAAAAGAAATGGAAGTCTTTTATTAACCAAGATGACTTATTTTCAAGATTCTTTTCTCCAGAATTTTAGGACAATATCTCAGACATTTATTATATTTTACCATGTGCTTTATTTTGCCTTTTGTGAAATGTTCTTCTTTGGAGAAATTCATCAGTAGTCATATCAAGAACTTGATCACTGAAATCATTATAATTTCAGGTTTGTAGACAAAGGGTAGAGTAGGTTAGATTCTGGTGTGAAAGGTGACTTTCTGTTTGCACGGGGATCTGAATCAACACCCAAGCCCATGCTATCCAAAAAATTGCATAATTGTTCACCATGCTTACTACTCAGGGCAAACACATGTAAGTATCGTTAAGCATGCTGAGAATTTCATCATGATGCTGAAAAACTGTATGGTCAACATTGTAAATAGTCGTTGCAAATGTATGATAATTTTTATGAATATGATTCTATGACAATTGTTAAATATATTTCTTGTGAGTATGTAAGATCACAAAATAAAATGTGTCCAATTTGCAGACATACCTTATGGTAAGGTATTAAAAAGTGCACAGTTTCATTCTGCAGTGTTTCATTGTTCAGATGGGCTTCATTTGGGGTGCTGCATCTGTCATGTGGTATCTGTCAGTATAAACCTCCAGTAACGTCCCTCTGTTGTTCTCGTGAGGCAGTATTGCTTGTCATATCCCAATGCCCGTCGATGAGGGGGCGTTACTTTAATATCATCCCTCTGCCCAAGGATGTTACTTCAATATTGTCCAAATGCATCTTGATATTACTTCAATATCGTCCCACAGTCCCAGAACTTTGAATTATAACTTGTTTTTTAAGATTGATATGACTTTGTCTTTCCATCTCTGAATATGATAGGAAAATAAGACATTATTGACAATTTCCAACATGCATAGTGCTGACACCTGAGTTCAAACCTGCGTCCGTTTGCTTACTAGCATGGCAGTTTTATCGACTAAGCTACGAAAGATTGCTGTGAAGAATGAGATTGTTTCTCGGTATGAACCATGTGTTCTCACAAGATGGGTAGTGCGGGCAGCGTACGGCAGGGCACAGGTAATGCGTGTGGTACACATGCATTGTGCGTGCAGATGCGTCGGCGGCTAGTTTCATCCCAGTTAATTTTGAAATTATATCTGAAGCATAGTTTCAGTTGGTTTATATGTTGGATAAAGAATGACCTTACGTCCCTCTGGCATTTCTCATTGGGAAAACACCCTTACTTTTTAGTAATTCCCATGGGTCATGCTTGATCCTATCCATATGACATCTTCATATACTTGAGCCCTCATTCCTGTGTAAACAGGAATTTATACAACTGTACAAACTACATATCAACTATGTCAAATGGTGATAAAATATTAGGACATCCCTTAAAAGAATGAAGATCTGGCAACCTTGAACATGTGACAGGCATGTGTCAAGATTGTAGTAGTCATACAGTGTTATCCATTTATCAAATTCTGTAATGATAGAAGCATATTTGGCTTGAGTATGCCTTAGTTTGTCTGTAATGAAATCCTAGCTGTAAGATTTGAAAGTGTAAGAGTTCCAAGTATCTTTTTCAAATTAGTTCCTGGTAAGTAGTGGTCCCCTTAACAGTTTAGGCTCATAGCTATCAAATAATCCCATTTATGCCTTGAGTGTTCAAAGTGGACATGTAGTGTCCAATGCTTCTGCATTGCGCTGCAGGGCTACAGGTAGACTGGCTTATTGCTGTCCCACAGTGTGTTTTCTGCTCTGTTATCAACCATATTTTTACAAACCTGTCTCTTTACATCTCCTACCATGATGTTGGGTTTTTCCAATAAAATGTCTCAGTGTTATTCAAACATCACTGTATGCAACTGTGGTATTGACAATACCATGTTTTACCTATTGCTGTGTCAGTGTATGAAATAAGGCCTGTCCAACTGCAGGATAGATTTCTGACAGTTGACATAATTTACAGCAAGCCAGCTCAGAGGTCTGTTAAAAAGTTATGATGTTCCATGCACCAAATCTTGGTGTCTGGTCAGGTTAAATCCACGGGGCTGGTAAATTTTGAAAGTTTGACTTATTTCATGCACTGGTGTTTTGTTTTATTCTATTTCATGCATATTTCATGAACGACATCCTTTTCCCAAGGCATTATCGGTATATTTTTAGATGATATTGTAAAAGAATTATTCCCTGTGATTGCTGAGATACGAATTATGGTGTAAATAAGATTGTTTGAGAGCTTATATTTACATAGGACATTTCTGTGAGCGTGAAAAGCAAAAGATGTATATAGTGTATGAAGGCTGGTTGTCATTTATAAATACTGGTTATATGGAAGCATATTGTTCATGATTTCGTGGATTTACTATCGTCTGTATGATGTAGATGCAGACCACATGAACATCTTACCCATATATCTGTAATGAAATGATGTACAAACTGAAGCAAATTATTTATACTATTATGTTTACTTTTTCAGAAAAATGTTACCATGCTTTATGTTTTAGACATTATTCAGAATGCATGGTTATTAAAATTTTTATACTTGTAGTAGAATTGCAATCAAAATTCATAGATGCCATTCCATACAATTTTACCATATTCATTCTGAACACACAAAAAAAACCCCACTAAATGTGCAACTATGATAGCTGTAAAAATATATCTTTTATAAAAATAAATACAGTAATAAAATTATTGAATGAAATTATTGAATGTACCATAGACAGTACATTTCAACCACATATTATTCATAGTCAAGCTGTATGTGGATACTTACTTGTGATTTAGGTGAGTACAGTGTTAATAACAAGGTCTTACACTATGTATCTAAATTGTTCTTTTAATGTGAAAATTCTTTGGAAAAGTAAATACTGATTTGGGCCCATCGGTTTTCAGCCGAAATACTAATTGGAATAAATTGGTGTTGTCATTTCTATAAATGTGCTATTACTTAACCATATTACTGATGAAATTTACAGGTTTTAACTTATTCGAGTAGGACAATTATTGCCTTGATGTCTTTTCTTTATAGGATGTTTCATGACATTTATACTTTGAATGTTTTTTATGCATTTTTTTTTTAATAATAAGCATGGTAACATGAATTTTTTTGTTATATTTTACAAGCAGATTTTACCACAGTGGCATAATGTATTACTGCACTGGAAGAAAATCTGAAAATGGAAAGTCCACGTGTTCTCTTAAAATTTAAAAATGATTCTTTCCAGTGATCAGTTATTTTTCATTCTTTTGTTACAGTGTAATCCCTCCCATTTTTGGGGTACATTAATTTGTTGTTATATATTTGATATTGTGTTCACCTATTTTATCCTCTTATACTATGTTACATCTTTGTTCAGATTTGAGTATGTATGGGACGGTGATTTTCAGGTTTCAGGATGTTCGGAATAATTGCTTTCACAGATCAGTACTAATTGGAAATGGACAAAATGAATCTGAAATAGAATGTTAACATATAGAATACAATATCTTTAATATTTATAGATGCCATTTCTCATTGGTGATTGTTTTATGTCAGAAATGTATTTGACTTGGATTTGTGATTTATGTCTGTAACAGTGAAATCTTTGTCTGCATTACAAGTAAGCTTGAGTTTTGAAATTCTGAGGCTGTCTTTTCAAGTCATTGATAGCACTGTGTTACTTGGTATTCACTTTCATACATTTTTCTTGACATGGTTTGAAAGCATATATGAATGACTTGATTATGAAGATAGTGCAGAGTGCAGTTGTGTATCCCAGTTACATTGGTGAAAATGTGGAGACTGTTATGTGAAAACAGTTTTGTTATGTTTTGGAATAAATTGTTTGATGTGTAAAGCTGATGGTTGTTATTTAGAAGCACAGTATTGATACTTTGGAGTACAGAGGAACTGTATTTATTCTTCACATAACAGCTGCAAATTCAGTGAATAATGGGAGTAACAGGAGAGTTTCTTTTATTCATCAGTGAGCAATATATTAGAGTATTGGAAGTGTATTGTTGAAGTTACAAACTGTCCTTGCTTTTATGACAAGACAAGAACTCTCATAAAGTTCCTAGATCATGGATGCCTAAATGAGGTTCCACCAGATGTCCGTCTCTGTGTCTCCTATTTTGACAATGGGATGGATGGCCAAATTCTAGGATGCCCTACAATTTCTATTGCAGATGCTCTTTGTGTCAGTCAAACATTTATCTGTTACTGACATGATCATTGGATGGTGGTTAAAACATACAGAAACATGTTTAGTACTGGAAAAAACCCAAACAAAACAACTCAAGAGCATTTGCAACATCAGGTTTACTTACTCTTTGAATGCATACATAAGACCCTTAAATTGTCATTCAAACAGTTCCGTTGTTAAACATGTTTGTACGCAGGCAC
Source organism: Haliotis asinina (assembly GCF_037392515.1). Taxonomy (NCBI): domain Eukaryota; kingdom Metazoa; phylum Mollusca; class Gastropoda; order Lepetellida; family Haliotidae; genus Haliotis; species Haliotis asinina. Next base: position 21,122,944 of record NC_090294.1, on the reverse strand, counting down.
AGCACTGACGTCCCGTCACCAAGAAAGACAAAACGTGGTCGGAAGTAAATACTCAGCACAATGTTAAATGTATTATGTTTTGCTATGAATTGAGAGGATGTAATTTTTTTGTATTTCCCCCTTGGGGTATTCGACGGAATAGGTCTTGAGTATTTGAAACGTTTGTAATGCTACTATCAACCACCGAATTGCAATGTGTCACCCAGCTGACTGAACGTTACCATTGCCTGAATCGTTTCTTGTGGTAACTGGATGGATGGGCTTGAGTGGTGTCGCAGATATTATTTTCAGAGTACGTGTCAATATGTCCCTGAACCATCGTCATTGCATTATTTAAGAATCTTTCTACTATTTGGCTAATGTAGACAACTCTATGGGTTTTTTTCTGAACTTAGAAAGCATAGATATTTCAGTGTTAAAGGTCAAGCTTTGCAGTCGTGGCATTAACTTCAGCATTGCAGTCACGGTTTCACCTTAGTATGGATTCAGCACTCACGAGACGTTGTCCACTAAAATATCGAAGAGCTAAATGGGTTAAAGGGGTATGTCTTCTCATTTGCTTGTGTTCATTTCCGTGTGTTGTACACAGACATTTGATACAACACTGCGATAAGACATAGGCACAAGCATTGATGTTCTGAGCATGTTGTCAAGCGTACTTTGAGGAGCACCTGTAGGTCTTGAACACAGTTTAAGTACCTTTTTTAAATCTTTGGTGATCTTCAGATACCAACTCTGATATGCAATGAACACAGTATTTGACTGAAGAACCCTTGTCTGTATTATGGGAATAGGTCTAAAATTAAGGTTTATATTGCATCTAATAAAGGCTCTTTCACCGTCTATACTGAAAATGAAGGCATGATTTCATCGAGACATTAACTGTAGACGAGTCTCTGAGACAGGATTCGAACCGAGAGTTGAGATCCGACTTAAACCCAGCTATAGCAACAAGCACAAATCAGATTCATGAGTGAATGTCATCTGGGTTTCTTTTCAGAAACTGGTTGCTTGAGTTCATATCTTGTTGTACATGTAGACCACGCCGGGGATATTGATGAAGTAGTCTGGGACCGTATATCGTGCCACTTGGACCCATTTTCCCGCCATTTCCAGAAAGTCCATTAATGGTTCCAGACGGTCTTTATATTCGTCCACTTCTATCAAATACTGTTCACGCATCACGATACATATTAGTCCGCCTGAAAATAGAGTGGACAGAATAAGACGAGGCATGAACGTTTCTCTTTATGATATTCCGCTGTTCGGGTAGTCTTTCTATCCATTATATGGATTGGCTTGTTTTTGTTAAACTGCGTTAAGCCATACAATGATAAATGGTGGTGGTCCATAAATAGTCACGACAAGACTTAATGTGTCTCACAGTCCCTATTCCATATTATTTTCTCTGCTACCAAGCCATCTCTGCAATGATAAAGCCTTAAATGAAGCAAGTCTAGAGTTCCTCAGGTTCTGAATGTCTGGTCTCCATGTGACTTCTTTTCAGTTTACATAGGCTAGTTTGTTACTTTCAAAATTATATATTCAGAGACTAAGCATTAGTCTCATCAAGACTAGACAGTCCCGCAGTTGGCCCCCTGATTATCCATCCGTCGACCCAAACTATCCCGTCCCATTAGAAGCCTCTTACGACAAGCATGGGTTGCTGAAAACATTTTCTAACCTGCATCGTCACGATCCCAGTCCTCTAGGCCACGGAGCGACTTTTTGAGGCCATGACGTTACAGACAGATGGACGAATGCAGGCTTTTACCGAAATGGTCTTATCAGTAGACAAGTCGTTCCTCAACTAATAAAACTCTTTCGCATCTACCTTGGTCATCTATCTTGGTCTTCTACCTTGGTCGAAGTTTTCCTAGAATGTCTTTACCAATTGACATAATAGTTCTTTGGACGAACACACAATCATAGTGTTATTAAACGGGGAAAACCTGAGGGACCTAGAAGTGCAAAGCGCCCAGATTTGCAGTGTAGGATCCGCTGACCATCGTTCGAATCCCTGTTCGACCCCATTACTAGTTCTTGGACTGACAGTGTAATATCCGCCATAAAGGATTTCACCAAAGCCCTGAAATATTACCTGTATGAAGTGAATTGTAATGACCTGAATATTGTTCCACATCCACCCAGTTGAAAACATCATGAATCTCACTCACTTACAGAAATTGCAAGAGATTCTTACCCTGTTTGGTAATTCGAATAAGTTCTCTGATACCGGAGCAAGGTATGTGACCTTCACCCATTCCACCACAAATAACAACACAGTCGTAGGTGTCTGAAACCAAACAGAGAATGCACATCGCATGTACATACGTATATATAAGTTTACACTATATGTAGTAAATCTACATAACCACGCCTTCTTTGGCAACTTTATCAAGCTCAGCGCCCGTTATTGCAGCACAGTGACAATGTCAGGAATGGAACTCGAACTTGACATGCTAACACGTTATCCATCGGACTATACTTTTAATCAATCTCATACGTGCTAATTAAGATTGTTACTATACTTCCGTGCATTAATTAAGCACCACCCTGTTCTGATAACAGAATGTGATTCTACAGTAGGTACCCGAAATCCAGACAGAAAATATTTAGTCGGTGACTAAAAGTTGTATATTTACATAGTCACTCCTTCTTTCCCAGCTTTATCAAGGTCAACGCCTGATACCGCCATTTTGTAAATCCACATGTGTGGAATGTGACCATGTTAGGAGTCGAACTCAAGTTTGACTTGTTAGCACAGTATCCATTGGGCCATAATTCTTAATTGATCTAATATACGTACTTCGTAAGACAATGAATATTTGATTTTCAATAATGGTTGATATCAGTGCACCGTAGCTCAGAGACATTAAAGAGTGGCCCGGTTTATATGTCTACACCTTAGCTCACCTTCCACGATTGTTGGAGACTCTAATCTGTGGCTCGGTTTACATGACTTGTTAATATTACACTGTAACTCACCTTCCATGATTGTTGGCAGCGGGTCGTCGGACAGGAAGTCGGTGTAGTAGTTCTCATACAGCCCCTTCTCCTTGGCCCTAAGGAGCATCTGTGTTGACGGTTCCAGTGCGTCTATGTGACGAAACCCCTTGGCCTTCAGCTGAAACCACAAAGGCAGGAACATCATGTGTGAGTTTAAACAATATATATTATCATGATATTGTTCTCTGGTCGAACTTTCACAAAAGTTATTAAATAACGCACAGGTACGGATGATGCTTGAGGAATCACGTAGAGACGAGTACATGCACCATGGTGGAGGAAATTCTAAAAGAATTGTTTTGTACATTATTACTGTAATGCTATACTGATTGTCAGAGATTGCATGTAAATGTGTAATTTTCCTGCAACCACCTTATCAACTTCTAAACATACACAACCCGTGAAGATATCCGGGATAGAACTGGCCTTCAGCAACCCATGCTTGTCGTTAGAGGCAACTAACGTGATCGGGTGGTCAGGCTCGCTAACTTGGTTGACACATGTCATCATCCCATTTGTGTAGATCGATGAACATGCTGTTGATCACTGGCTTGTCTGGTCCAGACTAGATTGCTTACAGACCGCCACCATATAGCTGGAATATTGTTCTGTGCGGCGTAAAACTAAACTCACTCACTCACTCTAAACATGCACATCCTGCACTTATCAACACCTGCAGAGACCCATTTGCACCTGGTAACCGTGTGCACACTGGTTATATACTTGAAAGAACGTGTACTTGCATGCTTTTAATTGATCGACCAACACTGAACCAAAGGGCTTAGTCAATATTTGTTTTGACGGATAACAAGATGTGAGGTGTCCAGCAAATGCACTGTCATGCTGACAAACAGGATGCATAGGATGGTCATGCGCGTATCGGGTCATGTCATTTCCTATTTACGCCCAATGAGGATACACAAACAGCCGTAGTTAGGTTCTCTGCTGTAAATTTAGGGGGTGTCATCGATCGACACTCAAAGGTAGAAATTCGAAGACCTAAAGTTACACGTGATCTAATAAAACCCGAACCGACTACGATATTTCAGACGCAGACAATGTCTCTTACTTGACACCAAATACCAACGTTTTGATATTGCAAAGGCAATATAACAATTGATCAATTAAGAATGACAGTTACATGTTCAGCAACAAATCCGGTTCCCGCAGCGATATCCATGATCTTCTTCTCCTCTCTATCCTGGGGGAAGAACTCTGCAACAGCGTTAGCGGTAATCAGTGGTCCGTTGTACCTTCCAGGTCGCAGATCCTGAAAATAAGCAGTACAACATCAAATTCAGAGTTATTTATCTTCGAACACAGACCTTAAACAGTTTCAGCGTACCAACCTATATATTTCCCGGATTAACAGCTCGCCGTATCGAAATGGGAGGTTGGGGGTTGAAGTGCTTGTTCGTCGAAGACCAGGTTTCGACTAGACAGAAGAGTTTAAATTGCGCATTTCTGAGTTCCTCGAACTTTTCAGCTCAGTTTTGATTATAATATTTCATAACGATTTTTAACAAACAGGCTTTTGTCACATCAGGTGAGGTAAAATATGACATCAAAACAAGTTGAATAATAAGTGTAATCGTAATCAAATCTGAATTTAAGTCATTTATGAAATACATAAAGTCTCTTTACACGAGCGTTGTTTTACAGCAACCGTTCTATATTGGAGATATTGCTGAGGGCGGCGTTATATATTATTACATTATTTGCATTATTTATGTTATCTCAAATAAATAAGAACGCTTACAAAGCATCAGTAATCTATTACACGTACGTCGCTGCGTCAAAGACCCAAGATTACATTGGACTAGATTGGATAAGGCTGAAGTGATCCCTCTGTGAATGTGAAACCAGTCAAGCTCGGTCAGATCATCTCGTGTTTACACATGATCCCAGTGTCGATCATCTTGACAGCCAGTTTTCAACTACAGAGCAGATATAGAGTAAATTTGTTGTTCAAGTTATTATTGTATGTCGTACACTATCTATAAACATCTTTGTCACAAACATACATGCAAATGTGACCGTTTCAGAAATGAACCCTGTCATCGAACCCGTGAGGATCCGAGATGGGTTTTCAGCAACCCATTAGAAGCGACTAACAGCATCGGGTGGACAGGCTTGCTAACTTGGTTGACGCATATTATCGTATCGAAGCTGGCCACTGGATTGTCTGGTCCAGACTCGATTACAGAATGCAGCCATATAGCTGGGATGATGCCGAGTTCGGCATTAGACAACAAACGCACAAAGAAACTATGTCATCGTGTCACGAAGCAAACGTGTCTCTCCCAAATATGGACTAACTTTGTATCCAAATCCAATCATTTATATGCGGCCATGTGAATATGTATGATGGAATATGGAGTTGTTAGAATACAAAGAATTAAGTCATACTTTCACTTTACACCAACTCTCTTTATTTCACCCATCTCCTAATCAGAATAAGTGTATAATGACATTGCCGGTACATTCGTTAGATAACCGACTATCTACACATTTATATCAGCGTAAACGGAAACAAAACCAGAAAAATCTGGTTCGTGCAAGTTTTGTCCCGTAGGCTGTGAGCCTCACTATCTATTCAGCACGAGCCTTCTAGACCTACCTGTACAAAAGGTGCGGAAGTGTTTTCACAAAATAGTACACAATCTCACTGCAGGTTTACATGGACATATTGACAGTAAACGACGTTACACTTGTGGTCACCGTAGTCGGAGTGAGTAAGGGAATGTAGTTTTACGCCGCTTTAGCAATATTCCAGCAGCTGACGGCGAGGGACACCAGGAACTGACATCACACATTGTACCCATGTTGGGCATCGATCCCGCGCCACAATCACATATATATCTGACTGTCGGCTTTGTGGCTTGGCTTATTGAAACCTGGCGGGTTGAGATGTTCTTGATATCAACCACCGGTGTGTCTGTCCCAGAAACCATCGTACACGTGTCGTCTTGATACTGACGGGACGTTACTGGCGTACATTCTGGCCAACACAAAAACATGAGCCTCACTCCATTGATCATCGTACTTGGAATAGCTTCACAAATATGTTTCAAAATGGCATCATATTTTAGAGTAGACGTTCTATGGTATGATTTATATACAGCTGGGAATAAGAACATGTGTCCCAATAGTTTGTTTGCTTTCTTAGTTACTATTACTTTCTTTGATCAATTATTGAAAAACAAATACTGCTAAATCCTCGTGCCAATATACTAGCGAGTATATGTGATGATGCCTCAGGCAGTTATGTAACATTATTTGTGCCGAAAAGGGGGTGCAATATACCTTTTTGGGGTATTTTTCAGTACTAATTTCGTCTCGAGTTCTCTGCTCATATATTTCTTGTAAAGATATTGATTTTTTTTGTGCGGTAAATACCAAAACGGGAAACATGTCACGTTGCAGCAGAGGGATGATGTAACAGTACATGTATTCTGACTTAGTCTCGCAATACATATTCGTGAAGATATCTACTCGACTTAACGCCATGGCTTGCTGAAGGTCTAAGTATACTGGCCATGCGGCAAACAGGGTAGGGAGATTGAGTTTAGTTTAACGCCGCTTTCAGCAATATTCCAGCAGTGTCACGACTGGGGACACCAGAAACGGGTTTCACTCATTGTACCCATGTGGGGAACCGAACCACGATCTTCGGCGTGACGAGCGAGCACTTTAATCACTAGGCTACCCAACCGCCCCTGCAAACAAAACTTTTTGAAACATCTTCACGTTCATTGAAACAATGTATTTAATCTTTGGGAAAGTTCTTGTAATAATGGCAACACCGATGATTCGCCACGGGATGGGTTTCCAAGTGTGACGACACGACAAAAAACACAAACTTTCCCGGAATCAATTTGAAACCATGCTAAATCCAACAGATTGTCACAATTACTTGGATTTAAATTTTGTGACTAGATTTTGTCAAATCATCCATTGTTGCCTCAAGCTCGACTGTAATGACGTACACGTAGATAGATACAATCGACATATATCGGAAATGTCAAAGTTTTCATGTTCACTAACTTTTTACATGTCGAAACTTTTAAAACCCAAGAACTACTCTATATTCTTATACACAACGATATGATGTTAAACTGCTTTAAAGATTGACGGCACTTTGAGTAACTCAACAAATTGTGACATTCTCAACTCATTACGCCAGTTCATTTCTGAAAGTAACTGTTACTGTTTCCCGTGAGTATCACCTTTACACACGTATTCAGTGTAAGACAAGCTTAACAAATTTTAACTTGATTTTCTGCGGCACCTCATATCGTTGCTAGGCATAACCAACACTATAATGAACATATTCATTACTCGATCATATATGTCATGTGTTCTCACTATTATTCTTTCTTGTCAAACTATTTCATTTATGTATCCATATTGAAACAATGTTCTGGAACGGCGTTTATAATTTTTATAAACCACAAGGCTTGTTCGCCTATCCAGGTTTCTCCATGCTTTGAGGAAATGAAAATATGTTTACACGACAAAAGAGACATCATATTCGGTTGATGCACCTACGGGGTGTTACGATGCCAACTGCCGCATTAAGAAAAAGCAGAAAATCCTTGAGATGAAACCAAATAATGGCAAGGCCATACGCAATGGTGGACAGCGGGTGACACCAGAAATGGGGTTCCACTGCCCGGATAATGCATGTGGGCTGTTGCCTAGAATACCCCACTAATTAAAGCCCCTTTAAGAGGCTGAATGGTAGCCTAGCGATTAATGCCTTCGCTGGTCACGCTGACGACCCGAATTCGATTCCCTATATGAGTGCAGTGTGTGTGAAGCGCATTTCTGGTGTCCTCCGCGGTGACATTGCTGGAATATTGGTAAACGTGGATTAACTGAACTCACTCACTCACTCACTCACTCACTAGAGCCCGTTTGTGGTGTCACTCCCCAGCTGTGACCAAGTACGCGGACAACCGTCTTTTGCATTTAAGGGCACGACAAACGTCTTCTGCATTCGTTCTTGATCGCGATCCTCACGCGAACATACGCGCTTGGCTTGCGATTTAGCCTGTCTCACTTAAACAATTCAGATTAGATACGAACACTCATCTTTATTTCTCTGTTTGCATATCAAATTGTATTTAAGAGGAACAGCTAAGAACAAGGGAAAATGAAAAGAATACATGTGACAAAAACATACAAACTCATCCAATTTGTCATTAATCATGAAATCGTGAACATGGATCTGAACGATTTCAATGAAAAGAGTTTAAATGTCTGAACTTTTTCACATTTGATCAAACGTTATTGTTTCCTCACCTCATCATACTGGTGACATTCTGCCCACTGGGAGTAGTAGTCGACAGCTTCAAAGGGTGAAATACCCTTGCGAAATGCACGTGAATTCTGTGTATAGGCGACGAGATCGTCCTCCCTCCACGTGTCAAGTTGATCAGGGATGTTTGCGTTGTTTGACATCTTGGAAGTTTCTGCCTGTGCAGGGTGAGATCGGTCGTTTATAAACAGTTTTCTTGACAGCAGAACCCACGAAGATGCGAAGCAAGATATCTTGCGTCACAAGGGTCCGTTTCATAAACTGTACTATGAATTTGCATCGACCAAGGGGCCGTTTCATGAACAATTGAGTAAGTGAGTGAGTGAGTTGAATTGTTCGCCGCACTCAGAAATATTCCAGCGGTATGTATGGTGGCGGTGTGTAATATTGGGAACCGATGACATGTCAACCAAGTCAGCGACCGTGACCACCCGATCCAGTTAGCCGCCTCTTGCGACAAGCTTAGTCGCCTTTTATGGCAAGCATGGGTTGGTGAAGACCTATTCTACCCCGGATCTTCACGAGTCTTATGAACAATTAAGCTTGTTTAAGTCAGGAAAGCGTCGTCTTATCAAAGTTACGTTTCCTTGATAGGCCATACTTGCGGGTCAGAAAATCGGTAAACTAAGCTCCGGTTCACTATGATTTCCTGACTCGCAATGCGAGCCTGTGTTTCGTTACATCGAGGAGACGTTACTATAAACTGATGGTTTCTCATACAAGGGAGGTAACTCTCTTCGTTCATCTTGGTGAAGAGATCTACTTGTTTGTTTGGTGTTTAACGCTGCGATCTGTATATTTCAGTCATAGTATGGTGGTCTGTAAATATTTGAATCTTTTCCAGACAATCCAGTGGTTGATATGTGCTACCATCAACGTAACTGTGTTACAATGACATATATCAACCAGGTCAGCAAGCCGCACCACCCATTGGTTACTGAAGGCCAATTCTAACGTGGATTGGACAGGTTGACGTTCAGTGTGTCAGTGTTCAGTGAGAAGCTGAAGGAGTATAAATCCTTAGGAATGAATACAAGTTTCTGGGAATGTACACATTCACGGTTTATGTAATGTGGAAAGCATATCGTGACTGAAATTGGTTCTGCAGTACACCGCTCCTTCGGTACATGTGGTTGTGTTGCATCATCCGTCTGCACAGTGACAAATCACATTTAACATGGCTCTATTTACCTCTCTTAGAAAACACTTTGACACTTTTATTTGAAATCTACTGTAGGATGTTTGTCTTTCGCTTATGAGTTGGCTGATGCAATAATAACGCCGTTATAACTTCTTCAGCAAAATAGATTCATAATATTATTGATTGCAACGTTATTGTTTGTAATGGTGACGTGGAAACTGTAAACGGGTTTTACGTATATGCGGGCTAGACATAGGGGCTACCAAGATGACGTTGACATCTTTGCGAACAAGAATCATAACTTTACCAGGTGTTAATAGAACACTTGCGGTCATGCTTCAGATTCATTCAACATACAGATAATTCAGATTGTGTCATCAGGTGATTCTGGTCGTGATATAGCATACAGTGTGTTATTTGTAAACACGAGGTGGGGCAGCCTGACTGACTTTGATTATTCATGTCAATGTAGAGGATGATAATACACATTGCAATCTGGTGTATTGCTGATAGGATCTGGATTATTCCGGTTCTTACTGGAGCCATGGCATGCCGAGTGTCAACACGCAGTTCCGCTAGTTTATTCCGGAACAGTTACCGTTATCTATGTTAGGTGACGTGTACTGAGGTTTAAAGTCACGTGTATGATTAGTGCTCTAGACCTACATGCTTGTGGCTGCTTGAACGGTGTATCGTGCATAATGCGCACCTTACTTGAAATGTTTGGACCCGTGAAGAGCCGGGTTCAGTAACACGTGTAACTATCTTGCTTCTTTTGTCAATGAAACATCTTCAGCAACCTGCGCTTGTCGTACGATGCGACTAACGGACCCTGTAGTCTGTCATACAAACCCTGATATATATCCAAGCCCACGCAAGTCTAGAAAATGTGACAGGTCTAGATGTCCACAGCTTCTGAAAATGCAGAAAGTCTCAGGGCTCCTTTTCATTATATTTCATGTTTTTATGCTATGAATTTTTTTCAGAAAAATATTTTAATTTCAGAACCTAGTTGTTAGTATAGGGGTCGGAGGGTCAGGCTCGTCGAGTCGGTTGACAAATACCATCGTATCCAACTAGATCGATGTTCATGCTTTTGATCACTGGATTGTTAGGTCCAGACTCGATTATTTAAGACCGCCACCATATAGCTGAAATATTGCATCCTGTGGGGTAAAACTAAACTCACTCGCTTAAAGTGTAACTATTGTGCTTCTTTTGTCAGTGACACATCCCCTACTCATTATCGTAGTATAAATGAGATCATATTTTGTTAAGACGCATCTGGGTATTTGCTTGTTTTTATTTTAGTTTGTAAACCTTCCAGCTATGTGACAACTGTTAGTATTTAAGTATGGAACAGACAATCCAGTGATCGACATCATGAGCATCAATCATTGCAGCTTGAATATGATGACACGCATGGACCAAGTCAATGAGCTCGACCACCCGGTCCTGTTAGTCGCCACTTTCTACTGTCCCGAACAATTGGGGAAGACTAGTTGTAACCCGAACACTACTACACTACTACATGCTGATGTTTGTGAAACTCTGAGTTAGTGAGTTAGTTTTACGCTGCTTTTAGCAATATTACAGCAATATCACAGCAAGGGACACGAGATATGGGCTTCACAGATTGTATTCATGTGGGAATTGAGCCCGGTTCTTCGGCTTTACGATCGTAACCACTAAGGTACCCCGCCACCGCTGAACCTCCGAGAAAGTTTAACGTAGCCCCATGAACATACCACACGTCACCAGGGGTACATGTAGCTCTATGAAGATACAACACGTCACCCGGGGTACATGTAGCCCTATGATGATACTAAACACCACTCGGGGTACATACAGGGCTATAATGATACCACATATCACCAGGGGTACATGTAGCCCCATGAAGATACCACACGTCACCCGGGGTACATGTAGCCCCATGATGATACTACACACCACCCGGGGTACATGTTGCATCATGGTACCACACATCACCCTGGATACGTGTAGCCCCGTGGCCATACCACACACCACCCGGGGTACATGTTGAACCATGCCAGCACACATCACCCGTAGTACATGTAGCCCCGTGGCCATACCACACACCACCTGGGGTACATGTTGAACCATGCCAGCACACATCACCCGGGGTGCATGTAGCTCCATGAACATACCACACACCACCCGGGGTGCATGTAGGGCTATAATGACACCACACATAAAACGGGGTAGCCCCATCACCACGCATCACCGGGGTACATGTTGAACCATGAAGATACCACACATCATCGTCTTCATCAACCCATGTTGGTTATGTTTGAACTAGTCTTCATCAACCCATTTGGTTATGTTTGAACTAGTCTTCATCAACCCATATAAGTTATGTTTGAACTAGTCTTCATCAACCCATGTTGGTTATGTTTGAACTAGTCTTCATCAACCCATATAAGTTATGTTTGAACTAGTCTTCATCAACCCATATAAGTTATGTTTGAACTAGTCTTCATCAACCCATGTTGGTTATGTTTGAACTAGTTTTCACCAACCCATGTTGGTTATGTTTGGACTAGTCTTCACCAACCCATGTTGGTTATGTTTGAACTAGTCTTCATCAACCCATATAAGTTATGTTTGAACTAGTCTTCATCAACCCATGTTGGTTATGTTTGAACTAGTCTTCATCAACCCATGTTGGTTATGTTTGAACTAGTTTTCACCAACCCATGTTGGTTATGTTTGGACTAGTCTTCACCAACCCATGTTGGTTATGTTTGAACTAGTCTTCATCAACCCATATAAGTTATGTTTGAACTAGTCTTCATCAACCCATGTTGGTTATGTTTGAACTAGTTTTCACCAACCCATGTTGGTTATGTTTGAACTAGTTTTCACCAACCCATGTTGGTTATGCTTGAACTAGTCTTCACCAACCCATATAAGTTATGTTTGAACTAGTCTTCATTAACCCATGTTGGTTATGTTTGAACTAGTCTTCATCAATCCATGTTGCTTATGTTTGAAAATTGTGTTCAGCGTCCTATGCTTATATAGGCTTGAACCTGCTGCGTGTGGCGTTAAACAAGGAGAGATTTAGACATTATAAACCCAAATGATAATCGCTCTCACATATTTCGACGATGTCTAAAATATTCTCAAGTATCTTTCAGATTGAATCATCACAGGAGCCGATATGATTTAATGCTGAAGCTGCCTCCCGACACATTGATCGGGACACATTGATCGTATCATAGTGCGATGAACACACCCTCACACATTTAGATCAAATGACAACAGATGGCAACACAGATCATTACGTAACGTTTACATTTGTTTGTCAAAAAACCCATCAATTCAGAATGTGTCTACCACTGTACATACAGAACAGCTTTGATATTGTGCGTTAGCAGTGAAACCGTGAGCCAGTAGTCTAGCATTGCGATGTGCGAAGTTCCATGTCACCCTGGTGGTCCCAAGGTCTGGGATGATGAAGACAAGGAGGCTAGCAGAGAAGTTGATAATTCGTACAGAAAGGGGATAACACCAACTGAAGCAATTCAGCATTATTCCAGATGGGTGGATGATGATCAGAAGTATGAGAAGGTGAGACCTATTAATGTTTCAATCGACCTTAAGCCTCTCTTACAGCAAACCGCTACACCAACCTGACGCCCTTCCGCCTTTTAACCGCCAGAGTAAGATGTTTCAACACGGCAACGCTCGACTCCACACAGCTCGCGTGTGACAGGAGCCTATCTCGGCAATGCAAACGTCATAGTCCTACCCAGGCTTTACACATCGCCTGATCTTAACCCGACCAAGCATCAGTGGGGCGACGAGTCAAACACTGACAGAATCAGACAGAACCAGAAAAGGCGAAGAATTCCCCAATAAAAAATCCGACGACTTGTGCAAATCTTTCCAAGGCGGTGTCGAACAGTGACGTTGATGTCTGCAAGGGATTGTGTTACCAGGGCACTTACACAAAGCACTAAGGTGATCGTAAAACAGCAAGGTAACCTCAGTGCAATGTTAAAGAATGGGAGTTAAAGTTAACCTTAGCAAAAGGTTGCTTCGTGAAAGGAGCCCCAGGTACTGAATACATATGTTCATCCGTGTGTTGATTTTCGATGTTAAAGCTTAATCGACGTATATACACGTTTAACACATTTCCTTATTTCTCACACATGCGTTTCTTTTTTTGAAGAGTTCAATTAGCAAATAGCTATATATAAGCAAAGTTGTTTAACAGAGCGAGCAAATTGTTGTTTAAAATTACTGCCTGAACATCTGCTGACATCAGGATAATTTTCAATTAACATTCGGTTGTTTTATATTAACATTCGGGATGTCTAATCGTTAAGAGTAAAGTCCCTTGTATCAAAGAATTTAAACACCAACAGCAATTCGTCAGGATGCGAAAGTCGCAATAACTCACCTATTCGCTGAGTTGTATGTCAGGGAGTTGAGATTGATAATAAGATGTGCCGTTGAGGCTGACATCGTTGAGCTTGTACAAAAAGCGTGGATATGTGCGCTATATAAATATCCAACAATAAATAGCAAAATATATGCAATAAAATAACTTGGTCCTGCATTTGAGATTCTATTTGAAGAAGTAACTTCACTGCAAGACCTTTGTACTTCAGGTGACAGGTCTGGCGGTCGTGAATGGGTAGACTATAACCAGCTACAGTTTGGTGGTCTGCAGGATTTAACGCCACTGTGAACAGTATTTTATTTTCTTTCCAATGACGGTGCCACTCACGAGCACTGACAAAACAAGTATCATAACCATCAGCTTAGATATGTCCCTAATCAATCATAACATAGCTGACATACTAATTTTGCATCTGATGTCTATACTACTCAAAGGAAGTAAAGGGTCGTCTTCTTCTCTTATTTCTATTTCGTCTTAGAACGCCAGAAAAACTACAAAGTCGTGAACTAGGAAAGCGTACTCAGCAATATTCCGATCACGTTTATCGTCTTTTAAGAAGAGAAATTCTAAAGACCATACACTATATGCGATATTTTAGAAAGCTAATCAGTGCATTTTCATCTTTTTCTGAAAAATGTGCCATTTGTAACAGAATTCCTGAAAAAACCCCGCATCTGTACTAACATCTATGAGCATTTTAATTATGAAACTTGATCCGGAGCATGGTTTGGTGTAAAGGTTCTACATGAAAGGGCCTTGATACTCTCATTAAAATCGATGATTAATGGAATTTACGAACAAAGAGGAACCTACTCTCGTATGTGACATGTGTGAGGATAACATCACCGTTGGTACTGCCCACGCCTGGGACGACGAGGACTCCGAGGCTGAGAGGGAGTCACGCCTTGTATACAGGAAGGGCATTACAGCTGATGAGGCTGTCGAATCTTATGCAATCTGGAGTACGAAATATGAGAAGGTAGGAGCGTAAAATATGTGTTAGTAACTGGCGCCGACAGACTGTCACACATTGGATATTTACAAGCAGAAACAGGTTTCCTGCATTCACATAAAATGTCTGATAGAATATTCGACTGTATAATTTCCACTCTGTCATGAACTCATGTTCGTGAATCCGTCAAAAATAATGATGATGTCAGGTTTACCAACTTATACCGTAGTAGCTCAGCGGGTGGACGGGTTTGATGATGAAAGTGTCATGGTGTGGGGATTCATCTACTTCACGGTTAGATAACGGCTAGTGGTGGTGCCATGAACGTGTGTTGATGAATCTTTAATAAATATTGATGTCAGTATGTTGCTCATTTCCCATCTCATTTCAATGGGATTAGCATTGGCCCTGACGGGTAGAATCATTTATTTCTAGATAAAAACTAGAATCATCATCAGAGAAATTTCACTCCTCTGTGAAGAAATGTGGGCATGTGAAACGTGCAAGATGAAAATTCATGGGCCTTATGTAATAGACATGACATGACATGACATGACATGACATGACATGACATGACATGACATCCATATGTAGAGAGATTAAGAATGATTCCATAGCGGTCTTTCTATGCATACTTATCCAGGAATTCCTAGCTAGCGAGCGAGTGTCAGTGATATAAAATTTGCCTCCTATCAGTTATTTTAGCCATAGAGAGGAGAACACTTTGAACAGATTACTTTGTCCACGAATACAAACCTTTAAAACCCGTGAAAGTCCGGGTAGAACAGGTCTTCAGCAACCCATGCTTGCCACAAAAGGCGACTATGCTTGTTATAAGAGGCGACTAACGGGATCGGGTGGTCAGGCTCGCTGACTTGGTTGACACATGTCATCGGTTCCCAATTGCGCAGATCGATGCTCCTGGTGTTGATCACTGGATTGTCTAGTCCAGACTCGATTATTTACAGATTGCCGCCAAATGGCTGGAATATTTCCTAGTGTGGCGTAAGATTCCTCTCACTCATATAAAAATTTAAAGAAATACATACATCTGAGAAACAACAGGAACATGTATGGATTTTTACAGGCTGGGCAATGTTTTGCTTATTGTTACATCTCCTACAGAAATAATGTACACCTAGAATGCACCCAATTTCTGATTCACATGCTGCTTTGCTTTCATTATGTATTAATACATAACATGTAAAATGATGAACTGTCATTCCGGTTATATTGTTTTGCTGATTCAATTAATTCCAGGACGCAATGGTATTAATGAAATTGGAAATCGTAGTAATACAGTGCATTTATGAGGATGGTATGAAACATGACGTTTCATGCTTGCTCATATTGTGTAGGTTCTGCATTTTCCGAACTGCCAGTGAGAGCACTGTGGTAACAGGGGTTCAACCATTTCTTAATGGTTGCTGAAAGCCGCGTGAACTAAATACACTCACTCACCCCATTGGACTAGTGAGGCACAGACACCCTCCAACCCCCTCCCTGCTGGTCAGAAAATCGATAAACGAAGTGCTGGTTTACTACTTTCTCCAACCCCCTACTATATAACAGGTTTTATTCTGGGGAGGCTCCATGGTAAACCGGGGCTCAGTTTATCCATTTTGTGACTCGCAGTGGAGGTCTATGCAGTGAGGCTTAATTAAATCTCGTATAAGTGTTTCCATCAGTGGTTTTAGATACATTTGTTCAGGGATTTCATTACCAGATTCAAGTAATGATGTCGTCAGGCAAATAGCGTTGATGGCAGACAAACGACCGTGTAACAAAACCGTGGTTGAAATCCGTGATTGAGTGAGTTGGGTTTTACGCCGCTTCTAGCAATATTCCAGCATTATCATGTCGAAGGACACCAGTAAAGGGTTGCTTCACACATTGTACCGATGAAGGGTATCGAACCTGAGTTTTCAGCGTGACGAGCAAACACATTAACCACTAGGCTACACAGATGGAACCTGATTTGTTACTCCACGATTGCCTGACCGCCACATTACTGGGATCTCATTTGGACATCAGGTATGTCATAACCAACAACCGCATGTCAAAACATTGACTAGAGAACAGTCTCGTTTCCTTTTTACTTGGTCCCGTCCTATTGCGCAACTTAGTGCGATAACCAGTCCAGAATTTTTAAACTAAGTCAGTTAACTGGGTGCATAAATATTAATCAGTATGATTTGATAAGTCTATGCACTTGAATATTGAAACACTAAGCTCTTTCTAATCATAGCAAACACGTCGTACGGCGTGCTCTGTCGTAAAGCGGGCTCTGACAAACGGAAACCTAGAAATCAGGAAATCTCAAAACGAGGCTCTGCCGCTAGAAAAGTTTGGCGGTCTCTGACGGAAGTGATATTACATCAACCTCGTTGTGCGTCACAGGACTACGGTGAATAAGCGCAAAAAATACATAACAAGTTTAACCAGTGAGCCAGATGCATTGTGACTTATTTTACGACCTCATCATACAGGGGCAGTCTGCAATTCCATAGTTAAGATATGCTGTCTGAACCTCGACTTAAAGTATAGAAAGACGGTGTTGTTAACGTTTATAATTACAATTCATTTATAAATATCATTTTCTTATGAAACAATGAACTGAAATTCAGTTTAACTAGAATTGTTTGAAGTGTCGATTTACACTTTCACACGAGAACATTCGGATCGGCTGAAAAGTAGGTCAGTGTCTGAATAGGTTAATGAGACTTATGTTTTGGTATGCTACATCTCTCATTGAACTTGCCGCTGCCCTGCAGTAAGAACAGAATGAATGTAGTTGACATTTGACGTATTGTTTGGTGCCTGTTTCATCGAAAAGGGAGGAATTGTCTTGAGAATAGAGACGGATTTACGCGATATAAACGAGTTTGACTTTCCAAGTGATGAACAGAAGATGCAAGTGATGCAATCGTCGATATGACGCCATCATGGCAACCGTCAGTCAAATGTCCCGGTTGCTCCGTTAAGCTATTTACCTTATTAAAGATATACAGCATGACATCTGTTTATTGCATATCTCCGTCTATTGCCGTTTCTGTTGATGATGTTCCGTTTGATGTTGTGGTATGATCAGGCTTAGGTGGTATCATGTGGGATTTCACAAAATCCTCTTCAAGTATTTACGTAAATGTAATGGTAGACAATGAAAGTAATTTATATGTGTGTCTTTCTTATCGACATGACCTTAACTAGAACACTGGTTAAGTTTGCCCTTGATCACGTTTCACTGATAAATTCCATAAATGTAGTACCCGCTTGTCAGATGAGACCTGACAAAACCGGAATAATAGGAAAACATTCTAAATTATTTTGTAGCCATGTTTTACTTCATTACTGAAAACTAAACTCACCCGAAACCTATGACGTTATGAAGCTGAACGTTTGTCTTTGTGAGGCATGTTGCCTCAGATCCGAAGCTGATATTTAGTGGGAAACATAATATTCAAATGATATTATTTTGAGAATATTTTACAAGTAATGTTTGTTGGCATGTGGGAACATGATGTGGATGTATTTTCTCTGTCGACGTGGAAATTATGTTTCGTATTGCTTTTTTTCCAAAACGTTTTCAGGATTTTACAGTTTTAGAAAAAGATATTCCCAGAAAAAGCATCCCATCTACAGTGTCGTAACTGATTTCCATCCATCATGTGTTTCAGGATATGTGTCCAGGGCGGTATAACGGACCCATGATTGCCGGAAAGGCAGTTGCTGATTACTTTGAATGCGACAGAGAGAAGAAGAAGATTGTAGACATCGGTGCAGGGACTGGCTTCGTGGCTGAACAGGTGGGCTTCATCTGGGACGATAATACAGGGGCCCAATGGGGAATAGTTTGAGATTATGCCAGAACTTGACAAAAACGTTCATTGGTTCCAAAAGCAGGCAGTGCTTATGGGCATATCAAACAAAACTATCAAACACATTTCCTATCATTTTTTCGGAGTTGCTTTTAGCCCTGGAGATTTATAACTAATGTTTGAGAAGCACTTAGTCACGGTCAGTGTAATTTTGTAACAACATTCTCATGGCCAGGTGCAATCGTAGTGATCGTGATCTCAAAGATTTATTCCCAGAGTGGCCCTTCACATAGTGGCTCATAGTTTTCTCATAGTTTTCCCACCTTCTTAACGAGTTGTCCCGGACTGGCCCTTGAATTTGGTTGTTACGTAGTACACAGAGGGGCCACTCTGGGAATACACCATTACGTTTGCCATTTCCACTATTAAGTTTGAATCATTTTATAGCAGTTTTCGCAACCGTTCATGCAGTATGGACCTCGTCTCATGACGGTAAATGCTCCAGTGATCTCGCCTAAAGAGAACGTCAGTTCTTAAATGTCCGGTTGCTGAAGGCCAATTCTAACCTGGATCTTCACAGGGTATATAGAATAAGACATAGCAAGCATATGCAGCGTTTCTTGCAGCTTAGATCTCATGGGTTTGTTCACATCGATGCCCTGGAACCCTGCAACACGATGCTACAGAGAGCCAGGAAGAAGGGCTTGTACGAGGAGTGCTATAACGAGTATCTGTGTGGTGTTCCCCTCTCCATTCCTACAGGTAAGCTGGAAGTCGTTTGAATACACATGTGGCGATGAGAGGTTAACTATAAGATAGAAAAGTAAGGGATGTTCCATTTTGCATGCATACACCTAGCCAATGCCAATATGAGAAAACATAATATTCATGCAAGTGAAATATTTACAAAGGAATGGTTTAAATTATCACATTTTCCTTTCATTTCTCTTCATGATCTGTTTCCTCTTTAGCTTCATCGTGTGCCTTTTATCAGTCTTGTAAATCCAGTATGCCTAAGGTTTTTGGAATGGTTATATGTTCATATGTTTTAACCTTCTCTGATGACAGAATACCTCGTACCATCTACTATTGCAAACTTTATACAGACATTTTGAAGTCATGAACGTTTCCACCCAAACTGAAACTCTTTAGAATCTTTTGTCGAGTGCTGTTTTCTGTGTTTTAGGCTTATTCTCTTTTATTGTTTATTGTCTAAGTTGGAGAAGGATGCTTTCCATCTGTTGATTATATTATGTCTGTGATAAGTCTAATGTATGTGTGTTAGCTCTAAAATTACGTTACCAGGCGCTTGTCATGTGGCAGTGATTATGTTTGTATATGAAATTTCATCTGAATAATTAGCCTTCGAACATTTCAGACACGTACGACTGTGCCGTCACCAGTGGTGGGATGGGGGAGGGGCACATTCCTTGTTCCGGAATTTTGGAGCTGATCCGGATCGTAAAGCCGGGTAAGTACCAGAACCCTAGATTTTCGAAGCTCTCTTAGCGCTAAGATACTCGTAAGTGCCATATATCGACATCAACTTATGGCTATCTTAACGTTATGAGAGCTTCCATAATCTAGGCCCAGGGTGCCGTTGTACAAAGCGATCTTAGTGCTTAAATGATCGTTACTCCCATACCTTAACACTTAACACAGACTTACGACTGACGTAGTGCTGAGGTGGCCTTGTACTACGAAAGCAGGCTAGCTATTCTCGAAACGTCCGTGGCCCTACGAAGTTCTTAAGCCCATTCTTAACACATTGGCTACAACCAAAGTTAAGAATTCTTAGGGCTACGAACGTTTCGAGAATAAGGGCCCTGGTCCCCGTTTCACAAAGCTATCTCAGCGCTACGATGATGTATGTTAGGGCATGGGAAGATAAGGATCTCGTTATTTGACGTGCACCTTTTGTTGGTCACGTAAATCTTCTTCAAGTATTTTGGAGCCTTTTGGAGAATTTTGAAAAATCTAGACAGGCATGATCTACTGAGGTTTTAAATATGATGGTGTAAAAAGTATTTTATTGTCTGCAACTTGAACACAATCTCCATATTGCAGCAGTTCTTGGTATTCCTCAGAGGACCTTAGGGACTGTTCATAATTTATGACAAAAATTTTAACCATAATTTCTTAATATTTTATGTACAAAATTACTGACACCCCACCCCCCACCGCTGTTTTCGTTTGGGTGGACAAAACAGCCAATACAGGCCACCCATGAGAAGATATTTTAAACCTTCTCGCTTCTAAAATACAACCGATTTGATTCGTTGATACATCTAAGGTTATAGGACATGGCAGATTTATTGCAAGGAACTCTTTTATTTCAGGCGGAATTATATGCATTGTAATGCGTGAAACGTTCCTGAGAGAGGTGGATGAATACAAGGATCGGCTAGAGCCCCTCATGGACTCCCTAGAGAAAGACAGGAAATGGAGACAAGTATCCCGAGTTATTGTTCCCAATTACTTCATAGACATAGCTGGGATTGTATTTCTCTACTGTGTTATTTGACTTCATAGTAAATACTTTCACGCACATTACAATATGGAATCCTCTCATATAAAGATGCAGGAATGTTTGAAGAAAAATGGTCATAGCGTTTCCACGAATGCTGTACGTCATCATGCAAAATGTAAACAATAAGGAGATTTGATAAACATTAATCCAATCGTCGTTTACAAGGTTTGTAGTTTTTCAAGGTTGTATACGTGTGAGTGAATGACTTGACGTTTACGCTGCGTCTAGCAATGTTCCAGCTATATCGCGGTGGGGGACACCATGTGGTCAGTCGAACCGGGTCTTCTGCGTTAGGAGCGAACGCTTTGACCACTACCACATGAGTTGCATGGACAGGTCGTTTGGCGGTGTATACGAATCTACATCAAAACGCTGCTAGATGCAATCAAGTCTTCTGGCATACATGTATGGGGTACAAATGAACTAGCAAAGGTGAATGTGTTTGCTCATCTCATGGTCAAAGGTAGAGAGATTTAAAGGATCTTCAGCTCGACACGGAGCGTACAACGTCAACGTATGTAGCAAACATCCACTATCAAGAATCATTGGGTTTTTTTAAAAAAATATTTTATCATGTATGTTTGTATGTAACTACCTATCAGATATGTTTATGATTACTCAATAATATTTTGTCCGGTTCGTAGCACAAGAGTATGGAACTGCGATAACAGGACATTTAATATGGCCTTTGGTCAGTTCCACACCCTAAAAGTTAAAGATAGCCTTAACAAAACAGGAACAGGTTGTATTGGTGAATATGTAGATTGAACGAACAGACGTTAATGTGAAAACCGTCGTGGAATGTATAACAGTTAAACTTGAGTGGCTATAAACTTGAGCAGACTGTAGATTTATAGATGAGGAGTGGCGAAAAGGATTTTAACATTGCCAACAAGAAGATTGTACATGTACACCGAGTTACCTGTATGCTGCTATGTGGAACAGCAGTTCCAGCTCAAGCTGGTATAAAAGTACCATCACGGTGAGGTACAGCTTGATATCACACCGTAAAGATGAAATCGAAACTGGACACTTTTAAGCTGTCACTTTGTCAAAAGAATATGACGGAAGGGCCAAACAGAATTTGCGTTTCGCAAACAGTATGTGAAGATTTTACAGACGCTTGTAATCATTTTTATTTTACCGCTGAAGCTTGGAAAACACAAAATGGGGTATATTATAGAAACGGGTTTCAGGGGCCGACTTATAGTCTGTTTGGGCTCAAATGATTAAATAACTCGAAATAGGGTTAGAGCACAAAACATAATTAAGACGCATGGTCCTGAAACCTCTGTATCCAACATGATCGGAAATCTGACGTGTATTATCGATTAAGGAAAAAGTTGTGGAAGAAACTATCCTGTAACGTTGTTCTATTTCAAGCTTCACACCGAGGGGTAACAGACAGCTGGTGGAACAGCGCCGTCTATTTCAGATCCTGTTGGGTACAGAGGTGCCAGGGCCACGTGTCTTATTTATGTTTTGTGCACTTATTCATATGCCGAGGTATTTAATCAATCATCGTTCTCATTTGAACCTAAAGTGGCTGTACCATTATGAAAAATGCCCGGGCTTACACATGATTTTGAAAATGAAAGCTGCGCAAGGGCTCAATGCCGATTAAATATAAAGATTTCCATACTATCGAGCTTACACGAAAAATGGCTTGCTACGCCCCTGTCAAAAGAGTCGGCGGAAAGTCAAAAGGTCCTCATACTTAAGTCAAAAGGGCCAGCGGAAAGTCAAAAGGTCCTCATACTTAAGTCAAAAGGGCCAGCGGAAAGTCAAAAGGTCCTCATACTTAAGCGAAAAGGGCCAGCGGAAAGTCTAAAGGTCCTCATACTTAAGTCAAAAGAGCCAGCGGAATGTCAAAAGATCCTTATACTTAAGCGAAAAGGGCCAGCGGAAAGTCAAAAGGTCCTCATACTTAAGCGAAAAGGGCCAGCGGAAAGTCAAACGGTCCTCATACTTAAGTCAAAAGAGCCAGCGGAATGTCAAAAGGTCCTCATACTTAAGTCAAAAGAGCCAACAGAAAAGTCAAAAGGGCCAAACGTTTAGAAAACAGTATGTCTAAAAGAAATGTGTTATAATTTGGCAGTAGTTCTAATCACATCTTTAACATATCAGAGTGTCTCAATCTTGTATATTTACAACTTCTCAGAGTCGTTACGTATTTACCGTATACCATACAACTGTTTGTGTAATGGTTACAGGTATAGTCGTTAATCTAAACAAGATTAACAGTAGTGGTTATATTTTTTTTATATTTCATATTGGTTATATTTTTTAAAGTGTTTATGCCACGAGTATAGTCAATCTCATGTACCGGCCGTTGTTGCTAGCTGTTTTAGCACTACTTGACATGTGAATGGGTGTTTTGTGTCCTTATGTATGTGTACCTTTTGTATTGTATGTGTTGTCTCTTGTATTGTATGTGTTTCTGTTGTATTTTAAGTGTTTTCAATTTTAACCGTGCAAAACAAATTTCCTCGGGATAATAAAGCATTATCGTATCTTATCTTATCTTATCTTATCTTATCTTATCTTATCTTATCTTATCTTATCTTATCTTATCTTATCTAACCACCTGTTTCTGTAATGACTACAAGACGTAACAGAATTATAGATGTCAGACTCTAGTCAGTAATCTAAACAAGATTAACGTTTTATTTTGTTATGACGTGTAAACAGTGTCATGGGTGTAAATTACACGAGTCAGTAATTTCAGTGCTTGGTGACCCGTGAAGGTCCCGGGGTAGAATAGGCCTTCAGCAACCCATGCTTGCCATAAAAGGCGACTCAGCTTGTCGTAAGAGGCGACTAACGGGATCGGGTGGTCAGGCTCGCTGACTTGGTTGACGCATGTCATCGGTTCCCAATTGCGCAGATCGATGCTCATGTTGTTGATCACTGGATTGTCTGGTCCAGACTCGATTATTTACAGACCGCCGCCATATAGCTGGAATATTGCTGAGTGCGGCGTAAAACTAAACTCACTCACTCACTCAGTGCTTGGTCCCATGACTCAGAATACTAAATAAGACGAACATTTCAAATTCAGTGACCATATCATAATATATCATCATATCAAATATTTTATGCTTCAATTTCAGGTCCATTTCAACTGTTGAGTGCATGATGATCACAATATATTTTTGCTTTTGTTACTATTTACACATTAATACAAATATAAACAGTAGAAATAAATATTAATATAATCAAACATATAAAGTATATTTAGTTTGTGTGACACAAAGTCCTTTGTTACCTATGGACCTTTTGACTTAAATCTATGGCCCTTTTGACTTAAATCTATGGACCTTTTGACTTAAATCTATGGCCCTTTTGACTTAAATCTATGGACCTTTTGACTTAAATCTATGGCCCTTGTGACTTAAATCTATGGCCCTTGTGACTTAAATCTATGGCCCTTGTGACTTAAATCTATGGACCTTTTGACTTAAATCTATGGCCCTTTTGACTTAAATCTATGGACCTTTTGACTTAAATCTATGGCCCTTGTGACTTAAATCTATGGACCTTTTGACTTAAATCTATGGCCCTTGTGACTTAAATCTATGGACCTTTTGACTTAAATCTATGGCCCTTGTGACTTAAATCTATGGACCTTTTGACTTAAATCTATGGCCCTTGTGACTTAAATCTATGGACCTTTTGACTTAAATCTTTGGCCCTTGTGACTTAAATCTATGGCCCTTTTGACTTAAATCTATGGCCCTTTTGACTTAAATCTATGGCCCTTTTGACTTAAATCTATGGCCCTTGTGACTTAAATCTATGGACCTTTTGACTTAAATCTATGGCCCTTGTGACTTAAATCTATGGACCTTTTGACTTAAATCTATGGCCCTTGTGACTTTTTCAATTTTAGCCCTTTTGTCCTTTGGCCGTTTTGACTTTAACCCATCCCAACATGGTAAGACCACGTGGAGATTACTTCCCTCCAATTAGCAGTCCTCCACGTGTATACAATCAAAATGACTTAGCACACTGGTAAACCTTGATGGTGAAAATATTTGTACACAGAATGCACCGAATTTGCTTATAAATATCTGTGTGTTGAAGAATAAGCATTTTCAAAATCGCGTGAGGTTGTCGGTAACGGAATTGCAAAGTCTTGAGGTCGGTGACGGAGCGTGAGGGCTGATGGTAACGACGAAGAATATTGCGTTCGTGTTGCCACTTTTATTATACAAAATATAAAATACAACATGTTCACCAAGTGTAACGGCCCCCTCGAATTGTATACGTGTGGAATATTGCTAGTTGGAGGGAAATAACCGTCAACCTATCTTACCTGGCGCCATGTTGTGATGTTACCAGCATCACCTTAGGTGCAGTGAATCTCGAAAATCGGACGAAAACGTTTCCATAGTGCGTAAGATAGAAAATATAAATTCAAAAGCATGTATCACTGAATTGTCACACAACGCAAGTGATATTACCAAGCATTTTGGAATATTCCAAAAGCATCATGGCAAGGGACACTAGAAATACGTTTCACACAAAGTTCCCACGAAGGGAATCGAATCCAGGTAATTGGCGTGATTTGCAAATGCTTTCACTTGTAGGCTACCCACTGTTCCAAGACTGAACAGACAACAGGTACTGTTATAAGCAATAATAGCTTAATATGCATGCCAGTATCATATAATAAGGTCAGGTGGTTTGCGTATAATCGCACTCCGATGACGAGGCTGATTTGTTGACCTCGGCCAAAGGTTCGTCTGACTTTTTAATGAGTCACTTCCAAAAAGAGGTCGCTTCGACACAGGAAAGAATAGCTCCATGTCGGTGTGGTATGCGTGTGTTTATGACTGTCATAATGGGTTTATATATGATAGCAGGGGGCATTGCTTGAAGTTGATGTGATGTGTTGATGCTCGTCCAGATCCAAACACTACTTCCAGTCACAAACACGTCAACAACACTTAAAGCAGTAAACACCACCAGGGACTTTTAGTGAGCAAATAAATGTCTCTACTACAGTGAGAGATACCAATAGCCATCGAGTGAGTGAGTGAGTGAGTGAGTGAGTGAGTATGCAATTATGTATGATTATACGCCACTTTTAGAAATATTCCCACAATATCACTTTATAAGCTGAACGTATTTGCCATCCATATATTTATGAACCGGAGAAATTACATACAGGGTAAATATCGTACATTATTCAGCCAATCATTGGATCAAAACTGGAAGTGTGAAACACCGTCACACAGTATGTAAATGAACTCAGTGTTTTGTAAACTAAGCATCGTTTAAATCGGTTACTTCCCGGCGGAATAACTTTAACATTTTGGACCAGCCGAACGCTTGTCACCATCCACGATCAACTCTAGCTTGACTATTGACTCAACGGAAGCTATTCATTTGTAAAGTAATGGTTTGGCTGACATTTACCTCAAGTAGGTCCCGCTGTCATTAACATTGCACAGCCATCGCAATATCTACATTTCTGTCCGATTTCCAGACTAACACTTTTTATCATATGGCGTCCATAATGAAGACGTGCTTCATTCTATCCGTTGGGGTGTTGGTGTGTTTGGGTAAGTCTTGTAAATCAAACTTTATCGTTTTCATTGTTTACATAATTGTGTTGAAGTCGTGGGAACATTCAGATGTTGACAGATTACTGTATAATTGTTTGTCTAATTATGAATAATTCACATTAAGCAACTGGTATTTCTCTTTCAGTAAACAATAGTAAATCAAGGGCGTCTACAACACTTTCCACACAAATTAATTTTAATTAAACTGAGTATGTTTGATTAAGGACAGTTTCTCCTGTTAACAGACATTATGATCAATCACTCACATTGTGAGTTCGTTAACAAGTATCTTTCGTTTCAAATGATTTATTGTTTCTATTGACAATAATAAATAGAATAAAATAATTATAGCTCACATAGACGAATGTACATGGGTTATGGTGACGGTGGGTATGGTTCCAGTCATTTCGTCATTTACTCATAAATGGTCAACCGTCAACACAGGAAAAGCGGAAGATTGATCACGACGCTTTAACTGTGTTTTATATAACGTGTTTAGTATTCTATCATTAGATGCAGGAAAGCAGCATGTGTTTTATCAGGCCACCTGCAAGTATGTTCCAGTCGCAATATAATCGCTGGTTCCTGTCGCCTTTTTTATAGCTGGGTCTAGAAGCTCTCTTAGCGCTAAGATCGTCGTAAGTTACTGTTAATGTATGACACTTACGACTGTCTTAGCGCTAAGAGAGCTTCGAAAATCTACGCCATGATTCTATATTCATGTAGTCAGTAATAGTGATCGTAAAGTTAGCTTTAAAGGTATCGATTCTTATGTGATGGACAGATGTTGCGGGCAAATTATAGCAAACAGTTGATACTCGGACGTGACACTAGAATTGCAGACGTTATGAAACAATTGCCAGGAAAATGGAAACAGTCGCCTAAATGCTTCGAGTCACATCTATGATACTCATGTCGAATACGTAACTATTCTCAGTTGATTCTTATTTAGTTTCCATAAAAGGTTCATGGCAGAAATTGCGGTAAACGTTCACATTAGGACCATACTAAACTGACGTGCAAAAGAAAGTATACACTAATACCAAAACACTATATATGTGTTTTGTTTTAATGACTAACTTGATGCAGTGATGCGGTGTTCAGTGCTGAACTTTCAGAAGACCCAGTTCGTCAGACAAAGACAAGAACGAGACGCACTAATAACGATTTTCAGGGATATTCATACTTGTAAGGTGACAGGACAGACCCAGTGATATCATACTTATGCCAGTATTTGTTTGACTCCGATCGAGTCTGGACTAGACAATCCAGTGACCAGGAACATGAGTATCGATCTGCGCAACTGGGAACCGATGACATGAGTCAAGTCAACGAGCCTGACCAACCGATCCCGTTAGTCGCCTCTTACGACAAGTACTGTCGCCTTTTATAGTAAAATTAGAACAGTATTGATAATACTTTTGATAGTGAAACGGACGGTCAAACTTCACGAAGAAAACCTCCCTTTAGAGTTCACGATTTGAGCATTCCACTCTAATCCGCAATGCATCGCAACAATAATTACACTACACGGTGACAGTAGTCGTTGTCTCACCCACACTGCACTTTCCAAACGTATTATGAAATTCTAGAAAGGACAAAGCTGTTTTGTCGCGGTATCACTGTCGCTCGCAGAGAACATCCAGTCTCGATCATCCGTCCTAACATGTCATTGGGCGTTAAAGGTAATTAGCGATGTAACACATGCGAAAAGATAACGTAAGTCGGTGATGGCACCACGAGAAAGGTTAAAGCGTGACCTGCCGTAGTGGTTGTCTGACACTCCACAGCAGTACCCTGCTTTGTGACGGCCACCTAACATACCGTAACTAGAAGATTGACATCCATTAGACATCCAGAAACATATTAGCGTATTTACTGGTTCTGTTAAAAAAAAAGCAATTTAAAATTGTTCAATGCGCGATAACGTGATTGTTTGACGGTTTACGTTGCCGCAGTTTAAATATAATTATCCTTCAGTTTGACGGGAAAAATATAATAAGATATGTTCAGACTTAAAATAAGCAGTGTAGCCGAAAAGGTATCTAGATATCTAAACTGTAATTCACCGTTTTCCCTGACATATAGTTTCTGAAATGACATATTTTACAGAAAATATTCCAAAATTATAATCATAAAGTGTAATAAAAAGGAGCCCAGCGACTATCTTCATTTTCACCAAGTTGTGGAAATCTAGACTCTACACATAATCTCGTATTGTTTATAAGAGATTCGAACTTTCTTCATCTACTACAGATGACAGACATCTCAAGTTTCAGCTTCATTGGCCCAGCTGTTTCTGAATCTGTGACGTCACACACAACGTGGTCAACTTCCTTGCACTGCAGTTGCTGTCTGAAAACAGCCTTACCTTAAACGTTCCAACATGATGTTGCTGCCATGTTTGTTCTTAATGACCCGCCCATGATGCCTCAAACAGTGGATAGGTTAGTGTGGTGCTAATGCCGTTAGTACCACTGGAATTCATGAATAGTTAATGAATAACTACGTAATGAGTTTAATTGTACGATAGTGGGTCATTACAGCTTCATAGTAATGGATCATGGCTGTCACCTACCTCAGACTGGTGACCCGAATAATGCACTCAATCACCTACCTTGAATGTGTGCCAATCAGTGGGCACAAGTGTCTCAAGAATGTCCCAGCAAATGCAAGAAACAACCCTTTTATTTCAAGCACGATTATACTGAACAGCAGAAGAAACGCAACTCTGGCTCTTTGTCAAGTTTTAAATAGAAGATATAAACATAAACACATACATCTCTTCATTTTCATTTGTTTTTACTCTGCCCAGTATAGCTAGGTTACCGCGTGTTATTCAGGTGGACAGTGAACTTGCACCGGCGGGGCAGAATAAGCTCACAAATTCGCGGACAATTTGTATCACCTCTATGTAACATTGATTCATAAACAAAGGCTCACAGTATAGTTGGAATCACAATGACCTCTACATGAACTTGAACTGCTTTGATGTACAACCACTTTAGAATATGTAGTACAATATCCTGGCAAAAATGGTGATGGTCAGCGACACGACATCGACAATAGATTTACTGTTTGTTCTGGAGATTTCTTAGGAGACAGGACATTCTGTAAGCACGTAATGTTTTGTTTATGTGGAAGATGCTGAACATAAAAAAACCCAAAGCAAATGCAGTTTCACAATTTATTTTACAAAACACATAGCATGTACGGCAAACCATGCTTATTTTGCATTTTGGGTGTAAAGAAACAATGATCTTTTTGTCAGTTTCTTCAGGATCTAATAAGTATTTTTGCCAAATGTTTCTCCTAGTTCCTAGAGTAACACGTAACTGGTCATAAAGTTTCATTATGATCATAAGATTGCTCCAGATTCTAATGACCCTTCCATACATTCTACAGGTCAAGCATTTGGTTCCCATGGCAACCAATGCCATCACAAGAGATTCCGCAGGTGCGCGAAAGCCATATCGAATCTGCAGATTCCAATGATTGAATCCAAGAACCCTGAAGCGTTCGGTGACCCACAGTCTGTTGTGAAGAAATTCTGCAGGTAAAGTGTATGGTGATAAACATATATACATATAGTTAGGTCCTTGCCTTCACTTGCTAGTATTTTGTTTTGAGTTGATAAAGTTCATGAACTGCTCTTTGGCTATTATGTTTTCATTCAACATGAAGGTCCACAGAAGTGTGAGCTGTGTGATAAAAACATATGGTTAGGTCCTTGCCTTCACTTTCTGGCACTTTGTTTTAGAGTTGATAATAATCACAGACTGATCTTTTATCAAACAGGAAGGTCCACAGAAGTGTGAGCTGTGTGTACAACAACCTAGCTGACTGCAAGGGGCTCGGGAAAACTGGCGAAGTGGAGGACAGAGCTGGGATGCTGTCCTATGTGTGTGGAGAAGGAAGGAAAGGTGTGTGAAGAGGTGTGTGTTAATCTAGGTATGGGGAAGTGTGTATGTGTGTCTGTGGTGTGTTATGTTTTCTGTTTGACGTGTGTACGTTTTATTTGTTGTATGTGTGTGTGTTGTGTGTGTGTTCATTTTGTATGTTTCATGTGACTTGCGCGCGCGCACGCGTGTCTGTTGTGCACGCACGCTATGTGAATAGATAGTTGTTAATAAGGGACAGCGTGTGCCTGTGTGTTTGGATTATTATATGTATTGTGGGTGTGTTTGAATGTTGTGTGTTGTGTGTATGTGTTTAAGTGATGTGTGGTGTTTGGTTTTGTGATATGTGTGTTTGGGTGTGTGTATGTTGTTGTTGGCTCTGTAGATACATTTTGTGTCTGTGTTGCGTGTATGTTTGTTCATGGTGTATGTGCATTTTGTAAATTGCGTGTGATTAGTGTGTGTGCGTTTTGTAGCCTGTGTATGTTTGTTTTGTGTCCATTTTGTGTGTTTGGTGTTTGTGCATTGTTTGTGCGTGGTATGTGTTTGGTGTGAGGAGATTGTATGTGAGGTATGTGTGTGTGTGTGTGTGTGTGTGTGTGTGAGAGAGAGAGAGAGAGAGAGAGTGCATGTGTGTGCATATTATTTATGTTGAGGGTGGTGCATTGTGTGAGTTGCATCTGTTTGGTGTGTTTACACTTTATATCATGTTTATGCTTTTGTGTATGTTGGCTGTGTATGCGTTTAGGCCACCTCAGACTGTTGAGAACACATACAGCAACACTTTAATGCATATTAATTGCAAGAGTATGCATCAGCTGACCGATTGACTTGCTAATTAGTGTTATCAGACATGACAACAACATAATTGGGACTGTACAGATGATAAGGAACGTCTCTGGTAATCTCTGCAATGGAGATCACAAATGAACCTCATTAACAACATGTTCAATGATTAGCAAGGAACTACCGTGTGAAAATTGGATGTTCATATTGACAAAGTAACAGTCAGGCACTCTAACCGTTTTCATTGACAATAAAGAAACTGAGTTGACAACTGGTGCTGAACTTGCAATGAAGGGATTGGTTCGAACAAGAAAGCATTTGAAATAAGACCCGTATTCTTTAACTTGCTCATTTGATGTAATGTAATGTAATCGCAATGTAACTAAATTAATATGCGATGTAATGCAATAAATCTGAGAGTGGAGTTAAAATGATGCAAATACTAATATTTGTACGCTTCTATTTTAGTATATATTGAGTGAGTGAGTTTAGTTTTAGGCCGCACTCAGCAATATTCTAGCTATGTGGCACAGGTCAGTAAATAATCGAGTCTCGACCAGACAAACCAAAGATCAACAACATGAGCATTGATTTTGACATGTTAGCGAGTCTGACGACCCGATCCTCTTTGGTCGCCTCTTACGACAAGCATGGGTTACTGAAGGCCAATTTTCTACCCCGGACCTACACCGGTCTTTTAGTTTACATTGTACATACAATAGCAGTAACGTGTTGACTAATTTGATCAAACGGCTTCTACTCACACTGATTTCTTTCAGATTTGATTTCCGGGGCGTCCTGTTGGTTTGATAACAACGTTGCTGCCCGGATACGTCACTGTAAGGCCAAACATGACGTCGACAACATCGCTGCCAGCGTTCACGAAGGCAACTTCACCGACCCGTACGCGTTCTGCAAGTAAGGACATAATTTAATTCCTATTCATATATAGTAGCATGAGAACGCTTCACAGAAATCCAGTTAGTATACTGGATGCAAGTGAACAAGCAGGATGTTATATATCTATTTAAATCGTTTCAAATCTAACTATAAACTTCACTATTAAAACTTTCACGTTGAGGTTACCTTGACCCTAGTAGGATTTCGCGCAATGGACGTATCACACACGTAAACGTGAGATCTCATTCTTCCGCCTAAGTACCTGGTTTTAAACACAAAAGACACAAAACAGAATGATATATTTGAAGCTAGTTACTTCAGTATCTGTAATGTTTCATAGAGATTTCATTTGGAACCGAGTACT
Organism: Haliotis asinina; assembly: GCF_037392515.1. Lineage (NCBI taxonomy): Eukaryota > Metazoa > Mollusca > Gastropoda > Lepetellida > Haliotidae > Haliotis > Haliotis asinina. Next base: position 21,090,217 of record NC_090294.1, on the reverse strand, counting down.
GCCAAATATGTCATCAAATGGACTTGCAGTGGTTGATGCGACAAACGTGGAAATGCTAAAATCAAAGTGACACATGCAGTTCACCTTAACTTATTGCATTTTACGGCTGTGTTGCTGTTTTAAGATTAGATGAGTTAGTAATAAAACTACATAGATTGTATGAGTATGCATGGTAGTCGTTAGGTCATCGTGAAATGTTTGTGATTGTCGTAATGAATGGTGCCGTCCATGTTGCAGCTCCCTGGACGACTTCGTGTGGGCCTGCATGGGAGACTGGACAATGAAGAGATGCCCATACAACCTGGCTGCCTTCCTCATTCGGACCGTGAACCCAGAGGCACTATCGGCCAAGCTGAAGTGCTGACCTTTCTCTTTCACAGATTAATAACCAAAGTCGGCAGTGTTATATTACAGCAACGCAAGTGAAAAATTGTTGCACTATCTACCATAGAAAATGTGATTCATGGCCAGTCACACTACTTATTTTGTGACATCATTTGTAATGGCGTAATGTCATGACGTAGGACCCACAAAGCAATCTTATAACGGGGCGATTCCATAAAGGATTCCGATATACCCAGTTCATCAACATAACGTCCTGTCAATGCGGCTGCAGAACTGTATTTTGGTTTGTTTGAAACCAACCCAACAACTTTGTCGATGAAATGCCTGCATTGCCCTATGAATGAACTAGCTACGATCCCCGTCAATGTGTCCGTTGACATGTTATATACCCCGATCGTTTCTCTTGACGCTGGTTGCTCTGTTCATGTTTCAGTAATAAATACCTACTGTAATATTTATGCACATCGTGTGTGATTAGTACTGTTATCTCGTTATCGTCTTAATACACTTTGAACAGCATGGACAAACTTTATGAATAATAACTCCTGTTTTTCGTGAGTTCCTCGTTTTGATAAAGACACTTGTACTCCTGTCAAGCATGAAGTAACAGATGTTGTATTTCCCAGATGTTGTATTTCCCAGATGTTGTATTTCCCAGATGTTGTATTTCCCAACTTCTAAACGCCACTCACAGAAAGCAGAGTACACAATTTCATTAGAATACAACAATATTTTTATGGCCTGTAAGTTTGATCTGGTAAATTAAAATGCTTCACACAGCTGATGTTCCTGCAGATGTTTCACCTTTAGTTGATGTTGCTAGAGGTATTGCACTCCAATCTGCAGTCCATATTACTGGTGACGCTTGATCTGATTATTGTTACAATTGATGTTTCACGAGTTATGTTTCTAGTGATGCTTCAACATGTTAATGTTACTGGTGATGTTTGGTTCAGTTAATGTTACTGGTGATGTTGGTTCAGTTAATGTTACTGGTGATGTTTGGTTCAGTTAATGTTACTGGTGATGTTTGATTCTGATAATGTTACTGGTGATGTTTGATTCTGATAATGTTACTGGTGATGTTTGATTCTGATAATGTTGCCAGCGATGTTTGGTTCTAATAATGTTACTGGTGATGTTTGGTTCAGTTAATGTTACTGGTAATGTTTGATTCTGATAATATTACAAGCGATGTTTGATTCTGATAATGTTACTGGTGATGTTTGTACCCATGAAGGTCCCGGGGTAGAAAATGCCTTCAGCAACCTATGCTTACCACAAAAGGCGACTATGCTTGTCGTAAGAGGCGACTAACGGGATCGGATGGTCAGGCTCGCTCACTTAGTTGGCATATGTCATCGGTTCCCAATTGCGCAGATCGATGCTCATGTTGTTGATCACTGGATTGTCTGGTCCAAGCTCGATTATTTACAGACCGCCGCCATATAGCTGTAATATTGCTGAGTGTAGCGTAAAACTAAACTCACTCACTCACTCACTTGTGATGTTTGATTCTGATACTTTAACCATCGATGTTTGGTTCAGTTAATGTTACTAGTGATGATTCAACGTGTTGGTTTTACTGGTGATGTTTGGCTCAGTTGATGTTCTAATTGTTGTTTGATGTTAATAATGATGCTTCACCAAGTTGTTATTGGTGATGCTCGATCCACTTGATGTTATGAGTGATCTTTCATACAGATGACGTTACTGCTGTTGTTTAATCCACTTGATGTTATGAGTGATCTTTCATACAGATGACGTCACTGCTGTTGTTTAATCCACTTGATGTTATGAGTGATCTTTCATACAGATGACGTTACCGCTGTTGTTTAATCCACTTGATGTTATGAGTGATCTTTCATACAGATGACGTTACTGCTGTTGTTTAATCCACTTGATGTTATGAGTGATCTTTCATACAGATGACGTTACCGCTGTTGTTTAATCCACTTGATCTTATGAGTGATCTTTCATACAGATGACGTTACCGCTGTTGTTTAATCCACTTGATGTTATACGTGATGTAATAATTAATAGTGATGTTCGATTCACTTGATGGGGATGTTTCGCCGGATTGATTTTACTAGTGGTTTGATGTAATTGATGATGTTTGATTCGGTTGTTTCTGATGATGTTTGATGCTATGAGTGATATTTGCTTCAGCTGGTATTACTGGATATGTTTTTCACTCAGCTGATGTTAAGGGTGAGGATTTCTTCAGTGATGCTATGCTTTATCCGGTTGATGTAAGTAGTAATATTTTTTCTAGTTGATGTTATGAGTGATAGTTGGTTCAGTTGATGCTACTGGAAATGTTTCACCCGGTTCTTGTCACATCTTGTGTTTGACCGAATCGATGTGATAATTGCTACTAGTGATGTTCGATTCAGCTGATGGGGATGTTCCACCCAACTGATGATGCTTGTGGTTTGATGTAACTGAGTGAGCAAGTATGGTTTTACGGCGCTTTTTGCAATGTTCCAGCAATATCACGCGCGGGACACTACAATTAAGCTTCACACAATGTATCCCTGTGGGGAATCGAACCTGGGTCTTCATCGTGACGAGTGGACGCTTTAAAATCTAGGCTACCCCGCCGCCCCGATGTAATTCACGATGTTTTATCTGTTTGTTGCAGATGATGTTTGATCAAGCGGGCGTTGTTGTTTGCGTTGGGCTGTTGTTTTATCATCATGTCGACTGGTTCATTAGAGGATAGTATACATGATATACATATATCGGCGATGAAAATCCTAAGCCTACGTGCTACAACCTATATGCGGACACCTCTTGGTCTAATGATGATGACAGGGATATATTACTGACAAAAACTAAAACCAAATCACAGCATTCAAATGTTAACAGGATGGAACTCACAAATGCAGGTCCACCGTCACGTTTATTGAATACTGGTGTCAAAGAAATATAATTGGCAAAAATTACCTAATCATACCATCCAATCTACTGTGTGCTACCTCTGGTCGTAGCCTTTGAGGATTCTGAGTGCGGTAAAGGTGTCAAAGTTGAACCAGTCCCGTAAATACCTCTCAGGTCCCAGGAGAACAAGAGGATGCAGACTGCCGCACTTCGTTCTTGTCCACGTGTATCCTAGTGTTAAAAGCGTTCGCCACTCCGAAGACCCCGGTTCGATTACCCACATGTACAATGTGTATCTATGGCGTCCCCCGCTGTGATATTGTTGGACTGTTTCTAAAAGAGGCGTAAAACTAGGCTCATTCGCTCATAGGCTCATATATACATATATACATATATAATATAATATAATTGGCAATGGTGACTTGGTTAACTGCTCGTCATCGTAACCTGGCGACGTGGATCGTTCTTCACTACATCAATCACTAGTTTGCCTGTTCGAGAAACTCTTGTACCGCACCGTACTTCCTCTAATAAGTGCCCAGGTGCGTATTTTTTCTATTGACTCACAGACCTAATGCTCATTTAGAGGCCTTTTTGCTCTAACTGGGTATAATTACTATGATTGTTAGTGAGCAACTTTACCCCCGGCGCTTATTCCAGGCTCGGCGCTTGTAAGAGGAAATGCTTTATTTATTGTCCGCTGTTATACTGTACGTTAAACAACGAACAAACGAAAACATCTCAACAAACAGCGTGATAGTAAATGACAATAGACTTTAATATAAGAAATATAGAGTTTGTTTCTGAATTGTGAATACAACATTGCTGTAATTCTGAACCCGGGTTGATGGGGATGCATTTCAAGATGTTACTTTCTTCGTAGCACGTCGACAATAGCTCCTGGAAAATGAACAACATTAATGTCATTTGTCTACAGATGATTTGTGATGTATGATAAATTGAATAAATTGCGAGCTGGGTGGCAATCAAGCTGAAACACTTGTCAAGGAGGACGATATTCTCAAACACTGCAATCATGCAGTATCTATTATCTAGATTTACTTTACATATTCGGTTCATATGCTGAGTGGTAATTCTGACAGATATCCGCTTTCTAACAACTTACAGTTTTTTGACAGATTTCAGCTTTCGGACAGATTTCTACTTTCTACTTTTGCTTTCGATATATTTAAGGTTTCTTGTAGATAACGGCTTCCTGACAAATATGCTACTTTAACGTAACTTAACTTAACTTTACTTTACTTTACTTTACTTTAATTGATTCCAACCTTGTACCAGATTTCTAATTTCTTAGAGATTTCAGCTTTCTGAACAGTTACTGCTGAAGTTAGTGACTTACTAATGGCTCTAGTGTGAAGGCGACAGCTCATGAGGTCAGCTGCTGGTCGAATGCTCCTCCTGAATAACTCCTGCACAAACCAAGCGGCCTCCTCCGAGCACACAGTTTTGCTTTGTATTCTTTCACCAATGCACCAAATGAAGTTGTTGGTGACGCTGTGAAGAAAACCCAAACATACTTTGCATATCATTAATAACTAACGCCCTTCTTCAAGCAAACAGTTAACAAAAATCATTACTTTGACGGAGTGTGAAAAAACCCTTTATTTATTGACATCTAATGCATTTTACTTGCCCAAACATGTCTATTTATTGTATAGTTGTAAATGAAATTTATTTCACCATTTACTGCCCCTTTTAACTGTCTGGGCTCGGTACTTTATATGTAGGTTGTGAACTGAGAGATAATTGCCCATGTATAAATGTTATGTACATGTATACAGAATATTTAAGGATTCCTCTTACTTTCTTTTCTTGATCTGTTAACGCTATAATACATGATATTACTTTTTCCCTTGCTTTAATAACAGGCAAATTGATCTGATGAAGGTTTGTTTGCTGGAACCTCTCTTGATACAGGCACTCTGTTAACTTACATCGGAGCAGATGTTTTATCTCTGATCTCTGATATTGCTATGATTATGTTTCATATTATATTTGTGATCAGAGTCAGTGTATTCAAGGTATAGGTAGGCTTTTTCATAGAATGATTCAAGATTTTTCAAGAATGATTGAATCGTTGTTGTTTTACACCGCACTCAGCAATATTCCAGCTACATGTCGGCAGTCTGTGAAAACCTCGAATCTGGACCATTGATAGCAGCAGAGCACTGAGCTACACAATTGGGAATCGATGACATATGTCAAAGACGGCAGCGAGTCTGACCACCCCATCCCTTTAGTCGCTGTTTGCGACAAGCATGGTTAGTGAAGACGAACCATTCCAGTCATATGACAGTAGTCTGGAAACTTGATAAGACAATCCAGAGGTTAACATTATGAGCACTGAATACCGGGATGCCATAACATGCATCAGCGCAGCTTCATGACTCCGTAGTCCTCTCTCGTAACAAACATGCAATGCTCTAGGTGACCTGACACCCGAATCTCTTCACGAACTGGGCTGAATTAAATGAGCGCGTGAGTCGACGTGAGTAACGAAATACCCAACCAGCTTCTAAGAATTTCGGAATGACGCACACAAATGATGGATTAATCAGTGAATGTCAAGCTCGAATAGGTTAACCGATATAGCACTCACTGTAGTGAAAGAAACATAAACTATACGTTTACGCGGTCCCGTACCCTCAGTCCTTATACTACTCAGTATTTAGTAGTAAAATATAACATAGTCGAGGATCTAGAGTATGGCAGTGAGGCATTGCTGTGGGTGAGAGATGGCTGTATACGCGTCACTTAATGTACATGCTACAAATCCACAGAGGACACCCCACCTTCCCAACCCACTCCCATGTGGCATGTACAATGAATGGTGTCATGTATTTTTCTCACCAAAGAACACTGAGAATTTATGGCCTGTATATAGCCGAAATGCTAATATCAGAAAGGCTGACACTTGATCTGTCTATATACATGGATAATGCCCCCGTTATGGGATACTTACCTACAAAAACCATTATATCCCAGTCTTGCAAATTCTGCTTCCATAATCGCCGAACACTCTAGAATATCCGAGGTGAAATTTTCGTGGGCCCAGCAGTCGGACTCTGACAGCATAACTGAACAGAGACATTACTGCTTATAGACGGTGATGAGTGAGATATGACTGTATATGGTGAGATATGACTTTAGATGGTGAGATATGACTGTACATGGCGAGATATGACCGTGTGTGGAGAGATATGACTGTACATTGCGAGATATGACTGTGTGTGGAGAGATATGACTGTATGTGGTGAGATATGACAGTGTGTGGAGAGATATGACTGTATATGGTGATATATGACTGTATATAGTGAGATATGATTGTTCATGGTGAGATATGACTGTATATGGCGAGATATAACTATATATAGTGTGATATGACCATATGATGAGATATAAATTGCTCACCGGACACGAGAGGGGCATGGGTTGATGCAGCCTCGATATTTGTTTATCATGGGTGATTCAGTGTTACGCGAGATAAAGAAGTAACCACCACGAAGTACCGAATGAGTTGCTTTTGGAAGCGGGGTACATTGACATTTATGTGTGAGGTAAGATAAAACAGTAGTGGTGGAAGAATGAGACACGACTGTATATTATCTCGTGCTTTATGCAACCTTTGTCTTGGTGAATGAGTGAGTGAGTGAGTGAGTTTACGCCGCACTCAGTAATATTCCAGCTATATGGCCGTGGTCTGTAAATAATGGAGCCTGGACCAGACAATCCAGTGATCAACAACATGAGCATCGATCTGCGCAATTGGGAACCGATGACATGTGTCAACTAAGTCAGCGAGCCTGACCACCCGATCCCGTTAGTCGCCTCTTACGACAAGCATAGTCGCCTTTTATGGCAAGCATTCGTTGCTGAAGGCCTATTCTACCCCGGGACCTTCACGGGCCCATTTGTCTTGGTATACGGTAAGTTTTTAATATATGATTTTTTAAAACTTACTTTCAAGCCCCTCTCCACACACATATTCAAAGGTGTTGGCCATCATAGTCGCCAATGTTCTTCCGCTTTTTCCACATATCTTCATCTCGTCTTCAAAACATATGTTTGCCTCTGCAACATCTCTGGAAACATATAACAATAATTCATTTAAATACTCCCCCTGCCTTTTTGCTTTCTGAACGTTGTAATCAGAATCTGAATATTATCCTCATTAGGTTGAGGATCAGGGTGCCCTGGAGGGATGGTAAACCTCAGTCATGTCACGTGGGTATGCAGGAGCTGTGTCTGAGACGAGCTGATAATTGAGACAGAGGACTTTGAACTTCAGTCTGTTTCCCAGTGGTAACCTATGTAGGTTCTTAAGGACAGGCGTTATGTGATCGTATCTACACGTTCGTGAGACGGTTCGAGCTGTTGTGTTTCGGATTCTCTTCAGTTTAGATGTCACAGTTTTTGCTGCTCCACTAATGAAGCTGTTTCAATAATCGAGTTGGGAAAGAATTAGCGTTGCGACAGACTGATAGGATACGAGTAGTGTCCATTTCTTGATATCCTCACAGGAGAATGCCATTCTGGAGCTTGCATCAGTTCGTGCAGATGTTTGTGGCTTGAACATATCGAAAAACTGAGAATCGTCTGCGTAAACGTGTCGATGGAATCCGTGATAGTCAATGATGTTGCTAAGGGTCTTATTATAAAGTGTGAACAGGACAGGTCCCAACACTGAGTGTTGTGGAACTCCACACACTAACATTAGAAAAACTAAGGTGGTTCATTGCCATCTAACTGTTGTTATACGATCCCAATTCTATTTCGGAACTGACGCGAGTCATATAGAATTTGCACATGCTCATAAATATCTCGGAGATTGGCGGCATGAATTTTGGATTTACAGCAAACGCTACATTTGCAAGTCGGGCACTTGGTACTCTTATTCGTAGATTTAAAGCTGTCGGTGGCTTCCCTGATGACGTTTATAACACCCTATACAGAAACTCAAATCAGCCCATCTTTTTATATGGTGCGGCAATATCAAACAGCTTGGATGTACCAATCTGTCCAGAATCCTGCACGTGGATTAGTTTTAGGTGTAGGAATTGAAAGCCCAAATTTGACCATCCGTAAAAACATGGGTTGGACAGTCTTTAACAAACCAAAAGATTGATTTGTTTTCATATTTAGAGTAAGCGTTAGAGAAAACCACAGAAATTGGACCAAACCAGATTAGAAAGTATGATCTTTAGATGGTCAAATCAGTACCCAGAAGGAGGGGACAACACTGTTTCTAAATTGATTACCATTCGATTTCAATGATATCTCAATGATATGCATACATGCATCAATATTTTAATGTTTAAGTCTTGTATTAACAAGTTCAACATTTTTATGTAGATTTTTAGCAATTGTCTCATAGGCTGTAGGTTAGTTGTATGCTGCGGGACACATCAATAAACAAATTTGTTTTTCTTCTTTTTATTATCCCGGATAACTCAAGCTGCCTGCTGGAAGTTAGAAGGTTGTAGTCACGTGATCTTTATCAAAATGGGTTCTCATTTTCTGCTGGGTGAACAGAGGAGGCAATTTTGAACAAACTCACTTGTCTAAGGTGAGACCACATGTATCACATGTGCCTCGTGAAGCAGGACTGATGTCTTAGAAACTCTCAAGAGTCAAACCGGCAAACACGGTCACCTGCTCAAAGACATTCCGTCGCCTACCATTGCTTACCTCCAACGATTCCCGACATGGGTACGATATGAGAGGCCCATTTCTGGTGATATTAATGGAATATTGCTCAAAAGCTTATGACCATTGGCCTAATCCTTCGTTATTACAGTTTTTGTCTCCTTTTCCAAAAATTCCAGTTTTTCCTCTTTATTTTTCTTTTATGCTCGTATCTATTTCATCGTTGTATCATTATGCATTAAAAGGCATTTCAGTTTCAAAAACGTATCTTTGCCTCTAAAATGACACCAATAAGCGTTTGCTTGACAGTATTCTGTAAAAATTACCTGCATGATGCCTCGATGTCATTAAACACATTGTCCCCGCTCGGAGGCTGCATTTGGCTGACATTCATTAGGGGCCCGTAGCAATTTTCTTGTGCTATCATGATGCTCACTTGATCACAGCCTCCGATAGACGCCTGACGTCGAGCCAGGAAGGAGGGACTGCTTGCTGAAACAAAGTGAGTGCGTGAGTGAGTAGCTTAGTTTCTATTTAAATTTGAAATGTGGTCACGTAACGGCTTGTAAAATAGTGTTAGTGTTATTTGTGGTGTGTGTGTGTGCGCGCGCGCGCGCGCGTGTGTGTGCGAGAGAGAGATAGATAGATAGATAGAGAGTGTGTGAGGAGAGAGAGGAAAAAGGGAGAGCGAGAGAGAGGGAATGAGAGAGAGATCATGTGAAATATATATAGGTCAGTGTGTGTGAGAGATCTTTAAGTAAGAGATATCTAAATATGTGAAGGAGATATATTTCACAGTGCGTGAGAGAGACAGAGAGAGAGACAGAGAGATCTGTGTGAGTGTGTGAGATATCTAAATATGTGAAGGAGATATATTTCACAGTGCGTGTGTGTGTGAGAGAGAGAGAGAGATCTGTGTGAGTGTGTGAGATATCTAAATATGTGAAAGAGATATATTTCACAGTGCGTGAGAGAGAGAGAGAGAGAGAGAGAGAGAAAGAGAGAGAGATCTGTGATCTGGCATGGCGATGACGTGTTGTTTGTTTGGGTTGTTAATATACGTTTGGTGGTGTGGTGGTGTACGTGTTGCTTGTGTGTGGCTGTAAATGTAGGATTGTTAGTGTAGTGGTGTTAGAATTGATTATGTGCTTTCGGTATTATGGTTGGAATGTACCTGGTATAGTCTTTGTGTTGTTTGTGTGTCTGTGAATGTTTGTGCCAGTGCTTGGTTGCCATGACACTCGCGTCATTGTGATTTGCATCAATGGCGTGGGTGGTCTACTGCGCAGTACCGTGCTTCTTGTGAAAAATGTAACTTTATTGAACTGACGTTTTTTTTCACATTCTCTTTATTTCTTTTTTAATACTTAATTAAAAAGAAGGGATCCTTAGGAAAGCGCGGTCCACTATGGGAACGCTCATCATCGTGGGTGCCAAATTACCCCGTCGTAACATAATGACCTCGGAGATCTATGCGACTCGTTGATAATAACTGAACCCCATGCCGTGTTAACGCGGTGCATTCATTTGATTAGGCCCAAACAAACTGTTATTTGCTTCAGGACAAACATGTCAAGTCGTTTAAGTTTTGAATCGGAGCCTGTTTTAAGCAATAGGTAATTTGAAGTACCCGTTCCAGAAGAAATCCTTTGCCTTGCAGAACAGAAATGAACTTAAACTTCATGTTATTATTTTACTATTTTTCCGCTGTATTTTCTTATTGAAGTCAGAGAATGTTTTGTTACGTCAGCATTATCTTAGCTTAGTGTATTCTGATCCTGGTGAATGAGTCCAGTGGTTTATTTGTCACGCCGTTGAACCGCTTCAGAGAAACCATAATGGTATGCATGTGAACCCCATGTCTGTTGTCCCCAGACAAACATCACGTTACCGAACTGGAAAAAAACCCCACAAAGCCATTTCTTTGATTTGGTTGCTTAACGCCACACTCAACAATATCCCAGCTATAAGGCAGCAGTTTGTAAATAATCGATTTTGGACCCGACAATCCAGTGATCAACATCATGAACATGGAGTGGAGAGTCTTATCACCCATCCCTGATATGTCTTATAACACGGTTATTTTTATTTGTTTCTGTATGAGGCGTTAAGTTGTCCACAATCCTACACCTTCATAATTACTGGGCATTTACTGGGATAATTTACAATAACCGTAAATACAAACTCTCTCTGTATTTAACAGTATTATACTTACGAGTGAGTGATTGAGTTTACTTCTACGCCGCACTGTATGGCGGCGGTCTGTAAATAATTGAGTCTGACGTAGACAATCGAGTGATCAACGGCATGAACATCGTTCTACGCAACTGGGATCCGTTGACATGTGTCAACCAAGTCAGCGAGCCTGACCACCCGATCCCGTTAGTCGTCTCTTACGACAAGCATGGGTTACTGAAGTTCAATTCTAACCCGGATCTACTTGGTTCTTAGAAGGACAAGAGGCAAACATTAACTGACATGCAGTTATTAGAATCGGAAATAATAGAGGTGTCAGCTGTACAATCATATGACAGGAACCGTTGATACGAGTTACACGTTAAACAAGTCATATACACATATACACATATAAACTGAGAGAAAAAAATAAGGGATCACATAAAAGGACAAGTGGTTTTAACTTTTTTCCAGGTTTCTTCACAAGTTTTATCTCGCATAACTTGTGAAGAAACCTGGAAGAAAATAAGGGAACACTTGCGCTTTCATGTGATCGCTTATTATTTTCCCTCAGTATATATCGTCCAAGCGTACAATAGCATGGGTTGTTAACTGTAGCTTGATGTAACCTTCCAATCGATAACGGGTTAACAGTAGTACAAACATTCTTGAGTTACATTGTTACAGTTAATACGCAAATCATTACCTCTCCCACAGTCAGAATAATGATAAATGCGGCTATTTCGTGGTCAGCTGGATATATTTGACATACACTGTATACTTCAAGCTGTAAATTTAGTCGCGTCTGCAACACAGGCTTGTATATTGTAGTTAGCAGCTCTCTGTACTTGGTGACCTCTTATTCTGATTTCATTTATTTGAAATGCCTACCGACCGAAAGAATATACTGTACTAGGAAAGTGAGCTTCTGTTAAAATCGTGGTTGAATTATCAATACGTCACTCTAAAAAATAATATGTACACATTCAAGAAAATAATCCCTCTTAACGTAATACCTGATCAACATATTTCGTCGCAAAAGGTTTGTCAAACAGCACTTGTCAATATGTAGCCCTCATATTGTCCAAACGATCCCCAATTGATAGTAATAATAATGTGTGCTCAAAGCGCTAACAGAGTTCATATATATCACATGTTTACAATCTATTTCTACTGGACATGTTGGTCTCAAGACGCCTCTTGAAGCAAGTTAGAGTTAGAGCTGATTTCAGATAAATGGGAGAGCGTTCTTTTCAACGGCAGCACTATGTGCAAAGGATCTTCCGCCAAATGTCTTGAGCATGATGTTGGAGACCTTTAGTAGCATTTGATCACTGGAACGGAGAGTTCATAGGGACATAGTCTTCCACCAGATCACACAGATTACCAGGAGCTGTATCATTTCTACACTGATATGTGAGGATGAACATCTTATGATATATCCGTTCCTTGACAGGGAGCCAATGGAGATACCTGATTACTGGAGTGATGTGACAGAACAGGAGATTTTAACTGCCGAGCTTTGGATGTTTTGCAGCCTTCTGATTTGTTGCCCTACAAGCAAACTATTACAATAGTCAATCCTTGCCAGAATTTGTTGTCGAAAAGGTAAAAAAGCACTCCACTGTCTGTGTTAAAGTATTGCAGTTCAGTGATAGTAGTGTTTGTTAAAAGCTTCAGAAACCTGTATTCCATTTATAGGGAGTGTTGGGTGGCAAAGTAGTCAGGCATTCTTTTACCGGTTCTAATGCCCGGGTTCGATTTACAGCGTAGGTACATTGTGTTAAGCCTTTCTGGAGCCTTGATACTGCCTGCCATTACACTACACTTACTCAAACACATATAATGAAGTGTTCTTCAACCCACATTTTATAAATATTTTAACCATTGGCATACACAAAACTAACATATCAAAATAACATTTACATTATCTTTTTTGGTTATCGTATGGTTTTCGTTTAATTCCATTTTTAATTTTCCGAACGCCTGTAAATAACAGATTTTGAACCGATGGTTGTAGTGAGCGATGACACGAAAACAACGTTACTTTTAGGGGTGGGTATTGCAGAGAATGTTCACATTGCTATAAACAGCGATGCGAAAGCATTTACATGTATTGCGGTGTGTATTGTAGTATATTGTAAGAAGTATTCATAAACACAAAACTTCTTACAGACATGCTAATGCTTGATTTATAAAGCGAAAACACAACAATATCACTACGCTTGGTTAAACGTTAATAGCAACTTTTAATCACGACAAAATACAAATGTAATAAATATTTGGCACAAATGAAACATGGAAATATCCTAAAATTTGCGAGTGATACTATGTTTGAGCCCGATCTAACATGTGGTATAGTTACAGTACTCAGTTTTCGTTTTACCCATATAGGTAATCGAACTCGGACCTCAGCGTGAAGAACCATTAGTTTAACCATCGGCGCTTTTACATTAGGTTACCCAAGAGCCCTACAAATACAGGTTATGCATGGAAGTAACGCAAATTGTTGACGCGAATACGTGCGTGCGTTGTAATACTGATACTGAAGTATTTTAGGGCCGCTCGATTCCGCACATGGGTACGGTGTGTGGAGGCCAGTATATCTTCTGCGGGTTAGCTTCCATATCGTAACTTACGAGGTATTGAAAGGACTACAATGAGTACCTACCACACAGTGCAGCCCATGACAAGAGGATCCCACAGATCAAACCAGTCATGTCAGCTTGTTATCCACTGTCTTGTGTTACTGCCAGTTGTTGGAACGGGAATCTGTCTTATATGAGTGAGATGAAGTTCAATTGGGCAATTAAAACCCACTTACTGTAATTCCATACGGCGACACAGTTGCTCTCCCTGCGCCAATTCCAAGTAATTTACTCCCTGATCTTTCCATGCACTTATTTCGTCCACACACGTTTCACATTTCATCTGACCCTGACGTATCGGTGTGTCATCGGTAGTTATCATTGACAATCTGGCGCTCCTTGGTGCGTAGGCACGAGGGCTGTTTTCGCCTGTGGCGTCATCTGAAGCTGATGATGCCGCTTGTGACGCCATCCTGTTTTTGTTTTATTCGTGATGAATAGCGTTGTTGTTGTTATTGACAATGCTTTTTTGTTGGCTTTGCACATGCTCTAATTGGTATGGAATTGATGCACCTGTATTTATGCCAGCTGTATGACGACAACCTGGAAGTGATCGTGCCTGGCTGTGGACGTTGTTCCATGTACTTGACTGGAACTGTTCTTGGTGGACGATATAGATTTTGGTTGATGGTGGACATTGTGGCTTGGAATTGGTGTACCATGTACTGGCCTGGAACTTTGTTGCCAGGGACTGGAACTGTTCTTGGTTGACGATGTACGTGTTGGTTGATGGTGGACATTGTGACTTGGAATTGGAACTGTATTTGGTGGACGAGGTTAAAATGATTGACTTTCTGTAATAATGGATATTTTTGCTAGGGACTGAATCTGTTCTAGGTGGATGTCTTTTGGCGTTGGTTGATGGTGGATATTGTGACCAGAGACTAGAATTGTTCTTGGTGAACAGAGTAGATGTCAGTTGCCGTTGGCTGATGGTGCACATTTTGGCCAGCAACTGGAACTGTTCTTGGTGAACAGGGTATATTGGCGTTGGTTGAAGGTGGAGATTGTCACCAAAGACTGGAACTGTTCTTGGTGAAAAGGGTAGATGTCAGTTGACGTTGGTTGATGGTGGACATTGTGGTCAGGGACTGAAACTATTCTTGATGGACAGGGTAGATATTGGTTGGTGTTGTTGATGGGTTAGAGTGTTGACAGTGACTGGAACCGTTCTTGTTGAAAAGGGTAGATGTCATTTTGCGTTGGTTGATAGTGGACATTGTGGTCAGGGACGGGTTAGAGTGTTGACAGTGACTGGAACTGTTCTTAGTGGACAGGGTTCATGTCTGTTGGCGCTGGCATTTATTAATAAGAAAAACTGGTCCAGTGCTGCAAATGTCGTGATTAAATCTCATCGAGTCTGTCAAGATATATTAGTAAGGAACATTATATCTGTATGCTAGCCACAGAGAAAAATGGCCAGTTCACTGATATTGCAAGACTTGTATTCTATGGATCAGATAAACTCGTTTTAAAAGAATGCTATTGTACAACTGTCGACAATGATATTGTAAAGCACGTGTTTGTGTCATGTACCATTAATATGAATGACCGAAATGAACTCTTTAACTCCATATCTGATATTCTAGATGTAGATACTTTTGTTAAGATTAGAGATCAAGACGATCGATGATGTTATTCTTGCATTTTTACTTGGTGGATGTCCGATAGAATATATTATGGAACTAGAATGGGATGTTTGAGCAGAAGTAATAATTATTGTAAGTCGATTTATTAGGATACTTCTTAAAACACTTGCATGTATATGGGCATTCCTGACTAAAGCACTTATCCATCTTAATCACATAACGTAAAATATAACTGCATCCTCTTTCCACTGGAGGAAATAATATCTATCTATCTATCTATCTATCTATCTATCTATCTATCTATCTATCTATCTATCATCCTGCCTGTCTGTCTGTCTGTCTGTCTGTCTGTCTATCTGTTGGTGTTGGTTGATGGAGTACTGTGTTGACAGGGAACTGTTCTAGGTGGGCGCGGTAGATGTTCGTTGCTGTGGTCGATGGTGGATATTGTTGTTAGAGATTGGAACGTTTCTTGATGAACCTTGTTTGTGTTGGTACGTTTGGTGTGCAAGAGTGCGGTTCGCTGGAGTTGACGCATGGCGGACGGTGTAAATAAATTGCTCAAAATGGTTGCTGTTGCCGATTGCTTCTTTGTGGTGTTCTTTTTCAGCAAGCCATACATTTGGTTGTTGTCTTTAGTAGTTGATGCAAACAGTTGTCACAATATATACAAAAAACACACTGATGTCATTTTGCTCCACCATTTCGTCGTGGTTTATCTGTATCATGAGTGAGTGAGTATGGTTTTACGCCGCTTTTAGCAA
This sequence comes from Haliotis asinina, assembly GCF_037392515.1. Taxonomy (NCBI): domain Eukaryota; kingdom Metazoa; phylum Mollusca; class Gastropoda; order Lepetellida; family Haliotidae; genus Haliotis; species Haliotis asinina. Next base: position 21,074,146 of record NC_090294.1, on the reverse strand, counting down.
TATTTCAGCAGTGTGAGTGACAAACCTAATACCGTATGCAATTTGATTTACTAGTATACAAATTGGTTCCTTGGATGTAGTATACTAATACTTCCTTGGATGTAGTATACTAATACTTCCTTGGCTGCAGTATACTAATACTTCCTTGGCTGTAGTATACCAATACTTTCTTGGCTGTAGTATACTAATACTTCCTTGGCTGTAGTATACTAATACTTCCTTGGCTGTAGTATACTAATACTTCCTTGGCTGTAGTATACTAATACTTCCTTGGCTGCAGTATACTAATACTTACTTGGCTGTAGTATTCTAATACTTCCTTGGCTGCAGTATACTAATACTTCCTTGGCTGCAGTATTCTAATACTTCCTTGGCTGCAGTATACTAATACTTCCTTGGCTGCAGTATACTAATACTTCCTTGGCTGCAGTATACTAATACTTCCTTGGCTGCAGTATACTAATACTTCCTTGGCTGTAGTATACTAATACTTCCTTGGCTGAAGTATACTAATACTTCCTTGGCTGTAGTATACTAATACTTCCTTGGCTGTAGTATACTAATACTTCCTTGGCTGCAGTATTCTAATACTTCCTTGGCTGCAGTATTCTAATACTTCCTTGGCTGCAGTATACTAATACTTCCTTGGCTGCAGTATACTAATACTTCCTTGGCTGCAGTATACCTATACTTCCTTGGCTGTAGTATACTAATACTTTCTTGGCTGTAGTATACTAATACTTCCTTGGCTGTAGTATACTAATACTTTCTTGGCTGTAGTATACTAATACTTCCTTGGCTGTAGTATAATACTAATACTTCCTTGGCTGTAGTATACTAATACTTCCTTGGCTGCAGTATTCTAATACTTCCTTGGCTGTAGTATACTAATACTTTCTTGGCTGTAGTATACTAATACTTCCTTGGCTGCAGTATACTAATACTTCCTTGGCTGCAGTATACTAATACTTCCTTGGCTGTAGTATACCTATACTTCCTTGACTGTAGTATACTAATACTTTCTTGGCTGTAGTATACTAATACTTTCTTGGCTGTAGTATACTAATACTTCCTTGGCTGCAGTATACTAATACTTCCTTGGCTGCAGTATACTAATACTTCTTTGGCTGCAGTATTCTAATACTTCCTTGGTTGCAGTATACTAATACTTCTTTGGCTGCAGTATACTAATACTTCCTTGGTTGCAGTATACTAATACTTCCTTGGCTGTTTATTCAAGGTGAACCACTGACTATTAAGTGTGTTGCATCTGCATGTGTCTTGTGTCATCAATGGGGCGAGAAAGTCTACAGTCTTTACAAACATATGTTACAGGTATTGTTTCTTGTATGTAGATGATGCTAGTCCATGTTGCTGTAGTCGTATTTAATGATGATGATGGTGATGATGATGATGATGATGATGATGATGATGATGACGACGACTATGATGATGATTGTTTTCGATCGGTTTTAGGTATACACATGAAACCTATATTTATAAATTTCTTTTTATAATGAAAACAGAATGGATCACACGCTCTAGCAGCTGAACGTCGGGCAACGACAGCATCAAAGTCCTCATAATGACGATCATCAAGTTAACCATTAAATACACTGCACATGCAGCTGTGGTCGCTTAAAGTGGCCTTCAAGTGCCGTAAACTGTAGCTATATTAAACAATAAACACACGTAAATTATATGTGTAGCGTGTACCTTTTTCCCTAACGAAATTGTACGTGAACCATAATTCCGTATTATAGTTTTGCCTACACGTCTTATTGGATTTAAAGTTTCTTTGACCTACACACCGCTGCATGTTCTTGTTTCGCATTTCCTTAGGTTTCTCTGTTTTGTACTTAATTCCACATGGCATAATATGTTCCACAGACATTTACCACGGTTCTGTATACTTGCATTCCTTTTGATATATATTCATGGAAACAAATAAGGGAACACATGAAAGTACAAATGTTCCTGTATTTATTCACAGAATTTCACCCACAGTGCAATATGTACCTTAATATAAGAAGAAACCTGGAGGTGAAGAAAGCAACACTTGTATTGACATGTGTTTCATTCTTTTCCTTCTTATCTGATTTTTTATATCCTATTTACAGTTTGCTCCACATGCATTTACCACAGAAGCATGTGGTCATCCAGATGTATTATGAAAAAGAACACTGGATCGGCAACTTCTATTTAAAGTCTTCTTCTTCATCTTACCAGTTACAAATAGATTCCATTTTCGTCTTGATTTGTCTTACTTGTATTTATCTTGTCTGTACGTATACCACACATCTATAGTTCGAGTGAGTGAATCTAATTTTACGCCGCTTTCGAGCGATATTCTAGCAATATCACGGCAGAAAGGGCTTCACACATTGTACCAATGTGGGGAATCGAACCCGGCTATATTTCTCGATGTCTTATATATTGAACCTACTGCAACATCGACAGCGTTTGAGTGTGAGGTACATACATGTGCAATAGATCTATATTTTCGGGAAGATGTAGTCACATACATATAGAGTATTTGGCGTTTTAAATATTGCTTTACTTTATATGTTGTTTATGAACTTTAGTATGGCTAATGCAGTGACATATTTAACCATGAGCTGTAAATACGTAAATTACTGTGTGTGTTTTGTGTTTGAAACTGAAACTGTTTATTAAGTGTGAATTAAAATATGAATTTAATCTCCAGACAACAATAACTTTAACGATTTATTCACGCACCGAGAGTCTGTCGTTGGATCAACAATGGTAGTGACAGCCATGTTTTTCAACCCATTCCTCACCAGGCATCGTGTAATCATTCCTCACCAGTTGGAACCATGCAGAAGTTAAGATGAAACTGAGTATGCAGAAGAAGAGGGAGTGAGTGAGTTTGGTTTTACGTGGCACACAGCAAATTTCCATCTATGTGGAAATAATCGCTCTGGACCAGACAATCCAGTGATCAACAGCATGACTATCGATCTGCGCAATTGTGAACCGATGACAACCAAGTCAGCTAGCCTGACCACCCGATCGTGTTAGTCGCCTCTTACGACAAGCATATATAGTCCCCGTTTGTGACATGCGTGGCTTGCTGAAGACCTATTGTACCCCGGATCTTAATAATAGATATTTTCACAACATAGAATATCATTAGAAGTATCAGTATAACCTTTTGGCATTTGGGGAATTGAGTATTATGAAATGTGGCTGACATATAAAACCCCGCTTGACTACAGATATTTTCACAACATAGAATATCATTAGAAGTATCAGTATAACCTTTTGGCATTTGGGGAATTGAGTATTATGAAATGTGGCTGACATATAAAACCCCGCTTGGTGATTGGGGAAATACTTATACAGCCAAATAATACCAATTTTCCCTGACCCAGCGCACTGACATTGTCATCAGGGGATTTGTTTGGGTCGTCAAAGATTAAATAGCATTGATGAATAGCTTGTTATTACTATAAAGTGGGGGCGGGGGACGGGCGTTGTTGGCCGCAATACGTTGCAAGTCCAACAGCTCAGGATGTGAGGACAGGAAATCATTATGGAAATTGAACTCAAAATACCTGTTTTAGATATTTAATATGTCAAAATTATTAAAGTTACAATTAATAGCCGTTACAACTTGCATGATGATGTAATTTAAAAATATTACTAGCTCGTATCCGAAACCTCTTTTAGGCATTTAATATGTCAACATTATTAAAATTGCAATTAACAGCCATTATAATGTGATTTCAAAACATTACTCGCCCGTATCCAAATCAGAGGTTGTAATTGTGCTGCATTTATCACGCCTAAAGGTTGGCTGTTGTTTTACGCCGCCCTAAGCAACATTCCAGCTATAGGGCGGCGGTCTGTAAATAATCGAGTCTGAACCAGACAATCAAGTGATCAATACGATGAATATCGATATAGGCAATTGGGACGCGATGATATGTGCCAACTAAGACAGCGAACCTGACAATACCCCCACGTGTAGTTATGGTAGTATGGTGTAGTTATAAACTCCTTCGCTTGCAAGTGTTGAAATGAACTAAGTATAGTGCCCATTCATATACAGAGGGTAATTTTCAAGAAAAAAATCCTCAGTGTTTAACTGTTTAAAAAACCCACAAACCTTGCAGACCATGCGAACATGGACAGACCCTTACTATACTTCATGTTTTAGAATAACACCTGTGTTGACTTGCACAAACCGATCTTAGCGCTACAGTGAGTGTAACTCCCATTCTCCAACATAGGTATAAGATAGTCGCAGTGCTAAGATCGCTTTGTGTATGTGGGCCCTGTTTTCGTTAGCTCATCAGCATACATGGAGTTCAGAACGCACTCTGATACACATGGTTGTTGCTTTTGTAAAGGAATATACGTAGAAGGGCAGTGTGGTATTCCAGTATTTGTGCGCGCGTGTGCGTGTGTGTGTGCGCGCGTGTGCGTGTGTGTGTCTGTGCGTCTGTCAGTGTGATATTTTGCAAAGGATGCTTACTTAAGAGGTACGGTACTGCAAATTCTCACTCTCTGGTATGTTCAGAATATAAAGCGCGAAGCCACATTTATTAATGTTCTATAAATGTTCTGTAAATACTCAGTCTGTATATTTTGATATTCTATATATTACTGAAATCTGATGTAGAAAATTGTAAACAAGTTCAGGATTCCCTCATAATTCAGTGTTCCATAGCAAAAGAATTCACCATTCATTATCTACACTCTGCGAAAAGGATCTTGGTCAATACTGCAAAGCGGGCGCCCTAACTGCAGATTATACATCCGCTTCATTCTGTTTGGGCTTGTTGTTTGCTGGGTTTCACATCGAAAATAATTGGGAACGAAAGGTTTCTTTAATTTCTTATTCTTTCTCTCTTACTTTCCATTCTATATAACATAAGATCATACGGTTTGAAAACATCTAGGTAGATATATACATACGCCGGATCTTCTTGTGTGTATGTGTGTGTGTGTGTGTGTGTGTGCGTGCGTGCGTGTGTGTGTGTGTGTGTGTGTGTCTGTGTGTCTGTCTGGGTCTGTGTGTGTCTGTATGTGCCTCTGTGTGTGAATGTTAGCTTGAATTATCATCTAGAGCACCTCACTACACTCACATCCACACGTTCCTCACTAGACTCACTTTCACGTCAACGCCCTTACTACACTCACCCTCACATCCACAACCCTCACTACACCCACTCTCACATCCACACCCCTTACTACACTCACCCTCACATCCACACCCCTTACTACACTCACCCTCACATCCACACCCCTTACTTCACCCACCCTCACATCCACACCTCTCACTACACTCACCCTCACTAGACTCACTCACTTAAACAACCTCCTACACTTCATATTTACCGTGTTACATAAACCCTTGAAGATACGGTTATAATTGGTCATCATTAACCCATGCTTGTCGTAGGGTTAACGGGATCGGGTGGTCAGACTCTCTGACTTGTTTGCAACGCGTCATCGTGTCCCAGGTGCGTAGATCGAGGCACATGACCAATTGAAATGTTGAAAAGTCCATGTGGTGTCGAATTAGATACAGAGAAGTTTTAATTTCGGTTTTTACTTTACTGGTAACTCCAATACACAATTGGTTTAATTTACATACGGACATTGCGATTTTCAGATCATGACGAAAAACAGTTTAAATGATATGTGTAAAAAAGTGAAATCAATAGCATTCATCTCAACCGAAATACTTCATAAAAAGAACCCTAACTTGTAAAACAAGAAAAATGTGTTAACATTCATAACCTACTAAACCACTTGTTAATATTTGAAAAAAGAATCATAAATTAATATATTTAACCACGTATCGGTAGTCTCATTGATAGGCGCATCACGTGACTTACCGTGTGAGACAGCCGTTGTCCAGCTGTATTCTTTGTCTGCCAGGGGCCCGTTCCTCAAAGCGATCATAGTGCTACGACTGTCGTAAATCTCTGTTAAAGTTGGAGTTAAGATCATCTTAGAGCTAAGAGAGCTTTGTTGAACGGGCCCTGGACGTTAAGTCAGGGTGTGACAAGCGACCTAGTCACTGTCACCTTGATCCAATCCGATGCACGCCACCAGGCACGACAGACGTGCAGTGTTCAGGAACATTAAGAATTTAATTTATGAATGTATATGTGTAACATTAGAAGAGACATTGTCTCCTTGCGTGAAGAAGACCCAGAGCAACATTACAACAAAGAGACATTTTGCCCTTTTATCGAGTAGTCACATTGTCCGCACTGAATTACATTTCGTATTTTACCAGAGGGCGATGACGCGATAACGTGACATATTTTCAAAATAGTCAAAATATATCCTATTGTCGAGCATTGGTTCATTTTAATACATTCTGCTGTTTAATGTAAGGATCATCCGTCAAGGAAATAATGTGCGTTCTAATATTTCTTACTTCAAAAGCATTTTCCTGCGAATGGTGTGGTTGAGTAGTGAAACACCAATAAAATTGCAGTTATTAGCATCCTTTCCTGTTGTAGTTAAAATTTAGTGTCGGTATAAAAAAAGTAATTTCAATTCTCAGTTTTTCTAGTGGCATTTTGTGGAATGTGATAAGAGTGTAAAAACGTGGTAAAACGATGCCGGTATACATTTGTATAATCTCTACTAGTATCGGATAATACAACTGAACTTAGAGTGAGTGAGTGAGTTGGGTTTTACGCCGCTTGTAGCAATAATCCAGCAATATCACGACATAATACCCATGTAGGGAATCGAACCCGTGCCTTAGACGTGACGATCGCACACTATAACCACTAGGCTACCCCACCGCCCCGTCTTAGAGATGCGTTTTAACATTACAGACCGAAATCACAAGCACTGCCATCGGAAGATACAATGGGTAGTAACTAATAAATAGTATATATATCAAGTTGTTCCTTAACAGACCAAGCGGTCTCAACAAGGATACACCCAGCCCGCCGCAAAATGAAAAAAAACAACAAAAAAACAAAAAAAACTGATCAAATTACTTCAAATAATACACTCAGAATATATTCTCGTTACTAAATTATAACAAGTCTAATTGCTGATTAGGGGCACATATGAATGGTTGTCTGGTTGGGTCCCTAGTCAGTTGTGTGTATTTCGAATTCCTACTTATAAATACGAGTGAGTTTAGTTTTACGCCGCACTCAGAAATGTTCCAGCTATATGGCGGCGGTCTGTGAATAAACGAGTCTGGATCAGACAATCCAGTGATCAACAACATGAGCATCTGCGCAAATGGGAACCGATGACATGTGTCAACTAGGTCAGCGAGCCTGACCAAGTAATATTAGTAATACTATACAACAAGTGTCTGCAACGTCTTCGTCTCATGCACAAACTAAGATCTTTTAATGTCAGCCAATCTGAGATGTCATCACTTTTTGCAGCATTTATTCAGGATATTTTTTTCAGTTTCCTTTCATTGTTGGTACGGGTCTCTCTCTGTCCATGGTCTGGTATTACTTACAGACCGTCGTTATATAGCTGGAATATTGCTGAGTGTGGCTTAAAACTATACGCGCTCACTTTCAGTTCATCTCAAATCTAGAATAGACAAAATTGTTAACACTGCAAGTAGAATAGCTGCAGTTATATTTGAATGTCTATCATCAATATATGAGAGGCAAATCGTGAAATCAAGCTGTTAAACTTATATCTGACCCAACTCACGGGCGTCTTCCCAAAGTGCCTACAGTCCCAATCTGCCTGCAGCTTAAAACAACATGATATGGTCCAGTGGTCGGGACATGTGGTTAATGAGCTGACCTGTTCTAACCCCCGTTAAAATGGACTTCACCTGTTAGTTGCTGAATGAACCTACCCGTGTACTTCTTGGGTGTATTCCCACTCTGCCTCCAAAGATCCAACAATTTTTTTTATTGTTCAGAGAATTCCATTTATTTTCAGACATGGAACCAGTGATAATACATAATAAACAATGATATAAATAATAATGATGTAGTATAACAGTTTTCACCGTTTCATTTTTAACACTGGTCAGTAACTTGTACACTGGTTTCAGAGTTCACTATGATAGTATTTCAATGAGCCAACTTGATAAGATGTCCTGCAGCATCCAGATCTTGAAGAAGTGATTTTCTGCCGCTCTACAGGTGTTCCTTAAGTCGCATCGAGTTCTCTGTAAACACGCTTCCGAGACTTAGGAAGGGCACCACAGTCAAGCTGGGCACACTTGGTTTTGTTTGCTGCTTCTATCTTCTTTATGTTTGTGATGAAGAGGTAGATGTGTGGGTGGGCATTGGTGATGAGGTTCTTCAGTTTCAGGTGCCATCCTACCAAGTGGTTGTTTGTCCTTTGTCCTATATTTTCATTATGCGTCCAGATCCATACGATAAAGTGCCCTTCGTAGTCAAGCCATGTACTCGTGACATAGTCATTGAAGTTCCTGACCTTGTCTGACTCTGGGTCTTCTTCCATGGCAGCGATCCAAGTGTCCTGCGCCATGTCTCGAGGAAGTAATGGAAAGGCGGCTGCTCTCCTGACATGAGTTTGAACTTGTGGGTTGTCATTGTAGTCTTTCGCCAGTCCCTCCTCAGCTACGTTTCTCCACATGACCTGCGTATAATGAAAGAAGCATCCAAACATCTCGTCGTCGTTCCCATCACCAATGCACAGGAATTCCTTTCCATCTTAAGTGTATGCCCATGGTCCTTCAAGCTGAACTTCAGCCAGTGACTTGGGCAGGACTTTGCTTCCGTGTCGATAGATAGACGACTTGACACTCGAGTACGACCAGACAGATCCTGGGTCAGCAACCTCGGCCAGTTCCTCTTCATACAGCTGCTGGGTAGACGTGACGTCTTCCTGTACGCCCTGACGTAGTCTGCTAAGGCGTCGAACCTCGTCCTCAGATTCCACTGGGGGGTGGTTGTGTGGCGTTGATGCTTATGAAAAAGAGACCCTTACTACAATCAACACGCCCGTCGTCCATTGATAGTTGGGCTGTTCCATTACTTCAAGGGGTAAAAAACATTTCCCAAAGTGCCTACAATATTTTTAAAGGCAGATTGTGATTTAGGCAGATTGGGACTATAGGCACTATGGGACGTAACCAACTCACGACGTAAATTCGGAATACAAGAACCTTCCATCAGGGGGCGCCGCTACACAGTTCCAATTGTGAAAACTGAGACAGCCTGCACATCCTTTATTCCAAGTACCACATCTCTTTTAAACAAATTTGAAGATATTTAATCAATGAATTTACCTAAATATGTTATGCATAAATCTATCTCTCCGATGTGTCGTTAGCTCTGCTGATGTAACACAAATTCCTAAAAAGATATTAAACAATTATTCTAATCTATTCTAATCATCGTATGCATGCAAAAGGAACAGTTTCTGTCCTTAAGCAGGTCGGTTTTTAATCAAAGATGATTTTAAACTACCGCACTTTAATTAAATGTTTTTAACTACGAGTTTAGTATAAAAAAGATGAATAAAGTAAAAAATAAATATTAATATTAACAAGGGTCATCAGGTTCAAGTACTGGAAATAATGGAGACAACTTTTGATAAAATTTAGCAAAATTATTATTTGTTTTGGAAATAAACTTTTCAACCTTGAGTGTACATGCATCTTTTAAAAGCTTTAAGAAACTATCCAGTTTTCGGTACTTTTTTAGAGCAAAATTATATGTAAAAGTGTCTTTTAGCAGCGATGATTATATGATTTAATAGTGCACATTTTTCTGAAGTCTGAAGTCGCAAGTGTGTGTGTGTGTGTGTGTGTGTGTGTGTGTGTGTGTGTGTGTGTGTGTGTGTGAGAGAGAGAGAGAGAGAGAGAGAGGGAGAGAGAAACTCCCTCTTTCTCGAGATTGTACATCTCCGCTTTCTCAGAAAGATGTGTATACTGTACTATAATGTCCAGTATATATTTTCACTGATTTGCCGGTAGACGTTGGATGAAATGTGTGTAAAGCTGATTGATATTTCCAGTAATTAGATTAGTCACTGACATACAATAATCATAATCTCTGCATATAAAAAGAATGATTCAAGAAATAAGAAAGACAATCAAACGTAAACAGAGACCATATAACCGATTTCTATTATATGGTCTCTGACGTAAATCACATGTTTTATCACAAATTTAACACTGACCAGATTGTAATTTCTTGTTCGGTCACTTTATACTGGCGGTCTGTAGTGGATACAAAGACAGAAATCTAATATCTCCAGAATTTACCTTCTTTCATCAACCTGATCATGTCATGTATCCCGTTATTTCAGAATACAATTACACTCAACGACAGCGCATACTACGTTTTGTAAGAGAACTCATAGTTATATAAACGGTAATGAAACACTGTTTGGAGCTTGGTATCTATGTTTACTCACTAGACCTCCGCGCAACGTCAGGGGGCTCGCTTCTCTGCATACGAAAGCACTATATAAGCAAGGACAAGCGTTGTTTGGAGGTAGCAATAGCTGTCTGCTGCAAGCGGTGAAAGGCACGTGTGGTAGTTTAGGGGTGAACTCGACAAAATGGATCAGTGCTGTCTTCATCACGTCGAATTTGGTGTGAAAGATGGTTCTAAATTCGCCCAGAAATTAATTTCTCAGTATTGTTTCAAGCTAATCGCCACAAGAACCTCTGCAGTTGCGAAACAGTGGGTGCTGACGACCGGACGGGCAAGATTTCTTCTAACAGAAATTACATCCGACATCTATGAAGAAATTATTGCAGACCCGTATGTCAAAATATGGTTTGATCGGAGCAGAATTGGCACAAGTGGGTCGGAAAGAGAGAGAAACAGCAAGTTAAATTACGACACAGCATTTGATGTCGCAATTCAAGTCGAAGACATTGAAAAGTGTCTAAAGAAATTGATCGACTCCGGAGTGGAATGTTTCAGACCGATTCAATGTCATACGAGCGATCAAGGAGACGTAAAGACTGCCACCATCGTATCATGCGTTGGGAACGTGAAACACACCCTTGTACAGAGTAATGGTTATCGGGGATTGTTTATGCCAGGCTTTGTCCCTGTGACCCCAGATGACACGCTGAATACAACTTCAGTTAACGGTTCCCAAAGTGTAAACAATGTACAATTAACCCACGTTGACCATGTGACATTTGTGTGTGAAATGGGGACACTCCATGACGTGATCAGCTGGTATCAAAAACACTTTGGAATGGTCAGGTTCATGGTTAACAGGTAGGTAACAATATTATCCAATCTTCAGCTGGTCCCTATTTTACTAGTACTTCTTTAACTGCATTAATTACACCCAACTTGTTTTAGTACCTGTGTAGATCCAGATTAAAACTGTTCTTCAGAAGCCCATGCTTATTGTAAGAGGCAGCTGACAGGATCAGGTGGTCAGGCTTGCTGACACAGGTCACTGTATCCCATTTGCATAGATTGATGCTCATGCTTTTGATCACTGGGTTGTCTGTCCCAGACTTGATTGGTTACTGATCATCACCACGTAGCTGGAATATCATTCATTGTGGCATAAAACAACAAACAAAACCAACTGTTTTAGAATTAGTGAAAATGTGCCTTGAGTGATAATGACTCTGTGAGTAATTGAAAGTAGAATAAAACCTGTAATGGTTGTCAATCACTTGACATAAATGTTGTTCCCAAGAATGACTGAATTGGCATCTAGATGCGTCATACATAAGTATCAACTGATCATAAAATTGGTTGTGAAGTTGGTAAACAAAGCCATGCTAATACACCATTGGATCACATCGGTCAATGCCGCCTATAGGAAATGCTGTTTTAGACACATATCGGTAAATGCAAATGGTGGCATGAATTATGATAGTTTCTTTCAGCAAATTATCTACTGAAATGTAGGGCCATTCATAATTTATGGCTTGTTGGTGTGTGATGATAATTTTTATAAAGTTGCATGTATAATGTGAATGACCCATCAACAATTAATGTACAAAGTAAGTGACCGCCCCTACTTTTCATGTACAAAATCAATGACCCACCCCTCAGAACATGTGTACACAATTAATGACCCCCCATACCTCCTCAGAACAAAATGGATGACCCCCCATTAAAATCATCACTCCTCTCCCCCTAAGCCATAAATTATGAACGGTCCCTAAGGTGAAAATTTTAACCTGTGATCAAGAACTGTTAATCAGTGATATCGATAGAGAAGTGAGGAATATATTCAGACTTGAAAAAAAAAGTAACTGTCAAAGTAAAACTTGGAAAAATCTTCAAGGAAATATCAGAAAGTTCGGTCCACTTTGTAAAGCAGGGATGGCATTTTTTTCTGTCGATTTAGATACAAATCAATCGATCTGATTTTCCTCGGAAATCACTTGTACCTGTTGCCATCCCTGATTCTGCTACTGTTTGGGGGTTGAGTACCATTCAGGATAATGAACAGCCACACTTTCACAAAGTGAGGCACCAATCTCTAGCACACGATATAACCTATTCAACTCTTTCATCTTCCACAAAAGTGAAAGTCCAACAACTGATAGACTTGATCAAATATTGTGCATACCCTTCATGAGAGCGTTGACAATAGTTACTTTCACTTGTAACAAAATACAATATGTCAAATACATTAATTGAAATGGATGGACATACTGGTCAGTATGATTGTGATACTCAGTCAGATGTCAGGTGCGCGGATCAGTAACTTGGCTGGAGTCTGAATGGCTTTAATCAACCACTGATGAAGTCATCACCGCTAGTCATCAGGTCAAGCAGATGTTGATTTCATGACACACCAGCAGGCACATCCTCTGTACATAGGTAGCATTTGTCTGTCAACAATGCCTTATTTAACATAATAAGTCCCCTAGGCAATGAAAAATAGGTTTGTAAATTTTGATGTAAGCAACATGAATTAAGCCAGGTAGGTTTATTCTCTCTTGTAAAATCTGTGATATGATTATGTATCACTGTTACAGTTAGTTTCATTCCATTTGAGATCGATGAATTGCGCACAGACACAAAATCTAAGAATTACGACAGAACCAAATTTTGGACAGGCACATGAAATCATCAGACCAACTTCGTATCGAAAGACATTATTGGGAACAAAATGGATTGGACCATGTTGTTATCAAGCCAGTCATCAACAGTCTAGACACCAATTCGGACAACAATGACAACAGCGACACCGATTCCAAATGCTCAGTCATGGCTTCTGAAAGCGGCAACACTGACTCCGATTGAACGTCTGAAGTGGTATCCAGATAACGGCTTTTGAGATGACCCCCATTTTAATACGCCTGCTTGTTGGTTAGCTGGCAGTTCTACTAACAAGTAGTAAAAAAATAGCAAAATGTGACAAAATGATGAGCATTTGTTACACAACATTTTTTATTCAGGTGTCCAAAATTATGAGACAAGTCATCAAAATTGGTCTGTCGATTTCATGTGCCTGTGCAAAATTTGGTTTTGTTGCAATTCCTAGATTTTTTGTTTATGCACAATTGATCTTATGAGAAACTGTACTTAATGGCACAATGTCACACTTTTTCGACAATATTCTGGTCTGTAATAATATATATATCAATATATATATATATATATGTATATATTCTGGGTGTGTTAGGGTATATGTACTCACTTGAACTTCCTGAGCGACCTATTATCGCTTACCACTTGCCTGAAATTGATAATTGATACTTCGAGGCAAATGGCTTCCAAGCAGATAACACTTCCATATATGGATTGTGAACGATTGCTCCGTACATCAAAGACTGTGACACACAATGTTGTCAGTTTTTTCCGAACTGGTCTTAATTACAAGTTGTGGTTCTAGGGTATTCGGAAAGACTGTTCTACGAGATATTTTCTTGAAATAAAGTTTGGTTTCTTAGAGGGTGCGAGAGTCAATTCAATGCAACATTGCATTAATTCTTTCAATCTTTTTAATTTATACAGTAATATGTGAGGGCTGGTAGTTAATATTAATGAGCACGATGAGACAAATGCAATACTGAATTTTAGAAAAGTGTGACATGTGGTAAATAATGGTAAATTTTGATTTAAGCCATTAGATTTAAGCCATTAGATTTAAGCCATTAGATTTAATCCAGTAGGGTTCCTGTTCAATCTGTGATTTGATCTGTACAGAAGGTGATGTAAGCCACACTGTTTCTGTACATGCTTCATGTGACACAGGGATTTACCTTGAGTCCTGTATTTGAGGGTCTGTTGGACTCATACTCTTAATTTCCAGGGGTCCTGGACTATAAAATGGGGGTCCCAGACACTTAAATATTATTACTGATACTATGTTATAATATTGTTGCAATTCAGTCACTGTTATTGTATTGTGTGTCAACATGTTGAAAAAATGTATTTGGACTTTTTCTGCCTTCCTGTGGAGGCACTAGTCTATTTCATTGCATCCATTATCAATTTTTATGCATATAGTATACAGGAATTTGTGTCCTGTAAATCCCTGTGGCCAGTGGTCATTATCAAAACAGAAACACTGCATGACATTTGACTGATAAATGATACAGCTACAAAATGAATCAAATAAAGTATTTTTATTAATGTACGGGAATGACAATGAATGTTTATTCACGAATACTTAATCTGAAATATCTAAATAATATATTCTATATTAAAGAAAACATGTACATCATAAACAATGTTGCTTATATCCAGGTCTGTGCCGCGTGTCTAACTAATTCAGTTAAACTACTTCATGGTTTTCATATCTTCCAATTTGCATTCCATTCACAAAGAACGAACAGTAAAACCTAGTCAGAAAAACTCTCTCTTCCACATATTGGTAAATATTCAATTCTAGTGACCACAGATAATAAAGGAATACAGTTCAATTCACCAAATACACCAGTGAAGCTTAACAAGACTGCTGAATAATACATATCAGTGAAAGAATGAAAAGTGAAATGTGCCCATCCCGGTGTTTTCATGCCAGTAAGGTAATATGGCTGCTTTTGGAAAATATGTAAATAACTGCATGTATTTTCCATCCCTTTTCATGCAAACTTCTGATCAAAAAGTAAGTGATATAGACTGGAAACTATGGACTGTCATGCACATTTTTCAAATTCTAGTGTGTGGCACTAAAAATGAATACTAGCACTTATAGATTGAGGTTATTAAAATGGGGTGCTTAGTACAGTGAATGTGGTATTTCTGATGTTTATATATGAACATTAAGCAAGGAGCAGTGTCAGTTTTTATTACCAGTGACTCATGAGGATGTAATTAACTTGGTTGTCAACAATATTTGTCCCAGAATAATCTTAGTAACCACAAACATTTCAAATTCATGAAATGTGAGTATTTTTCCCTGCTTTGTATGTTAAGTTAGGGGTATTAGCAGTAAAACATACTGATCACTCAGTGGGGTAGCCTGGTGGTTAAAGCGTTTGCTCATCACGCTAAAGGCCCAGGTTTGATTCTCCACATGAGTACAATGTGTGAAGCCCATTTCTGGCGTCTCCTGCCATGATATTGCTGGTATATTGCTAAAAGTGGCTGAAAACCCAGCTTACTCACTCACTTCTGGTGGTGTGTGTTACAAGTTCCTTAAATAGTGTTTGAGTGATTACAAAATGGAAACCTTTGACCCAGAATATTGTCACTGGGATTGTTTTGATTTTGCTGCTCAGCAGATCGATCTCTTCAGCTCTGACTGAGATGATGGATGCGATTATAGCAAATGGGTTCTTTGTTGGACAATAATTGTTGTACATGAAGTGGGGAAAGTTAGTATTTTAATTGTACAAGAAGTAGTTTAATAGTACAAGAAGTAGTTTAATAGTACAAGAAGTAGTTTAATAGTACAAGGAGTAGCATGTAATATATCGATTATTGTTTGTCCTCCAACCCTGGTTCAAACACTTGAGCCTCTCAAAGTACTAGAGCTGTGACGATATGTATCGTAATATTGATAATCGTGATACTTTATTGGATGATAAAGAGACTGATACCTATTTTCATATTGTGATACATATTGTTGGCCTTAAAATTGTTAATTTTCACTAGAAATTGATGGTTATGTCAAAATTTACACTGTTACTTGATATCAAAATATATGATTTTAAAGAAAATAACTAAAGATAGCATATTATGGTGTGAATCAAATTGTATTGTATCATTCCATGATATTTCGATACGTATCATATCGTGAAGTTTCTGTATCATCACACCTCTACAAAATACTGTGCTGTTTATGGTCTGGTATGGACTGTCTGTTGTAATTATGAAGGCACAGGAGAAAGTCTTTGGTTAAATATGTTTCATTTATACTTTTACAAGCATCCTTTTATAACCCTGTCTATTTTTGTGTAAATCTGTAAAAAGTAGGTGTACACATGGAACAAGTATTGCAGCACTTCAAATTTTTATAGTATCAGTCTATTGCCAAAGAATCAGTATAATCATACAAATAAACATGGTTTTGACAATGATATGAATATAAATGGCAAGGGTTTAAAATAATGGGTGTTGCAATAAGGTTTACCATGTAACTACATTCATAATGAATATCCTTTGTTCTTTATTGGCATGTGTTTTAAAAAATATGGTGAAATATTATTTTATCAAGAGTTGCAGCTGTTAAGAATTACCCCCAGTCTTGTCAGGAGACACTACATTTTACATAAATCATTCTTGTGTTTTTAGTGTATTGTAATTCATCCCAAATCCGTACTGGGTTAGATTTCTTGTCACTGTGATAATGGACTTTCACCTCTGAAACTGTCAAGTGTGAGTATATGAGTCCATATCACCTGATAGCTGGTGGGAGCTAACCAAGGTATCCCATACTGCCCAGGATTATGATATAGGTTACAAAACAGTGCAAAACCATAAACCAGTGTTTGCTCCTTTGTTATCTAAATTGAATTGTCAAAGAATATTACGAATGTTGTTCATATGTCAGGGCTCAATTATATGCATGTTTACTTGTACTGGTGCAACCCAATATTAGAAATTGCATTGTTGTTTTTATTCTAACTTTGAGAAATATTTGAAATATTTGAGTAAAAAATAAAAACTTCTGAAGAAAACATCTATATACTTCAATAACATAGTTCTTTCATTACATATTGCATTCAAAGCAGTGCAAATGAAATTTGGCTGGTGGAGCTAGTTTTTTTGTCACAGGTTGCACCTAGTGCAAACAGGGTTTTTTCATAGGTTGCACCTGGTGCAAGTTGGTTAACATCTCTTAAATCAAGCCCTGTATGTGAGTGAGGTTTTACTCTGTTTTAAGAATAGTCAAGCGATGTCTCTGGTGGGGACATCAGAAATGGTCTTCACTCACTGTGCAAATGTCTTCAGTGTGATGAATGAGCATTTTACCCACTGAGGCTACCCCTTAAAAATAGCAACCTACTTAATCAATTGTGATGCATCTTCTCATAAAACTGGTAGCATTGATAACGTTTGGCATTTCAGAACTTGGGAAGTACAATACTGACAAATTTCTGGATAACAACTTCTTATTTGTGAGTGTACCTCTTGGTAGAGATTCTTTAATTTGTCAGTATTGTAGCATTGATATTATTTATTTTCACCTGTATCTTTGCTAACAGCAGCATGAATCAATATTAGCTCTTACCAGAATTCTGATCCAGCACACTGACCACTGAATGCAAGTCCTAATTTGATGTTGCATGTATTAAACTGACTGGTGTGTGTTTCTTCCTCTTTCAGGGAAGAGGATGAGGAAGATGGCATGGTGATCAAGGGAGATAACATTGGGTTGAGGATGATGGCCTTTGAGTACTGGAAGTGTGCCGAGGTGGGACTGGTTGCACCTAGCCAGAACCAGGATCGCATAACATTTGTACTGGCGGAGTCCTTGCCATTTCAAGGTAACAGATGTCCATGGAGATGTTTTACAAAATGATCTTGTGCACTATGGTAACTGCAACTAGTAAAACTTAACATAGGCTTTCAGCATTGTCATTGTCAGTGCTGGTTCTGTATTGTGTAATGGCAAGTTGCTCAGAATAGGTACCCAGGAAGATTACTGTTTGAATTTTCGCAGTTCTTGAAAAACTGTTATACTGGACAGTTACTATGGAATGCTTTTGTTTTCTGAAAGAAATCATGCAGCTGTTACGAAATCTTTTATGAAATCTGGAAAAGTTGGAAATACTCTTGTATGTTTGATGTATATTAAAAGATATTTATTGTTTTATAAGAAACAATTCATTTTAGTAAAGGCATTTTAGGACCATAGTAATTTTTGCTTTACTTTGTTTAGTCTTTGAAAATATGAAAATCATCCTGCTGTTTCAGCATTTCAAAATAATACCAATTTTTATCTGGTAGATGTCAGTTCTATGTTTTCTGTTAAAACAAGGTGAAAGCTACACCTTCACTCTGTGTGATTGGCCCTGTGAAAGTGGGAAACTATTCCTGACAAATCAGATTCAAGTTCTTCAGTTCTTGCTCTCAATGGCCAATATGCTTCATTTTACCTAAGAAATACAGCCTTTCAGTGTATACTCATGGTATCAAATTAAAGAACACACGAAAGTACAAGTGGTCCTTTATTCTTTTCCAGAATTTCACCCATAGTGCAATACAAATCTTGTGAAGAAACCTGGAAAAGAATAAAGGCACACTTGTCCTTTCATATGTTCCTGTATTCATTTCCATGAGTATAGTTAATTGATTGTAAACATCAGAACCAAGGCAGAACCCCGGTATGTTCCAGCTTTGACTTGAATGAAACAATAGATTGGTGGATTCAGGTACATGTATTATGAAGGGGATGGGGTTCAACCGGCTGAAACCGCTCAAGTTGGCTCTGTCAATGTAAAAACCCCTTCGATATGGTCTTTAGTCATTTTCAAAAGAGGGATGTGGTGGTTCAAACCCCCCTGAAACCCCTCCTTGGATCCGTCAGTGGAGGTTTAAAACATATCAGTTCTTCTCGTGTGTTATTTCAGGGCCCAATCAGGTGGACACATTCCTTCAGCAACACAATGGCCCTGGGCTGCAGCATATAGCTCTACACACACCAAACATCATCTCCACCATCACTGGGCTGAGACAGAAGGGGGTCAAGTTTGCCGAGCCACCTCCCAATTATTATTACGAGGTAACAATAATTTCCTGTAAATAATCCACAAATACTGTGACAGGCGTGAAACAAGCATGATGTTCCTTGCACTCTACGGAGATTATTTAGGAATGAGACTGGGTATAAGTGAAAAGAAAGGAAAATGATTTGTGGATCCAGGAGGCTGCAGATCCCAGAATGACCCCAGCAGAATTGGAATTCCACCGATCTGCAGAAAATTTTCAGCCGTGATTTTTCCAAACATCCAAAACATTCAGCTTTCTTTTGAGCAAAAGAGATTTGATTCTTTCATCCATGTTCTGTTTTTGATTAGTAATGCTGTCCATCAGTTACATCATTAGCCTAGATGGTGAGGTGTTTGCCAAAGGTTCAGGTCTCCATCTTGGTGTGACCTGTTACCATGACTATAATGAAATCGCTGCTTCAAGCTAAACTTGATGTTGGGCACGAATGTTGTGTAAGAGTGGTCTAGTGTTTAAAGAATAAACTAACACTACACACCTTTATTTGATGTGCTAGAATGGGTATAGTGTGTGAATCCCATCCTGGTGGGATATTGCTGAAACTAACATGAAAACTTAACACCACTAACTTTCACGGGGTCTTTCTACTTGTTTGTGCTGGGTACACTCAGTTGTGTTTTAGGGGTTCCTGCCTTAAAATATATATTTAGGGCCTGTAAGTGTCCTAAGGCACTGCTTCTGGTTCCAAATTGTCTTTAAAAAAGTCAGAAATAATTTGTTGTTTTTTTATCTCCATGGTGACAGGAAGGAAAGCTGGATGAGATACAGAAGATTGGGCTGAAGCCTGAACTGCTCAAGTCTGAGGGTATACTGATAGACATGGAGGCAGATGCAGATGCAGATGCTAAGGACAGTGAAGACTCACACAGGTAAGAGATGCCGTTATTTAATGCTTAGCCACTGACAGAAACACATAACTCCATACAAATTAATGAGGAGCCCCGGTGAAAAAATCTAGACTTGCTTCATTTATGGACTTTGCATTGCAGTAAAATCTGGGTGGATTTCTTTGTTGTTTACACCACACTTAGCACAATTTCAGCTATATCATAGCATTCTGTAAAAAGTTGATTTGGGACCAGACATACCAGTGATCAACATAATGAACATTGATCTACACAACTGGGATACATTGACATGTGTCAGTTGAGACAAGGAGCCTGTCCACCCAATCTCATTGGTCACCTCTTGCGACAAACATGGGTTACTGAAGGCCAATTCCAAGTTGGTCTGGCGTGGTGGAGGAGAAGATTCCTGGAATATCAAGTACTCTGTGTGACCTAGACTCCCAGTGTGACAGTGCCCCCAACATACACACTGACCATATTTTCTGACTTGTGTTTCAGTATCTGTGAAGATCCGGATTAGAACTGATCTTCAGTAAGCCATTGTTGTAAGAGGCGACTAAGAAGATCATGAACTTGGTTGACTTTGTATCCCAATTGAGCAGATTGATGCACTTGCTGTTGATCACTGGATTGTGTGGTCCAGACTCGAGTATTTACAGACTGCTGCCACATAGCTGAACAATTGCACAGTGTGGACAGAACTGAATTCTCTCACTCACTGTGTTCCAGATACCTCATGCAGAAGTTCACCCAGCCCCTGTTTGACCGAGACACCCTCTTCCTGGAAATCATCCAGCGATGTGGAGCATCGGGGTTCGGTTTCGGTAACATCAAGGCACTGTGGAAGTCCGTGCAGGCGTATCTGTCCAAGAGCGGAAGTCAGAATCTCTGAGCCTAAGTCTGAATGTTTGTTTGAAGGACATTACTGCTGAGTGACATTTCGGTGTGATCAGGTTAAACAAATCTACAACGAATGTCTGTTCTTTGCAGTAAACAAGAAGTTGTCATGCATAAAATTGTATGCTGTATTACTGACAGTCTGAATCTCTCATAAATAGTGGCTGCTAATGACAGTAGACAATCCCAGATTAAGGGCAAAGTCATGTGGCTCTGGGTAGATTATATGTATTTCACTAATGACAAGTATAACAGTAGTGTCTATATTTCGTTTTCCATTATTGTACCAAATGCAGTGTTCATATACAACATCGGCATATCAACTCCTTGAAAATGAATGATGACTAAAGAAATCCCTGTTTTACACAAAATTGTGATAGTTCCACAGTTTGCTCACAAGGTGAACTTAGTTGGGAGTGCAAGATATTTTCCAGCAATAAGTGAAATAGCCATGAATAGCCATGACATTGTAACTGTTTATATGGGAACCCTGATGCTTAACTTGCCATAGTCATTGCTATGTAGAGTTACCTCCCTTGTGCACACCTGAATTCTATGATAACTGAGGCATGTTCAGAAGCGCCTGTGAGCGCCCGCAAGCACTCAACCCTGAATGTCTGTGCCTGGACAAGCCTCAACGAGTGCCCATGAACCATCCTCACAGCTGCCTGGCCAAGCGAACAAAGATGGCGACCGTGTTTAATGAAAAAAACTATTCAAATCATCATCATCACCCGAAGGAGGAGCAAGGAATACCCAAGAAATGTTGTGTAAACAATAAAGTTGACATCCATACTATTTTGTCTTATAGATGTCATTCGTCACCACTCGCCCTTTTCCATAACCTCCAAGAAGAGGATGAAAATCTATTTCGGCTTGTCTCGGAATAGCACAAGTTAGTCACGAATGGTTTAATGTAACTAAGTGCTCACATCCATTCAGGAGCCGTGCGAGCACTCACGGGAGGCAATCATGCAGTCGCTTGCAGCTCTAAACACGCCTCTGGATTAATGTTCAGAGTGATGTTATTCTTCAGTATTTGTTATTGACAACATAATCAACAAAACTGTTGTGGTCTGTGATACAGATGATACCTCTCTTAATATCTGTCTGATCATGTCATATTAAACACATTATTAATAACATCTGTTGTCCAGGAATGTATTTTCAACAATTTCCATAAGCCAGAATAATCATGATCAGTTATCTAAATAAATGTATACTGAAATCACTGTTTATGGTGAATACAATCTTCTTTTACTGAATAAACATAATTTCATATCATTTCACATAATCTAATCAGTCGTGTTCCTTGGTATTGGAATATGAAATGTACAGTAAATACCTTCTTTTCATAAACAATAGTGGCAATGATCTCAAGCATTACAGTATGTGTTCTGGACATGACTGTCATCAGTTCTATGTTGTGGTAACCTTTGAATACATTTTATTCATATTTTGTTGCCATAGTAGCACCTGGTAGGTATACTGTAGTATGGGATACTATTTTATCCCCTAGGTTAGATGATACACATTGTTTTCAGGCATACATCAAATACCGTAATGAATTTATTTGAATATACTTTGCATTTGTACATAATATCAGGATATTAGTTAATCAAGAGAATATATATTTTTCTGATGTGGGATGTAGGAAACAAATATTTTGTTGTGCCTTGAAATGTTATGTCAGTTTGAATGCTAGATTGATATTGTGCATACCTGCAGGTCAAATCCTGAAACAAATTGAGGAGCACAGGAAAATTCAAGCATTCCTTTAATATTTTCCAGTTTTCATCAATAACTTTGAATAGCGCTGTTGGAGGAAATCTGAGAATAAATACAGGAACACTGCCATGAAGTGGTGTTCACTTAGTTGTTTCTCTCAGTATGTATATGGTTTCAGAAAATGTGAATTATGTGAACACGGGACGATCATACATATTCAGGCTCATGTCTGAAGGTGAGCTCTAAGCATTAATCAGTTGACAGATGTCAAACTTGTTAGTGCACTGTTTCTTTGTTATATGTTTGTGGAATAAAATCTTTAAACACTGCATTTTGAAGGGATACAAATAAGAGTTGAAAATGTATTGATGTCAGCATCTTTGTGAAAGGTTGGTATATTCTTACTCCATTATCAAGTGAATGTGATGATAAATAAGAAAACGTCATCCATACATTTTCACCTTTTATCTATTTGTTATTGCTAGAATGGTCAGTGGAGAATGAGTGCTATTTTTAGAGCTGTATAACTCTTATTCGGTAAAGACAACATTTAGACATAAATTCTAATATTGTTCAGCAAGTGGTTTATGTCAAAACATTGCCTGTACAGATTAAAGAAGATGAAATAGTGCTCTTTCTTCAGCTACTCATCTTCTAGAACGCCAGTCAAAGAATAATGGCCAATGTTGTCACTCACTCACTCACTCACTCACTCACGGCACTGAATAATATTCCTTGTGTGTTTGGCCAGTGGCAGTGATAGAGGGTGATTATCATTACTCTACTTTCATTGGTCTTATTGAGAGTCAAGGTAGAAATGGACACTGGCAGATCCAGAAGAGAGGATCTTATTGTACAAACACATTTGAGACATTACAGTAATCCCTTCAGTTTTCTGTGCTGAAGAATTTCATGGACTACTTTTCACATGAATTTGTTCTGCTCAGAATTAGAAGTTATTTATTTTGCTCTGAAAAAAGTCATATTGAGATGCAGACATTGTGCAGTTGTTAATGAATCATGAAAAAATATTAAGCTCTCATCTTACATTGAAGGAGAGGTTTGGGTGTTAATGAAATAATTTTTATAATGTTCTAATGTGCTATTTGTGTAGTGTAAGCGCTATGAATCTTACCTGTAATTAATGTGGTATGAATCCTCGCTGTATTTTTTGGGGTATGAATCTTTTTGTAATGTAAGTGCTATGAATCTTTTCTGTAATGCATATGGTATGTACCTTTTCTGTAATATGTGAGTATGTCTCAGTCTCAGGTAGGTAGCATGTTGTGTAACACGTGACTACTGACGTCACTAAATTATCAACGATCTCACAGATCAGAATAGGGACCATGCAAATGGTGGTTCGTAGATAACTTATTATATACATATATTATTAATATCAGTAATATCTAAACAGCATCAGTATTGATACTGTTGATATCTATAGCGAAGTGTTGTTCTCATTGAGTTTTTAATTTGTTTTAGATAATATACGTTTTGTTTGAAGAGCGTGGGTATATATTCAGAATGTTATCCTAAACATAAATTAGATATAATCAGTGTATGTCCCCTCTGTCATTGCTTGCTGAATCTGAGACATGGCCAACAATCAGGGATGGCAATTTTCCATGAATCTGTGGATTTAAATGCAAATCAATAAATCATGGACCCTGTTGGGGGCCTCAGTGGCCCCAGATGATTTTAGGCTGAAATCACAATGTTTGGCTTTTTCTCATGCAGGCAGTTAAAGGATGCTTAACTTTACTAGACATAAAACACTTACAATGAAACAGTTAAGAATTTTTAAATTACTTTACTGATTTCAGCTTCTGTACTTGAAATGAAATCAGTTTATAAACTGACAAATGTTTTATTCAGGAAATAAATACACTTTGCAATTTCACCACATTGTTATTTTGTACATTGTAGTTCTTATTTACTTCCATGTCTGTATGAAGTGGGAATGTAATATACTATTTATCTATCGAAACTGAATTCCTTCTGTTTTGTTCATGTCGTTTAGTGAAGTAGCTTGGTATCCTTATCAAATGTTGATTAGTATAAAACTGATGGAGGTGTGCCAAAGTATCAGAGGGGTTTTAACTATTGCAATGGTGAAAATGTCTCAAATCATCAGTTGTGTTTATAATAATAGTGGAGAACCTAATTTTCAGTTAATCAAAAAGGAAGGAAATTAATAACAAGCTAATCAGATGGTGACATGTACTAACTGGATATTCTAGGCTGTGAATACATGTAATTACATGACACCAAAATAACAAACAGGATACCCACTGTACAAGTTTTGCAAAAAATGAAACTTCTTGTTTTTATTAGTTTGTATTTAGCATAATACTTACAACATTTGGCTGCACCTCACACTGTGGTTAGTTGTCAGGTAAATATTGTGCCTTTGTACAGGATGTAATGTAATGCATTGCACCTTGAGGTGCCTCTGTGTTCTGCTAACTGTGATCAGAAGAATATAGCAGAGTTTATTACTTTATTAGTATCATAATGAAATTTGTTTGTCAACTCTGTATGTAAAAATGTTTTAAAATGTATGTTGAATTGTTCCCATTTGTGGAGCAGAACAGCTGATTTTGTCAATACATTTAGATTTGAAAAGTTCATTTCAAATCCATTTTTGTAAAGGAGAAATTATGAGCATCTTAGAAAAGATGAAACATTGTCCGTTATCAAACAGGTGTGACTCTTATTAACGTGAAAAATAAGGTGTGTCTGATTGTACAAGACGTCCTTGATTTCTTATGGATGGTCTAAATTTACAGATAGCCCAATGGTCTGGTAAATTTGCCTTTTCTTACCATTTCATTCTTATATTCACTACCTGTACTGCATTGTTTCAGTTAACTTTTGCATTGTGTTAGCATCATTTTGTTTCTGTGACAGAACTAGACAAACAGATTTCATGTGACTGTTGCTCTGTGATAGTCATTTTCTTTCGTTTGTCATATCTTCTTACAAACCTCTGTTCTAATATGGCCCTTTCATTGTACGAGTGTTCAAGATTCATGATTGGTTGCCATCTGATTTAGTTGTGCAGTCAGTGACGTTCTTTCAAAAGTAATCATTGGTAAGGCCTTGGTAATTTCCTTATGCATCAGGAAAACTAGAACCTCTTCCCCAACACGAGGTGCAAAGGTTTCTTCCAGACAGAGCACATCCATGAAATGGCGATTCAATGGCGTCTCCATTACCCTTGTTGACAACAGACAGGGTAGCTATTAAACTTGTGTGTCACATCAACACAAGTTGCCAACTTGCTTAGATTAGTCAAGCTGGATGTAAGTCAATGAATCACCCATTCTGATCGGATAAAATGAGGGGAGATTCTTCGAGTTGTGATTATTTGTGATTTTATGAGGACCAGCAAATATTTCCGTATTAGAACAGAGGTTCGTAGGAAGATTTGACAAGTAACCTCTGTGGGAAGAGAATGTGTGATAGTCAGATTTACATGGTTTTTCATGGGAATAAACAATGAACAGTCCTTTGAGTGCTGTGTCATTTCTTTGTTGTTTACTTTTAATTCACCTTACATGTAGTAAACTATGGTTGTGAAAATTTAGGACATAAGTACTTAAATATCTGTTACTTTGTTATTTGAGTTTTCGGTATGAATGTTGTTTACTGTATCTGCTGTGTGAGCTATTTTGCATTGGGACATTGTTGTCATTTATGATTGTTTATTTGTTGTTGTGTAACAAACCAACAATCAGAAATATTCCAGCTATATGGCGACAATCTGTAAATAATTGTCTTTAACAGACAATCCAGTGATCAGTACCAAGAGCATCTGTCTTCACAGTTGGAATACGAAAACGTGTCGGACGAGTTTGCCAGCTGACACAGATGAGTAACAAATGACTAATTCTAACATGGATCATCACAGGTGTGTCATTGATGAAGAAACGTTTGAGCATCAAACCAAATTGGTTTCTGATAACACTGGCCAATAATAAGCATCAATGAACTTATGGATCACACTTCAAGAAATTTTGAAGTCTCATCATAGACTAGATGAAGAAGATGGGTATAAAGGATGGTCAAAATACAAATATAATAAAAATGGTACTCTGATTATTTATGCTGTATTATTTTGGAAAAAACTGGCAAATGACCAGTATGGCAGATCACATTTCAGTGTAAGCCAAACCTAGAGAAGATGGGGTCATTCAAAAAGTAGTCAGCCTAACTGTATTCTTGATGTTCAGTGTTTGAAAAGATTCCAGTTTATTTTGTAGGGATCATTAGCAAAGCCATATCCAAAGTTTCACATATGGGTAATGTGATTAAGGAGATATAAGTCAACATAACACATTGGAGTATAATAATATTATTTCTTTAAAAATGGCATAAATTGAATATTATGTACCAATATAATGGTGGACCACTGCCATCACTAATATATATGGCATATAATTTTGGATCACTGCTATTTCAAAAGGCTTGATGAGACAAGCACACTGGACTACGCATGCCATATTTTTTTGACAAAGCTGGCAAATAACAAATCGCAAAGCGATTATGCATGCTGCTGGGAATATTTAGCCAGGCAAACATGAATAAAAGACACAAGAGTTCTATTTTTCAACTTTTATTCCAAGATATTCACCTTCAAAATGCAATGGCACAAAGACTGACACAGTAGGTACAAACATGGAATCAGACCTTCATGGTGACAGACTACATGGAGTACGACTAACACTACCATACACCAGATCTGTTTGGCAATTATATATTAGTAATATTTACATATATACACCGGACTAGCCATGACAGCTGCACAAATAAATAGGTCATATTAATATTCACCAATCACAATGTTATGAAATATAAAATTGGAAATGTACTTGGTTATTTTTTTTTTGTCTTTTTAAATATATGTACACAACCTGGACTCCTTATTAAACACATTATCTTATTTAATTTAGCTGTGCGTGTGTGTGTGTAAAAGAGAGAAGGAACTGATTTCACTGCAACTTCGAACAATATTACGTTATCATTTCTTCACGCATGAGTGAGTGAGAATTGTTTTATGCCATTTTAAGCAATATTGTAGCAATGTCATGGCAGGGAGACACCAGAAATGGGCTTCACACATTGTACCCATGTGGGTAATCAAATCTGGGTCTTCGGGTTGACAAGTGAACACTTTAACCCTCTACCACACCACTTCTTTATGCAGGAGGAAAGCCTGAGGTGATACAGCCATGTATACAACACAGCACAGCAAACAGCTCCCCCTACTTGCCCACCCAGGTGTCAACTTGACGTACAAATCCAGATCCTAATAACAAATAACGTCTGTACATAGCAGCGTAGGCTAAATATTGTGAACTTAATCACTTTCAACCAAAGAAATAGAAACTCACATTATATCACATGTGATTAGAGTATTTTAGACTTAAAATGCATGATCTTTTCCTTCGAGCTCTCAAGTTGAGGGCTAAACATATGTAAAACTAACAAATGACAAACCAAAACTAACATGAGCTACCCGAAATCAGTGGGATTATATTTAACAAATCTTTCCCTTGATGGCTGCAAAGAAATCTACTGAGGGTAAAAAATAAGGGATCACATGAAAGCACAAGTGTTCTCTCACAATTTACCATGATTCTTCACAAGCTATGCGATACAAAGCTTGTGAAGAAACCTCAGAAAAAAATAAAGGAACACTTGTTCTTTCATGTGATCCCTTATTTATTCCCCTCAGCATATATTCCTAGTAGTTATGTCGTTAGTAATGGTTAGGACCAGCATACCGAATCCACAAAATATTCTCCCTTACTTCAGAAATGTCCTACACAAACTATGAAGAATATATATTATTGTTTGTGTTAATATATATCTCAGTAAAACAGTTATCACTGAAACAGTTCAAAAACGATATATAATATGAAATGACTAGTGTTTTCATTGATATGATCCTTCATTGTTTTCTTTATTATTATGATTGTTTAAATTACACAAGGAATACAGCACATTTGTCGTACGGCCTACTTCAGTCATTCTGTCGTACGCCATGAAGCATTCACATTTACAGGGATACAATCACTGGGAACAAATCAACAAGGTTAAAGAATGACACATACTACTATCTACATAGATACAGGCCATTACTAGTTGAATAATGGATAAGATAAGTTTACACTAATAATGTCCTGGAGCACTGCTTTAATTCAAACAATGTTCGTAATTATTAACACTATTTTCCTTGTCTGTGAGGGGTTATTTTGTAAAGTGTTGTAGTCAGCAATATTCCAGATATATAACTGCAGTGTGTCAGCAGCAGCTAGTGCATTTGGTTTTATGCTACATTTAGCAATATTCCAGCAATCTCACCCACTGTGCCCATGTTGGGATTCGAACCCAGTCTCTGGCACGGTGAACGAATGCTTCAATTACTAAGCTACCTCATCACTCTGTAAGTCACAATCCATGATGGACATTGTGAACTGAACAACAAAAAGTCACAAAAGTTACCGAAGATAACCACCTGATCACTTCCATTGCCTCTTAGCACCTGTGATGGTTCTTCCAGTTCTTCCCTGGGGACTGACTTTACTAGAACAAGTTCCATAACTTATTGTATTTTATATGCATAATACAGATTTACTTCCTTTAGTTCACGTTTACAAAGGTATTAATTTTTCACTTTGACTGACGAAATGTAATGCCGTTGTGATGATTCTAAATTAACCATTCACTGATCTATACAATCAATCTCTTAAATGATTTCTAACCATGATATTGCCATGATAAAATTAAGCCAAATAATTAAACTATAAAAGAAGATTGTCAGTGTGATATGGCTTCCAGTCAACCCATTGAAAACAACATACACAACACATGGATAAATAATTCGTAACGAGAACCTGTTAGCATAAATCCATGATTAACATGACAAAGTATAAAATATTACAAATGATACTCAAATTCACACTAACCATTCAACAAAAGATACATCTTACAATGTAAAAACTCTCCACCCACATAAAATGTACAGGAAATTTGTTGCACTCAAAGTGAAGGATGCAGTGATTGTGAAGTTTGATGTGAACACAGTGTTCTGATATAATTTTTGTTGTTAATACATTGTCATGATGTTGTTAAGTATGTTTTAAATTTTATGTGGTGATTGTTGTTAAGCACCCATTCAAATAGTGATTTGCTGTGCAGCCTGATTTGCTGTGGAGTTAAGTTTGGAGTGTATCTCAAATATTTGTCTCAGAAAACTAATGTCACTTTAGCAATTGGTCAGTAATTTTGTGTAAATGCCTCAGAAGGGTAGAAATCCCAAAATGGCATGGTTGTTATTGACCTATCACACTCTGATGAAGCCAAGTACACATAGCCTAGGGACATAACTCTCCCTGCACATCGGGAGCACCCAAACTGACAGTTAGAAAAATGGTTGAGACGGAGTGTGGACTTGCGTTAAGTAAATATTTGAGTTAAACCAATCTAATTCATAATAAACTCATGATTTACAAAACAGACTCATAGCCTGGATGATTTTCACTTTTTTCAGTTGATTGTGTAGTAACCCTTTATTGTTATTAGCTGCAGATGTTTGTGCAGGAAGAAAAGAATGTCAGCTAAAATCCTATAAACCAGACAAATGCCTTTAATTGTTGATCAGAACTAGTAGTTTTAAAATAATGTGGTCTGCTTGCCTTGAAGTCAACATGAGGTCAGTAAAGTATTTTATCTCGAATAGAATAAAGGTACAGAAAATGTCATAATATTTGCAAAAACAATCTTTAATTTTTTGCAGTTGTCTAGCAATTTTTCAAGCTTTTATGTACATATATAATTGTATATAATACTACATACCTGAAACAAACATTTCTCAATGACAGATCAGATAAACGTTTTGAAACTTGCACATAAGCTGTCGGGGTGGAGTAACAGATTTTTTTCACTAAACTTAAGATAAAATAATCTTAATATCAGACTTCTGATGCTGAGAAAGGTGGGTCTCCAACTGCCAATGTGGTAACACTCTGAGGTGGTGGTGGTGCTGCTGCGATCATGGGAGAATACTCTACAGGGGAGACAACTCTGTATGTTATGGGTACAACCAAACAATGAGATCAAAAGAAAATACTCTTGGCTTCGGCAGGCAGCTGCTCAATCGGACAGTATGGACACTTCACTCTGGAATAAAGCACACTGTCATTCATAAGGTATGACTTCTACTGGAATTCTAAAATACATATCTCAAAAGAACCCTTTCAAAGACTATTCTCATCCTCAATTGCCCAAATTCATGCCCACTGATTATATTAAAAGTAAGAAGGTAAGTTAATTGTTCAATAATACGAATTATTTAAATTGTTTCAAAGTCATAATCACAGCAAACATGGTACCTAGAAACAAACTGATTAAAGGCATCAACAGATTAATTATTTTCTACTAACATAACAATTTAAAGATTCTGTATGCACAATTAACACCATGACAGTCAATCGATGTGAGGGGGTTTTCTATAAATACATACTTGTTTCCATTGGAGAGTTTGTTGAGGGCGTCGCGTGAGATCACATGGCCGCACACCAGCCTAACTGGAGGGTTGTTTTCTGTAGCTTGTTGGCGAAGGATGGGACACGCAAAAATGGAGTGGTATCTGTATTCAGGACCCAAGTCTATCTCAACCTGTGTCAAATACAAATATTTTGTTGTGTTGATGCATGTATATCAGACTGTATTATCTCAGCTATTATTCAACATATCTTTAGGAAAATATAACACAAATGAGAAGATTAATTATTTCCTGAAAAGTAGAACATGAATAAATCATGTCAAAAATGTCTGGGTGTGACATGTTAAGGAGACTCTTGGGCACAGCACACAACAAACAAAGTGTTTTGGTTAGCAGAAATCATTAAATAAATATGATGCTACTAGCCGACAAATTATACTGTTTTTAATCCTGTGATAAGGGTATGATACAACTTACCGGCAGCTCATCCTGGTTAGTCTGGACTATGGTAGCCTGGGAGTATGACACTACTTACCGACAACTTATCCTGGTTAGTCTGGACTATGGTAGCTTGGGAGTACGACACTACTTACCGGCAACTCATCCTGGTTAGTCTGGACTATGGTAGCTTGGGAGTATGACACTACTTACCGACAATTCATCCTGGTTAGTCTGGACTATGGTAGCTTGGGAGTACGACACTACTTACCGGCAACTCATCCTGGTTAGTCTGGACTATGTTAGCCTGGGAGTATGACACTACTTACCGACAATTCATCCTGGTTAGTCTGGACTATGGTAGCTTGGGAGTACGACACTACTTACTGGCAACTCATCCTGGTTAGTCTGGACTATGGTAGCCTGGGAGTATGACACTACTTACCGACAATTCATCCTGGTTAGTCTGGACTATGGTAGCTTGGGAGTACGACACTACTTACCGGCAACTCATCCTGGTTAGTCTGGACTATGGTAGCCTGGGAGTATGACACTACTTACCGACAATTCATCCTGGTTAGTCTGGACTATGGTAGCCTGGGAGTATGACACTACTTACTGGCAACTCATCCTGGTTAGTATGGACTATGGTAGCTTGGGAGTACGACACTACTTACCGGCAACTCATCCTGGTTAGTCTGGACTATGGTAGCCTGGGAGTATAACACCACTTACCGGCAACTCATCCTTGTTAGTCCAAACCCCAGTGACTTGCCTCTGCTGCATAACTTGTCGTATACTCAGCAGGGGAGGCAGTGACTTGCAGCCGGCTCGAATACTACAATTCAGATGAAAGCTCTCATAACACCTGTGGTCAGTATTTAATTTACAAAACTAATTTTAATGGTCAGCTCTGGATAGGCACTATTACTCACATAGTATATCTAAAATGATTAGAATATTATAACTGTTACGCAATGCAAAACAAAAACCTGGGTACAATACATTCATCTACACTCTCTGCATTTGATCAGTTTCAAATTGAGGCAGTCAAGCAGTTTCATTTCAGAGATATTATTAACAACAGACATACTGAGAACACGCTTTGGTGCCCAAAAGAATCATAAATCATCATCATCTACACAAAGTTTCAGTTATAATTGGTCCATAATAACTAACTAACAAATGTTGGTCAGTATGCCATGCCATTTGTGAGTGAGTCAAAAAGGTTTTATGCTACTCTGTGAATCACTAGGCTACTCCGCCTTGCCATCAATTCAGCTTGACCTTGAACAGAGTAAGTTTAACTTACCTGACACTGAGAGGGCTCTCAACTGATAGTCCCATGAGGGAACACGCATCACGTGTGAAGACGTCACAGATTTCTTCCCAGTAGATGGGGTCAAGCAGGGAGGAGTATGGAGAGTTCTCAACTCCCTGTCTTAGGTACAGGAGACTTCCCATCAGGGCCTGTAATTCTGTCACAACAAATAATGGTAAATGGAATAATGATAAAGTCACACCTTCACTGTAATGAGTAAACCCACCCAATTCAATAGGATCATCATGGACTAAAATACTGAAGTTCAATTTCTTGTGGTGGATACTTTTGTTGAATATTCTACTCACCTCTTGCATGTTGATGTGCAAAAGGTGAGAAGTTGCGTGTATACCAAAGAGCCTCCTTCTGACGTTCCGGGCCCTGTCGGAGAAGGTCGATGAACTGCAGACGGTGCAACTTAAA
This sequence comes from Haliotis asinina, assembly GCF_037392515.1. Classification (NCBI taxonomy): domain Eukaryota; kingdom Metazoa; phylum Mollusca; class Gastropoda; order Lepetellida; family Haliotidae; genus Haliotis; species Haliotis asinina. The sequence continues at coordinate 21,040,894 of NC_090294.1, read as the reverse complement.
CTCCAGGGAGCTGTTCTTTTGGAGCAAACGGTCACGATTAGCTTCTGCCCACCTAGAACACAATCCAGATGAAGACAGTGAAGATACTTGCAAATACTGTCAATAGTAAATTTAGGCAATCATAACTATCCATCCAGAGTGCTTTCATGCACAATATTATCTTATGATCGTAATTTCTATTCTTAACAAATATTTAGCACTTTAGTTGTTTGTACAATGGTACCCATCGGTTGTGATATTTCATTTTCTTACCCAAGAGCTGGTCGTAGATCTCTCATCTTAAGGGCTCCAAGAATTCTATGCAGCTCCAGAAATGGTTCCTTCCTGTCTCCGTCAAGCTTAAGTGCTGCATCCTGTCACAAGATTCATAGATCCTTGTAACCATGGTGATAACACTTTTGCTTTTCATAATCTGATCTTCATAAATAGGTCTGGCACACTGGGCCCATGATGAAAGAATTAAACCAGAAATATGTAACAAGTGACCACACAAAGCTCAAGGTCATTCAACCTTCAATCATCAGGAGAGACTTCTAAAAATCCCCTCCAATTCAATATTCAAACATCATGTTTTTGTACATGAAACAATAGAATGCTTCACCTTCAACATATATACAGTGGAACTGGCTCTTTCAGCAGATTTGATATACATTCCTGGCAGTTTCTTGGTTGGCTAGTTCAAACATCATGAGGAAAGCAAATTCAGCATTGAACAATAGCCTAAATTACAGAGAGACTGTCATAAAAGTAACAAGATTGTATTAGTCACAGTATTCAGATCAAATCATAAAATGGATACTGAGCTGTTGAGCTTAGTCTACCTTTACGCTTTATACAGCCTTAAGTAATGTGACCTCAGTCTGTGGTGTAATAGATTCAGCATCTACCCAGACTTTGATTGCTGGTGGTTTGATTCTAGTATGCATCACACTTGTTGGTCCCTGCCAGGCACTCAGCATTAGTGGAGTAAAACAAGGACTGGTTTGTATGTGAGTCAAGATGATGTGTCAGAGTGTCTAAGGACACTAACACTTTTGAAACCTGGCTCAATCTGAAGCAGTACAAGCAGCCATATACAAAACACATATATATGCATACACCTGGCTGGTGACAGAGTGACAGGTTTCAATGCCATGCTAAATACCCTTTCACCTCACTCCACCTGAAGTAGTGTCACCACAGAAGAGAGAGAGAGAGCACTTGGTGCCATGCTTTGGTCTGAACCCTCCCAACTGACAACAAGAATGGGATACTTTACAAAGAATCTCCATAGTTACATACTGTAAATATCTGATCAACCTGCTTTTCATAAAAATATTATCAGGCTAGGAAAGTAATTCCAACTGTCACCTGTTCCTTGAGTTGCAATCTACCTGATGGCAAAAGCTGTAGTTCAAAAGGAAATGTCTCTAGCCTTCTGAATTCAGACATGCGGACCTATAATAATTGCTGGTAAGCTGCAGTATTCAACACAAACAATGGTCTGCTGGTCTCAAGGAACAGAAAAACTAAACACATGGTGTTGATGTGGTCTGTGATCTTTGGACAGTAAATTTTGGTCTGCATCGAACACCAATTTCTACATTAATCACAGTGACAGGCAGTAGAGGTCTGGATCATATTACCTCATTGAGAGCTTCAGCAATGTCCAGCATGCCTTGTCGTAGGAAGTGCTCACACACGACCTCATTCAGAAGTTTCTGCTTGTCCTCGCCATCAAATGCTCCCTCAGTGGTTATTGCAGAGAAGTCAGACACAAAGTTCTGAAAAAAATCCTCAACATTACACCCAAGAGCAAGTCAAGACTCATTAGCTTGTGTTATCAAGAGTAGACATCAAATTTCTATTTTATTACTACAAGAAGTCACTGTGATCCCTCACTCTTTTAGATCTATATGCATAGAAACACAAAACATGACATCGTCCTCATTACACTGAAAGCAATTAATCCTAAAATGTGTGCAGTTGTGGTTTGTTTGTTTAATGGAGCACTTTGCAACATTCTTGCTATATGGCAATGGTTTGTAAATAACTGATCAGACAATCCAGTGACTAACAACATGAGCATTGATCTACTCAGTAGGGATACAATGACGTGTGTCAACCAAGTGTGTGAGTTTGACAACTCAATCCGGTTAGTTGCTGTGTGCAGTTGTGTATACAACTGACATCATGACTAATGACAAACCCAAATGATGCCCAGATTCCAAAATTCTTGTAAAATCATCCAAGGAAGGTTTCAGTCTGGATATAACAGAATAATGTTACACATTTTATTTCAAACTCAAGATCAAAATTGAGTTGTCAGATAATCACAACAGCCAGTGAACTGCTTTCATGATTTGAACAGAGAGACATTCCTTTTTTATTAAGAGATAAAAGCAATGGCAGTACTGACATTACATACAAAGTGAAAATGAATCAAAATATGACTACGTAACGCACTAGTACAGAAAATGATAAATGATGAATAATCAACAATCGATACAGACTGACCTCACAAATATGACTCAATTATGACCAAAACATGCCCCACCAGTAAGTTGAACATAACGCGAAAGAGGAAGAAATAAAAGTAACCTTTATACCAAGTATGGTTCGCTGAAGGTTGACTATTCTACCCGGACCTCCATGGGTCTCCATATACGCATCTTATGTAATCATGATAACATTCATAGACAGTTAAAATATCACGATGACAATGATCCAGATGTCTCACCCGATCTATAGCTTTCCCCACTTTGGATACAGTTCCATGCAGGTCCTTGTGCTCTGTGCTGAGTCTTGACACAGCATCTCGGATCCTCTTGACACTCTGTGACAGGATCATTGACTGTGTGTGACTCAGTTCATGGTCCTCTGTAACTAGGGAAGGGACAAATGAAAACAGATCTGAAATGTAAATCTATCATGTGCATAACCATGGGGAGATGGTAAACCATGCTGACAGACCCAAGCCCATAATACAATCAGTCTGACAATGTGTTTAGTAGGTGCCCGAAACAATTTTGCAGTTCTGTGTCCTGGAGTTTATCAATTTCTGTAAATGGCATAAGTATAGGCAAACACTGTTTATGACAGTATCATTTTTGTTTTGCAAAGGATCTACGACAGAATGATGAGTAAATGGTTCTTTAGTGAACTTTGTTATATATTTCTTTCTTCATCATGTCGAAAACCCAGGTTAGATTCCCAATGTGGCTACAGTGTGTGAAGCCCATATCTGGTGACAACATTAGTCTTCCTACATGATGCTTGGGAAAACCTGAAGGGATTCATTTTGGGTTCACCAGTAAGATATTGAATGTTAGTTGCCATGGGCATATTATCAGGGGAGCTTGAATCTATAAAAATGTATTTTCATTATTGGTGATGATCCTTCTCTTACTGGTCTCCAGCGTTTACATGGTGGAGCATAAAGGCAGACGAAAAATGTTCATCATGTTTATCAGTCTGGGTTCTAAATTGAGAACTAAATATATTGTTGTTTCATTCTAAAACCTAACTTGTCATATCTGCATGCACTTTGCGGAAGCATGCGTGTGGTGCAGATTTAGATCGTAGATCTAGTAGTAGCAGAAGTAGGAAATCGTTCAGACAGCCTCAGTTGTGTAAAGGGAGTAGCATAGAGATCCATTTAGTGCAGCTGCTCTTGGTGAGGCTTTTACTTCACTGATCTCTCATGCTTCTTTCTTTGAATTCTCAGATAGTTATCAATATGGTTGGCAACATAAGTCTTTGAACAAAATCTGGAATAAATCCCGACAATCTATATTCAGATCTGGGTTTGACAGGTGTGGTTACTTGGTATAAACACAAATGGGCTGATATCCATAACAATAGGAACAAATTGTTAGTGTTAGTGGACCCGAGGAATACTGTAGGCTACTATCACTGATTCATCTCGAGATACTTCCTGGTGGTCACATGAGTAGTTTGTTCATGAAACTGAACTGCATGTATGATCAGTAGTCTATGATGGAAACAAATAAAAAGTATCAGGAAATCAACTTTGGTGTGCGTGTGATAAAACTGATATACTGATAATCACAATGTTTTTCATTTCAACCTAAAATCGGTATTGCTGAGTCATTATTGCATATTAACAATTCCTCTAAATCCCTATAAAAATATCGTAAGAACAGCACCCTCTCTACCCACAGCAAGAAACAGTATCAGCCGTCTTTACTAGACATGAAATATCAAAATATCAAGTTTGTTTACAAACAAAGAGCAGATGAGGCCGAAAACACAAGGCTGAAAATAATGTTTTCTCGTTTTAAATCTTACCCTCATTAAGTTCTCGACGTAAACTTTCTATGGAAGTGCTTAGTTCTTCAACAGTTCGCTGGCTGTGGTTATGGAGGGATGTGAATTTTGACAAAACTCTGTCGATTTCCCGTTCCACTGCAGCACAGGCCTCCATTTTTCAGATCACGACCATGACCTTTCTGTACCCAGGAAAAGACAACTGCATATACTGTGACCATTCCATTCGTCACCACTCGCCCATTTCCGTAACCTCCATGAAGACTCGCCCCTCTCGCGATGCTTGCTGTGTGCGAAAATGCGACAAACCAATCAGAACACGCGTAATGGATGGGGTGCTTCGATAGAAATAGTCACAACTAGTCAATTCCGTTACAGCATTATGTTATTGTTTAAAAAATCTTGAAAAAAAATCGTCGTATTGAAAATAATAAGAACGTAACTAACAGAATTGTACTGTCTAATGTGAAGTGTTTGATAAATATCATGCGACTGACGGTGAGAAATTCAAATACACGCACGTGTGTTTGTTGACAACGGCTCTCACCGAGTATTTTTTCTGATGACCTTTCTGGCTTGTTGTGGTGATTATACGTGCGCTTCCGACAGAATTAGGAAATGTAATTACGAGTTTCAAAGCAATGATATTATATACGTATGTAACTAATCAACTTTAATCTATAACATTAGGCAACTGTTCCACATCTCTGGGAATATTTTAGTCTGGCTTCGTTTTTGGTCATTCATATATTTGTCCGCGAATTCATAAACAGTAACGTTCCACTTGGGGTATGACAGCAAGGTTACACAAATGTTCAGTTAGAAAAAAAATGTTTGTAATTTTTCAGTTTCTGCTTTGGAATTTAATGAAGCTGTTTTCCTTTTCATAAATTGTATTTGCATATTCAATAAAACACACCCCATTTGTGATTGATTTTCAAACACTTTTCAGAAACTTAGGGTGAACATCTGGTGATAAGTACGTCAGAATATCTCCATTCTGAGTTGTATCAAAGAGGTATGATTCTTTTAAATAGATAAACACAAACAAACAAACAAACAAAAACAAACAAAAACAACAACAATACAATGTATGAGTACTAGTTTCAGTGATATTTGTTCCACTGTAATAAAATATGGAGTGGATCCGGAGTTATCGTTCCGTTTGAAGTAGTTTTGATGTTCCTACGCTAATATGAAATCCTTCGAGAAGGGCACGAGTCGCTATTCAGCTTGTCACGAGTTGGTCATAAATCAACACACGTGTGTTTGTTGACATAACGATTCTCACTGGTCCTGAGTATATTTCTGACGCTCTTGCGGCCGGGCTTGTTGTTGTGATTGTACGTGCGCCTCCAGCAGTTTTTGGAACACGAATTATGCAACTTTACGAGTTTCAAAACAACACCATTATATCTGTATGCAACTAATCAACTTTAATCTTTAACACTGGGCATATATCTCACATGTCAGGGAATATTTTAGACTGACAAGTTCTTGGTCATTCATATATTTTTCAGCGAATTCATTTAAAATTCCACTTGGGGAATGGCAGCAAGGTTACACGAATGTTCAGTTTGAGAAAATATTCCAAAGTCATTCTTAAGTTTCTGCTTTGGGATTTAATGTAGCCTTTTTTGTAAATTTTATTTGAATATTCAATAAAATAAATCGGTTTCAAAATATATTAACAGTTGATAGCCTGCTAATCCTGACATCCTTTCCAGATATTCGTACATAACAGAGAATATGCATATATGTACATGTCTTGAGATGTTTACAGCTACAGATTCATTACTCTCCCGCTCGCATAGTTGGAGAGTGCATACATCTTCATCCTGGATCGTGACTTTGTTCCCCTTAAAGGGGACCTACCCCCAGGACGCTCCATGCCTCAGTCCTGCTTTGCAAGGAGGTCCCAGCATCCATTTGCCGAGATAGTCACGGAGGAGGGAGGGTCGCAGAGCGCGCACATGCTGACGTGCATGTGTCTGAAAAGTCATGGATAACCATCATGAATTAAACTTCTCACTTATGTAGGGGGGTTACAAGAGAAGGTAAAGAATATTTGACAGATTCTCACTACACTGATTTTAATATGAAAGTGTAACTCGTGAGAAACAAGATTTAACCAGAATATGAAACTGAAATATTGCAATACCTTACCAGTAGGTGGTCGCAGTCGGCCAGTACACTGCCTCCAAAAGTGACCATATGGGACTTTCTCTATCTGGGAACTACCTACTGAAGGAATAAATGGTGAGTAGGCAGTAAGTTATGCCATCTCTATGACAGCATCATGCAGAGCGTGCATGAGGGGTCCCTATCTACCTATCCGCCTAAATTTACCAGTCAAGTGAAGTCAGCATTGGGCCTACTGGGGAATGGTTAGAAAGATCTAGAAAAGGGGGTACAGAATGTATCATCAAACCTAACTAGCTGACCTGTTGCTGCAAGAACCATGTATCCTTCAAAAATGAGTTGGAAAAACCTGCCTGTCTGGTCCTATGTCGGCTTCATGGCAATCGTCCTATCCCCAGCAGAGTCATTGGTCCACTTCTTACCATGGAATGTCTTACTAGCAGTCGCCCTGCCTCTGGGGCACTTCACGGTCCAATTCTGCCACCAGGAGGATGGTGTCTACGGTCCTAATGGTAAAGATAATAAGAAGTTTAATGTTTGACATCACTTACACTCACTACACACAAAGTGAATGCCAAAATATGTGTTTATGCTCATTCCAGAAAACATTGATAATTACGACATAGATAATGAATGCCAAGAGTAGATGTGCATGCTGCATTTTGAAGAAACGCTGTAACCGCAAACGAAAGTTGTATGTTACACATGACGACATGGTGAGCAACTGTAACTTTTATGCTTTCTTTAAAAGGTCTCACGGAAAGCAGTGTACTGAAGTCCGTGTAGAAGCGGGTGTGGAGGGATCAACACCAAATCCAAAATGTGCCAGGGTTCCTGCGTCTGAAAGAAATGAGTCATGGAATCACACTACTCGCGTATGTAGATTTGTTTAAGAACAGCGTGTAAGGGTAAATGTTACATACTTAGGTTTATGTCATTTAATATTTAGGTTCAGATTATTAATTTACTTCATATACGTTTATGGAAAGAGTTACCAAGTTTACTTTAATGGTGGTTAAGAACCTAACAATATATTGTTTACAAACATAGTGCTACATTAATGCAAAAAGCATATACTGGATTTTAAAAATAAACCTGTAACCGGATGTCTTGGTCGCCCGTCGCCTCGGATTCCGTCATATAGCCCTTTGAAACTTGTTTAAGAAAGCAAGTATATGATTTGTACAGGACTCCGTGCCCAAACTGCCAGCGTGGTTCAGTCGCTTGCTTACAGCAAAGAGGGCAGGTGGAGACGACAAAGGGCAAACAAGACATCATACATAACCTACTCCCAATCACCGAACCCGAAACAAAGTGCAAAACTTACCGAAAACACCTCAATGACAAGCGTTTGCAAAGAGACATTTTCCCGATTTAACATGAGCCGAGTAAGGTCTGATATTAATTTTCTTTATTATTGAAACAAAATGAAATGAAATGAAAATTACAGTTTTGTTTATGAATATATCATAATTAACGGCTAATAAGGTACAAGTGTGATGCACTGAAAATTTAAAATTACAAGTTAAACCAAAACTTGCACACATATATTGCTGATTACTGAAAAGACAAATGAATTAAGCCAATGTAACACAGTTTACTTCAGCTGCCATCCATGGGTGGGGAGATAAAATTCTTGATGAGCCTATCACCGTTCACCGCATTTATGACCCAGTCATGTTATTCCGGGAATACCGATTTCATATTGACCTATGAACATAAAAACTACATCAAACATGTGCAGTAATAAAGACTACGGTAACGGTCGAAAATATGAACCTGCTTTCAACAATAATAATGATGAAGATATCTGGTTGAAAACATGTTCTGATCCGGTGTTCACTATGTACTGTCACATATTTCTAAAACTAGTTACATAATTACAACATGTAACATATGTTATATTTCTTAGCAAAGTACAAATGTTAGTACTTTTGTTAACTGAGTCCCGTTGGGGATTCGAACCCGCACCCTCAGAATCAGGCACCTAATCGCCAGCACACAAGGCTAGACACATGACCCGGTCAGCCACCGCGACTTTCACAAAATATGACAGTCGGACAACTGGTAGTCTAGACCTTTTGTGCCCAAACAACAGAGTGTTTAGGCTACGTTCTTGGTACTTTAAATATGACGTTAGATAGTTTTCATGATTTTCTAAACAATGGCATAATGCTTTAAACAATTTAAGAAGTCAAGATTATTTTTATCAAAGTACCGCAACCATTTCGCGCGTTCTGATTGGTTTGTCGTATTTTCTCACACAAGATCTCATTCGTCACCACTCGTCTCTTTTCGTAACCTCCAGGAACATTTGTCACCACTCGTAACCGTTCGATGTTTGTTATGTGCGAAAATATGTCGGTTTTGGGGGGTGATTTTTGGAGGGGGTGGGGGTTTGACGACCTTGCGGGCTGTAGTGGTGATTGTACATGCGCTTCCAGAAGTTGTAAGAAATGTAATAATAAATCGCTTGATGGGGTTTTGAAACAATAATAAGATTTCTCTATTCAACTATATTCTTTAACACTGATCACATATTTCATATGTGGGAATATTTCAGTCTATCTTTTTTTTTCAAGCTTTTGATTACTTCATGTCAAATGGTCACTTATTTATATAATTTAATCACGTACGTTGTTAGTTTAAATGATGTTCATATGTGAAAAATATGCAACATACATAAGTGCCGATTGAATTGAATAATTTCAAAAGATGTAAATTTGAAATACATTGTTCACAAAAAAAAGTCTTTTGGAACTTATGCTGATTACCTATTCAATCTATTAAATCATCAACATAATTATCTCAGGGAGTTTGTCACAATCTATTTGTAATTTTGCCTCTTCTTATAAAAATATATATCTGTATTAATTGGTCGTATTCAGTAAAACAATAGTATCATCGCAACAACAACATTGATAACTATCAAAGATATCATCATCGTCTGGACCCGTGGAGATCAGGTTAGAACTGGTCTTCAGCAACTAATGCTTGTCGTAAGGGACCCAAACGGGAACGCCGCCATATATATATCGCTTGGATACTGCTGAGTGTGGCGTTAAACAACAAACAAAGCATCATCGTCTGCAATATCAGTGTTGTCATCATTCTTAAGACTGTCTCATTTCCTAAAAGAGTAAAATAATATCATCATCGTCGTCGTCGTCATCATCATCATCATCATCATCACTACCATTGTATCATTGCTGTGTTTATTCTTATCATTATTTCACCGTCTAGTGAAAAGGTTCCCATGACACTGATGTTTTCATTATCAGTACAACCAAGACCGCAATCAATATCAGAAACTTCTCCAAGCACTGCAGGTGAACTGCATTGCCAAACACATTCAGTAGTTAAAATTAGCCAGTGCGCCGCTCAAATTGCCTACAGCAAGGAAATCAATACATGGGCTTCCTTTCTCAAACTGCAGCCACCACAGTCTTTTTTTTTGTGTGCTGTGTCTGCACGTGATGTTAATGGCACTAGCATTCGAAGACATTATGCAGTTATATATATTCAGATTCAGTCATCGGTGTATAGGATGGATAGTCAAGGTCTGTAGTAGCGTTGACAACGGTTTACTTGAACTTATTACATGTACAACTTTTTTGGGCTTCAGAGTGTGAAGATAGGATTCGAACCCTGATATCAACTGGTCGCTGCAGTCGCTAACTGTATTTCATGTTTTAGTGTGCATATATAGAATAGATCTAAAAGATAACACGATGACACTATCATTTGAAAAAAAAATTATTTATATGCTATTAAATATGTGCAAAGAATTCAGTATTTTCTCATATCTAACGCACATCGCGCAGTGGAATCGGTTATCTGAAGGTTTGTTAATCTCATATCTTCTGATTTTCCAGCAATCAAATGTGTTTCGGTGACATAATACTGACAGGTGTCCACGGTGCTGTCACTACCAGCACCTGCCAAATCAATATCATGGACCGGTTAGTGAATCATTACTGCTAAGATATTGAATCAAGGGTAGCTGTGTACTACCATAACATATTACCTCAATTTGTTCTTGCAAGCAAAAAATCAACATAGATACAAATGACAACAGCATTGGCTAAGTGTATTTATCTACAGATTTCGTAAAAATCATGTCCCTACAACGACTGGTCCCCAGGGGTCAAAGGTCACGCATACAATTTCATCTCGGTCCGACGAGACGCCGAGTGCAGTATTATAAATCTGTGCTACTCGTGCTTGGCAGTCGTTACAGGAAACCCGATATTGAGTGTGTGCTGTCCTTTGAACTGGAACAACGTTCACACGCACCTTTCATCGTTTGTATGTTCTAAGTCGCTGTGTTTTTCGTGAACCGATATCTTCTATCGTCGATCACTTAGTCCAGACAAGCGCCATGGAAGCAGACGACAGAAAGATGGGCAAAATCTCCAAACGTGAGGTAAATGAGCACGGAGAAGTATACGACTATGTAAAGCTGAAACAACTGCCAGAGTTTGGGGATCTCAGCGATAAGGTAAATGCTTTACTGAAAAGAACGTCATGGATGGAGTTATATGGGATCGACTGGATGATCCATTTGACAGGTATTGCAGGGATAGCGTTCAGTTTATGGTTGCTGAAATCTGACTCGATATTGACACTTGTGGTTGGAATGTTGTTAATGGGGTGCTGTCACTCCGTTCTTGCCACGAAGGGAGGCCACCTCTCAGCGCATGGATCAGTTTGCCAGTCGCCTGCTTGGAACAAATTCTGGACTGTGTTTTTTGTAGAATTTGTTGGTTCGTTTTCATCTGAGGCTGCGATCGATATACACATCAAGTATCACCATCCTCACACAAACATTATCGGACTCGGTGACTCAAGCACATGGAAGATGCCCATGCTCCCCACGTACATTTACATGTTTGTGGCGCCTATTCTGCTTCCCCTAGCAACACCGTTTGTTGGATTTTCAAGCCTTTTTGGTCAGTGGGTGAAGCTGCTTCGAGCTGTCATTGTCGTTTCGTTAGGCCTTGCCCTCCACTTTTACCTCCTAATGACATTTTCTGGATTTTCTCTGCTTGGCGCAATAGTATGCACGTTTGTCAGCCGTGCTACCCTCGCAATCCCATACATCCATGTCAACATTTTCCAGCATATTGGCTTACCTATGTATTCAAACAAAGACAGGCCCAAGAGGATTTACCAGATGGCTACAGGGGTGCTGAATCTGAACAGGAACCCGATTCTTGATTATTGTTTTGGGCACGGTATCATCAGTTGTCATGTAGAACATCACCTTTTCCCAAGACTGTCAGACAACATGTGCCTCAAGATCAAACCCCTGGTTTCCAAATTCCTTAAGGAAAGTGGACTCCCTTACAACGAAGAAACCTACTCCAGCCGACTGAGTCTCTTCATAGACAAGTATGATGAACTGATGGTGAACGCCCCACCCATCACTCACTTTGTTGGGCTTCAGTAACTAATGTGCAACAAATTTGAAAGTGTCAAAATTAGTCGTCAATGCCATCTTTTGGGATCCTTGAACTAAGTGATATATGCTGATCTGGTGATTGATGTCATTTATGGACACCCTATTTTTCTCATTTGATTTTTGTTCCTTAATTGGCGTTAAGACAAGTTAATTAAGTGTTGGATTATTTGTTGTTATATTTATCAAGAGTAGGAAGCTACTTCAAGCTAGTATTATCCTTTTGTGAACGTTTTTCTTCTCTTACGTTTAAGTCGTCTGATATGGATTCCACGTTCGAATAGCACACTGAATTTCTGAAGGAATCACACGAATCCATATTTGGAACAAATTTTTCAGAATGTAGATGTCCTTGGATTATTAATTTAATTCATGTTCGATTATGATCGACGACCAGTAAATAAGTATTCGATCTAGCCCTGTTATGCACACACAAGACAAAAAACGTTATTAGAAATATTTACTCACCACTGAGCAAATATCGTAATTTTCCCACGTTATTTTTTGTAATGTTGCTCAATTAACATTTGCGGTACCATTTATATTGATTTTTATTTAGTTTCATTGTGTGAAAATCGATTTGTGTTATACTCCGAATAGTGAATCAAAACAATGGAAACGGAATTTTCCCATCGAGAAGTTACAGCTATTGCCAATAATTGCAATACATATGGCATAAGTATTACTGTGAAATGTGAATATCGTGATATTATCGGAAAGAAATGATAACAAGGAATGACTAACCTAAATGTGCCCACTTTTGGTGAATGTCTGTCAACGAGAACTAGTCTCCTGACCATGTATATCGTATTTTAAAGGTATTTTGAAATTTTATGAATTTAGAATATTTTGATCATACTTGTATAAAATGTCTCTTTCATCGCGATCACGTGTGCGTTAATTACAAACGCGGTGCTCTGCCTTAATTGGTCATCATAGGTCGTTATTGGTCGTTTCTGGCAAGTGCAGACATTTAGTTGTGTATGTTTATTAATTCAGTATGTTTGTACACTCATAAACGTGGTGTGCATGCTGCATGTTAGAAACCCAGTGTCAAAACGGTGTTGAATTTTGAATAAGAACTGTGATAATGCAACAGCAATGCAAGCACTTGTATTTTGTTTTGTGAATGTTTAATTATGTCGTATTGTAGTATTATGTATCACTATGTTACTGCAGTGCATTATTATTTACCGTGCCTGATATTCTTTTGTTAGGTATTTACCCAGGGATACATTCCAGTCCATACAGTTTGTAAATTAGAAAATAAGACATATAAACAATGCATTTTCCAAACAAATATTTAGAAATGATCTTTGTAAGAATTAAAACAAACCAAACGTACCATTGCCGGTTTCAGAGTTCGAATCCAGATGTGCCCAAGTTACCATCTTGTATTTAAATACACCACCCCTAATATACTGATTCATCAAAGTAGTTACACCTCTCCCCTGCACCAAGCCGACTACTGGTGATGATTGAAATAATTATCAGAACAGTGTTATCCCCAAATCACCTCCTCACTCCCTCTTTCCAGTAGATTTGGAACTGGGATAGAATCACCAGTAAGCAATGCATGTATTCCTAAGAGGACTGACATCCAATGAAAGAAGTTAACAAGGAATGGTAAAAGGAATGAGAATGATATTAAACGGATGATATTATATGTTGTATCATGTGGTCATTGTTGTATTGGTGTTCATTTTAAGTTGGTTGTGTTGGTTGTGTTAAGATTTTCTAAAGAAGTATATTTTTTTAATGACTGATGCTTACCAAAATTAAAGATTTTGTGCCTCAGACCGATTGTTTTATATTTCTCCTGGCTGTTAAATTGACGCTGGGTATCATCCCGGCACATGTGATCACAAATTGCATCACTTCACCTACACATATTCACGTGATTTCAGTAGGAACTACCATGTACATTCCCGACTGACCATCTGAACACATGCGATACTATCTCCCTCAATACAGATGCTTAGAAACAGTGATTGAGTGGGTTTAGTTTTACGTCGCACACAGAAATATTCCAGCTATGTGGCGGCAGTCTGTAAAGAATCGCGTCTGTACCAGACAATCCCGTGATCAACAGCATGATCATCGATCTGCGCCATTGGGAACCATTGACGTGTCAACCAGGTCAGTGTGCCACCGGATCCCATTAGTCGCCAGTTAGGATCCTTTCATATAGTACTAAGGTAGGGTCTGCGCCAATATGTCTTTCTAAAACTGCTTCTAAGCGATGTTTACCATCCAAACTCGCTAACCGCAGTTCACATACTTACATCCTTCATACATGACGTACCACCTTCCCAACCATTTAAATCGCGAATTACAGTCCATAAAGTCTTTACACACTTATACCATGTATAGCCATAGCTTGACGTGCCATCGACTAGATGTGACAAAACCCTTTCCACATCCACAAGAAATCTCTGCTACAAGCTGAGTCGAATGTACAGTTGTGACTATATTATGAGGATGAATATGTTTCACCAGTATTACAGGTGTACGGCGATGTTATTTATAAATAATCAGGTCTGGACCAATCAACCCAGTGACTGTCACAGTGTGATATGATGCCAAAGAATGTGTTTATGAATCAGTGTGAACTCGTGATCGTACCGAATGTTTGCAGAAAGGCGAGTGTATCCTGAGCCACATCTGGCAACCGTCATAAACATAAGTCCAATCGTGCTCACCCGTAATAATTCGAGAACACAAGTCAAAAATTGCATCGGACGCGTTTTCTGTCACTGATACATCAAAGACCACGTGGTTAAAGCGTTTTCTCGTCTCGAGGAAGATCTAGGTTCGATATTCCACAAGGGAACAACATATGAAGCCAATTTCCGGTGTTTCCGACTGTGATATTGTTAGTGTGTTCCTAAGGCTGAGTAAATCAAACTCACGCCCACAATCAAACATGATAATTTCTGACTAAACTCCCGTAAGAGCAATTATCTTGAATTGATCTTCAGTGACCCATGTTTTCCGTAAGAAGCGACTAATAGCGGCACATAGAGGCCGGGCTTGCTGACTTGATTGACTCATGTCATCGGTTCCCAGTTGCATAGATGCCCATGCTGCTGATCACTGACTGCCGCCATACAGCTCGAATATTGCTGATTGTGGCGTTGAACAACGAACAAAATCAAACAATATATTTCACGTTCCTGTTGCAAGTATGCCAAAAGAAAACGTGTTGAAACAACCTGTCCCACAGCTAAGTGATATTGTACTATGCCATGTCTGTCACAGAGTGTCTCACAGTCCTCCAACCACACCCTTTTCCTTCGTACATGTACAATGCAAAAGCCCAGCAAATTTACGTTTTCCTCATGTTATTGCATTCTCCTCCCACAGTGGTTACTTGTCATATCTTCCTACGTAACCTCTGTTCTAATACGGCCCTTTCATGGTGTGAGTGTTCAAGACTCGTGACTGGCGGCAATCAGATTTAGTAGTGCAATCAGCGACTTTGTTTCAGAGGTGATCGTTGGCGAGATCTCGGTAATTTCCCATTCGTAACTACTCGGGTCATTCCGGCAAGCCTTTTTGCAGGTTACGGAAAGAGGCGAGTAGTTACGAATGGGTAATTTCCGGATGCATCGTGAAAACTAGAACCTCTCCCTGGCGCGATACTCAAATGTTTCTTCTAGACAGAACTCAGTCATGTCATATTTATTTCTCCACACTGCTTGCATTTGTCAAGTTGAATCTAGGTCGATGTAACACGTCTTCTGATTGGACAGAAAAAAGGCAAATAAATCTGCTGCTATATTTCGCCGCTAGGGGATTTTATCAGAACCGCGAATGATGGCCGTATTAGAACAGAGGTTCGTAGGATGATATGACAAGTAACCTCTGTGGGAAGTGAATGATGTTATTGGGGCTCCATTTCAGTTTACATCGAATTACTTGGGTCTTACATAATATATATTATTTGGAGACTACGCGACAGTCTACGTCTGACACAAGGGTTCAATGATGAGGTCACAATCAGTGATAGTATCAGTCCCTCGGTTCTACCGTGGCCTAGAATGAAGAGTTCATAATTTGATATATGTAAGGGCATAAGTTCAAATGTACTCGTGAGTACATGGCAAGCTTAAGCGATGGATACAGTTCATCAGATAAGTACACGAGTAAATATTGACACAATATACACGAAACAGATCGTGTCTGGCTTCACAACGCAGTGTCTGAAGTTGCTATAGCAATGTGTACACACTACTAAACAAAGCTAACGACACGCTTTGTTGACGAAAGGAACAAATATACTATCTTGCGATACATGCTTCCGGTGAATTGATCGGTAGTTTACTGTTTTAAGGGTGAGTTTAGTTTTACGCCGCACTCAACAATGTTCCAGGTATATCTCGGCAGTCTGGAAATAATCGAGTTTGGACCAGACAATCCAGTGATCAACAGCCTGAGCATCGATCTACTCAAATTGGTAACGATGACAAACCAGCGAGCCTGACCATCAGATCCCGTTAGTCGCCTTTTACGACAAGCATGGGTTACTGAAAGCCAATATTCTAATCTTCACGGGTCCTAATCAAAAGAAAGTAATGCAATGTTTGATAAACTTTACATGAACACCGTTCGCATTGTACAAATTTTCCTTCAATGTGTGGTCGCTCTCATTTACGTATTCCGTATAAATTGGGAATCTGACAGACTGGCAGAAAATAATTTTGTGGTAGTCTTGACAAGAGCAGATGACACGTAAATTGAAAAGGAGCCCGAGTACAGGCAAGGAGATTCAGAACCTGTGGAAATCTACTGCTTGACAAGTATTAGATGACCCACCACCTGACAAATGACTCCAATTTGCATACATGGGGACGCCCTCCAAACAATCCGTTTGAAACAGGTTATCTTCTAAATACTAGTATTGAAAAGTTAAGTTTCCTGGTGCGAATCGTGTGGTGATGGTGTCTTGCAGAACGAAATCAACCTTTGAAACACGTGGTAATCAGTAGCGGAATTGATTTCACGCCACGGTCAGCATGTGTGTTGCACGTGCATATTCGCCAATCTACCTGTAGCAACCAAGTGTATTCGTCCAGATTACTTGCCACGCCTGCTTGTCACAAACGCGTTCACTGCGCTGGCTCATCTAATACTTGTCTTTGGCATGTCTTTGTTGCGGGTCTGTACATGGACGTTGGACTCAACAGAGAGTTTCCTTGTTTTGACCTTGGCGTCTCTATTGGCAATCTGATTCCCTTAAAATGCACATTTGGCCCTGTAAAAACAATTACTTGTACCTGAAAAACACTCATCAAACAAAGCTGAAATTGCACATGTTTGTTCGTGTCTGGGCTGCAATCCCACTTTGCTCCAAATGCTTTGCTTCGAAAGTATTTTTCAATATGGCCGCCACAGTAGCCATGTTCATTTAATGATGGCGCAACGAAAACGTTAAATAAATTGCCTGAGGAAATAACTGCCGTGCTTGTGACTTGTCAGATTGTGATGTGATTTCGACCTCAAGCATATAAATGATGATGACGGATAGTGTCGTGTCTGCACTGAGATAAAATCTCGTGGGTTGATAACCCACTTGTCTGAGTATCTCGAGAGTACCAACAAGAATCTACCTGTGATTAGACTGTATTCCTTTAAGGAATGTAAGTCACTGATCAGTACATTGGTCAATGTGATGTCAACACTGAACACCCTGGTTACTTCTTGGAAGATGTATTGATTGTCGGCCGCATGCATTTCGTTCTTTGAGGAACGTATTATTCAAATTTTTCGAGTTGATCGACAGTTTACTGTTTCAGGGGTCGAGTGCTATTATTTTCAGTTTGGTACTAATATTTGTAACAACGCGGAAAGGTGGCTGATTAGGCACGGTGAGAAAATGGATGATGTACGTTACAACGTCTCTCTGTGTTGGATGTGACGCCATGTTGGTCATTGTATCGGTGAACGTGGGAAGAAAGCCTGACGTCACGCTAGTCTAGAGTGAGTGAGTGAGTGAGTGAGTGAGTGGATGCTTGGGTTTTAGTATTCCAGCAATAACACGAGACACCAGAAATGAGCTTCACCCATTGTATTCATGTGGGGAAGCAAACCCGTGTCACTTGCATTGTTGATGAAATTGTTTGATCAAACCCACACTTGGTCAAGCGCTTGATTTCAGAGTGAGCGAGTGAGCGAGCTCTGAAGTGACGCTAGACTTGGGTGGGTGAGTGAGTGAGTGGGAGTGGGTTTCAGAGTGATTTCAGAGTCAGTGAGTGGGTGGTTTTCAGAGTGAGTGAACGAGCTTTGAAGTGACGCTAGTCCCGGATGAGTGAGTGAGTGAGTGTACTAGTATTCAGAAATATCTCGGAACTCCAGAAATGGACGTCACACATTATACTCATGTGGGGAATCGAACCCGGGTCAGCTTGGTGAAACCCACGCTCGTTCAATGAATAGTGTGATTTCAGAGTGAGGGAGTGATTTGAACATGATATTGGTGTGTCAACTTAATGAAATCCCGAAATAATTATTCAGAAGAAT